>NW_022900942.1:56539175-56617263 GCF_012274545.1 Fukomys damarensis | reverse complement strand
CTCTCTCTCTCTCTCTCTCTCTCTCTCTCTCTCTCTCTCTCTCTCTCTCTCTCCTCTTTCTCCTTTTAGTCCTGGGGAGCAAAACCAGGCCCTTCTCACAGAGTTAAGTCTCCATCCTTTTTAAAATATTTTATTTTGAAATGGAGTCTTGCTGAGTGTAAAGTTGTCCAGGCTGAGATGGAATTTGAGATCCTGCTGCCTCAGCCTCCCAGAGTGCTATGATTATAAGCCTGTGCCACCACACCTGGTTTGTCTTTTCATTCTCTTAACAATGTCTTTCCTAGAGCAAAATTTTGTATTTTTAGTAATTTCCAAATTACAATTTTTTTCTTCTGTTGATTGTGCTTCTGGTGTAGTGTCTAAAAATTCCAAATCCAAGGTCCTATAGATTTTCTCTCCTTTTCTTGTAGAAGTTTTACAGTTTTTTATTTTATGGTCAAGTCTATACTGCATGAGAAAAATCACTGTATAATTTTTGTGAAAAGTAAAAGGTCAGTGTCTAAGTTGATTTCTTTTCATTTATACATGTCCAGTTGTTGCACCTTCATATGTCAAAGTCCTGTCCTTTTCCTACGGAATTATCTTTGCACCCTTGTCGAAAATAGTTCCTTTCGTTTATTTATGGGCTCTCTGTTTTGCTCCATTGATTAGTGTCTCTATCATTTTGCCAATAATACACTTTCTAGATTCATGTGTCTATTTTTTCATTCATCCATTTACCAACCCATTCATTTATCATCATTTCCTTAATAAACAATTACTGATTATCTTTCTTGTGCATGATATTGTTCTAGATATCCCAGGAAACAAGGATGTTTCAGACATGGTTGCAGCCCCCATAAGAGCTGCAATATGCAAGAGTGTTAGCGCATTTACACAGGGCTTGAGGCACACTGCAAAACAGAAAAGTGATAGCATGTGGAATGCTATAAGAGAGGCTTCTTAATGAAGTCTTTGATACTGATTTATAATAAATAGATTTGAACAGGGACTTAAAAGATGGGTAAGAATTAAACAGAAAATTGGAACATAACGATTTTGGGGTGAAAACACAGCAAGCAAAGTCAAATAGCTTTGTCCAATAGAAGAGTCAAATAGAATAGTAAATAGTCCAATAGAATAGTCAAAGGTGCATGTGCAATCTAAAATTTGCTATAAGCTAATTTACCAGAAAGTCCTTAAAATTAATTTTATAATGTTTTATCTACCTCAATATGTCCCAAGTGCCATCACTGGAATACTGAAAAATATTTGAGATGTTTTACATGTTGGGGGTAAGAAGGCATTAAAAGCCATGGCGTAGGTTGCATTGATAGCACTTAGCAATGTGGAGCAGACACTTTTCAGGTGCCCAATTGCCACCTGTGGATTGTGGCTACACATTGGACAGCACCGGTCTTGGAGGACAGTAATGAGAGAAAAGGCTGCAAAGGGAGGTTGGGGTCAAATTCGGCAGGGCCTTGAGCACAGGGCTAAAGAATATGAACTCAGTTCTGTAAGTCACGACTGAAGACAGACACTTCTGAGCCAGTAAGTGACTCTTTGATGCAGTGCTCCTTTCCTGGACTGGCGGCGCTGACTAGACACTTGATACTTGGGCGCAGAATGATTGGCAAACTATGGGGGCAAGGCTCTGTGGAGTTTAACTGAGAATGTATTCAAGGACAGGAAATTGAAAAATTAAAGGAGTAATGCTGAGGCTCTTTTTATTTAGACCACATGACACAGAAGCCCTCAATTGCATTTTTTCTTTGGCTTTCTTTATGAGGTAAAGTAGAACCTAAAATATTAGCTACTTAGTATAAAAAGGTCTTTTCTCGTGCCGAGTACTTTATTGTACTGGAGTGTGAGTGGAATAGGCTTTATGGTAGTCTTTGGAGACATTTCTAGTAGCTTGGAGGATGTATCTGCTTACACATTCCAATTGCTACATAAAGAAAAGAAGTGATTTTTTTTAAAAGAGGATATAGTTAGAGGGTGACAGCTTTGAGAGGTGCCTCTTCTAGAAATTATTATTATTATTTTCATTTGAGACTGTCCCTCTGACCCTGAAAAGATAGGAGACTTCCAAAATGAGGGTGGTGATGGCTCTCTAATCCCTGACCCTAGCTGGCTGTGGAAAAGACCCAGTAGATTACTAGGGTTTGTGGTGATTGTGGGTGCCACTCTTCTTGCCAAATCTATTGTCACAAGCTAGCAGGGGAGCTGAGCTGAAAAGCTTTCCATTTTTTATTTATTTGTTTTTTACTTGCGATCATTTCCAAAGACTGATAGTGAGGTGTTATCTATCAGGAGGCCATTCTAAAATAGGAAATGAAGTATTTGCACACAGGGGTGTGTGTGGGTGTTTCATTTCAGGCCTGTCAAACCTGACAGTGTCCTTTTAGACTTTTCAAGAGAAAACCTCCTAATATTAGAGCCACATTTTTCCATCAGCAATGACAGATTTCTGCATGTTAATACTCAAATTTGATTGTGCTTTCCCTGTAATTAAGCTAACTTGGTTTTCATGGGCTTGTTGTTTTGATGGCTTTTAGTGAAATGGAAATATTTAGTGTGGGTTTGCATTTTTAACTCTTTCATTAGAATCCATTTCGAATGTATTCCATAGGTGGACAGCTGTACCTGGTGTCCTTTATTAACACCTACTCCAGGACTTTTATGACTGCTTTTGTTTCTTAGCACAGTGTCTGTGAGCTGGGTCTTGGCTGCCAGGTTCTGATTGGAGAATATCAATTATGACAGAGCATGTGAGCATATGAGAAATTGTCTCCAGGTAACCAAGAAGAGCATTCCATTGGCTTTGCTGTGTTACTGTGCCATTGTCTCAACAGACAGGCAAAAACTCTACCTTGGTTTCTCAGGAAATGGAAATAAGTGGTGAGGTTGGAGTTTCCTGCTTCCAAGAAAATTTTTTGGGTGAGTTCAAAGTCTGATATGATTTTGTGAAAGGCTTCTTCTCTAATGGTGTAGTAGGACTTAGAAGTAATTCAAATTTTATGCTATGAACTGCTAGAAGTGGATCCCTAAGTACTGTATGTTGTAGCCTAGGAATGAGAAGCCAGGCTTGAATTCTGGTTTCACCAACCATCGCTGTGCAGCAGTAATCTATAAAACTCAATTTTCTGCCTGTAAAATAGGTTACTAATAGCAACCTCATAAGATTTTTTCAAGGTTTAACTTTGTAACCATATACCATTCCGGGCACTTGCATAAGTGGTAGCTACTAGCATGCAACAGAGGTAAACGCTGTGAATGGTTGGCAGATCCTCTCTTTTGATGGTCTCTGGAGCAAAGAAGAGTCAAGCAATTGTGATGGAAAACTCAGATCTCCTGCAGTGGAAGCATAACTGATGGATGGCTCAAGACAACTCTCTGCCCACTGCCCACTGCCCTCTGCTGTGTCCCCGTGCCTCCTGCAGGCTGCTCCCAGTCAGCAACCGAGCATGGCATGGATCCTAGGTCAGGCACATTCCAGAAAAACATTGCTTGTTCCACAGGCAATATTTGGCTGGAGGCATCCACAAAGATCGGGCTGAATGTTTCTCAGAACTCTGCTCAGGTGGAACCCCTCCTTCTCCGTCCCCTTGCCCACCCTCTTCCCATGGGTCACTGTCTGTACCATTGTCTGCCAGCCCCTACCTGCTGCCATTCCTGCCCCTTGCTCTCTCACATGCCCAGTCCATCTCACCCTTCCTTCTTGGCAGAACCATATGACACAGGAGTTCACACCTGGCTTCCAGAGATCTGCCACTTAGATTGCAACTTAATTAAAACATAGTGATGTTTCCGTGGAATGCTCCAGTATCAAATATTTTAGGCCCTGGAAAGAAAGGAGGGAATTGAATGTACCTGGTGTGTGTGTGAGAGAGAGAACAAACAAAGAAGGTGGGAGAATATCCCTGTACCCTTTCCCACCCGTCATTTCTGGTTCAAGGCTGGGTGCAGAGCCCTTTGCCGTCCTGTATCATCTGCTATTTATGTCTCTCCCTTTAGCCCTGACAGCAGCTATGACTCAGTATTGCACATGGAAAAATATCTTTCATTTGATCTGAATTCCTCGGAGGTTGGGGTTGCAGTTTTGCTGTTTTGTGTCCCTTTTAGATCCTACCACTGGGGGCTCTTGGTTTTTATTTGCTGTTTGTTAAGAGAGAGAAAACCAAGTGGCCCATTAAAGCTGAGAGTACAAGAACTCTGGGCAACTCTCCCAGTTCATCCCCTCTGTTGGAAGGGTCCCTCCAGTCAGCCAATGACAACCTTCGCGAACAGGAGGATATTAGAAATGTTGATACTTACACTATTTACTCTGTGCTTTAGTTCATTAAAGTGTTCAATTATTGATTCGGTTCCTATTATGATGAATCTGTTTGGCTTTATGCTTAAATATTTCCCTGTAGCCATGGGAGGTGTTGTCTTCCACTCTCAAATTCTATTGTGTAAATATATACAGTAAAAATAGGAACAGAATGAAAAGTCACAATTTGGAGACCAAGGGAGAGTTATAAAGACACATTTTGTCTGGGGGCAACACTGGGCACACTTTTGGGGGGCAGGCTTTGGGTGGCTGGGGTGACCCTGTGTGGGGAGATAGAATGCGAAGAGGGTTCCAGAGATCAAAGATGCTTCCGGGGTGGCCTTTAAATTCGCCACGTGTCTGTCATGGAATTAGACGTGCCGGCTGCCTCACACTTTTATTCCCTGGCCTCCCCGCTGTCTCTCTGAGTTCAAACCAAAAGTGCCTGAGAAGGGGACCATGGGGACTCGGGGGAGCTGACAGGAAAGGCTTTGGAGAGAGGTTTTAGAGCAATTCTGTGCAAAAAGATTCTTTCCCTAAATCTCTGGCAGAAATGGAAGAAAGGAAGGAAAGAAGGAAAAAGGAAAGAACAAAGGAAGTAAGGAAAGAAAGAAAGAGTAAAATTGCCCTGCTATTTCACAAAATCCCTTTAGGGGTAATTTTTATCATTTTGCTAAAATTTGGATATGTTTTCTTAAGTCCTGCAAAGCCACCGGCTCAGCAAGAGTTTGAAGAGTTGTGGCAGTGACCCCAACTCCTCTAGCCTCCTCTTCTCTCACTCACCCTCTGCCTCTATTTTTTTTTCTTTTATGTGGCTCTGTCTGTGTCTAATTCAGATGGCAAGTTCCTCACCACTGCATGTTATAGTGCCCAGCGCACGGAGAGCACTGATAAATGTTAAATGATAATAATGACAGGAGAGCCCTAAAGGTGCCAGCTGCTTTGTTTCACTGGAGAGAAAGTTTCACTACAGACTGTGGTTTGAAAAATAAGGACAGTGGGGAAGGAAGGCAGCACAGTTTTCTTACACAGGAGGGGTCTAGGGAGAGGCCGATAGGAATTTACCATGTAAAGAAAAATGGATTTTTTTTTTAAAAAGGTCAGCTAAAACTTAGGATGAAAACCAGAATTCAAGACCTGGCCTTGAGTCTCATCAGCCTTTCAAATATCAGTCACTCAAGGTTTCAAACCATCGTGAGACACTGACTGCCTAGAAAGGCTGGATCATTCTTTCAGCCTCGCATCAAGACAGCTGCAAGTGGCCAAAGAGCCTGGACTTGAGCAGCAGAACCCCTGGATTCCAGGCCTCATTCTGCAGCTACCCGACCTTGTAACATTTGTCAAATCCCTTAATTTTCCTGTGACCCCGTTTCCCACTTATACAGGCGTGGTAGCTCTGAAATAGTATGAGTCTGAATCCTGATCACAACGATAAAGCGAGTACGATAAAGTGAACGTTGCAATAGAACATGTCACATGAATACGTTGGTTTCCCAGTGCATGTAAAAAGTTATGCTTATACAATATCATATGCTATATTGAGAGTATATATAAAACAAGAATATGCTATATCTTAATTTGAAAATACTTTATTGCTAGAAGTGCTACTATTCTGAGACTTGTAATCTGTGTGCCGCTGTAGGGTCTTGCTTCAGGGATAATTGCTGACTGTTCAGGGTGGTGGCAGCTGAAGGTGGGGCCAGCGTGACAATGTCTTACAATAAAGAAGATACTGACGCCTGCTGCGTAAGCCGCTTTTCCTTTCACAAAAGTTCTCACTGTCGCGTGAGATGCGGTTTGATACCATTTATTAAACCACCAAACTCGTTCCAAGATTTGATTTAATTCTCTCAAAACCTGCCACTGTTTCAGCAGTCAAGTTTGCACAGCATTCTAAATCCTCTGTTGTCCTCTCCACCGCGTGGGAGGCGTCTTCACTAAGAGTAGACGAGCGCAAGTAATCTTTTTCTTTGCCCGTCCGTGTGGGTGGCTCCCCGTGCGTTGAAGTTTGATCGTGGGACTGCAGCATTTCAGTAACTTCCTCGGGCTCCACTCCTGACTCTGGTCCTCCCGCCACTTCCCCCCACTGCAGTTAGTCCTCCACTGGTGTCTTGAACCCCTCAGTCGTCCTTGAGGGTGGGAGTCAACTTCCAAACTGCTGTCAGTGTTGAGAGTTTGATCTCCCAAGAATCATGACTGTTCTCAGTGAAGAATCCTTCCTGGAGGGTCTCCAGTTCAGAGCCATGAGGTGATTATCTGCTATTGAAAAACAAGTGCCAATGGAGCACAATTACATGAGGTATACCTACAAAGCAAAGGGTGGGGCCTGTGCAGGCATAAGCTTACTAAATAATCCCAGTGGATTCTTCAAGTTCTGAAATTCAGTTGAATCAATGATTAATAGCTGCAAAACATGATACCTAGCATTTTACTGAGCACTTATTATACTATGTCTGGATTTCACATGCCTTCCTCATTCAACATTCACAAGTCTGCAAAACAGAGATCGTTCCTACACATGGTTTGCCTTGAGGCAGGGAAAGAATGACTTGCCCCATATGCCAGAACTGGATGGTAGACAGGGGGTCTACACCATTTCTGTCTGAATCTGAAGCCAGTGTGCTGACCCAGTCTGCACTGGCACCCATTGGCCATGAGCACATCCGAGATTGTAGGACAGTGTTCCAGAAGTACAAGATACACTCCTTGAACTGAATAATTCTGGAAAATAATTTGGGGTAGCAGTTGTATTTAGAATACTCACTTGAGCTGAACCCTATTAACTACAAGTTGCCCTGCTGGTAGGACCTGCAATCACTCGCTAACAGGTGCTATACACCAGTGTCGTCCTCCTCACAGTAACCTTGCAGGACAGCTCTGAAGTGTTCAGTTCAGAGTGGAAGTGTGTTCTACCACCCGCCCAGCAGCTCCTGGGGCTCCTCTTCCTTGCTTCCCTCTGATCCCCAGTGGCCAGGGGAGCTACACACAATGGCCAGCAGGCCCAGGCCCCGCTGGGTACCACCTTCTCCAGGCTCCAGGTGCATCTCTAGGACCACAGCTGTGTGAATGCTCTTCTCTTCCTCTTGCTGAGGGATAGGCATGCAGGGAAGCCAAATGAGCTGCTTCTCAATTCTGGCCTTTTGCTCGAAAGCTCTTTGCTCTAAAGAAGGGGAAGCTTGGTATTTTAGCCCCCAGTTCTGAGGATGGAGCCCAGTGCCCCATGTGTACTAAGCAAGTGTTCTGCCACGGAGCTACATGCCAGCACCAAAGGGGGAGACTGTGACAGAAAAACCCTTTCCACCATAGAGGAAGGGAGGGGAACAATACCTCTCCTTCCTCTGGTGCCACCCTAACCCATGCCAGGACTTGGGCTGTAGGGCAGCAGTGTCGGCTGCCTCTGGGCTTCACTGTGATCTCTTGCTTAGCCGAGTGGTAAAAGAAGAGGCTCTTTCTCTCCAGAAGGTGCAGGAGGATGCCTAGAAACTTTGGTCTCTTTAAAACAGAAAATAACCAAGGGAACAGGGTTTGGCTGCCATAAAATTAGACTCTGCAGCAACAACTAAAACAGGCCCATGTCACACTGTCTTTGTCATCCTCAGGAGAAAAATAATGAATGCAGATTCACAGAGGAAGATGTTTTCACAGGTAGCAACCATAAATAGCTGGGTATGCTTCTTGTTTCTTGTTGTGTTCTTTTTCTCCCTCCTTCCCTCCCTCCGTCCCTCCTTCTCTCCATTTCCCTTTCCTTCCTTTTTGTTGTTTGAAAGTCACCATTGAAATGTGGCCATTTTTATAATATATATCGACATCTATATATATTGAACTTGAAGTTATTTTGTTATATAAAAAAACAAGAGAAAGAATAATGTCTATGTAGGCTTTTAGTTTTGTTATTAAAAACAAACATGTACTACAATTGCCACCGTCTCTAAAAAACAACAAAATGTGGCTCTCTTTGGGAAAATCCAGGTCCAGGCCTCTCCACGGCCAAGATTGCAGGCCTGGCCAACTGTCTTCATGACAGCCACGCTAGGGGGCAATACACAGGGCCCTGCCGCTTGTCCCCTACCTGCCTGACTGGCCTGATCCACGGGAATGCAAGTAAAGCCCCATGCATGCACCCATAAATTTCTCAGAAATACAGGTATTCATAGACTGTCTTCAAGAATAAACAAAAGTTGTTTCTAGGAAGAAGAACGGCAATGTCCTTTTTGAAGGTTTTGATCATGAGCACACACTTATTCTGAGAAGTAATAATACAGGGAGAAACAGTTCAAAGAAGCTGCATTTCCAGTAGTGAAAGTGTGTCTAATTTATCACAACCCCCAGAGCAGGTGAGTGGAATGAGGAGCCGTGGAAGGAAGAGAGAGCATCTTCTCCCCTCTACAAAGCCTCTGCAGCTGGCCATCCTTGGTAGGTCAGATGACACGCCCTCAGGGGCCCTGGTCACAGATGCAGACCATCGAGGCAGAGAGAGCCACAGCGGGGGCCACAGGACAGGGTGCTGAGCAGGAGGACCATGCAGAAATGAACACTGAGCCCAGGGGTGTTCTTCGCCACAGCTCTGTCCCCAAACCCTTGACTCTCAGCCACTGATTCTTGTCCCTCTCTGTCCCATTGTCTTCTGCAACTCCCAGGGAATATCTGTCCCTCTGCCACCCCGGAAGGTCAGTTGAGAGCCCACACAAGTGACTGGTGAAAAGAAAAGATCATTCCAAGGACAACTGTCATGGGATTGCCCACTTCATGTGGCCACTTGAGCACGACCTGTTGGGATGACAGCCTGAACTGCAAGGGTAGCTAGTATTTTGCCACTTGCTCTATCTTGTTCTTTATGACATCCTTGAGAGGGGTGAATGTGATTGCTAACTGGGAAATGACTACATGACCCCACTCCTCAAGCAGAGGACCTTTGTCAGCATGAGGTGGATGAAGGAAGGTTGTACCATGGGCAGTGGCCACAGTGGCCACACAAGCATGTGTTTGTGCAATGATAGAATGTCTGATTTTCAGGGTGTGTCTCCAGTGTGAACCTCTTCTTCTTTAACCTGATGGAAATCCCAGAAATAAACATACTGCTTGGTACTGGATAAAGATGTTCGGGGAAGGCCAAGAAAGAAATTAGTCGGAAGGGGGAAGCCAAGGCAGAACGAATGGGTAATAAACGGGAGCGTGTGGGCTGTGTGCCACCTGACCCAGCCAGATGCCTCCAGAGGGGAAGCAGAGGAAACGGCGAAATGCTTTTCTATCCCCTGGAGTCTTCAAAGGAGGCCTGCAAGGTCGGGCATCCAGTAATCCTCACTCACTCAGTATCTGGCGCCTTTGCATCTGTGAGGGGCACAGTCAGCTCGAATTCCTGGTACAGGAACAGAATTTTAATGCTCATGGTAAGCCAGAGGTCCACAGCCACATCTTTCCTTTAATCTTATCTTAGATGGTGTCAGGGTGAACACTGGGGTGTTGTGGATTTCTTTTCCTCGGGGAACACTAGGAAAAGCCATAAAGAAAATGATCGCCTACTCCTCCTATGGAAAAAGGAGGCTAATTCTGTCCCTGGCTGTCATCAACCCCAGCATGGACTGTGCAGGTCCCACCCTCCCGACGCTGGAGTTGGAGTCCTGTACAGGTGCGTTGTTACTATTAGGAGGTGATTTCTGGGCCCCAAGAAGATGGCCTGCACATCTTAAAGAAAGCAGACTTCCCCCTGACACAACTAAATTCTTCTGCAGAACAATGACAATGGATTAAATGGTCTGTTTTTTAGATATTGTTAACTTTATTTGCAGAGGAAGCACTAACATTTTCGCTGTTTGGGCTTTGGGGATCCACTTGCCATGGAGACGTGAGGTCTAGATTTAATAAAATCATGCAGTGTGAAGTCCATATGATATTATTTTTCTTATTCTGGGCTGAATGCTTTGATTATTATTCACTCTCAACTTTTCCTGGGATACTAAACCTACAATATTATGTTTTCACTGCTGGCCAGGGGTTTTTCAACTATATCAGCAATTACTACCCCATTGCATGGATTAATAAAATGAGGTAAATGATCCCTATTATTGATGGAAAGAGAAGATTTTACACACACACACACACACACACACACACACACACACACACTCTCTCTCTCTCTCTCTCTCCTCTGAGGAGTTATCCTTAAAATATATTAAAAAGTAGTTTTCCATATTACAGAAATATATGTTTCTTCCAAATAAAGTATAAGCTTATAAAACTCTGTTAGTCTGAAATTTCTTAGAGGTCATGTAGCAATTCTGATTTTTATTTTTCTGATATATTTCTAATTTTATCTTTTGTAAAGTAATGATAGAGTTTCTTTTAAATAGAGTAGAAAATCTTGTATAAATTTAGAATATGAGACATTCCAGACATTTTAAGTATGCAAAAATTAAGATTAAAATTTTGATTGGGCCATAGACTTGAAATGAGTATGAAATATTAGTATTTGTGACAAAGCTTTTCTCTTTTTTTTCTTTTCTTCTCCTTCTTGTCCATGCCTCATTCTCTATCTCTGTCTGTCTCTTTTTCTTTCTCGCTTGGACTGCACATGCTGTATTGTCTATACCTGAATAACCTGTCTCCACACAGCAAATAGCAAGCTCTCTCTTTTGATGGGCATTTAGTCAATATGCACCTTTGGAGATTAGCTGGAGTGGGAATCTGTCGTTTCTCTCCTGGCTCTTTTGCTGGAAGTCATAAATTCTTTTCTGGGTTATTCTGTTTAATCCTGGGTTCTTCTGAGCCAGCTTGATTCCTGTGTCTCTCGCTAGGATAATTCACAGAAACAGGAGAATGTGCTCAAAATGAAATGGAGAGAGTTCCATGAAGAAATCCACTGCTAAAAAATGGGGTTCTTCTGACAGATGACTCATCTAAGTGTTGCTCTAATACCTTCCAGGCACTTGGATAAAATGCTACGCCAAGTCTCACATCCTGACAGGAGGTTCAGGCCCAGCAGTTTCTCTCAGAAGGAGGTGAGCATTAGCCTTTGGCCTATGGAGACAGACAAGGACAGCACTAGGCTGTTGTCCTGTCCCCTAGCCATGAGAGTGTGTCCCCTGTTGGCATGAAGGTGACTTTAACCTATGGACAGTAGCATGTGCCAAGCAGAGAACTTGGTCAACACCTGAATGCCATCCCGATGAAAGAAGTCTCTCAGGAGCATGCGCATGGGGGACGAACACCTTGCTGGTGTCTCATTTGTTTGGAGGGTACTCCCTGTCCTCCCCTTCCTCCCTGCTCAGCCTACCTGGGGACCATTTTAGCGCTCAGTAGAACCTCCCACAGGGATGGACAGGGAGAAGAGGAGGAGTTGACACTCAAATTCATCCATTGGAGCTAGTAATTCTTGACTTTGACCCTGTGCTAAATTGCTTGGCTACTTTATTAGACAATTTGGAGTTGTTTTCTATGCTCATTTTTCTACTGGAGAAATTTGTGATTTGGACTTTGTCAAAGAAACCAAGAGATTTTTATCCAACTTACCTAGCTGCTTAATGAGAGGCTTTTGAAGGTGAATGAATTCAAACCCCACATTCCTACAAGGTAGGTAAAGCTAACTAATTTTTCTTCGTTAATGGAGGAAAAGGAAAATTTCAGAAATTTAGTTTAAAGAAAACAAAAATTATACTTTTTGACCACCTTTTCTCATTAGCGCTGACATGCAGAGCCATAACTGTAGTAAGAAAGATTAGTGTGTGTTTAATGTTACATGAATATTGTCTTGTAGAAATGCTAAAAAGTAAAGAACAGGAATGTCACACAAAGGCACAAGTGCTTATAAACTTTACATATTGGGTCATTAACCCTTGAATAACTGAGTGGGTTTGGGAAAAATCCATACTGTGTTTGTCTAAAAACAATAAAAAATTATCAAATTCAATTGCTCTGAGCAAGTAACAATGTATTTGCTAAGAGGCCAGGTCAACACTTCACTGCAATCCTTATGTCCCTTGTACTGGGACACTAGGGGAAGCAGATGACAAGAATAATTAAGACTCAAAAATAATTCCAAACCCTGATACAAAGTGGTGGTTGCAGCTTCTTATTCTCTCAGGAGTGTGTGCACAGGGACTGATATTCATTCCTTTTTCTCTCTGTTTTCATCCCTCTCTCAACGCCTAGAAGCAATGAAAATATAAATAAGTCACAAAATGGTCAAAAGGAAGAGGAAGGAAGCAAACGACAAGAAGGACAAAAATAAAGGGTGGCTTATAATACTGAGTAGTGAGTGGCTCCTGAAGGGTTGAGGGATGGCAGAGCTGAATTTGCATCCATTTACAATATCCCTGTGTAATTTGCTTCCACGGAACAAAGAACCATTGTGAGCCTCCTAGGGGTAATATTTCCCATCACTTTAAGGTTTATAGGTTTGAACTTTCAAGACCTGTGCTCCTGGGGCTGTTTATTTTCTCCTGCATACTTGGCCTGCAATTATGGTCAGCTGCAACCCAAGGCCTCGACTAAGGCACACATGTTCCCTTGATGACATGTCGGCCACCTAACTTCAAGATAAACGGATGAGAGGGAGTGAAGGCACTGACAGAAATAGCATCACATTTGCAATTCGCAGACCCTACTTCATGCCCCAGGGCCTCTTCTTGGATATAGGCTATTGAGTGAGTCACTTAAAAGTTTGGAACCTTCATTTACTTGTTTGTGAGACTAACAATATCACGCATGATGATGGTGAGGATAAAATAAGATGAGGTATGTCAATGTGATATATAAAATAAAAGTACTGTATAAGTCTTAGCAGATATTAGAAACAGAAAAGTTTAATATGGCGCATCAAATGAATCACTCCTGTTGTTCTCAGACTCCAGGTATGCCCTTGGGAAATGTGGCCTGTTTCCAAAGATTCCGACTCAGAAGGTCGGGAATGGGGCCCAAACATGCTCAGTTTTAACAACTTCCTGGGTGACGGTAATTCTGCTGCAGGTGAACCCTGGAGCGCCCTTTCAGGAACACTGTTGTGAGCCACCAACTGGTGCATCCTGGCAAAGAGTGACAAAAAGAGGAAGTGGGCAGTTTCTCAAAACCACACAGAGCCAGGCTACTCTTCTCCATCCTGAAAATGTCCGCTCACCAGTGCAGGCACAGCTCCAGCCCGCTCTGTCCCAGTCAACTCTGGAGAGAGCCAGCAGAACAACCCTACTGTCTCAGTATTGGCATCAGAGAGCTGTTCACTCTCTTTCTACAAGCTTCCCCAGCACCCAGCGTTCCGTATTCTTGTGCCAAGCACACAAATTCCTCTGGTTTCCTAAATCTCTCCTGGAAGGTGCTTCCTTCAGAAGCCATCTCCACTCCCAGTCCCTGATTCTTGCAGATTTCTCAGTCTCCCTCACCCTTCACATAGTGGGTGAGTGGGTGAAAGGATGCTGATTGGGTCAAATGAACAGTCATCTCCAAGATGTTCAAATCGATAAATCAAATCACTGAACTACATGAGGGAGATAACTGGAAACTCTACACAACAGATGTCTATGATTCGTGCCCTCTTTGTGACCCTGCTCTTACTTCCTTAGGAACAGTCCTAGCTCACATGAAAGCACTCTCCAGCACACCAGGAGACCAGAAAAGGAGCATGGCTCACCATACTGTAAGTGTTTGCAAGTCCTGCTCTGTGCTGTGCTCCCTGGAGCCATCAGTGGCTGTGACTGTGTTCTCTAAGGGATTGCTCCTCAGCGATACCAGCATGCAGACCCCAGCTATGCAGTTTCTTTTGAAGTTGCGTAGGGTGACCTCACACTGCAACTGGTCAATACTTCGAATTGTTCCCAATGAAATAAAAGTCAACTTCAAATTAGGAGTCAGCAGCCTTCTTAGTGTTTGTAACCCAAGCTACACAGATATCTAAATACACAAACACAGCTCTCTGGTCACAAAACTGACATTAATCTTTTTAAAACCCCACATATGTGCTGAATTTTCCCCCTTATTTCTTTTAAATTTAAAATATAATGAAATTATTGATTTTAATTTCTTTGTCAAAATATAATCACATATTTTGCAAAATCTAATGTGCTCTTCAATAGCAATTCTAGAAAATTGGGCATGTCACATCCAATTCACTTTGTGATGGAATTATTGAAAACATATCTTTTTGCTTGTTTTATCTTGATTAAGACATCACAGGGACCTGTTGTTTTATTAAAATATTCTAAATTATTCATCCCCACAGTAAAACACTAGGTAGAAAATTACAATGCTTTAGAGGACCCTCCAAAATATCCTGATGTGAAATTATAAAAGCAGTATTTCAAAACTAAACACCTCGTGAAGTACATGAGAGAAAGGTAATGATCATCTACTCACCTTTTTGGGAGGGTGATGGAAAAGCATGGAACTGTTTTCCCTGGACCCTGGAAAGCTCTCACTTCTAAAAGGCTGGTATAAGTTTTTAAGAATGTAGTATCTAACTTAACAAACTTTAAAAAGCCTAATATGGGTCCTGAACTTCATCGCAGAGAAACGAGAAATCCCCTAAGTAGAATGGATGTTTTCAAACCCTCAGTGGGCGGCTAGGTCTGTTAAGCCCTTAAAAAGAAGCGATCTTTCTGGATGACAGATACACTTAGCCAGGCTTGCCAGGTGCAGGTGAGATTGGTGCTCCTCACTCTCCCCAGACTCTTTTTGGAGAAGGAGATCCTTTCTATGTGTCTAGTTTATCTTCAGAAGTGAAAATATTCATTTTGGCCAAAGTCGTACCCGTGAAAGTACAACTCAAGTGAATGGAAGTTCACAGCTTCTTGAAATTGGATGGACTGTGGTTGTGCAAAGTTAATTTTAGATAATGTCCCACATTTAGACATTTGCTTTCAGGCTTCTATTATTACCCAGAGGGAGAACTGCTAAATCAGGAGAGACTCCAGCGAGGTGCGGTCCTGCACTGAGAGAAGGCGGGAACCTAGGAGAAACCTGGTCCTGCTGTCATTAACTCTGTGACCCCAGGCCATCTGGGTGGCCTTGCTGGGCCTCCTGAAGAAAACCAGAGGGCTACACCGTGTGGTCCCGAGTTCCCCAGCTCTCCCTCTCTCAGCCTCTCCGAAGGCACCAGCACCAGTTACTCCCGCACATGGCTCATAAAGGGTCGTAAATCTACGTGAGCAGAGCGATGTAACTGATTGACAGGCATCAAAACTTGGAAAGTAGCTGGGTTGTCTGCTGTAGAGGAGGGAGTGGAGGATGGATGGCGGTGGTGTGGCCTGAGGAAGGTACAGAAGGGGTTGGGCTGGCGGGACAGTGCACCGCGGGAAGGGCAGAGCGGTAGTTCAGGAACTGGGTGAGGGGCGGACCGCTGTGATGCACTCCGGGAGCGCTGTCAGCCAGCGGCTGGAGACCAGGACAGCCATTGCCATCTTTGAAATGAGGAAAGCCAGTCTCAGGCCTTTTTGCAGGCCTAAAGCAAAACCCTGGGATCTGGGGCTGGGCCTTAACCATAGCTGGAAGCATCAGGTAACAAATGGGAAGGCCTGAGTAGTCAGGGAATCACTCCCGGCAAAGGGGAGGCTGTGGATGCAAATAATTTTCTGCAAACAAGGTATGAAGCAGAGTTCTTGCATCCTGCCTGCCATTAGGAGTGCACTCACTGGGTTTGTACCAGTTTCTGAAGTAACAGAGTCATTGTATTAATCCTTAGCCTCAAGCTGCCCCTTGATTTCTACCATGGTCCATCACTTGTTACAGAAATTCAACAATTCGTATACCTAGATGACACATTCGACAAGGGTGTTCTCTAATGAGAGGCTCCGGGCAATTTACTTATGCATTGAAATACTTGAGAGGTTATTAGAAAACAGTTTAGTATTCTAGCATTTGTTTAAAAAACCTTTTCCTTTAGCCTAAAAATATATTTATTATAAAATATATCTCTCCCTAATTAAACAATGAGATATTTACCTTAATTTTACAGTGTTTATGTTGATAATTTATAATAGACCTCTCCCTAACAAAAGGATGAAGATTGGTTATAAAGCTACCATGCTTCCAAGGGAGAGTAAAATAATTATAACTGTGAGGAAGGTTGGGAAAAGGGACAGAGGCATTAGAAATAGAAACACTTAATCAATAAGAGGTGACAGTGACGGCACTGGGGATGAGTCTCGTTTGAGGTCAATGGGAGAGAAAGAAGACTTTCTGCTCTGAGGAGAGCAACAATAATGAGCAAAGTGGTAGGAAGGAAGAAGAAGAAAATTTACAGTGAACATAGAAAACAAGAAATTGCCTGCAATGTATTCAGTTCCATAGTCTGATGAGCATTCAAGTCACCTGCATCCAAACAAAGTATCTGAACAATTAACATTACAAGAGCCAGTTTAGCAACTTGTCTTATAAATAGGCAGCTAGCAAGGGAGAGGGCCTAAGATAGAATCAGGCTGCTCAGTCTTACAAAGAAAACAGCACATACACAGAGTTTTTTTCTACAGGTTGCTAAGTTTAGAAATGTAAAAGCAACCATGGGGAAAATGACAGCAGTTAAAGATAAGGATGGGCAGTTAGGATTCTAACCCCAGGAAAGAGACACCTTCCTTAGGTGGAATGGAATGGCCAAGTTAACAATCCCTCTCTACACCCAGGCTTTGAGAAATTCAGCCACAGTGAGTAACTGGTTTTTCTTTTGAACTCTGAATTAGGAAGTCTGATTTTCTATTATTATTTTAAACCCATGGGACCACCTCTGATAGGTGACCACTGGACACTGAACAAATTCCAGTGCTCTGCTTGTCCATAAGACTCTAGTTGAAAAACCTTCAATTCTCTCTAAGAGCTCAGCCACCTCAGCTTGGACAGCTGAGTTACCAGCTCTCACTATGACCCAACTTCCCAGTGCCTAGCCACTGGCAGCAGAGGGGCCCTGATGTTTAGGTGTAACCTGCACAGATCCTGGTGAGGAGCACTGGATGCAAAACGGGCCAAGGCAAAGGGAACCAAGATGACTAGATCTCCAAGATTCAGAGTGTTAACAGAGCCACACCAAAATATCACAGTCTGATCTACAAAGTAAGAAGATATACCCTTCTTGTTTCATTAATTATTTAACACGGAAGTTGTTAGGAAATCCAGGTTGCTATGTGGGAAAGGCCAAAATTAGACACATTCATGAAATGGACCAGAGATTTAAGTGCAAGAAAACAAACTACAAAACACTAGCAGATATGTAGACAGATATAGATAAATATAGAGAGATGATGGATAGAGAGATGGATAGAGACAATCAGATTTACAGAGGGATGAAGAGGGAGAAACAAGAATTCTCTTTACTATGTTGCCTTTACTATGTAGCCAATGCAGTTAAGCAAGAGAAAGCGACACACAAAAGAATGGAAAAGGAGGAGATAAAACTATTTTGAGTTGCAGATAATAAGATTGTATATCATAATAAAAAGAGAAAAGAATCAATAAAAGGCTACAAACAAGAAAAGAAGACTTGAGTTTATAAAATTATAACTAGCAGTTTTTAAAATTAACATGAAAATGTAACAATTTTCATATACACAAAAAATATATAATGAAAGAGAAGACACATTAACAGTGGCAAAAATGAAAACAGATATTTAGATATAAATAAGAAATGCCTAAAAGCTACATTAAAAAATGCAATGCTTTAGAAGGAGACAAAATATACATGAACAATGGAAAGAGATATAATTTACTTGAATGAGACAACTTAACAAAATTAAGTTGTCAGTCCTCCCTATATTAGTTTATAAACTTAAAGAATTATCAATAAGAATTTCATTAGCCTTTTGGGATTTTTTTTTCTGAGTTTAGAAATGTTGTCCATGTAGAGGAACAAACAAGCAAGAATAGCCAGTTAGTGTTTAAAATGTGACAAAGAAAAGTAACAAACAGAGGGACGGGTATATTGGATATTAAAATAGATAAACCCTCAGTAAGTAAAACATTTTAATAGCAGTGTATTAATAGAGCAATGGGAAGGGCAAAAAAAATCCAGAAATAAACTCACTCCAATAGGAAATTTATAGTAAGTGTATGTAACTATGATAAAGCCAGTTTGTCAAATCACAAGGGGAAAGACAGACTATTTAAGAAGTAATATAGGGATAACTGGATAACCATATGGAAACAGATGAAATTAGAGCCATTCCTCACAGGATATGCCGGGATAAATTCTAAATGAATAGTGATTTAAATGCAAGTAACCAAGTCACAGAGCATAAGTAGAAAACACAAGTGAACTTAGCTACAGCTAGGGAAGGAAGAAAACTTTCCTAAAACACAAATAAGAATCACTAGGGCCAAAAAATGACATATTTGGATACATAGAATAAAATAAAGTTTATGCACATATACCCACAATATATAGCAAAATTTAAAAATGATGCTGAGAAAATGTTTTGTACATAAGGTAACATGTTAATGTTTCTGTCCATATATCGAATAGACAAAGGCTTTCTAAAAATAAAGCTCAAAAAAATTCAGAAGCCCTAAAATGGGATAGAGATATAAAGTAGCAGTAGACAGGAAAGGAAATACAAGCGGCTCTTAAGCACAGGAAAATATACTCAATTTTACTAAAGTTAGATAAATGCAAATGAAAACCACATAAAGATACGATTTCTCTCCCATCAGATTAGCAAAAGTGCAACAGTGAGACAAACTATGCTGAAGCAGACACCCTGGCAAATTGTAGGAAGGAACCAAGAAATGGTTCTGCATGGCGGGGGGGGGTGATGGAAATATCTAGAAAAATTACACATTACATTTACTCTTTAATCCACAATCCTTCCAGGAATCCTTCGTAACAAATACATTGGTAAATGTATTAAAATCCATGCTCAAAGTTGGTAATTGCAGTTATATTAGTGAAAGCAAAAACGAATGCCACTTGGTTTTAAAAGGCATATTTATTTGGTAGCATACCTGTCAGGTGTACCATCAAAAAGTGCCAGATTATTTTAAAGAGGATAATTACTTGACAGTACCTCTGTCAGGTTTATCCACAAAACGTCTTTAGATGATTGAAAATAAATTACTTTTTGGTAGTGCAACCCTATTGGTATAGAGCCCAAAGACCAAAGAACTGTAGGGGAAAAAAAAAGAGAGAATTAGAGGTAACATCTGTTTCATTATTCTCAGACTATTGGGATTAAGCAAGTAAGTGATTGTTGTCGTCACTGGCCATTGTGATTTTCAGGTGAAGTAAAAAAACTTCAACTCCAAAATCGAGCTGTAATGGCTTCTCGGCCTTTTGGCTAAGATCAAGCGCAAAATCGAACTGTATTTTTATGCACACATTTGTGCATCTTCAGGTATCTGTCTCTGTGTATGTGTGCCTGTGTGTGTGTATGACACGAGCGAATGAGTCTATTTTTGAAATTGAGAGAGGAATGAGTGAGTTTTCCTGATATTTTCTCTGCTTGTGTGTTTTGAACAATGTATTTTATATACTATATAACTACATTGATGTAAAGATATATTTCATAAGATAAAATTAACAGAATGGGGCTGGAAATGTGGCTTAGAGCAGTTGCCTATACATGTATGAGGCCTTGCATTTAGTCCTTAGCACTGCAGAGACAAAAGAGAGAAAGAGCAAGAAAAGAACGAAAAAGCAAAACAGAATAAATGCATATCCTAGCTCTATCCTCTAAAGGATAGTAAGTAAAATGAATGAATCTAGGAACAAAGAGCATACATAGTGTCTAAAAATTCAGTCTCTGAAAACCTTTTAACTATAAAGGGAACCAGAACATTTTGGAGAAAGTTTGGCTTCAAACTTTGTGTATGAATTAGACATCTAT
Source organism: Fukomys damarensis (assembly GCF_012274545.1). NCBI lineage: Eukaryota > Metazoa > Chordata > Mammalia > Rodentia > Bathyergidae > Fukomys > Fukomys damarensis. Next base: position 56,597,181 of record NW_022900942.1, on the reverse strand, counting down.
GTAACACAGTCATTGATGAGGGAAAGTTGCTCATTACAGAGGTATTTCAGCAACTGAAGAAGGAATCACATTTTGTACCCCCAAATGCATTGATGAATTAGACTTAGGTAGGTGCCATTGGTCGCTGCTAACATCATAAACAGAGACAACCAGGTATGAATCCCCTCCTAGTGGAAGCATGCACCCCTTCCTGTACAGCAGTGTGGCCCGGAAGTCAGACTTGGAGCAGATCCAGTGTCAAATCTACCTTTCAATTTGTGGGCTACGAGGTAAAAGACACTAGTAAAGGGCCAGGATGTAGCTCAGTGGCACAGCGTCTGCCTGGCAAACGCGAGGTCCTGAGTTCTGTCCCTGGTATCAAGAAAAAAAAAAAAGACACTAGTGAAATACAGGCCTTGGGGGCTCTAAAGGCAAAAACAAAACCTAATCTCTTCTTCCTCAAACAATAAAAACTATTAAGAAGAGAGAGATTGAACAGCAGCCTATAGATCCAAAGAGACATACCAAACAATAACAACCAGTGGTCCCTAATTGGATGCTAATTCCAATGAGCTAAGTTTCTTTTTTGTTTGTTTGTTTGTTTTTTAGTGTAAATGGGCATTGGAAAAATATGAACACTAACTAGAAATGAAATAACATTGATTTTTAGAAGTGATAGTTTTCTGAATGTTCTTGAGAGTCCCTTTTTTAGAAATGTGGAGATATTCTGAGTTGAAATGATTTACTGGGATTTACTTCAAAATAGTGTGAAAGGCACAGACAGAGCCAGTGACGGAAGCTAGGAATGACCTGATAAATACGGAGCTGAGGGAGGGGTCTCTGGGGGGGGCACTTATATTATCCTTTCTGCTTGGGCATTTTAATATTTTCCATGGTAAAGTATTTAAAACCTATGCTTTCCTCTGAGGCTCAATAAAACTATTTCATTCTGCACTTTTTAAACGTGTGACCTGTAAACATTTTTTAAAATATTTTTATTGCTACATTTCAGATATACAGTATAGTTACATTCATCATTGGGATCTTGAGCCTTTACATAACATATCTTGGTTCTTATTTTTTCCCCATACCCCTAGCCTCTCTTCTTCCCTCCACCCTTCCGTTTCCCCCCCACACACTGGGGATCAAACTCAGGGCCTTGCACTTAGGATGCAGGTGGCAGCACCACAGCTAAATCTCGGGCCCCACCCTTCCCTATTTATGAAGACTTTGCTTCCATTTTTTTTCCTTTTCTTATTTTTCTCTTCCCTTTTTACCTTTCCCCTACCCCTCTCATTTGCCCAATACTTTTAGACCTTTTCTTCCTATTATAAAATATCAGTTATACATTTTGACCCTTATTTACATTTTTAGTTTATCACACCAGAGAAACCATATGGTATTTGCACATGTGCGTCCTATTAATTTCACTTGAGTATATCCTCAATATGCATCCACTTACCTATAAATGTCTCTAGTTTCTCATTCTTTATGGCTGATACCATCTTCTTTATCCAGTCTCCAGTTGATGGGCCATTGGGTTGTTTCCAAGTTCTAGCTATTACAAACTGTGCGGCTATATCGCTGTGGTATGATTCTTTAATTCTCTTGGGAAACCCAGCAGGGGAATAGCTGGGTCAAACAGGACTTCTAATCCTAGTTGTTGGAGGTATCTCCATATTGACCTCCATAGCGTTTGCACCAGTCTGCACTCCCACCAACAATAAAGAAGGGTTCCTTTACCTGTAAACATTGTTATTTTTCTTGAGAAGACCATTCCAAAATAACCCCCCACTCTCTCCCTGAGTATACATGTGAGTGTGTGTTTCAGGGTTCCCTGCTTCCCTAGTTGTGCATACGCTTAGCTTCACACGCCTTAGGAACATGCTGCCGAGCAGAGCTCAGCACTGCGGACTTCACATCACTGGCCTCTGTGTCCTTCCAAGTCTGTGGTCGGCATAGAGAAGCGGTGAAATAAACAGGAAGGACCTTGGCACAGGGCCTGGCCCCCGGGCTTGGCCTCTGCCCACCACTAGTAGTTCAACAACTTCCAGCGGAGGCATTGGTTGGAATCAGCTGTGCTGTCCGTGAGTTCAGTAAAGGCTAAACTCCGTTCCGATTGGTAGTGTGGCAGAGTCGCCTGCTCAGCGTGTCGGCTACCACACAAAAAGATACATTCTGGTTACTCGGGCGCTCAGAAACTGTCCCAGATTACTGAGGTATAATTCTTTGATGTGACTTTATTTTAAAAGCAGATATTATTGTCATGTTTAGCATAAATGACTTGTTTCAAAAAAATAGAAAAAAAAAGGATTACATCCTGAATAGCTGCACCTGTGGGACTCCGAGGGCAAGCACCCTGTTTGAGCAGCACTTTGAGTTTCATGTTGCCTTTCCTCCCACATTCAGAGTCTCTTTCTCATCATAGTTCCTCTTCATGCAAACCTAACAACGAAAACAGCTCTTTCAAGTCAAGCAGTAATATTGACATCGAAGAAGCAAGTTCACAGGGAAGGCTTTCTCCCTCATTTGTCACCGTTAATAACACCGTCAAATGCTCGCACCTGACAGGAACCCCACCAAAGTGAAAAGTGCTCCTACGCCAGTGCCGTTATCAGCCTCAGATACGTTATTGACTGTGATTTGGAGGCACATGAAGTTGCAAACTTACAAAGGGAGAAATTTCCTAGATAAATGAAACTAGGCCTTGCTCTTTTCAGGCCAGTGTTTCAAAGAATCGTGAAGTCCCTCTGCTCTCCAAAGTGCTACTCGTAAATACAGCACAGATCACAAGATGAGATAAATCTTCTACTGGACTCCAGACCTCATGTAAAGGCAGACACAGAGTTTTAGAAATTCAAATGTGCTCATGTTCCATTAAACGGATGGCATGATCATGTGATCTCTCCTGTCCTGTCCACGACCTATGAGGCCCAGCATTCTGTGTCTGGCAGTGTGGTGAGTGACAACTCTGTCCTCAGAGATGCCCTGAATTATGGATCCGCACAGCTGCAGTGGCCCTCTTTGCCAGTGTCCTTGCAGAAGCATCGAAAGTGATTTGTAGGTCTTTATTCTGAGTCGGGAACAAAACCTAAATTGTGTATGGTTGTCGAACCAGCAATCCCATCAAGCTACTGAAAACTCGGAATGCTGAACTGGTAAGACAAAGGAGCTCTGCAATAGTTAACGTGCTCAGAAGTTGGTCAAGGGGTTGGGAAGTACCTTCAACTCCAGGCAGTGGGAACTGATTCATCTAATCACAGGTCCATAACAGCAGGGAAACCTCTCCACAGCTCTTCCCAGAAGCCTCCAGTTCAAATGGGAGGGACCACCAGGAAGGAGCGCCATTTCTGTCTTCACGCCTGTTCCATTCTCAGGCTTGTTTCTGAGCCTTCCAACAAGCACATCAATTAGTAGCTCCAATCATGAGGTTTTTTGTTTTTTCTGAAATCCAAACACCTGTCCACTTGAACCTGGACTGGATCCACGGAACAGTTGTCAGATGGTAACTGTAATGTTTATAGATTCGATCAATAGATCTGCCTCTGCGTTGCATAAAGTGCCAAAAAGTTATATAGCCAGACATCTGGCAACTGGAAGAGCGTCTATCTCTTGCGCGCTCCAACTGGGCCTCGAAGTTCTATTTGTACATGCTATGCCGAGCCTGGGAAAGCAAGCGTGGTTTTCAAATTGTAATCTCCCTCGTTTCTGTCCACAGCAACTTCTGGTTACTTACTCTCTGCCAGTACTGCAGTCTGAGATAGAAAGAGAGAGCTTCCAGACCTTCGCCTCCACGTCTGTTTTTGCTAAGCTCACCCCACAGCTCAATCTGGCCAAATACGACCAGACAGGCACTCATTCTCCCCAGAGCCCAAGTCATTTTCAGAACGTAATCTGAGTATTTGGAGAAGTATGCAAATTCATTTAAACTTTTGGGGACCAAATAGTGCTTTATAGGAAATGTACTAGAGGGTCCTGACAGGCCCACAGAAGTTAATGAACTTTGCCACCTTCTACATTTTTACTAGGAAGGGGCTTAGACACAGTAGGGATGGAGCGCTGCACAGGGTACATATGTTTTCAATGATGGAGGACAGCCTGGAATATGGCAGAGTCAAGGTGGGGCCATAAAAAGTTGGAACTTACGTTAATTACTGGTGCAATTCTATAGCTGCCCACAAAAAGCACCTCTAAGTTTTTATTCCTTAAGTTTATTTGTTTGGCCAGCATTTATACATTTCTATGTGTATGCCTGAAAGTTTTTTTTTTTTTTTTGCTACAGTTGCATGTGCAAATATTAAACAATAGGTATATTGTATAGGGGAATTCTGAGTTTTGAAAGTTTAGGGGAAAATGCTAATTATTTTTATCTTTGCTGTATTTCTAGGAGCTCGTGTATAATTTTTAACTTTCTGATTTTCTTCACAGAAGAGGACCTGGTCAAAGAATTTCCTACTGTGAAAAGAGACTCTCTTCCCTCTTCGAAAGCCTAATTGTTTCTTTTACTTTTCTCTCCGGTTTCTTAGACATCTTTTCTCTTTTCTACTTTCTCCCTTCAGGAACCATTTATGGTACCTGCAGGCCATGGACCAGCCCTGCTAGGGGTATCAAGGGTTAATGGTATTTTTATTACAGATGAAGAGAGACAGATCTGACTTGAATCCCCTCAGGTCACATGTGAAGGGAGAGACCTGATGTTTTGGCTATTTGCCATTAAAGCTCATTAAAACGACTCCATAGCTATGTCTAATTCTAATGAATAATTTATGCTAAAACGTTGAGGGCTATAGAATCTTAATAGTGATGGTGACAGAAGGCATGGCTACCAGACTCTGGCTGTCCATCCACTCATGTGCTGGACCTTCTTGCCCCCCAGCAATGGGGTTTACCCTCACTCACCACACAACAGAGCAGGACGGTCTCTCAGATGGGAGGTCAGGCATTTCCACCGCATCTACGTGAGCAGGAGGAAGGAGGCAAGCACCGCAGGCTCATTTCACAAACACGACATGCTGGTTTTCAAAGGGACTCGGTAACATTAAGCAGAAATTAAACCCGAGTCCTTTGGTATCCTCTAAGAACCACCTCAGTGCATCAGTGTTCATAAGTAGGATTAAAATTGAAGCAAATTCTGGGCCTGTTAATTATGTTAATGAGGGCGAGGGTCTCGGTTTTTTTTTATCTCTAGGTTGGTAATTGCTATCATCCTAGCAGGTCATCTGAATGCTTCTAACTCAGAAAAGCACTGACGCATGAATTTCACCCCACACAACCCTGCCATGGGTGAGAGTGAGTGCACAATCTACATATGGCAGGCCCCACATATGGGGCTGGGGGAAAGACTCTGGTTTTTAAAGTGAATTTTGTTCTCTCTCCTCTGGTCTCTTCAGTGATCTTCCTTATCCACTGGTGCTACCTGCCCTGCTCGTTTCTGTGCCTAAAATCTGCAGTTGAACTACATCAAGATGTGTTAGTCTCTCTTGGATTTCTCAGGACCTGGTGATCCAGGCAACTGGGTGCCCCTGAGTTCAGCTAGTACTAACGGCCCCTCCACGTGTGCTGCGAGTGTTGGACTCCACACTGGCCATTGGGTAGCTCTCCATGCAGAACCATTATGGTGATCAGCTCTGTCCAAGCATCCAAACTCCACTCTCAGCTGTTCGGCTCCCTGCTCTACCCATGCCACACTGGAACCAGAGAGGCTGAAAATTCTAAGTGTTCAGGTCCCGCTCTACCTGGCCACCCATGAGGATCACATTGGTCCCCTGGGCTCCCTCCCTGCCCCCTTTCTCCCTGCTCCTCATCCCCATTGCTCTTCCTACTGTGCCCCAAGCTGGAAAAAAAAAAAAAGGTGGGCTGTGCCTTTGACTTCTATGTGGCATTTTCTTACTACAGTGCGGAGGAGGAGGCTCACCTGACATTGGGAGATAAGGGAATTTAGAAAATCTGCTCTCCGGACAGCAACAGCCTGACTTATGAGGCTTTAGCCTGACTTACTTTGAATTTCAAAAGCTGACTATTACCTAGATATGTCCCTCTACCCTCCTTCAGTAGATGTTATAATCTACCCCTAGGAAGACGGTTTTCAGATGGATGGAGGAAAATCCAGCATCTAGGAAGGTAAAGAGGAAAGCAGGAGCCTTTAAAAACCAATTAACCCTGTGCGCACACTTGGATACAGGAAGACCCACGTGCTTCTGCTTTACAAAATGTAGCACTGGAATTTGGTGCCGAGGTGCACTGGAAAATGATCATTCTATCGTTCTTTTCTCTTCTTTTTTTTTTCTCTCATTGAGTTTATTGGTACATTTTAGGTAAACAGTACAGTTACATTCATTATTGGGATCTTGTACCTCTACATGACAGGTCCTGGTTCTCATTTTTTCCCCTTGTCCCTGCCCTCCCTTCACCCCTTTTCTCTTCTTTTTTAGGGGGGACTTTTGATGACTCCTATTTGGAATTCTATATAAGAAGTAAAAAGGTCATGGGACTTTATAGAGAAGCAAGACAGGAATAGAAGGACAGAATACAAGAGGCATTTAACAATTTTACAGAGATGAAAACTCATGGCATTTTCAGCACCAAGCAGTGGGTGGACACACCTACACCCCCACTGGCCTAGGAACTAAGTCTACACTAGAAACATAATAGTCATCACCAGTAGCCCCAAAGCTGGGGCAGGGCATCCTAAGGATAAGCAAGATAGTCCAGTAGGCTGCGGGAAGAAAATAAGGAAATTGTATTTATTTCTTATCATGACCAGGAGAAAATAAGCATTGCTGATACTTAACACACAGGTTTGCACCAGTGTCCCGTCTCAACTCATAGATAAGGGGTCTCCAGGAAAAGTGGAAATCCCAGGGGATTTTGACAGTGGTCCCAGTGTGTATTCATTCGCTTTTTTTTTTAGTTCATTGTGATATATAGTTTACATGAAGCAAGATAAGTGGACCTACAGGCTTTAGTAAGAGCAGAATCTTCCTCACAAACAAACAATATATCTATGAAGGTAGAAGGTTTGCAATCAGGCAGCGTTTCTCAGGTGATTGCCTGGAAATCTATCCTAAGAGTCATTAAACTTGATACGAAATAGCACATTTTTAGTAGCAAAAAAAAAAAAGTCTCAAATTTGCTAGTTCTTCGCTATAATAAAATATAACTGCCTCTTAAAACACATCTAATTTTTTAAAAATATGAGTCATTTTAACTGCACATTCTCATAATATAGTTTGATCAATATAGTAATAGAAAATGTAATTTAGTTTTTTGTAATTTAATTTTCCTTGAGTGAGAAATATGTATTTTGTATTATTAATAGAATAGAATAAAATAGTTAAAAATACTATTCCAATCATTTGAAGTTCTGTTTTGTCTGCACTGTGCATATTTTGATTCAAAGGTACAGGATTCAATTTATCTCCTGAGCTATATATGCCTAATTACTTTATTGGGGAGGAGCATGAGGGGCTTGGGACAGATGTGTAAGTCCTAGGCATGTATTTCCTAATTAGTGCCCAGCACCCTGTGAGGCAGGTGTTATTACCATTGCAGTCATTCAGCCTCACAGAGAGAGACAGAGGCGTCAGTAGCTCAGGAGGTTGCCCCACAGTCACAAAGTGAGCACAGATGGACCCTGTATCCACGGGTTCTCCATCTGCACATACAACCAACAGTAGATCAAACTCAGAAAAAAACATTGCATCTGTACTATGTACCGACTTTGTTCTCATTACTATTCTCTAACCATATAGTATAGCCGCTATTTACGTAGCATTCACATTGCAATTGGTGTGATAATCTGGAGATGATGCAAAGTCGGTGTGAGAGGCTATGTAAGGTCTACAAATACTATACTGTTTTGCATAAGGGACTTAAGTATGTGCAGATTTAGGCATCCTAGGGAAGGGGCTACTGAGGAGCCATAGTAGAGGATTGATTGGAAATTTGTAAGTCTTAACATCTGAAATCCAAGCCCATGATCTGGGCTCCATGATCACCCCTTGCTAGATGACAATGCAGAACTCCTGGGAAAGACTCAAATTAGGGTTAGCAGTGGGTTGATAGCAGTTACCTGGCTTAAGTGCTAAGCTTTTGCTCATATCTTACATCTTCCTCTATTGGTGCATTGATATTTATGGTAGGTTTAAGAGTTGCAAGTGTGTTAATTATCTCTTCTGTTACCCTCTCCCAATAGAAAAACAAGTTTAGTGCAAACAACACTAACCAGAGTATACCAGAGTGTAAGCAAAGAAAATATAAATCCAAACTGAAAATAGTGACAGCAATACGACACCTACTCGTCTTAAAGCTGTCCGTGGAATTGACTGGAGGTAGGGGCATCTGATGAGATCGTTTCCCCAAGCTTTTATACAGTCAATTCATGTACAGTATAGTGGATAGGAACTCCTGGAACTTGAGTTGCTCTGTGATGGGCCATCGAGACTGCAAGGGTGCCATTACTGTCCATCATGTGTACAAGTGCTCTTTAACAGGGCGACTGCTGACAAGATAGAGTGTAAGGACAGTGAGGAAATGTTAGCACGTTACCATCTGTCATGCCAGCCCGCTGCCCACTGCTGGGTGAGTGCGGTCAGTGTGTTCCCGAAGCCCAATAGGCTAGCAAGCTGAGACCACATATCTCCATGAAATAACCCATCATTTTTACTTTATTCTTATTTTCAAAATATACACAAAGGTCGCAAGCATTTTAATGCGTCAAGTTGCAGGCTGCAGTGAATTTCCATGGCAGCTATGAGCTTCTGAAATAGGGTCTTATAATGAAACACGGACAGAGCCCTAGCTGTAGCTACACTAATGGAGTTGCTATGATAAAAGCTGCCTAACAGAACCGGGACTTGGCCCAATCACAAGGGACTGCTACAATTGCAGAGAATCCAGCTGTTTACCCTGACCTAATAATCCGTGTGCTTCAGATTGTACATATTGACAGTTTCCAAACGCGTTCCTTCTACCCCTAGTGTGGGCTGTGGGATGACTCCAGGTTCCCAGTTCTGACAAGCAGGTCCCTGTGCCTTAGAGACCATATCGGTGAATATGAGGTAAAACTGGTCAGGGAAGGAGGAAGAAATACAGGGTGGATCATGGGTGAAATGCGAGGGCTTTACGGTCCTTGCCAATGCACAGTCACAATCAGCAGGCATAAAAAGGCACAGGCAAATCGTGGTTGCTAGAAAGGAATGGCAGTTAGACGATGCAATCAACAACTATACATTTATAAAGCCAGGAGGTTAGGCATGGTTCCAGGCCCTAGGGGGATGGCATAATTATTTCCCTTAAGAAACCTATAGTTTAGTGGGAGAATAAAAATGTCAAGAAATAAATACAGGTTTTCTTGATTTGCTCCCGAACAGGGCCTAGATTGGGTAGGAGTCAAGGAAAAGGGTTTGGTATCTTAATTTCCCTATGCCACTTGCCACCATAACGCCTACCTGTGCAGCCATCCTGTCATCTGTCCTACATTCCACCCACCCGTCCAGCCATCTGCTCATTCTTTTGACATTTGCTTAATGCTTCTTATGCATTGACTTTATTTTCTTCCTCGGAGCCCTCTCCTTCAAACCCACTTCCTCGCCCAGCTTTCCCACCAGCATCCTGCTCTTCACACCTGCATCTCCCCTCCCTCCATGCGAAGTCACACGGAGCCTTCCTTCAAAGTCTTTGTGATTTCATTTCCTCCTCCTCTTCTCATGGTCACCACCCATATGGACCCTTAGGTGATGGGAAGAGAGAGATTGAGACAGAGACAGAGAGGGAGAGAGAGCGTCTGGGTAGTGTTTGGCTTGGCCTTGAACACAGTCACACATGACCTAGCCTCCCTGCTTCCTGTCACTCTTTATCACATCACACTGTTTTTCTAAACAGCCCCTTTTGATGTTTTAATAATTAGTTCCATGTGTTCAGAAACCTTGTCTTACTCACTGCTGACAAAGGAACTCAGAGCCTAGATTCATTATATCCTTTTCTACTCATGACAGTAATTACTTATTGGATGAATGAATGAATGAACATTCCTTCAAAATTCAGCCCAGCCTCACCTCTTGCATGAAAGTTTCTATGACCTCCTTTTCACCAAATCAAAACAATTGTTCATTTCTTCTGGGTTCCAATAACACCTAGAACACAATTTATCAAAAACGTTTACAAAACATATTGTAGCAATGAATCACTTATCAATCTGCCACATTTTTTCTAAGGGTCTAAGGTGGGAATATCCTTTCTAGCTTGATTTTTTATGTCCCCTGCTAGTGCATCAACTAAAGTGAATTTTTATTGAGTGACTTATTAAATAGGTGAATAAATAAATAGGTTGCAGAAATAACCATGATGTGTGTTCATATGCACAAGCATTAGCTACCAAGATAGTCAAAAGAGTAAAACATGTCATCCCTTAAAATAAATGAGAAATTTTTTATCAACTTGGCTGTCATGAATATAACACGAATTTGAATATAGACTTGATATTTCAAGTGGCAGACACACAGACATCTGGGTTGACACCTGTTTTGATTCAGGCCAGGAATGGGCTTGAGATTCCAAGTGCAGTAAATGTTCTGGATCGTTGCACACCCAGGTCTTTCAACCAGAGTTATGTATGATCCAGTCACAGACCCTCAGGTGGAGTCTGCCAGGACCCAGGGCCAGCAGCATGAGCAGGGGGAAAGGAAAGGAAATGAGGGAGGAAGGGAGGGAGGGAGGGAGGGAAGAGATGGAAGGAGGGAGGGGGAGAATGAGGAAGGAAGGAAAGGGACTCCCAGGAGCTGGCACGGCACCCTGGATGCAGCACAGTGACCTGAAGTGGTGCAGGCTCGAGAGGCTGGCCACGGTTTTCTAGAGCCAGGATTTGGGCTTTTATCACTTCCTCTATGGCACATGGGTTGACAATTCATTTGATTAGGTCAGAGTCAGTAACCAGAGGCATGATCTTCCAAGGTGGGATCTTAAATGCCTGCATAAAACTTGAACGAACGTGAAAGCTGGGCTTTCTCTTTTTTCCTTTTTTGGCCACCCCTTTCTCCCTCCCAACTTCTCTTTCTTGGAATCCTCCACTTTTGAGCACCTAATATGTTTGAAGCTCAGAGCTTGGTCTTGTAGAAAAAGAGGATGAGGCTGGGAATTTAGCTCAGTGGTGCCACCACCTGCCTCGGAAGCACAAGGTCCTGAGTTTGATGCCCGGTACCTCCAAATAAATAAATACATAAATAAGAGAGAGAGAATGAGTGTTTGCCCTTAAGAGGTGTGCAATCTAGTTGAAGAACTAAGTATGTGCACATACAATTATGGTTCAACGGAATGAACACACAGCACATGCCCTGAGAATGGTCCTAAAGAGTTATAGGTTCAAGTCACACATATTTTATGAGCATCCACCTGAATATATGGGCACTGGGGACATAGTGATAAAAAAAATGACATGATTCCTAATCATTATATAAATTGCCAGCCTACTGAGGAAGACAGGCATATAAATATGTCATTATAAATTTGGCAGTATTAAGAAAAAAATGCTGTAGAAGGACAGGTGAGTAGTATTTTATTCAACTGGGGTATTCAAAGATGGCTTCTTGAAATAAGAACATCAGAGGTAACTTGCAGTTGGTAGAACTCAGCTGTTACACAGCACTTAGTATAAATCAAACGGTGCTCTACGTACTTCATACACTACCTCATTTGCTCTTCAAGGCAGGTAGTATTAGTACCTCCTTGAGTAGAAAACAGGCACACATATTAAATACCTTGCTCAAATTACAGGTTGCAAGAGTTAGAGCTTAGAGTCAAGCCCATATCATCTGTGTCTGGAGTCTAAAATCCATGTCCTGTAGCAAGAAGCACAGAAAACCCACAGCATGGGCTGGGGATTTAGCTCAGTGGTTCGGTGGCCTGCCTTGCAAGCGCAGAGACCAGAATTCAATCCCTGGTACCAAAAAAAAGAAAAGAAAAGAAAAGAAAACCCTCAACAAATGAATCTAGAAAGTAAAAATAGCCTGACAAAATAATTTCAGTATACAGAACAATGTTAATGCCATAAAACTTTTTTTTTTCTGATTATTTTCAAAACGTCAACTACTCCACTGGAAAATGAATAAAAAATACTAAAAGGCAAGTCATGAAGGAAGCCATGTAAATGACTTCCAAGTATATGGAAAAGTTTAACCTCACTCCAAAGAAACACAAAATTCCTACTTCACCCACTAAGTCGGAAAGTATTTCATTTAATTATTGCTATGGCATTTCTGAGAACAATTTGGCAATTTGCATCAAAAGCCTTCAAATGTCACATATTTTTTTAATTTAGCAAAAGCACCTTCAGGAATTTATACACAGGAAATTAAAATTCATGTCCAAACAATTTCATCAATAAGGATATTAATCACTGTATTGTTTGTAACTATGTAAAACTGGACGTAGCATACATATTCAACAGTAGCAGATGATGAATTAAATAAGTCACGGTACAGCTCCACAATGGACTTCTATATGGCCATGCAATGTAATCTAGGAGGATACTGTTAAGTGACATCAGATGTTATTTGTGATTTATGATAAGTCAAAGCAATCAAGTAGGCATAGCATATTCCAATTTTTTTTAAAAAAACTATACCTAAGTAGAGAGAAAATGTCAGTGTTGTTCATCTCTGGATAGTAGTATGCAATGAGATTGTCTATATTCTTTATGTTTCTCATTTTGCTTATGTGCACTTCCCAATTTCCTTAAAATCAAAATATATTGGCTTTCAAACTTTTTGGAGATCAGGAAGAGGATGAGGGGGGTAAGGAGAGGGATAAAGGGATGGAAAATGATCAAGATATGCTGCAGGCATGTACCAATTTCCTCAAAGGAACATCGCTCTTTTGTATTACAAGTAAACACTAATAGAACATTTTTTAAAGAAGTAGTGCCTTTGTAAAAAGGAGAAAATGTGCCAACTGTTCTCCTGAGATGAGTTATATCTGTGAAGGAAGTAGGACAGAGGAGACAGAGTGAACTGAAGGACAGGGATGGGTGGCCCGGGGACAAAGGCAGCTTTTGAGAAAAGGTGAAAGATCGCAGTGACCCTGTGTGCCATGCTGAGGACTTCCGGCTCAGTCCTGAAGATAAGGAGCTACTGCCAGGTGTTGATCAGGAAGCAGATGGAGGCAGCCAGAGCTCCATGCCAGAGCAATCACTTTGCAGGTGGAGCAGGAGGGGAAGCCTCATAGGCAACCTGATTTAAGGCTTTGTCACTATGGAGCAAGAGATGGCGAAGATCTGACTCAGCAGCAATAACAGAGAAGGAGACACAGGATATTCTGAGAATCAAACGCTTCAAAGGTAATTTAGATAGCTTAGTAGGTGAGTTCATGAAGTCAGTCAGTGATTACAGGGAGGCAGAAAAGGAGCCCCAGTTCATGCTTAGGTCATTTCTAAAGTCACAGGTGGATGGTGGTCTCCTCACTAAGACTTCCAACATGCAAGGATTGCATGGGTTGCTTGGGGGGGGGTTGGTTGGGAAAGCTGATGTGTTCTGATTTAGGTCCTTTGAACGTGAGGTTTCTCTGACATTCAAGATGAGGGACAGAGTAGCTCAGAAGACACATTTCCAACACTGGAGTCTAGGAGAGGCTTAATTAACCTAGGAGACAAAGGGGAGGGACCAAGGAATAAAGTAAAGCATGAGTGACCCCTACACCTCTGCTACATCTAAACAAAGCTCAAGGCAGAAGATCTTCCAGGAAGTCCTGATTAAATTGGCTAAAAGGTAGTTTGGTAGGGATAGCAGTTACAGATAGACCTGAAAAATTTCGAGCTAGACTAAAATTTATTTGTTTTTTGCTACAAGAAAAAAAAAAAAAACCCTTTCAGGTCCAAGGAATCACAATAGAAATGGTGTTACTACCATTGGTAATGATATACAAAAGGATAAAATTATTTATAGCCAGTGAAGCAAACTTAAGAGTTGTAAACAATTAATTGTGAATCAGGCCTTAGTCTGATTTATGAGTCACAACCATATCGCAAGGGCGGTAGTGTCACTTTTATTTGATAGATGAGGAAACTGAGGTACAAAGAGGTTGATAAATGTGCACAGGATCATGAAGCTAGTGTGTGGCAGAGGCTGGTTTGAAACTCAAGTCAGTTTCATTCCAAAGTCCACAGAGATGACTGGTAGCAACTGGGTGGTCTAGGAAGGCCTCTTGGAGACATAAAATTTTGGCTGAGACTGGATGATAAGAAGCCTGTTGTATCAGTTAACCTTGACTTCAATTGGATTAATAGACTTCCAGGCTTTGAGGGTGCTATCCTCTCCCATGAATGATCCCACTGATCACAGCTGAGTTAGGAGCAGCTGCTGGAGGTGGGCCAGTAGGCGAGTACCTTTGGAGGGTAAATCTCTCTCTAGCACCCTTCATCTCTGCTCCCCTGCTACCATCAAGGGAGCAGCTTGCCTCTCCATACTCATCTGCCATGATGTTTTTGCCTTGGATCCAGCCAACCCTGAATAATGCCTCTGAGTCCATGAGCAGCATAAACCATTCCCCCCCCCCCGCTTAAGTTGCTGGTGTTCCAGGGATGGGAAAGTGACAAATACACCCAGCATGTGGAGATCAGGAGGAAGAATACAAACACTGTGAACAGCTTTTCTACATACCAGGTAGACAAAGCCGGCAGACTGGGAACTAGAAAGAAAATCAGTGTGGTGGGAGCAGAGAGGGCAAGCGGGGAGCAGGGTGTGAAGTCACACAGGCAGGCATGGCAGATGAGGAGCTTGGGGCTTATTCAGAGTGCTTGGGAATCCATGGAGGGTCTTGGACAGGTGATGCTCTGTGTGACATGGTCGGATAAGATAAATGGTGGTACGATCAACAAGGAATTCTGTGAGCAGTAATAGCTCGTGGGAAGGCACAGCATGGAAAAGAATTCCGTAGAAGTAGGACAAAAGTTTTCCCGTAGAAGGTGATGGGCCTGTTGGTCAGAGCTGCACAAATCTACGGCTCAGATTCCTGAACTTTATCCAGCGGGAGGGAACACAGAATTCTCAGCAGAATGGTGATACAATCAGATCTGAATTCTCCAGACCCCTCCCCAGCACCTCTGCGGAGAAAAGCGGGACTGGCTGGGGGAAGAGGGGTACTGGGAGTCCAGACAGGCAGGCCGGAAATGAGGAGAGCCACAGAGTCAGAGGCAAGCAAGAGGTTGAGAAAGAAAATAGTCAAAGGATAAGCGATGAAAAAAAAATGTTTAAGATGTCAACAGTGTATACAAAGGGGCATTAAGAAAGATTCTGGGTTTTTCTGACATGACCAACTGGTTGATGGTGATCGAGAATACAGAAGGCTCTCGGGAAGAGGCGGTGAGTCCAGTTTGGACCCAGTGACTGATGTAGCGGCACCTGAGGGGAGATGCTCCCAAGATAGAGCTAAGGAGCGGGAGTGCAGCGGAGTTGGGGATCAAGATGAAGATGGGGGTGTTATTGATTTCTATGTGGTAACCTGAAGCCGCTGGTGCAGAGAATCACCAGGGCAGTGTGACCAGAGTAGACCCAGGGCACCGAAAGACACATCCCTGGGAAGTGCTGACAATCTGAAGCTGGATGGAGGAAAACTAAACTGTGAAGTAGACTGAGAAGGACCACCAGAGAGGTAGGAGGAAAATAAAAGGGGTCCTCTAGTAAAATAAAAGCAGAAATTAGCTCTGACAGTTTGCAAGTCAGTAGTGATCTTCACAGATGACCGTTGCCTGGGGTGAAGGAGGACAACAGGCACTGTTGGCTGCACTTCCCAATGCCTTGCTGGGAAGAGAAGTACAAAGATGGACCAGGGAATCCAAGAGAGATGTTTTTTGTAGAAGCAGAAATAGTGAGTGTGAGGGTGTGTTTCTGTGCTACAGGGAGCATAGAGGAAGGGACTGACTTTTCACAAGTGTGTAGGTGACTAGAGACTGCAGGCTCCCTGAAAAACATGCCAGGACAGCCCTGGACACTGCCATGCAGAGAGGCAGGGGATAGCGCCTTCTCAAGTCTGCCCCTCCCTGAGCAGCCTTTTCTTCCTAAACATTGGCTAGCTGGCACTGACTCTGCATTTTGACATTTTCACTTCCTTGACCAAAACAACTGACAAGAGTCTGTCCATCTATCTGTCTTTGTTAAACTTCCCATTATCCAATGCTGGCCCAGTCAGCAGTAAGCCACTGGGGTCACTTGACATGTGGTGTTTCTTGTCCTGGAGGCTGTGGGTCGGGGCAGACGCTGATGCTGGGCCTGCTCCATGGATGTGGGCTGGGTTATAACTTATCTCCAGTTTTTACTTCCTGGAGTCGGTGTTCTTATCTCCACTTTCCAGATGGGGAAACAGACTCAGCAAGGCTTGCTAATTACTCAAAGTCTTACAGTCAGTAGGGTAGGACCTGGGAGCAGTGTTGGCCTGTCTGACTCTAAAGCTTGCTCTTCTCCTGACCACACTGGCGAAGCCACCTTCCACTAGGTCTCATGGTAAGAGGCTGGAGGCAGGGAGGCCAGTAGAGGGGTTTTCACAGAAAGTGTGCCTAAGGGGCCAAGTGGGCACTGGCAGTGGGAGTGGAGAGAGGCCTACCTGGAGCTGCGCTGAGATGTGCTTTAGGCAGAAGATGCAGACTTGGTCTTGGAGAGTCGTATGGCAAATGGCTGGATCACTCTCTCCCCAGATGGTATTATCAGTGTCCCAGATCTTGGTTTCTAAATGACAGTCCAGCCCTGGCTGATTCCAAAGCCAGGGCAGAGGAAGTACAAGGTGAACCCAGGGTGTCTTATTGTGCCAGAAAGCAACAAGGTGCTCAAAGACTTGGTCAAAATGACAACAGGCCCCACCCATAGCTGCCTTGAAGGGATCTTTACTGGCTGAGTGGAGATAATAGAGCAACAAAAATAACAACAAGCAAATAAAACAAAGGGTCTTTGCATGAATGATGATGACAGTGGTGGTGAGAGAGAAAGCAAGTACAAAAGAGGTGGGAAGTTATTCTTTATGACAAATGAATAAAGATAGAAAACCACCATTTAGCAATGTAGTTAGTAATTTTAAGCAAGCACTGTCAAGGATACTAAAACTATTGAGTTGTTGGGAAGCAGGATTTCCAGACAGACGTGAATCACCACAAATTATCTATTAATTACAAAAGTTAAAGTGCGTTTTTATGAGGAAGAGACCTTGTGAATAATTAGTATCAAATTTAGCATCACCAAGAAAGGCACAATGGTTGGCATGTGCCAAAGGCACATTGTTTATGTGATGCTATGGGAAATGTATGTTATCATTCATGTAATAATCTTGTCATACATTTAACCTGGTCTAACCATGAAGAAACAAATCTACAACATAATAGGTCTAAACTCTTTAAATGCTTCAGTGTAGTAAAAGCCAAAAAAAAAAAAAAAAAAGGGGGGGCATTTTTTTTACCTTAAAAACAAAAAAAAAAAAAAAAAAAGGAGGGGTGATTGTTTTAACTTAAAGGAAACTAAAGAGATATGACAACCCAACAAAAAGGGTGAAGCTTTGTTGGATACCAGAGTTTTGAAGACAATAAGATCATTTTAGGATAACTGAAGAAATGTGAATATTGATTCTATACAGATGAAATTCAAAAATCAGTCCCTAAGGATTTACCAATTATGAACTAGCTTGTAAAAAGCTTAGAAGTTGATACTCCATTATAGAGAAAAGCTAAACACTGAAAGTATCAACCAGTCTTCTGAGACTTAGTACAGCAGTGAAATATTTAAAGTTCCAAGAGAAAAAAAAATCCCACAAACCTAATATTAATCTTATTTTTCTTGGATATAATAATAGGATTGTAGTTAAACAGGAGATGGCCTGGGTTTTAGAAGATAGAAATAAGGGTACAACATCATAATGTCAGCAACTGCTTTCAAATTTGTAGAGGAATGTTTTCAATTAACATACTTCAAAATGTGTTTGTTGCTATAATAACTAAACTAGAAAATTATCAAAATGATAAAATAGCATAGAATGTTAAACTATAAAAATGCAACTTCTGATATGTGAACTATAATAGATTAATTCAAACTCTTAACTATTTGAAGTTTTGCTTAACCCAAGAGTTTATTGATCAAAACAATGCATAGATTAATGTTAGAGTGGTTTAGTAGAACCACAAAAATGGTTTAGATCCAGTAATTCTACTCCTATATATTTACCCTAATGCAGTGAAAGCTTGTATTTACTCAAATTGTGCATTTTATCATGTTATATATAGTCTTCCAAAACTGAATGCACCCTCAACGTTTTTCCAGTAGATGAATGGATAAACAGACTGTTACAGCCATGTGATTGAAAACTACTCAGCCATAAAAATGAAGGAATTATTAATACATGCAACAAGGTGGATATAGTACAAAAGCACTGTGGAAAGTTAAAGCAGACAGACTCCTAAGATCGCATGCTCTAAGGTTCTATTTGTATTATGACATTTGTGAGAAGATAAGGTGACATGACATAACAGATCAACAGCTGCCGGCACTGACTACAAAGGAAGAGAAGAGAGATCTTTGGGGGTGATGAAATGGTTTTCTATACTGAGGTTGTGACAGTTTTGGGAATCTGTATATGGATTACCATTCTAAGGAATGTGGACAGAAAAATCAAAATTACTGCAGCTTTATTTAAAATATACCAAAAGGAAAAAAAATCACAGAAGCTCTAGCTTTTGAATTTAAAAATTTTAATAATCACATTTTCAAAGACACAAGTATACTAACCCATGATAATAGTGTATATTTAAATGCCATTAAAATATAAAATCATTGCCATCTGTAAAAATTCATCAAACTATATAATACTTCTGGGTTGTACACATTTCTGAATGTATGCTATACATCCATTAAAAGTTTAAAGTATAAACAAGTAGTATATTTGTTCCAGTGAATGTACTATGTTACAGGTGGAAATAATGCTTTGTTTGATTGAATAATATGTTTAAAATATGCAGGTCTGGAGTTAGGGTGTGATTTCAAATAATCGTAGTACTCTTTTTGTTACATCAAACTTTCCTTTATTTCTGGACAGAATAAAGGGGCATGAAAATATGGACAATTCAAATTCCATGCTCTTCTTAGCTGCTTTTCCTCTAAAATATCACATGAGATTCATGTGCTGGTATCAGCTGATGTTGCTGATAATCTACCACCATTTCCTTCTACCCACCAAAAAGCTCCGTTGCTATGTGCAGTATAAGGGGAGACAGAAGTATTGGTCTGCCCACTGGTGCAATGCTTGATGATCTACAGATTTTAGAGTTGAATAATAACACAATATGTCTTGCATTCCTATTATGTTTTATATTTTTATGGGGAGGAAGGAAGGAAGAGGAAATTATTGAGTGTTAAATAAACACCAGGCATTGTGGTAGTGCTTTAGATTTGCTATTCAATTCTCAACATCACCAAGATAGCTGAGGGTATTATCCCCTTTTTACGAAAGTGGGAAACGGCTATGGTGATTTTTCTAGGTCTACAAGGAAATGTGTGTTGGAACTAGGAGTCAGCCTCAGATGCATGAGGCCAATTGTCAGAGTTAGCAGGGTATAATTCCTACCCCTGTGACTGGCGTCCCAAGGCTACTCAGACCAGAGTGGTCTCTGCGGTCCAGACAGTTATACAGGAGAACACTTTGCCTCTATTGGATCGACTCTATCTTTTGCCATACAGTTGTGTCCACTGAGCCTCTGAGACATATGCATGTCTCAGGCATGTGGAATGTTTTATTCCCAGTAAAAGACCGATTACATCATTGGTTGGCTGAAGCGATTAGTATCACTGCCACAGGAACATCGAGTTCCATAAAAGTCCTATTGCCTCAAATATTCAGCCCAAGTTCTACAAAGTGATGGAAATTTATCCTCAAGTGACAACCTCCTTACCACAGAACTTATGGACTCATACACTTGGATTTCTTCCATGGACCAATTCCAGCTGTCCTACCTTTTGATGATTTATTTCCGATACCTTCCAGGCTTTACCTAGGAACTCCACCATGAAAAGACAGCAGGAATTCTAGAGAGTTGTCATGGCAACCCCTAGATATCATCTTCAGAATGCCCCATGGCTGTTGAGTCCAGATTTATCACAATTACATTTCTATATGGAAGGAGGGCTCTTGTACAGACAACCAGATATCAGAAAATGAATCTGATCTGTAATTATATGGATCACTGTAACACTCCTTGTAGCAAGAGTTTAAGAAACTGCTCTTGATGTGGTGATCATTGTCATGTTTACCTGGGCCCATGCCTCAGCTGGTACTGTGTCAAGGGAGAGCATAGCTTCCCAATCTTTCGTTTTGTCAAAGGAAAACCTCAAGTCGAATTTTATGAAAGCATTTGATGAGAAATTGGCACCAGGTCCCTTTTTCTCCCTAAAGTGAAGAGAATAGGGTGGGCCCTTATTTCGGATTCTCATTTTTATTTCTCTTTATCTCACGAACCACGCTCGAAACAATGGGAACACAAAGCCCAGTTACACCAGAGTGGCTTCCAAGCAGGATGGCACGGGGGCTGCCCGGCATCTTGTGCAGTGGGTGTTTGTCTAGCAGCGTCGTTGCAATTTTTATTGCATCGCATGATGTGCACAGATGTGCTTGGTAAGCATCCCGAGAGGTAAAGAAACTCTGCTCAATGTCCCTGTTCCCAAATGACACTACCTTATAGAATCGCTTTCTGGGCTACCTCCTTTGGGAGGCCGCAACCATTTAAAGTCTCTGGATTTTGGTGTTTTAACAAGGGTTTAATTACTAAGGTAAGTGTATGCACCTGCTAAGGCATTCCTAATTATTTGATAATGGTGCAATCTTTCTCAATACAGCCAGTTTTGTGGTGTAAGCTACACTAATGAAGCACGTTGAGAGAACACATTTCCCCAATGTTGGGGAGGCTTATTTAAATTAAATAAATTTGCAAAGGACTGAATTTTTACCACTGGCCTCAACAATTATGCATCGGTATTTCATAGTGGGAGCCAGCGTGCTCGTGTCAAAAAGCAGCTCGCTTCCCATTGCTTTTGCTCTTCCAGTGTCTTTAAGTGAGACAGTGACACTTTTCAATTTTTATCTTTTTCAGATTGCTTCACACACCCCAACTTGTCCCACTCTGTCCCAAAACTTAGCTTATCTCTTGTTTTTCACTTGGCAGCAACTGATAGAAGCACTATTTTGACAATGCTGGAAGTTTGTTTTGTTTTTTTTAAATTTTCTTTTCCACCTGATTCTTACCATTGCCACATGTGCTGTCTGTAGTGACTTACTAGTAAGATCTTTGCTTAGAACATCTGCAAATTAGCACCTTGCACTGCAGCCTCTCTGGAAACTTGCTGATAGTTTGCAATTGCAGTAAGTCAGAGTTGACACTATATCCAAGTGTAAGTGTTTCAAACTTTGCTGCTTTGGACTAAAAAAAAAGAAGCAGGTTCCAACCGGCAGATGGTTTCTAAATCACTGTTAGGAACTCCACTAGCAAACACTGTGCATGTCACTTCTCAAACACACGCGTTCACTTTAGTACATGAAGTTACTCACAAAGAAATATAAGCCGATCAAACTTGGCTCTACCTTGTTTCTGTGTTTCTGATCATTTATTTTTGTCTTTCAGAATATTGTAGTGAATCAGCCTCATTTCACCGAAGGCCATTATTAACGAAATTTTCCAAGATGAAATAAAAGAATGTCTTTCATTGTCTGATTTTCCTGAAATTTTTATTTTTTCTTTTTTGTATCGGGGATTGAACTCCAGTCTTTGCACTTGCAAGGCAGGTGACAGAACCACTGAGCCAAATCCCCAACCCTTCCTAATCTTTGTGTAAGTCAAATTAATTTTTTATATTTTTCCAACAAAATAAATACACCAGTGATCTGTTATTGAGAATTGAAAGTATTTACAAGTGACAGTCAAGACAAAAGAGCAATGAGTGAGAATGCAGACAAATGTAAACCCCTTGCAAATAAGGGTTGAGGGCTAGCACTGTGCCCAGCCGTGGTGAGGACTCACGCACATACTACCAGAGCTACGTGGAGCTCATAACCATGAAGATCTAGATCACACTCCCCTGTACTGTCACACCACCAAACAGGGCTGGAGACAGTTGCAACTGGGGACAGTAAGAGCAACCTGGGGGGAGGCAGACAAGCAGCAGAGAGGGTAACTTGCAGTGCCAGGCAAATCAGAAGGTGGAGGGGGCCTCCCAGCTGATTCCTCAGTGTCCTAGAGATTTCTGTTATTAATGTGGCTTGGGGAATGTACTGCTGATAATTACTGCTAGCTGGAATAATTAATAAGAATAATTGCTCGGCATGGAAGGGAAAGGGAAGCTCTGGGGGGAGGTAGAAGCAAGCCAGAGGAGCAAGAGACTCCCCAAGCGTATTTATATAGACAGGAAGTTCAATGGCAAACATCCTGAGAATCGAAGAGTTGTCTGGATGCTAAGGGCAAAAGTTAAGAGATATTGAGTGAGGCCAAATTCGATGGCCTTATCTTGGAATGCAGTGGAGAAGCAGCCTGCCGTGGCTACAGTGTGGGGTGATTCCCTTTGGAAATAATAGGTGGAAGGTTGAGGGGAAAAAAATTCAGTGCAGAGGGAATCAGGAAGTGGCCTTAAATGAGCAGATGAGTCCGTGTATCTGATATAAACCCACTCGTGACAGAAAGAGAGGAGCTACATGGAAGACGAGGAAAGAATGATGTCTCGGTGAGAGTCTGGGAGAGTTTATCCCAGCTTGAAGGAAGAAAAGCATCCATTAGAAGCCAAGCATTGGTGTCGACAGTGTGTAAAATAACCACAATTTTGATGTAATAGGGTAAATTTTCTCAACACTGTGTAGGAGTTGCCAACACAGTTCCTGATATTGTAGCTTTCTACATGTTAAACTTAAACATTCCCCCAAAGGCACGACAAGCATATGGTTGGCAAAACTTACAGGAGTGAGGAAACTGGATGGGAAATTTTAAATATAAGCAGAGTAAGGAATAAGGCAGCCAGAAGTCTGATAATGACATGCAGAGTAAGGTGGCCAAGTCAAGGGCAGAATGTTCACGGTGACCCACTGCAGGAGACAGGGCACCACGTGAAATGTTGTGTCATGAGATAGGAGAAGCCCATAAAGGCCAGGAATGATTACTTACAGTTTCCTTTTCCTGTGGGAATGATACATACAGGAAGCACAATTAAGGCCAAAAACAATGGATTTGCCAAATTATCTCTACCCAGTATTTGACATTTAGCATTCCAATCGATGATGCCCTTGAACCTCTCTCCACGTGTGTAACACAAATGGATTATAACTGTAAGACAAGAGTAGGAATTCTACCAAAAGAGCCAAGACCATGTGATTGGTGTCAGGCTTTCCAAGGTGCCACTGCTGCTCAAAGTGGGGGTGATACTCCTCTCACTCGGTTCCTATCATCTTGGGACACCAGCCTGTGCTGAGTAAGGGCTCCTCTGTCCTGAGGACAGCTGTGGCTCATCTTAGGTTGAGCCTTATTGTGACTGTATAACTTGGGAAATTTAAAAGGCGAAATACTCAATGAGCAGTGACTTTTTAGAGGATATGGCAAGATGACCATGTGTATACCATCTTCTTGGATTTAGACTAAGAGACAAGGCTATCTAGTGCCACCATGTGAAAGGATGGATAAAAGCCTAAATCTGAGCTCTTGTGTTTTTAGGAAGCTACACTCACCCTAACTGAATATGGCACTTTTTTGGCAAATAAAAAGTTGAACTAGAACTTGAAGTTGGCAGCTACCCTTGGATGATCCTTCACCTGTGCCCCAGTCATCCCCAGTCCTCCAATCAAAGATGTAGAGGAGAATGGAGGTCAGGCATGAAGAGGGTGTGGGGGTATTTAAAACAGCCATGACAGGACCAGGAGAACCCAGAGTAAACCTGGTATCTTTGGGGCTCCAGGAGATCCGGTAGGTGAAAAATGCCCTCATGGATTCCCTGTCAGCTTTCAAAGGTGATGGCTAAAGAATGTAAGTACTGGTACACAGAACTGAGCTGGAATATATGGGCTTGGGAGGGCTTGGAAGTGGGCACTGCAGAGAGCAATAGAACCCAAGTATGGAGAAGCCATCAGTCAGTCCTTAGGGAGAAAGAAAGAATACACTCTGCATCTTTGCCAACCTATCCAGCGGAAGAACACCCAGACCACTCAGCTCAATGCCCCTGTTTATGCAGAAGAAATGAGAGTAAAGTCTGTTAGCAAGGTGCCCCAATGCCCAAGGACTTTGAAGTCATGCATATATGAGACTGAATCCTGGCCTTGTGGTTGGCCACAGAGTGACAGACAAAGTGCTTAGCCTCATAGTCCTCACTCTGGACAGAAAAGCCTGGTATTTAAAGTAAATATGGAATATGGCTAGCTCTTTCCTGGTCCACTATAGGTGCTCTACATATGAAAGAAGCTTCCACTTCTTTCACCCTTCCTAGACATGCATAACTTGGATTCCCCATTCTTCCAGTCACAATCTTCCTAGCTCACCCATAACTGATTAACCAACACACCTAATGATAAGAGGCATGAGGAGGTCACTGGCTATCTTGCCTTGTGGTGTTTGAGCATTGAATCATTTCTCTTTCCTCACCACTAGGTAGCATACTCATTAAGAATAGCATTAACAATTTATACTCTTACCTGTGTCCATTCAACAATTACTTAGTGAGTGCCTCCCCGGGGTTAGGGAGGTGAACCTGCTTCCAGTATGACCCACACCTTTATCCTCTCCAGCTACCAAATTCAAAGCTGTAGCTGAGAGTACTAAACTGAGGTGAATCCCTCATCCCACACTTCCAAAGGGAGTCTTAGATGGTGGCATGGAAAGAGGATTGCTTCCTTCCTGCCTCTGTGCTCCATCTTCTTTTCAGTAATTTCTCATCTTAGTGCTGATTTTCATCTCTCTTATTCTCTATCAAAACATTAGCTCAGGATCAGAGGGTGCGGAATGTACACTGACAGTATTCTGTGGCTGAAAGAACATGTTACCTTCACTAAGCTTCTGGTCTAGGTAGTTGTCTCCTTTTCCTTCTCAGTAGAAAAGCCCAAGATGGCTGCATTCAGTTTCTAAATTATCAAGAGACCAGACTGAGCCAAAAGGAAAACCTTTGTCAATTTGCAAAGAGTCTTTGTTTAGCCAATTTTGAGGCTGAGATGGTCTCAGGCAATGCTCTGGCAGTGCCCTGTCCTTCGGGAGTACAGAGGAGGGGAATGTGAGCTTCCTGGATGCCTCAGGATACATTCCACTGTGAGTGGAGCTGCAGGCAATCTGAGGTCCCAAGGGAAGCAGTCCCCAAATATAAGTTTTAACTTGTTTACCTTCAACTCGAAGTCATTCCCTGGGGACCCTGCCATTGGCATTCAATCTATCTCATCTTCCAGAGTTAGGGGCTTGTCTTTTCCCAGCTACACTTAAGGCTATTTTATTTCTCAAATGCTTCAAAACTGAGCCAAATTGTCTCTGTCCCAGAGGAGCAAACAAAGCCCTGGCAGGCAAGGCAGCTTTCAAATGTCCTCTCCCCATGGTTCCTTAGGGACAAAGCCACATCAGAGGGACCAGCCCTTTGGCCTTCTCATCTCCCACTCAGCTGTCTGGCCCAGACCAAATAGATGGCTCTATTTCCCTAGCTGTAAGTCTTTCCTTTTTCATTTCTGCTTGCTGACCTTGAGATCCTTCTCTCTTTTTAGGCTGGAGGTCCAACTTTGCAGAAGCAGAAAGAGAATAATGAAGTTTTTAAGTTTAGGGTCATAAGGCAAGGATAAAAGTCCGCTTTGTGCACCATATTATTTTCAGCAGACAGAAAAGTAGATGTGCAATGAACAAATGAATCAGAAGATATCATATTCAGAGAAGGAAGGAAACATTTTCATATACTCAATTGGAGACATGCTGAGCACTTGGTTATACAAAAACAGCTTAGTGTGGTGAAAAATAGTACAAGCATGAAGTATTCTGTTCATGGCTCCGTATCTGTGAGGCACAGAGTGAATCTTTTTATTCCTTGAATGCTGAGTTTCTTGTCCCTAAAATAGAAGGTTTGGTCAAATAGTCTCTAGGCCAGTGTATCAATTAGCGTGCTACAAGCAAAGCAAGTAGAAGTGGCTTTAAGAAGTAATGAGAAGTCCGGAGGTTAAATGGCTCCAGGACTGGATGGTTTGACTACAACTGATTTTCAAGCCATAGGGTTTGCTCCTCTCTAAGTTTTGACCCCTTTAGCTCATCTGTTTTCACCTAGGCTGGTTCTCTCCAGGGTTCAATGCAACTGCCACAGATACCTTTGGTAGGTGGCCACAATTAGAATAAAATATAGGGACTTCCTTATCTTATATCCCATCCCCCAAACAAAAAGCAAATAAACAGACCCCGCCTTCTGTAAGGAGAGCATTATATAGCAGTCACTTGGTTCAAATCCCCAAGGACTTAGATCATTTGAGATATTATTCACTCCCTTTGCTTGAGATAGGATGGTCAGACTCCCTTCTGTAAAGAGCAGGCCAACTCCAAGGTCAATAACCTTGAAGAGTGTTGACAGTGATAATAGTAGAGAGTAGTGGGTGGTTAGGAGGCCAATAGCATCTGCCAAAAGTATCATGTGAATGGAAGAGAATAAGAAAGATGAAAAGCTAAGTTGGGGAGAAGAATAGAAGGGGGAAATGGAAAGGCTACATCTCATGAGACAAGTCCTTCAAAAGCAAGGTCATCATATGTCTCAAACATTTATCCACCTGATCCTTGGTATAACTTTTCATCTCCTTAACCAGCAGGTCTCTATTTAAAGAGTGCATCTATGAATTGGGTAGGAGGAGGAAGGGATTTGGCCTCAATTTTCAGAGGGCTCTCAAAAGATCCCAAGCAGGATTTGTTGGGTTAGATCTCTGTGTTACTCTCTTCTGCAGAAGCACAGGGGAGAGAGTTCCCCACCTATGTGGGTAGACTAGACCTTTCCAATTTCCTTCCATGCAATGGCATGTTTTTATTATTCCCCTTTCTGAGCATTTGTGCACACCAGTCCATCTACTTGGATGACCTCCCACATCTTGTCTCCATCCTCCTCTCTGTCTTCTCCCTCCTAGGTGTCCTTTTCTCTGGGTAGCTGCCACTGACCTTCAAGATGCTGGGTCATCACAGCCTCAAGCACTTGCTCCACTTAACTTCTGGTTGCAATCTATTATAGTGGCCTGTCCACTGACTGTGCTCTCCAGTGGGTAGCACACTTCTTAAAAGCAATAACTGTGCCATGCATGTGGCTATTTCCAGCACAAAGTATAGGGATTTGCATTCAATGAGGACTCCACACATGTTTGTTGTGGCTCAAACCTGTAATCCCAGCACTCTGGGAGGTAGATGCAGGAAGATTGAAAGTTCAAGGCCAGCCTGGGCAGCTTTTCAAGGCCCTTTCTCAAAACAAAATTAAGAGAAGGCTACGGATGTAACTCAGTGGTAGAGTGTTTGTCTAGCATGTGCAAGGCCCTGGGTTTAATCCACAGCACCACAAAACAAACAAACACCAAAAACCATGTTTGTTAAACTAATGAATAAATAGTAGACCCAGCGGTAAAAATAAGGTAACATTGATGGTTGATGCTTTGGAAGTACAGTGTCATTGAACTTCTTAATGAATCTATTACATAGTATGGATCTAAAGACCATTACCTTTCTCATTAGGAAACCGGGAAACTGTTGTCTGAGGTTATAGCTTTCTATCTCTAAGCAGAAATCAAAATACATCAAAATATTGGATCCTATAGATTTGGTGTGCACATTTGTGCATGCGTGTGTGTTCATGTATGGTAAAGAAAACTTTTCCAATTTTAACACAATCCTATCTTCTTAAATCTAAAGTAGATCTATTTTTGTCATATACCTGATGGGAGCACTAAGGATGTCGTGAAGAAACATTTCCTTCCTTCCTTCCCTCCTCCCTCCCTCCCTCCATCCCTCCATCCCTCCATCCTTCCTTTCCTTTTTCTGCTCTTTCCTTCCTTCCTTCCACTGACAAATTATTATTGATTTTGTGACCAAAACTTCTGGGTGCAGAAGCACAGTGAGGACAAGGTTAGCATTCCTTGCATTTATATTTTAAATAAGCAACTGTTTAGGGGCAAGGCAGGTGCCAATTACAGTTCAAAAGGAGGAAGGACTTTTCATTCTACATGAGGAACTCAAAGGAGCATCTCCAGCCTTTCTCTCTGTCGCTCACACTTTTCCCAAGAGTCCAGCCTACTGACCAATGAGAGGGAAGAAGGAGCTTAGCATGCCCAGTGCACTCACTCACCCTCCCCTCTCCAGGCCGGTCTCATCCAGGACCCACTCCTTCCTTTGCCCTCAGAAGACAGACTGGTCCTGGAGTTCCAAGAATATCAAGTGCCATGAGTTACTGGGGCACACGTGGAGCATGGCAATATGTGAAAGCTGAAGAGAACAAACTTTAGGGAAGAAAACTTTCTTGGGAAGTAACATTTGAGCTGAAGCTGCAAACTAAACCATGAATGAGAGACATAGTATGGTGAAAAGGGAGCGTCTGCATGAGGCTGGGAAAGAATGGTGAGCTTAGAAAGTTCTCACGAAGGATGAGGGTAGAAAAGGAGAGCTCACTGATTTACAGTCTTCCTGGCTGTAAACCTAGTGTTACAAAGGGTCATAGATTGATCTGGAGTAAAAGGAACACTGATGTGTTTTGTCATTCATTCATTCATTACCAACACTACTCTAGGTAAAGCAAAGGCAATCCTGACTTAGACGTGATCCCTGATCTTAGGTACTGTACAGTGGTGCTGCAGAGATGTAAACAAGTCTGCTTACAAAATCTTATAGTAGGTGCTCTGTTAGAACACAAGGACATAGAATTTATGGGTGGTGAAAACCTGGATATCACAAGAGATAGAGAAGAAGTGACCCTTGAGTGTTGGAAAGAAGTATGTTTTTATCAAGTCAAAAGAAATATGTTTCACCAACTTTGGTGTCCGCCTTCCTGGACCTTTCTGCTTTACAGATCTGGAGACTATGCGATGCAATCTTCTCCCACTGCTGTCTTCCTTCCAAATTCCAGCCAGGATGATGTCACTATGAGACAGTGCCTGGTGTCCACGGGATAAAATTCCAAGGCAAATAAAAAACAAAGTGAGATTGCTTTTCAAAAGAACAAATTATCCTCAACTTAATAAAATGGTCACAACTTTGTGGGAGATATGTAAAATAGTTTGCATCTCTGACCTGTCTCAGATGGAAATGTAAGGAAAGGCTGTACCTTGATACAGATGTATAGTGGGTGTGGTTGTACCTGCATAGTGTGTAAGTGTGGAGTAAATATTTAGGGGGATAGTTTTTTTCCCCAGCTTCTTAGAAAATGGATACTTATGTTCATGTACATCCCCAATATACTCACAAATTTCAATATATTGATAATGTATCTAGAACCATTATCAATCTGAGGATGTCAGAGAGAATATGGTCATCAGCAAAGAAAAATGGCAATATTTTAAAGATCCAAGAGAGAGGATTAGGGTTGTGTAGCAGATCTGATCAATTTCAGAGGAGCAGGCAAATTGGCAGCTGCCCTCCTGTAGCCAGGCCTTGCCCAACAGGGCCAAAGAAGTAAAATAAGTACCATCCTTCCTGTTGGAGTCGCATGACTGGAGACCCTCAGCCAGGCAAAGGCAGCTCCAGCTGGCCCCTGTGTGCCATCCCAAGAAGCTGGTGAAGGCCCTGCCACCTAGGAAATTTCTCCAGGGATTGCGGGGCTCAGCAGGAAGGCATGGCTTCCTGTGGGTGTTGGACTGGAGATAATAAAATGACACATGACAGTCTGATGCTGGGGCTAAAAGCAGCAGGAGCTTAATACCCAAGGGGCAAAAGATGAAAACACAGCTGAAGAACAATGTCCTGCTGAAGAGAAATGTTGAGTGTGACCCCCACAGGGGCCACCCCGAGGGCCTTTAAGGACTTTATGTCCGCATGATTAGCCAAGATGAAGGGCCAGCTGCAAACTTTAATTTCCTGATGACACAAAGGAACCATGAACAATATATAGATAGGATTTGAATTTGTAATAAGCACTGGCCTAATCCACAGCCAAGGATAGTTTGTGTAGACAAAACAAAACAAAAACTCATGAAGTATCTGGGTCCCCATTCAGACCCACCCTTTACTGGGAGTTCTACTTCAAGCAATTTATCTTAGAGGAACTACTAGGGTTGGCTGTGGGAAAAATAAAAAAGTCATGCACTTTTGCACTACTAGGACCCTGAATTCCTGACAAATCTCTCTGTTTCCCAGCAAGATGACAGAGTTTGTGTAACAATTCTGTGTGCACCTGGCTGGGAGAATGTTCTGGATAAAGGATGACAACAGTAGCCCACTGAGAATGCTTTGCCAAACACCAGCCTTTACTTATTGAACTCTTAACCTTGAGCCAAGGAGGGAAATTTTCAAAAATAATACTTTCCTCATTCTTAGCAGACTAAAATATAATATTTGGGATTATTTTTTCTGTTGTTGTCCGAATCAAAGTCGCTTCTGGGAAAGAAAACCCCAACCTTTATCTTTGTTCTTACCCTTTCAGCCCTAATCATCTTGAAGTGTTAAGGTGAATAATAAAAGTAAATAAAAAATGTTTAGGTCAACAGGAAATGGCTTGTGATGGGGACTGGTTTTCATAGGACAGGGAAAGTTCAGGACAAAGGGGGCCAGATGTTTTGACAGGGTGTTGAGGGAGGAGCTAGGAATTTGGGAAACAGAAAGATGCTTTTCAGCAATTCTAAGAAGAGGGGCTTTTTGTCCCCAACACTTGGGGGGAATCTTGGTGGCGAGAGCGTCCTTTTAAGAGGCAAAAGAGAACTTTGTATGTGCATCAGTACCGCGACTCCGACAGGGTAATCTTATTAATTATGAAAAGCTCCACGGAGGAAGACCTTACCCGTGTTAGGAACTTCACTGACATTATCTCATTCAGTGCTCTGTGGCAAGCCTGCAAAATTGGCTTTATCGCCCTGATTTTAAGGGTGAGTTAGTTTAGCCTGTGCAAACTTACTTCACTGTCCTCAGACAGTCCCACTGCTAAAATATTGTTGTTAAAATGGGAGCTCAGACCTGTGACTCCAGAGCCTTGCTGTAGCCCCCTTAGGATGTCAGAAATTATGAGAATGACAATCGGTATCCCATGCTGACTGCTGAATTATTGCAGGGACCTGATTCTATTAGAAATTAATGCTGCTGCTAAAGCCAAAAACCCATGACCCCATGTGAGGGTATTGATCCTGCTCCTCCTGCCCCTCACAGCCACCCTCACCCCCAAGACAAATATCATTGATAAGGAACTTCCCCAGCCATCATTTCAACCTGGACTTCTTGGCCTTGATAACTGAATCCTTTACATGGTGGTGTCAGGGCAGGGGAATAATAAGGATGATTCCAGTCCTGAGAAGAACTTGGACTCTATTCCTTCTTTTGATGCAAAAAGAATGGGAACAGTGTGCTTGTTGGCTAATAAGAAAATCCTTTAAATCCTTCTGTGCCATATGTGCCATATGTGTGTTCTTATGAGTCAGTCTTTGGAAGCCATGTCAAGTTCTAGTGCTCAGAAACTCAATCCTTGTGTCCCCCTCTTTGGCACTGAAAGGCACCTCAAGGTCAAAGCTGGCTGAACAGAGCCTCACCAGCTGTCAGGATCTGGATCTGGTGGCCTCCTGGGGCACAGCTGCTGGAGCAGTTGGGCTCTCTCCTGAAGGGGGATGTGTCACCACACAACAGCCTGGGCGATGATAGAGGATGGTGAGGTTTAGAAAGAAGAAGGTCCTTTGCCTGGGCTGGTCTTCACTGTGCCACCTTCCCTCTGCCTAGCAGCTCTGCCTTCGTTAGTCTCCAAAACTCTCTGAGCAGAGTAGGCTTCCTGGTCATCTTAGTGAGGGAAAGTTGGCTATTCCATCCCTGAACATTTCTGATCCATAATGTCCCTCAGAATGATGCTGAGGGGAGATTTGTGTAGGATGGGCTGCCAGAGCTTCCTAACTTCATCTATCCTCGTCTAGGACAATCAAGCTAATTAATGTGACCAAAGAACAGTTGAGCTGCTAATAATAGGTGCCAAGAAAGTGTTGGAGGTCCAAGACTAATGGCCTTCGACACATGCTGCTCAACAGCTTAAATTTCAGTTTTGAAAATTACTCCGGCTTTACTTAAATCATCTTCTGTGCCAGGCAGCCAATTTTAAGAACCAAATGCATGACAGAGCCTTCCCATCTGCAAACAAAAGTCTCTCCATTTTATCTGACCCCTACATACTAAAGGGGTAAAGTGGGTTTTTCACAGCTTGATCAAGGCTTCTCTGAAGGAGAGAGAAGGGAATTTGTGAGTGATTTCCTTGGTCAGTCCAGTTAAGATGGAATGAAGTAATCAAGTTAAAACTGTATTTCAATTTCCTCCCCTGAAGAATGTGCTGGTAAGTGAATTAATGAGTTGTTTCTTGTATCCCAAGATCTGTGATAGCTCGTATCTTCTGAAAGGAGTTCAACATGCTTAGTTTTAACGGAAATAAGTAGCCTGGCATTACTGAAAACTAGAAAAGGAATTTTAGAAGATCTTGGGAGGATAACATGTCTGTTCATGCATGCATGGTTCAGTCACTGAAATAGTAATTCTGTTCATGGTGCAGGAACACCGTGCAATTTGATGTACCAGGGTTTAGATTCTTTTGCTGCCCTTTGACAGCAGGTGGATGCAAGAATGTTACTGAGAGTCAGTTTTCCAACTTACTAGATGAGGGTAATAATACCAATTACCTCACAGAATTATTATGAGAAGTGTATTAGTTAAGGTTCTCTAGGGGAACAGAATCAATAGAAAATGTGTGTATAATTGTGTAGGGATTTATTAGGTAGACTAATAGGATCAGACACCAGAGAGTCCACAATGGTTGTCTGTGTGCTGGAGAGCCAGAAGATCCAGTAGCTACTTAGCCCAAGAAGCTGGAAACCACAGAAAAAGAGGGATTTGGGGTGCAGTACCAGCCTGAGATTGAAGGCCTGGAGGCAAACTGGTGCTTCTTAATGTAGTCACGTTGACATCATGAGTAAGCCATCACAAGGGATTGATGAAATAGAAATATATTGATCTGCTTGGGTGGTGGCCTTGCAGCAATTGTTCAATACGCAAGTCCTAGTTCAGATGATGTCTACGTCAGATAACTATAAAACTAAGTATGCCAATGTGTGTGGAGGGATCTATTCATAGTAGGAACCAAAAATATGGGTACTATTCCTACATCTGCAGTATCCTAGTGGCTACGTGTATTGAAACATTAGATATACAGCTGTATTTGTATTTATTTTCTATACATTGGGCCATTATGTTTATTTTATCTTGAAGATTTTACAGTTTTATCTCCTACTACTTTCAAATCAATGTGACTGTCAAAGGGACCAAATGCTGATTCACACACAACATATACCCAAGCTCACTCATGCACAAATTCCACATCATGTAGCCGTGTTAAAAACTGGGAACCAGAGTGGTACTGGGCTCTCACATGCACAGAGTCATCTGGTCAGCCTCAGACATATCTGTCTGTTTTGGAGCTATAGACCAGAACTCCTTGGCTTGCCCCTCAGGGCTCAGAAATCTCTTATAGCAAAGAGTATAATCTACAGGCCTGGCTCTATGATTTATAATAGTCCTTATGTATTCCAAATCATGGGGATAGGAAGAAGATACTAAATGCTAAGGTTTTAAAAACAGTGCCTCACAGAAATGACCATAAATAGCAGCTCAGGAGGCCACTTACAGGAAGTTAGGCCTGTTTAGGACTAGGGGCTATTACAGTATGAGCTTATCATAACTTGATTCAAGTGCAATAAGCGAGAAGTGAAGATGACCAGTCAGTGTGAGAAAGCCAAGTGTAGATCAGATAACCACATTAAAAAGATTAAAATGTCCAGCCTGCTATAAATGCCTGCTAAAATCCTAAAAAGGAGTCTGGAGAGACTCATAAAATCATAACTAAGAAAGTAAGGGAGCCCTGAAGCTTTAACCAGATGTTCCTGTGATATGAATGACTATGTTAGTAAATTTTCATCCTAGCAATACAGCTTTGTATTGATCTTTTGCTTTTATTAGTCAGTGCTGCTATGAGATTAAATATTGTCTGGGAGGAAATACAGGCTTTCCTCCCTAGAAGACTCTTCTCACTAACCCAATGTTTGTTATCGCCGAGCGCACAAGGGAGTTTATAATGAATTGCACAAGAGTGGAAGCTCGAGTCTATAAAAAGAGTTATATAAGGGGTAGCCTTATAGAGAATAGCCTCATTTGGGAAGCAGCATTGTGCTGCACCGAGGAGGAAGCCTACAGAGAGCTGTCTGAAACCAAAATAGACATGAGTATTTTATGACCAGCAGCACCAATTGCAATACACAGTGCTAAACACTTAATCTATGGCTAGATTTTACTTCAGATCCAAGCTGAAGTCAGCAGAATTAAATCTTCAAGTGTATTTCAGCAGCCTTAAATCCTTCTGATACTGTTAGCAATGGCAGAGTTCCAAAATGCATTCTGTTAATAAGACAGTAAAGTATAAAATCGAGTTATCTCCTTCAAGGAGAAAAACACAGAGTAAAGGCAACGGGTCTTGTAAAATTACATTCCCAGTATTCGGGGCCTTTCTACCTGAGTTCCTTTCAATTTATTCTTTTACTACCAAACCGTTCTCCTTGAAAAATAGCAAG
Source organism: Fukomys damarensis (assembly GCF_012274545.1). Classification (NCBI taxonomy): domain Eukaryota; kingdom Metazoa; phylum Chordata; class Mammalia; order Rodentia; family Bathyergidae; genus Fukomys; species Fukomys damarensis. The sequence goes on along the minus strand of NW_022900942.1, from coordinate 56,562,453 downwards.
GCAGGAAAAAAAAAAAGGAAAAAGAAAATTCACTGCCTGCTATTTTTATGTGTAAAAAATGGTCCTTCTAAAAAAAAAAAAATCTGAGGATTTTCCCTTCGTATTTTTTACAGGTCAGAGGAAGTTAAGATTTTGCCAATCAGCTTGTTACATGCAGCATCAAGTCTCCTCAGGCTAGCAAAAAGAATTCAGCAGCTGTTACTTTTTCTTTCTCACTTAACATAACTTTTGGTTTACCTGCAGCTAAAAGAAATTTATGCAGCATACACAGGGCTGTTGTTCAAGTCCCCAAGGCAACTCTATTAGCCTTCCCGAGAGCAGCATCAAAAGCTTGTTAAGGTACAGTACAAAAGGAAGGAAGGAAGGAAGGAAGGAAGGAAGGAAGGAAGGAAGGAAGGAAGGAAGGAAGGAAGGAAGGGGGAAGGGGAGAGGAATAAAAGGAAACACACTACACATTCACTTCCAACGTAGCATGGAGGTGAAGTGCCAGACTTGCTCAAAGGAACAAAGTCAAAATGAAGCCTAACATTTTCACATCAGCTCTCACATCCCAGAGCTGCTGTGCAGATGGGATGAGAGACCCCCCGCCGCTCTGAGATTCCCTGCAGGGCAGCATTGGGTGAGTTAAGTAATGAATTTTAACCTTAACTCTGAATTTCTTTGCTTTCATGAGTTTCAGTCAAACTCTTCCTTGATGTGTCAGTATGTACCACTGTTGGCAATTTCATGTTCTACAGGCTTTTTTTTCTTTTTTTTTGGCCTGTCCAGGAGTTTAAAAAAAAAACATAGAAATTCCCTCGTGTTGCGGAACTAATGCAGTACAAAACTGAGCTGCGGTACTCCACTGAACAGGTACAAAAATATTTGAACATATAGATGTGTACTTTATCATAGAATTCATTTGGAAAACAGATGCATATGTGGTATCCTAGAAAACATCTGGAATATTTATAAATAATACCTGCAAATAGTACCTGTGTATATCGGATAGTGCATACGCTTACATTTTGAACAAAGATGTAATAAAAATACAAATTAAAGTAAATATAAATTTTACCACATAGCATTATGAAATTGAGGATAAGAACATAAGACCTACTTTCCAATAGAGCTTATAATCAGGAGAGAGCCAGAAGTTCTTATGAATTATTTTTGTAGAGTTGGACAAGATGTACAAATTCTCTTAGAGACTTTTCTTGAATAACTGCTTCACGTAAAATCTGAAAAAGATTTTCATTCTCCTCTTCTAACTTTGCTGGATTCTGTACAGACTTTTTGTATTAGTCAGGTTTCTTAACACAGGTGCACCACACTTGTCACCCAGAGTTTAAAGGAGAGGCTTAGTTTGGCTCACACTTTCAGGAGACTCAGCTGGCTCTAAGGCTTGAACATCATGGTGGAAGGGCCTTGCAGAGCACCTATATTCGGCTCAGGCAGCCAGGAAGCAGAGCATGGGAACAGCACCAGAAAGGAAAGGGCAAGGGACCGGAAATAGATCCCATGACTCACCTACACCATCCTCCAGACTTGGGTTGTACTACCACCCTTGGATGGCTCCCAAGCCAATCAAGTTGGTGCTTGTCATGGTTTAGATTGAAAATGTTCCCCCAACTCTCCTGTACTCAGAGGTGGGGCTGTTGGAAAGTGACCAGATCATGGGGCTGCTGTATTCATCAGCTGTTTCATTTACTGATGAGTTTAGTAGCTCAGTGTGCTGTTAGGAGGTGAGGTATAGTCAGGTTCTGACCTGGGTACATCTCTCTCTCCTGTTCCTTCTTTCTCTCTCTGCTTCCTGGCTGTCATGACTGGAACAGTTTTCCTCGGCAGCGGGACCTTTCACCATAGTATATCTGCATTTGAGCCTCCTGACCATGGACTGAAACTACTGAAACTGTGAGCCACAATAAATCTCTCCAACTTTAAATTGTGGATGTTAAATATTATGTCTCAGAAATGAGAAAGTAACACAGTACTGCACTATAAGCATTCTGTTATGACATGGTAGTTAGCATTTTTAGACCATAATTTACCCCACTGTCTCTTAGTTCAAGAGGTGCTTTGGAGTCTTTTTGGATTTGGGATAGTAAATATGAAAAAAATTAGGAGAAATGGCTCCCCTACTTTTTATATTTGAGAGAAAAAAGTTAAAAGTGATAATAGAGCTTAACAAATAAACATATTTGTGCCTCAAGTACATTGGGCTAGTTGCTTGGCATTCAAAATGTAGGTAAAGCTTGGATTCCTGGTGCTCAACCAGCAAGCAGGGATCAAAAAGAATTACCAGCTCAGATAATGGTCTTTCCCATTCATTTTCTTCTCTGTCTGGAAAAGGACAGTAAGAAACATTAGCTAGAAGGTCATGGTTTATCGTTAATGTCAAACTTCCCATAAATATCCTGTGTTCCCTATCTAAACACAGAGGCCTACTGTCCATGCAGATACCACCAATAACACGCTACAAAATGATATCAAAAAGCATCTGGCTGTGCTCTATATCACTGAAGGAAACTCGAGAGGCAAAGGGACCTGTGGAAGGTCACAAGCTAGTTGGTAGTTAGCTTACACTAACACAAAGTCTTCCTACCCAGTGCTTTCCCTACTTACCATGTTGCCTGGGATGAGTTTCCCATTAGTTTATTCATCTATTCTACACATCTAGAGAGCATATGCCATATGCCAAGTCCTGACTATGTAATGAGGATGTAAACTTGAGTAAGATCTTTCTCTCCTCGTATCTTTATCATCTAAGGTATAAAGAGATCAGAAAACAGACCAAAGCCAACTACCTTTGATTGTTTGCTATTAACGTAGCTCCTTTACTTCATGCCTCCCTATGTGATTTTCAGACTCAGGTTACACCCTCCCTTACCCTCTTGCTACTGTTTGCCACCCTGGATCTTTTTTGACTACATATCTGATAGCAGCACATCTACCCAGCAGGCTCATGTCTTTACCTGTTACTTGAAGAAGATGAGGAGTCACGCCAAGCGGATGCTCCATGCTTTGGTACAGGATGGAAAAAGAACTGGTTTGCTTTTGGATTCCTTTCACATGGTGGGCTTTGGACCTGGGGAGGTCTGGACCCATGACTCTCAGACTCTCTTCCCGTTCTTAACACATCCAATAGGTGGTTATCCCAGATTTAGTTTGAATTTTTCCCCTCAACACCTCATCTTCCATGGTCATGCATGGCATCCCATAATGTCTGGAAAGACATTCACGAGCCTTTCCTGATGAAACTAGAGTTTATTTATTCTTATTTGGAAGTTTACAAATAAAAGATTTTAGTCACAAGTGCAAATTTGGCAATCTTACTAGGGAGGTATTTTCTTCCCCACTGAATAAATCATTCCAATTTGACCTCCTAGATTACAAAAGCAAATGAAGGCGCAGATTAGATTCTGACTCTTCTGAAACTCCACATCACCAGGCCCAGCCACTCCCTTCAGCTGCTGACTTTGTTAGTGATCTCATCCTTTGGCTTCACTGTTCAGCAAAGGCAAATCAAGGTAGCAAATTGCATTTTTAGCTCTAAACCTAAACCTTTATCCCACAACAGTCACAGTACCCTGAAAGTGCTCACATGTTCATATTACAGTAAAAAGCCAGTGACTCAGAGAAACAAGCCCACAATGCACCACCTTCAAGCATACTTAATTACTTTGCTGATATGTGTATGTCCCTCTGTAATTTTCAGAAACACACAAAACTGGTGACACAGTTTGGAAGACATGTTTTTCTCTTTAGAACAGCAACTCCATCTCTCATTTTTCTCTCAAAAAAGTTAATTTGCACACTTTAGACATAGCACACTCACTTCACTTTGTTCTTAAGTCTTAATATCATTAATTCATTGAGTTGTTGAGTAACTGTCATGTGCCTAGCTCTGAGCTATGGGTTATGAGGGATAAATCCAATGTACATGTGATAGACCCTGAACTCATGGGCTTTATAACAGAAGAAGAAAGCATACATGAAATAATAGGAACAGATTTGAAAATCTATCTAGTCCATTTCCTGGCATTAGCTATTTCTGCTATGCATTAGTATTTCTGGCTCCCTTCCCTTCCCTTCCCTTCCCTTCGCTTCTGGAGGACCTTTCTCCATGCCTTGAACTTTAGGTAAATTACATGACTTTCTTTGCCCAGATAATGAAAATAGAAGGGATTTGTGTCCCATGCCAGTGGAAGCCTTTGGGAACTGGGACACAAGTCTATGTTTCCTTTTGTTCCCTGAAGTAGCAGTTATGGAGGAGATTTCATGAAGAAAGGGCTGGGAAGAAAAGCTGGGGGATTTTGAGTAATCTCCACACTGATTTCCACAGTGGTTGAACCAATCTGCACATCCACTAACAGTGGAGAATAGTTTATTTTTCCCCACAGCCTCACCAGCATTTATTATTGGTTGATTTTTTTGATAATAGCCATTGTTTCTGAAGTGAGATGGAATCTCAGCATTGTTTTAATTTGCAACTCTCAAATGACCAGTGATGTTGAACATTTTTTCAAATATTCATTTGTCATTTGTACTTTTTCATCTGAGAAGTGTGTCTCCTTATCAGATGCCCGTTATTGAATTGGGTCTTTAAATTTGGAGAGTTTGATTTTTTTGTTCTTTATATATTCCTGCTGTCAGTCTTTTTTCTAAGGAACACCTAGCAAAATTCTTTCCCAGTTTGTTGGCTGTCACTTTATTCTGTTGGCGATTTCTTCTGCTCTGCAAAAGCTTTTTAATAAGGTGAGATCCCAGGGGTTGATACATTGCAATATTTCCCATGTAATCAGGGCTTTGTTCATGAAGTCTTTGTCTACACCTATCTCTTCAAAATTTCCACCTATTATCTCTTCCAGAAGATTTAGTGTTTCAGTTTTAATATTTAGATTCTTTATCCATTTTGACTTTAGTGCATGGTGAGAGTCATGGGTCTAGTTTTAGTCTTCAGCATGTGGAAAGCTAGCTTTTCTCACACCATTTATTAAAGAGGCTATCGATCTTTCAGTGAGTGTTCGACCTCTTTGTCAAAGATAAGGCAGCTGAGTATGTTTGCAGTTGATTCTACATCTTCTAATGTGTCCCATTGATACTTGAGTCTTGTGTTTTTTGGGTTTTTTTTTGTTTTTTGGGTTTTTTTTTTTTTACAGTTCCATGCTGTTTTAGGGCTGGGGATTTAGCTCAGTGGTGCTACCACCTGCCTCGCAAAGCACAAGGTCCCTAGTTCGATCCCCAGTACAAAACAGAACAAAACAAAACAAAAATATCTGTAATCACACATGCTGTTTTATCATAGTAGTTCTGTAGTATAATTACAAGTCAGGGATTGTGATGCCCCCAACCTCGCCTTTGTTGCCCAGAAATGTTTTTTGCTCTTCTAGGTCTCTTCTAATTCCAACTGAATTTTAGGAATGTTTTCTCTAGTTCTGTGAGGTATGCTATTGGTATTTTGATTGAGATTGCATTAAATTTGAATAACAATTTGGGGAGTTTGCTGGTTCCTCCTACCCAGAAGTAAGAGATATCTTTCCATTTTCTGATATCCTCTTTAATCTCTTTTTTCAGAGTAATGTAATTTTCAATGTAAAGATTTGTTTTTTGGTTTTTTTGGTACCAGGGATGGAACTTGGGTCCTTGCCCTTGCAAGGCAGGCGGCAGAACCACTGAGCTAAATCCCTGGCCCAATGTAAAAATCTTTTACTTCCTTTGTTAGGTTGATTCCTAAATATTTTATATTTTGATGCTACTATGAAAGGTATGTTTTCCCTAATTTCTCTGTCAGTAAATTTGTTATTTAAGTACAGGAATGCTTTTGATTTTGAGTGTTGACTTTGTATCCACCTACACAACCGAATTTGTTTATTAGATCAGGAAGTCTTTCGGTGGAGTTTTTGGGGTCTTCTATGTAGAGTATCATGTCATCTACAAATAATGATAGTTTAGCTTCTTCCTTTCCTATCTGTACTCTTTTCTCTTGTCTAATTGCTCTGACCAGTGTTCCCAGAATTATATTGAATCAGAGTGGTGATAGTGGGCATCCCTCTCTTGTTCTTGATTTTAGAGTGAAAGCTTTCAGTTTTTGACCATTTATTATGATGTTGGTTGATGGTTTGTCATAGATGTCTTTAATGAGATTAAGATAAAGAAAATCTATTCTAATTTTTCTGTAGGTGTTTTATCATGAATGGGCATTGGACTTTGTTGAATGCTTTTTCTTTTCTTTTTTGCATCTTTTGAGGTGATCATGATTTTCGTCCTTGGCTCTGTTAATATGATGTATTACATTAATTGATTTGTGTGTGTTGAATCATCCTTGCATCCCTGGGATGAATCCTACTTGGTCATGGTGTATAATCTTGATGATTTGCTGCATTCTGTTTGCCTGTATCTTACTGAGGATTTTTTTTTTTTTGTGTTAATTTTCATTAGGGAGATTGGCCTGTAGTTCTCTTTTTTGGTTGGATCCTTCTCTGGTTTTGGTATCAGGGTAATATTCCCAAAGTCATTCCTAGAAGCAAGACTTTGGGAATATTGCTTTCCTTTCAATTTCATTAAAGAATTTGAGGAGTAGTGGCATTAAATCTTGTCTAAATTTCTTGTATAATTCAGCAGAGAATCTATAAGTACCTCAGCTTTTCTTTGTTGGTAAGTTTTTAATTACCTTTTCAATTTCATTGACTTATTTGGTTATTTAGAATTTTTATATCTTCTTGATCCAGCTTTGGTAATCATATGTATCTAGGAATCTGTTCATTTCTTCTATTTTCCATCTTACTCAAATAAAGTTTCTCAAAATAGGTATTGATGATCTCTATTTACTTATTTATTGGTACTGGGGATCGAACTCTGGTCTTTGTGCTTAGCAAGGCAGGCTGTGAAACCACTAAGCTAAATCCCCAGCCTGATGATCTTTACTTCTGCAGGATCTGTTATGGTTTCACCCTTTTCATTCCTAATAAGATGGATTTGAGCCTTTTCTTTCCTTCTTTTGATAAAGTTGGCTAAGGGTTTGTCAGCAGTTTTATTTAATCTTTCAAACAACCAACATTTCAAGCCATTGATTCTTTGTATTCTTTTCTTTGTCTTGTTTGAATTCATTTCTGCTCTAATCTTTATAATATCCTTCCTCATGGAAGCTTTGGGCTTGACTTGTTCTTTTTCTAGAAATTTGAAGTTCAACATTAGGTTGTTTGTTTGAGCTCACTTTTTCCTGATGTGAGTGTTCATCGCTAAATATTTCCCTCATAGGACTAATTCCTTGTGTCCTATAAGTTCTGGGTTGTTGTATTGGCATTATCATTTAATTATAGAAACTGTCTAATTTCTTCTTTAATTTCATCTGTGACTCATTGGTTGTTCAGGAGGGTGTTAATTTCTGGGTGTTTATGAAGTTTTTTTGGGTTTTTTGCCCTTGATATCCAATTTTATTACACTATGGTTTCATAATATGCATGGGATAATGTTAATTCCTTTACATTTACTTAAGCAAGTTCTATGAGTTAGTACATGGTTTATTTTGGGGAATGTCCCATACACACTGAGATGAATGTGTATTCTGATGTTTGGGGATGGAATACCCTGTAGACATCTGCTGAGTCCATTTGTTTGTAGGTTTGGTTCAGTTCTAATATTTCTTTGTTGATTTTTCTCTAGTTCATCTGTCTATTTGTGATAGTGGGATATTGAGTTCCCCTAGTACAATTGTGCTAGTGCTTATTTGATTTTTCATGTCCATTAATGTTTGTTTTATAAAGTTTTATGCACCATTATTTGGTTCATATATATTTGTGATTGTTATCTCTTCTTCTTGGAGTTTTCCCTTTACAAGTATGTAGTGACCATCTTTGTCTCTTTTGATCAGTCTTGGCTTGAAGTTCATTTTGTCTGCAAATAGAATAGCTATCCCTGCTTTTCCCCAAGTTCCTGTTACATGAAGTATCGTGTTTGATCCTTTGACTTTCAGTCTATGAATTTCTTTTTGAGTTAAATGTTTTTCCTCTATGCAGGAAATTGTTGGATCTTGTTTCTTCATCCATTCTGCCAGTCTGTTTCTTTTTATTGGTTAATTGAGATCATTTACATTGATCATTATTGCTGACATGTACTGGTTTAACTATGTCATATTATTTTCCTGTTGTTGGTTCTCCATCTTTCCCCTCTGCTTAATTGTTTGCCCTGCCCAGTGGCTTCTTTGGATTGTTGTTCTTGGAACTGTGGTCTTTATTATCTCTTTCTGAAATATCTTTTAGAATATTTTGTAGAACTGATTTGGTGGCCAGAAATTTCTTTAGTGGTTTTTTGTCATGGAAGTATCTTATTTCTCTTTGATTCTGAAAGATAGTTTTGCAGGGTACATCAGTCTTGGTTGGAGGTTGTTTTCTTTTTCTTTTCTTTTCTTTTTTTTGCAGGACTGAGTTCTAACTCAGGACCTTGTGCTAGCAGGCAGGAGTGATGCCACTGAGCTAAATCCCCAGCCCAAGAGTTGCTTTCTTTCAAGACTTGAAATACTTCACTCCAAGCTCCCATTGACTTAAGGGTTTGGGTTGAGAAGTCTGCTGTGCTTCTGATGGGCTTTATTTTACAGGCGATTTGCTTCTTTTCTTTCACAGCTCTTAGTATTCTGTTCTTGTGCTGAATTTCTGGGACTTTGATTATTACATGCCTTAGTGTAGATTTATTTTGGCCATGGATAATTGGTGTTCTGTATGCCTCACTTATCTGAATTTCCAATTCTTTTTCCACACTTGGGAAGTTTTCTGCCATTACTCCTGTGAACAGGTTTTTTTAGGTCCTTTGCACTGACTCCTGCTTTTTCACTGACTCTGATCAAACTTGCGTTTTCTTCTTTGCATTATCTTATAGCTGTTGGGTTATTTTTTTCATGGTTCTTGCTTTTTTTTTTCTTTTTTTGGTACTGGGAATCAAAATCAGGACCTTGTGCTTGTGAGATGTGTGGTGGCACCACTGAACTAAATCCCCAGCCTGGTTTTTGTTATTTTTAAGAGATCTTTCCTTTCATGATAGCTAACAACAGTCCTGTCTTCTAGATCTGATAGTCTGTCTTCACTTTTGTTTATTCAGGTTTGCAAACTTTCAATGGAGTTTTTAATTTGCTAGGTATCTGTTTGAATCTCTTTCATGGATTCCATTTCTTTCCTATTTTTGGTATTCATGGTTTCCATTATTTACCTAAGATCTTCTTTTTTTAAATGTATGTCTACTCTAGATTTTCTAAGCAAGTCCTTCATTATGATGGTGATCTCTTTTTTTTTTACCTGAGAGATTATTTCTCCTCTGATTTTCTATGTATCCTTATTTATCTGTTTATTTACTGGCTATCAGAATTCCAGTGGGTGGCTTCTGACTTCCTTTATCTCACTGTCCCCTGGATTTCTTCTGGATGGGCTGGAGGTCTGGAGTTACATTTTGCTTCTGTGTAATGTCATTTTCTTTTTGTTTTAATTTCAAGTTGTTTTCTGTGTTGATGCTTGTAAGTTAATTTAGTCCTTAAATTAGTTTGCTTTATCACCAGTATCAAGGCTTCCCCAGGAAATATATATTCCTCAGAGATGTCTTCTAGGTATAGCTGGCTATTGGTCTTTGTGTCTGTCCCAAGATCTTAACTTTCCAACTTATTAGGAATGAGAAATTTCTATCTATTTGTCTCAGCTTTCAGTCCTTTGGTATTGGAGTACAGTGATTGATTATGACCCCAGAGAATCACAGTGTTATCATACAATGATGAACAACTGGTTACAACAGGTAAGGTATCCTGACTAAAGTAATACAGCTAGCAATGACAATATCATCAAGCATAGTCTAGAAACTTACAAACTGAGGTAACTGCTAATTTGATATCTTTGATCATAGAAACATGATCTATAGTTATATAATGACATCCAACATAAAACAGGAATTTCTGTGCAGTGAGTTTCCTCTTGATAGAGTGATTTTACCCTGGAGGGAGTCGTAGATTTTAGAGGGATAAAGGGCAAAACAGAGTGATAACTAATGAGAAATATAGTAGAAGCAAGGCTAATGTACAGAGGACAATTACCCAAGCTTTAGGAAATGGAAGAAGAGGACAGAAGAGAAAGAACGAAAGAGAAAGCAAAAGAATTTTGAAGTGAACCAGAAAGACTAGCAACAATGTTCATTCACACGAAAACATAAGAAATCAAGAAAGACAGTGGAAGAGAGAAACAGGACAGGAAAAACAAAACAACAATAAAAGTCAAAACCTAAACATCCCCCCCCCCAAAAAAATGGACAGATAAAGGAAAACTAAATAAACTAACAAAGAGAAAAAGAAGAAAAAGAAATTTCCTTTGGTGTCCCCAGTCCTGTAGTAGTATCCAAGTCAGAGTCCAAATCTCTACTGGGTTACCTCGTCAAGTTTGCAGTTGGATTACTGCTGGGTGCAGGCTAATCTTGGCCTCTGGATGTGAGTGGGGACTGAAGCTGGTCTTCAGCCAGCAGCTTTCTGGATGGCCTGACCATGTCTCTTTACCCTGTTTGTCTCTGCCTTGCTCTCCCAGTTGCTGTGGTGCCCTCAAACACAGCTAGCCTGACGCTGTTCCCGGTCTCATGTACAGTTAGTTCCTCCCATACCTCTAGCTCCTCTCTCCTGCTGCCCTCCTTGTCCCACTGCCATGGCTCAAGACTGCTTGCATTGCTGGTGGTTATGTGGTTCCACTCACTATCCTCAACACTGCTGCCAGCCCTTAACCTTGTTGCTAGAGGTTCTAGTCAATCACTACGGTGCACAATAGAAAGAGAGAGAGAGGAAAAAAAAACTGGCAGCCCCTGGTGGAAGGATCAGCTTCCTGTCACTGGCCCCTGTGTGTGCCAGTAAACACTGTTGCCAGGCTGCAGTGTTCTCTGTTTGCAGAAAAGAAAGCAAAAGAGGCAAGGGGCCTTATGTTCCCTATCTATCCTGTGTGTCTTGAGTTTGCTACACATTTACAGTCTCTGCTTTGGGGGGAAGCTTCTCCCAAATGACTCCTACTCCTTGCACCAGTGGAAGACCCATGGGCAGCCCTGCGAGCTGGATAGTCAAGTTATAATGTGCTGTGCCTATTTTTTTTGTTTTGTTTTGTTTTTTTGTTTGTTTGTTTTTGTTTTTTTTTTTTTGATCTACAAGTTTCTTATTTCAGATTGATTTTGACATCGGTATGTAAGCCCCTCCCTGCCTTCCAATTACCTGTGTATTTAGTTTATTTTCTCTGAGTAGCTCCAACATGGCTCCTCTATTCAGCCACGTTGGATCCCCTCTCAAATAGCCTTTTAAAAGTGATCCCATGTTTATATCTTTAGCCTTTATTCTTCTCATTTTCAAGCACTGAGAGTCCAGCCTTACATACTCTGCCATGGTTTAACTATAAGTTGATACATTAAATTTCATGAAATCTATAGCTCTGGTCCAGATCGCTCTCAAGGATTTCTTAATAGGGATTTTGCTTCTTCACTTAGATGTCACTGTCAAATTAATAGGTAAAGAGCCAAACTCATTCTTTACCATCCTAAATATCCTCTTACCCCCCAAATCAGTATCTTTATAAATAACTTCATCTACTATCTATTCCCTGAAACTACAAGCCTACTTTACTCATCTTTCAATATAATTAGACTTCACAGCTTGGACCAAACATATGAATACCTCTCAATTTCCAACCTCCTTCTCCTTTTAGGACATCCCCGATATTGGTTTAATTTAAGACTCTGTTATCCTTTATCTTAACTTGATCCTTTTCTTAATCCCATTAAGACTCCCTCCAAACCAATCTTCACTTTTCTAAAATAATCTAAAATTTCCAAATGTTCACATCATTCCCCTACATGACTCTGGATGATAATTGAATGTCTTAACAAGTGCACATGGTCTTTTATGACCTGATCCATGCCTAGGTGTCTAGCCTTCTCTGTTGCTATTCACTTCTTCAACCTTACGCTATTGAGGGCCAACATTTGCTGGCCCTGGAGCAAGCTGCAGTTTCTCTTGCCTTCTTATGTGGCCTCTTCTACCTGCAATACCCAGTGGCTCTCTCTGGTGATTCTCATCTGGCTTCAAGTCCCAGCAGGTGGACCCTCTGTCCTGTGAAGCTCGGGCACTTCGTCTCCAGTGCCCCCACTGCTGTGAAAATACATCTACAATGCTTCTGTTGTGATGTATTACAATTCTGTGTGGGTCTCGTCCTGGCTGAAGGTGCACGATCACTGAGTGGGGGTTGTGGTGGATTTCTCCTTCGATTCTTGTGCCTAGAACAGTGCTTGGAATATCATTATAGAAATTATATGAAAAATGATTTTAAATTTTTATGTGCTTTTTCTTTTGCAAATTTGTTTGCATTTCTTCTACAAATCACCTCTTAACTTTGCTCCCATTTCCCCCTCAAATGTATCTAACAGGCCACCATCCTGCCTGTATTTCAGAATACATATAGGATTAGGCATTCAAATTAATGCCGGATGAAATAGCACCTTGTCATCAAATTTTCCAGAATGCCTCCTCTAGATTCAGAGCTTTACAGCTATGCAATACACATTTGGAAACCACATGAACTTTGTTTTTACTTTGCTTGCCCCCTTTACAGCTTAGAAGTTTCTTCAGAACCACAGGTGGGCACGAAGACAGCTTGATCTCCCAGGCTTACTGTTGTGTCTAAAGCTAGGCTCTGTCATTTAACCTGCTTTTTGGATGAGTGGAGGACACCAAATCATCAGTGCATTGATGCAAGGAGTAGAGCAAGACACACTTCAGTTTTATAAAGAAACGAAAGACCGAAGCCCATAGTTTGATTTTCTTGATGTGTGATAATACTGTAAATTCTCTGTCTTCATTTTCTCAATCTCATTAACTTCACTCTCATTGCTTCATTATTTTCAAAGCTGTCTTCTTGTAGCTACATTTTTTTCCTAACCCACCAATCTGTCAACGGTTACAGTAATTTTAATTATATTTTCCCAATATTTCTTTCCTTGTCATCGTTTATTTTTAATTCACATGCATATATTACTTTTATTATGATGCTCAAGAATGGCTGCTTGTGACAGGCAATGAGACCGAAGCCGAAGGCACAGTTGCCTCTGTAGTGCTTGCCATGCAACTGCAGTTCTTCTTACTCTGCCCAAACTGTTGTGGAGAAGAGGCCGCTAGGAAGGACGGAGACCCCTGCTGGCAGGCTCTGAAGGTTGACTCTTCATCAGTCATTACCACAGGAAGTCTGGCTGTTCTGAATTTGAACCTTTTTTTTGTTTTAAATTGCTCTCTGAAGCAGCAGGATATTCCCACATAGCATTTTAAGGGGAGAGGGTTAATGACAATCTGTCTTCAAGGTCATAGCTACAGTAAACAAATTCCTGCACATCTAGTGCGTGATGCACCACGAATACCATGAGTTTGGAGGAGGTGTGGTGGGGATCGGGGCGGGGTTAGGACTTGAGCCGTCCAAGAGCAGGTGTTCTGCGGAGTACCTCAGTGAGCTGCCCTAGGACTCAGGCTGAATTTCAGCCTCCAGGTGCTCACACTGGGACTCTGGCTCAAAAAATGGATATACAGGCTTGGGTGTGCGGCTCAGTGGTAGAGTGCACATTTAGCACGTGCAGGGCCCGAGGTTCCTGGGTTTAATCGCCAGCAACGTCAGAAAAGGTAAAACAAAAAAAGCAAAAAAAAAAAAAATGATGCTTTCTGGCTACAAGGGGCAGAGAAAAGCTGATACTGTCAGATAACACGTATGGAGTGTTTACTGCGTGATAAGTATCATGCTAAATATATTATATCATCTAACTTCAAAATAAACCTACGAGTAGGTACTTTATTGCTGCAACAATGAAAGGAAGAAAACCAGCAAATGAAGATAAAACAATGTGAACAAAGTCACAAACCAATTAGCAGGTGTTATGGTGATATTAGCAGGTAGGTTTTGTTACCCCAAAGCCCTTGATCTTCAGGTACCACATTGATAAAAATAATTGATAAAAAATAATTGGAAAAAAATAAAATCAAAGTATATTAGAAACCCCTTCTTGTCTCAACAGCTCCGTTGGTCTTCTCCCACTTACACTTAGCGCTCAACTATTCCTACAGCTTTGAGTAACACCTGTCTGCTGACGAACTCCCAACTCCCAGTTTATATTCTCAGCCCACACCGCTTTAGTGAATTACAAACTCATACATCCAATGGTCTTGGCATCTGCTCCTGGGTAGCAAGGAGATAGTTCAAGTGAATCCCCACCCTGAGTGGATATCTCCCAACTGTCCTGGTTTTCCCATAGCCTCTTATTTCCAGGTGATGGCAAATCTATCCTCCTAGGTTTCCAGGTCAAAACCCTGGGAGTATTTCCCCACTCTTTCACTCATTCTCGAGTCCAACCCTCAGCAAATCCTGCCCACTCCCTCCACAAAGTTTATTCAGAATCCGAGCTGTTCTCATACCCTGCAATGAAACAAGTCTTGACCACCAATCTCTCACCAGAATTTCTACAGCGATCTCATAATTGGGTTCTCTGCTTCCGACTCTAGGTTAATTAATTTTGATTGTCCATGTGGTTGGATTAAGACACACTTTTGAGTGTGTCTATAGGGGCATTCCCAGAGATGACTGGTATGTGGAATAGCATAGGCTGTCACTCTCTGCTCCCTGTCTGCAGTGAAAGTGAGCGGCTTTCCTCCACCACCCTCGCTCCACAATATTCCACCTTGCCACAGGGCTAAAAGCAATGGAGCTGGCAGACCATGGAACAGAACCTCTGAAACCATGAACCGAAATAAATTTCTCCTTCTCTAAATTGTTTTTCTCAGGTATTTGGTGACAGTGATGAAAAGGGGACTAACACAAACCCTCTCTGCTTATGGTTTATTTTATGCAGAGCACAGTGATACTTCTAAACTAAATCAGGTCAGGGCAACAAAACTTCCCTGGAGTAAAACATTAGCTTTATAATGGCCTATACGACCCAATATGATCTGCCTCTACCCTAAAAATGTCCTCAGAGGCATTTCTTCTCCTTCTTCTTCTTCTTTTCTTTCCTCCTTTCCCTTCCCTTCTCTTCCTCATTGTTGATTTACTCTATACACAAGTCCTGGGACAAAATGGAGTTCAGTAATTAGCAATATCTATTGGATAAAACTTGGATTTCCTGTTTTGCCCAGCGATTTCCATCTCAGTCTTGAAAGCAAGAGATGTGGGACTCATCCTTGACTTTCTCCTCTCCATCACACACTGTGCTAAATCAGCCCCAAGACCATAGACCTGGCCTTTAGTCCATTTCTTCCTCTCTCTCCACAACCACTACCGAAGCACAAGTGCTCTTCCTCTCCAACTGTGTCACTGCAGCAATTCCCTCCCATTGGCCTTTCACTTATTGAACCAGAGTTACATTCTTGAAAGACAAATACAATATACTTCTTGGTTGTATATAAGTGTCCTTCCCTTTGGTTATAGCTGTATTTAAAGCTCTTTCCTTGTGGTCTAGAGTCCCTTGGAAGTCTGACAGTATGTATGAACTTCCAAGAAAAGTAGAAAGAATTGTCAAAGTTTACACTAAATAGGCAGGGATTCATGAATGACCTGAGTCTATCCTGCAAAGCATTCAGAGTACATTAAGTCTAAATGAATGGATTGTGAACCATAGGGAAAGCCCACCAGCATTTTTCAATACCTGGTTCATCCCCATCACATATCATGTGATGATTGTGACCCTTCCGGCTCAGACGAGACATTTCTTCACCTCCTCAGGAAGTTAATCTTTCCTTTTCTGTGCCTCCAAAGCATACGTCACAATTATCATGTTAGGCTACAGAGTTTCTGAATGTTTTCTGCCCCTAGAGTTCCCAATTCTTTAAGGAAGAACAATACTTAATTTTTAGTTTGTGTCCTAGTCCTATCACAGACCCCAAGACGTAGTTAGTATTCAGTAAATATGCATTAGATGATGATATTTAAGATACAAAGAGCACAAGAAGGGATGGTGAATCCTTTTTTCTTCCATCTTCTCTGAGTCAATCAAAAGGCAGATAACTCAGGTGCCTCAAATCACAATAACTGTAATGAGTAGTAACCGAGATAAACTTCCCTTTACATCTATCTTTGGCATTACAGTTACTGTCATTGCTCTTTGCATTTCTTATTTCCAGGACTGAGACGAAGTTTCGCACCTCTTTTCATTGCTGAGGAAATAAATTCTGTCCAGTTTTTCCTTCTCTTCTACAAATATAGTAATCCCTCCTTTTCTTGTGGCTTTGCTTTCTTCTTTTTCAGCTATTTGTGGCCTGAAACTATCAGGTGGATAATTTCAGAATTAAACAATTTATACATTTTAAATAACTTTTATTATATATTATTGTAGTTGTTATATTTTCTTATTTGTTGTTCTTAGTCCTTAATGTGTCTACTTTATAAATTAATATCTCTATACAAGAACAAATCATCATATATGCTGGGCTCTATACTATCCATGATTTTTCACCTTCACTGGGGGTCTTGGAATGTATCCCCTACAGATAGCGTGGACTACTGTATACTCCCAGAAGTGTAAGCTTCATGACTGATTAATCTTCTCATCAAGTCTTTAACTCTGTGTTTGCACAATCTTTTTTCTGGGATCCAAAGGTCGAAGCAGAGTTTCTCATAGAATGCGCCCTTGCATCAGAATCATCTTGGGTACTTGTTAAAAACATGGACGTCCTACCTGAAACATACAAAATAATGCTTCTGAGAGCCAGAAAGATGTTTGGGAGCCACCATCTCTAAAACTTCCTAGAAGGATGCTCTAGACACTAAAATTTGGAGACCACTGATGTAGAACCTACTTTCTTTTTCCATCTCATTCACATTGACGTTAGGCTTCTTCCTTTCATCTTGACTCCTCATCACAAAGATGATACCTTGCATTCATCATGACTGACACTTCCTTTTTGTTCCATAAATAGGAACAAGAGGACATATTTGGGCCAGAAAAACCTGGATCAAGAGTCCTAATGTATCTGCCATGTACTTCCTGTATGAAGTTATTTAAACTCCCTGCATCTTGTTTTCTTTAACTGGAAAATGGACTGGTGATACCTGCCCCATAGGATAGTTCTGAGAATGCCATGGTACAATGTATATTTATTTAACATGGTTCACAACAAATAATGTACTAATGTAGTAGTTAATAGTAATAGCTTTGATAATAATACTGTTGAATGTGTCATTTTTCCCATCAAGATAAATCTATCTCAATATATGTAAGTTTTTATGTATATATGCATGCGTGTGTATTTACATACTTATTGTTTCCATTTACTGACTTCTAATTTGTAGAGCTTTTCACTCTTCTTATTCATCTAGGTGGTTTGTCCTATTTTCTGGTCCCTGTCTGTCCATCTAACATTTTAACGATCAACCTCCGGTTAGCCCTGAAGGTAGTTAAATGTCAATTTTTTAACCAGCACTTAGAAAATGGTTTCAATCTATCAGGAAATTTTTAAAGCACTCAGATGAATCACTGTGAAGATTAATTTTGAAAACCATGTTTGATCAGCAATACAGTTTTGGTTGATAGTTCTGTTATTCCCCAAGGAAGCTTAACAAAATATTTTCAAAGGAAAGGACTTGGAAAGAAGGAAGGAGTACGGAGGAGGCAAATATGGGGAACTGCCACTCTTAATAAGAATTGTTCATAAGGGTTTTCATTTATTAGACAAGTTTATGAACTGTGAATCATATTGACAGAGTCTCTCTATCAACTATGACCAGACTAAGATTCTGGAAAGATCTCTCCAATAATGCAAAGAAAATAGTTCAAGGAGATCTTCAAAGATTTTTCTATAAAAAAGACAGTGAAGCAATATTTAAGTCAGACTTCACTCTCCTGCACTAAATTTTTCCATCACCAGTGAACCTGATGTCACCTAGAATGTCTTCATCATTAGAAATCTCTAAATGAGTGAAGCTGTAATACATGTTTCCATTTTTTAGTTTGAATGTTTAAGCAGGGATTCTGTCTGCTCCTGAACTGTTGCTGTATCCAACTGATTACTTTAAGGAGATCTCATGTAATAACACCAAGAACTCAAGTATTTTAACATTTTCAAGAGAGACTCTGTCAAATGCAACCTCCAATATGCATTTCCCCACTTTGCAACAGTCTAGAACTCCAGGTCTTAATGTCTAGGACTGTAAGCAGCCTTGCTATAATGCGGGTGGTCTGCGTTAGGAAGGAGAATGGAACATTCAGAGAAGAGATTAAAGTCACAAAAACATTTGTTAGCTCTGAGACAAGGTTTCCAGAGAGCATTCTCATAAAGAAAGGAGCAGTGGGGACTGAATCTTAAGAAAAGGAAACTCTGACCACCACAGGGATGAGAACACTGATGACCTGACAGGTAGCCACGACATACCACAAGACGGTCACAGGATTATGTCTTCTTAGAATGCTTCACCAGAATATCTCAGCAGCTTTTTCTTTATTGAGGAGCTTCCTCATATTTTTATTTCCTTATTGCTCCAGTTCTGACCCATAACATTACCATTTAGTCACTGTATTAGTCAGTGTTCAATTACTGTAATAAATACCTGAGGTGATCAACTTTTAGACAGAAGGTTTATTCATTGCCAGAGAGCAATGGCAGAAGCCTTTAGGTGAGCAAAACTTCTCATAATCCCACAAAGGCATGTCCCCAATAACCTAAAGACCCCTCGGTAATTCCTACCTCTTAAAGTTTCTCGCACCTTTGAGTAGGACCATGCTGGGGACCAAACCTTCAACACATGGACTTTGGGGGACCTTTTACATCTAAATTATAGCAGTCACTTTTTTTCTTGTATCTTTGTATGGTTTGTGTCTAGATGTCCCTCCAAAGCCTCATGTGGGCATAGGTGGGGCTTTTCAGAGGTGGTTGCATCTAGAGTGTGTAATGTTGGGATTAAGGGGATGTGATTACTAAATTAGTCCACTGACTGGTTTGGCATAGTTTTGGGTGTGGATAATGGGAACGCCCACTCTGGGTGTGAGTGCTACCTGCCCTAACGGTGTGTATCCTAGATAGAATAGAAGAGAAAGAAGGAGGGCTGCTGTCATTGCTCACTTGCTACTTGCGGCATTTGATGCCTTTTGCCTGCCATAAACTGTTTCTCCTCCATACCACTCTGCCAAGCAACCCTGCCTTGGAGCAGCCAATTATGAACTAAAACCTCTACAAACTGTGAGCAGAAATAAATCTTTTCTCCTTTAACTTCAGGTGTCAGGTATTTTTTCTCAAAAAAATTTTAACTTTGGCTGTCAGGCATTTTGTCTCAGTTACAAAAAGTAACTAGGACAGTATTCAATCTCTGCGCCCATTGTACTTTGATAACCAGGTATTTGGCTGAGTATAGGGTATCCTCTTTGTCCTTCCCTGTGCATGTATTTAGGATGCTGACTATTTCTGGGAAGAGCCAAAACCAGGCAGCTGGGGCTGGGGCTAGAAATTCACATGAAATAAATGCAAAAAGTTGAACAATCTTGATTTTCCCTATTCATTGCTGCAAAATCTCTCCAAATTCTTTAAATCCATGTCTCTTCAGCCGTCTTTTTCCCTCTTAGCAAATCATCACCTATTTTGCTGGAAATATGAATATTTCAGTAGGAACTCCTCCTGTTCTTGCTCCCAACCCCTCACACTGAGCCACACCCTCTAACTCTTCCCTCTTTTATTCTCATACATGGGAAGGGAGACCTCTGGATCACTGACTTCTGTTCTACAAGCTTTCTCTCCTCTGCCTTATCTCTTCAACTTTTCCTTTCATGGTTTGTTTTGGTCAGCAAAACCAGAAAATATCTTTTTCCGTCTTAACCTGAAGTTCCCATCACCAACTGCCCTTTCTTCCACCCTTCTAATTATGCATTTTGAAAGAACAGCTCGTGCTTACCATTTCTATTTCTTTGTCTTCTACGGAGTGACTTATGCCCCTTCCTTGCCACTAAATCCAATTCCATTTTTCAATCCTCATCAGACTTGTCATGCTCAGTCTCCCCCAACCAGGAAATTCTTCACATTCTATTCCTAACTTCCCAGCCTACTCTTTCTCACTCACCCATCTAGGCTCCTCTTTCATTTCCACCCCTTTACTTTCAGTTTTATGTTAATTTGAAGATGACAGATATTTGCTTATACGTTTGAATATGCATGTTTGCTATTCATGACCTTTGTTTTTTTGGTATTTTTCTAATTTGTGAGAGTGGCTATATAGTTTGAAGTGACCAAGCTTTACTTTGTTATAAACATTTTAAAATTTTTAAAAATTTTAATTTTCCTTCCAATTTAAGTTTATATGCAAAGTCTACTGATCTTTTAGAGTTTCTCCTTTGAGTGTCCTGCTTAGAAAGGCCTTGTCTACACTCATATTAAATAGTGTTCTACTTTTCTTCTAATAGTTTTATGGACGTGCTTTTTTGGTTTAATGCTTAAATTCATCTGAAATTTACTTTGGTGGAAGTTTATTAGAATATTGCAAATGGTAAAGCCACTTGCTCCAGAACCACTGAATAATCTATTTTAAAGGTGTGTGAAATGTTATCTTTTTCATTCTATTTCTTATAGTTTGTTAAATTGGTAAATGAATTTAGGAGAATATGTATAACTGTGTGCTCAGTATAGCTTAGAGTTAGGGTATGGGAGCAGGAAAAGTAGGTGATCCCATAAAAATTACCAGTATTTTCAGTTTTACATTCCAGATACAATGTTTCCCTTTTTGATTCTCAGAAAAAAAGCAAACTGTCCTACCCAGAACTCTCCTATTTCTTATTGATTTCATTCCTAGATTTTAGTTACTTCTGTGAATAGAATTTTTGTTTCTTATATAGATTTATATGTTAATCTTGATTTCAGATATTTTACAAAACTCTCTGAGTAATTTTAATAATTTTGCAGTTTATTCTGTGTGGTTTTAGAAAAAGTGTTTCAGTATATAACCTGTAAAAAAGTGATTACATCTTTTTATAATAAATGTACATTCTCTATTTTGTTTTATTTCCTACTTCAATGTTCAGAAATATCAGAAAAACATTAAAAGGAGTGAAGGTAATCCTTGAACCTAATTTGAAAGTCTATGATTTTATATTGGATATGATTTCAGCTGCTTAATAAGCACATTTGATATGTACGTATTTATTTGAATACCCCTGTATCTCCAAATGGGTAACTGCAGACCAGCACCAGTGGCTGCCTCTGGGAAGGGCTTTGATTGATGGAGTAGAAAGGTAGGATTATATTCAGTGAGTAAACTTTTATACCTTTTGAATTTTGTACTGTTTTACATCAACAGCTCATTCAGAATAGAAACAATGGAATTACAAATCAAAGCAACAATGAGGTGCTTATTTGAAAAGTCTTTACTTAGTCCTAGTTTGTAAGCCATTTTTTTTAAATCAACAGTGGGTGGTGAATTAAACATGTGTTTCTCTTTATAGTCATTGGTGTATCACATAGTGTTTCATTAGATCATCTGACATACTGAAAATGTCCCTGATTTAATAGCATCTTCATTTGTTGTTGCATTTTAGCCTATTTTCTCATGGGGTAAGCTGGTATATTTTATTCAGCATTTTTGTATCTGTGATCATAAATAAGGCAGTCTTGTGGCGTATGAGTGGTAGTTATGATGGGGTTTTTGGTCAAGTTTTGACAACAGTGTTGTAAAGCACATTGAGATGTCCTCCATATTTTTCTCTATGCAAAAGTTTGTTTAGCATGGGAGTTTTCCAGTGCTTGAAAAATTGAAAGAACTCATCCATAAAACAACCTAGATCTAAAGCTTCTTTGGAAGAAATGTTTTGATAAAAATCTTCGTTTTTTTCCAAGGCTATGATTCTATTTAGGGTTTCAACTAAGCAAATAT
This sequence comes from Fukomys damarensis, assembly GCF_012274545.1. Classification (NCBI taxonomy): domain Eukaryota; kingdom Metazoa; phylum Chordata; class Mammalia; order Rodentia; family Bathyergidae; genus Fukomys; species Fukomys damarensis. The sequence continues at coordinate 56,540,602 of NW_022900942.1, read as the reverse complement.
GCTTTAATATCACTCATGAATTACTGACTTGAAAGATACTTTTTGAGAATAGGACATGTATGATGTTATACAATGTCCAAACCACACTGTGGTTACCAACTGTGAAAATTATTAAGAAGTAAATTTATTAACTAGAAGTTTTACTTTCTGATTTTAAAAGATGCAAATTTTCTCTCACAAATTACCAAATCTGACTAAAATGGTAATGTATGTTTATATCTGGAAATACCCAGCTGAATTTTTAAATTAATGCACATGGCTGTGTGTGTTCATTGATGACATAAGTTAACTCTTGGAAACATTTGATTTTCTGCTCAGAGTCCATAATGGTAAGAACTGAAATGACAAGTTTATCTTACTCCAGAGAACAAATCTCTGTAAGTCAACCATATCTCTGCCACTCATGAATCACCAAGTCTCAGCTTTACTTGTGGGATAAATATATCTGTTATGTACACCTTCTTGTCCTTTTTGTATAACTATATATTTCCTTCTTTGCATCCATTTTATTTATGTGCATCCTACCTCTGATACTCACAGTGGAGACTTGACTTGGAACCAATCAATTAAGTCCACCTCTTTTCTTTTTGCTGTATAACACTGCTGAATCCAAACAGCAAACTTGCCAGGGTCTTTACCGTATTTTCTTCAATGTAGAGGCAGGAGCTGGAAAAGGGAGTGAGGTGAACATTTGATCAAGATGACAAGCACCAGTGGATTCCTGCTGTTAGCTGGAACACAAGCCCGATGACATGTATTTGGTGTCATTCCGATGTAGATTCTGACAGAGGCCAATTTATGGTCCAATTTATGTCTTGACTCTCATACGAAGGCCAAGCAAGCTATAAAATGTAATAAGAATTTCTTCAATCAATGTCCAGAGGAAAAACAAATCACTCAGTTACTGACACAATATTGCATCAACACTCCGGTAAAGTTCTCACAAGTGTGTGACATGCCCCCAAGCTACAAGGAGCTCCAGAGCGAAAACCTGGAATAGCAGAGCCACTTCCTAATAGTGGCCTTTCTGAACGTCATCACTGTGAACAGGGCATGCTGCCGTTGTCTTTCATTCGAATACTGCAGTACCCCGTCTGGGGAGGGGAGCAGAGAGGAGAAGGCAATAAATTCTATTTCCTTCTAGTATTCTGGTTTCAGACTAATTTCTGATTTTCATGCTACAAACTCCTCCATTCCTTTTTTCCCCATCTCCTTCTCTTTTACACAGAGTTATTTATTTGTCCCTTGGCTCATCATTTCAACTCAGGCTCCTACTGAGGTAACACAGATTAGTCCCTGATCACAGGTTCTATTCAGCCAGTTGTGAGCTTTTGTATTTTCCCTCTGTTTCTTCTTTTAGATGTTTTCCAACCAGATACGTGCCATTAAACTCTGTTACAAGTCCGTGCCTGAAGGATTTTGGGACA
>NW_022900942.1:56530044-56539112 GCF_012274545.1 Fukomys damarensis | reverse complement strand
AAAAAAAAAAAAAAAAAAGGATGGGGGAAGCAGCTATCATGAGATCCATTTTAATTTTTTCTGATTGCTTTCTGCCAGATCTGGTTTTGAGATGGTCACTGTATAACACACACACACACACACACACATGCACACACACGTGTTGACATGGGCCCACACACACAGAGTAAAAAGCTGTAGGAGCACCATTTTGCTCTGTTGCAATTATGGCCTCATCTATGCATCTGCTTAGGTCTGATAGTCAGACTGATTTTGTTTATTGGTATAGGACAAAATGGTTAACCTGGGGCACTTTATATTTTGAAGTGTTTGCCTTCAGAACATTGGGAAAGTTACAGGGCAGGCTAGGGAAAGAGTGCATTTTTTTTTTTTTAAAAAAAGGTATATTTTACCCTTTTCTAAAAGAATAGGAGGAAGAACAAATGAGTGCTAGGGGATATTCTTATGCATTGGACTGAGAGAGGAGGCAAAGCTGGTTTGCCTCCTGTTTGTTGGCTGTATATCAGGTTGGGAAGTTTCCCCTAATTCAGGAGGGCGAAAGGTGAATGTTATAGGGAATGAGACAGAGTCATGTAGTCATTGTCATTAGTACTCGGTAATATATTTAGTATATTTCTAAAAAGGAAGAATGCTTTTTCCAAACAAGGCAAACTCTAAGAAAGGATGGTCCCATATACTGGCTTTGTTTCTGAAAATGTCCCAGACCATAGTAGCTCAAAATTAACAACTTTCTCTTATGCTCTAAAAACAAGCCAACTGTGATCCTCTATTGTCAAAGAAATCCAGATGTTGGGGATCTTGAAGCCAATACAACTTGGTAGGTTTTATTGGAACTATACCCTATAGATCACAGCACAGTGGGTCAGGGAGGGCAAATGGTTATCAAAATAGTGGTTCATCTACATAGTGAGAGGGTACTCACCCTTAAAAACCATGATTTCAAAATGTTTTTGTGACAGAAGAAATTAGGACATTATAAAAAAGGAAAAGTCAGATATTTAAAATAAAATTATTTAATATATATACAAATGGATATGGCAACAGAATTGGGATAAATATAACATGATCATGGTGATATTATCGATATTTCGATTCTCTTTTTGAAATCATCCTCTGTGTTTTTCCAAACTTCAGTCATGAACATGTGACACTTTTATAATTGGAAAAGTATTCAACAGAAAGAAATGGTGAAATGAGTTCAGAATGTAATTCCTCACACACTGGCCAAGTGCTGCACTTCTCTCTGCAGCACCAAACTCGGACCAGAGATGAGCAGATGACATGAACTTGGGTCCACTTCACAATCTGGAAAGAAAGACAATACAAAGTGATAGTGTAAAAATTATTATTTATTTAGAATGTGAAAAAAGGTAAAAACTTACGGATCCTCAGAGATTCATATTCGTTTCTCCCGCTCTGTCTCTAGGCCTTTATTGGTGTGTACACCTAAAAGTGCTTTCTAGGTATGGCCTGGCTTCCCTTCTACAGCTTTGAGGCCAGGAGCTCCCAGGCTTCTCAGGACTGGATGGGGTGAGCAGTTATCCTTCGTATCATGGCTCAGCAATTGCGTCTCTTTCCAAGTTTTTCACATTGTATACATTTGTATGTGTGTGACAGAATTTTATTTAAATTTTTTTTCTGATCATTTTCCAACTTCTTATAGGCTGAAAAAAAATCTTTTCGAAAATGTTATTTTCAATGGCAAATAACCTCTGCTTACATAGTTGTGCCATAACTATGTCATCATCGCCCTAACCTGACCCTGTTCTATGTAGGCTATCTTTTCAGTACATAAGCACTGTGCCCTATAGAATCCTTCTAACACCTTTAGTTTCCCCACTTTATTCGTGTACTTTTGGAATAGAGATGGTCTAGAAAGCTTGGAGTTATGCAATGGGGGAGTGGACAGGGAGAATGGGCAGAATGTGACTAAAATTTCCTACTGCATCGATATCCCCACAGAAGAAAATTCCATGTGCCAAATAGCTTATTAAATATATTAGGTAAAAGCTAAGTAATAGTATTTATCTCAATTTTCACAGCCTTCCCAAAATATTAAACATAGATTTAGGGGAGCTATATATAGGTGACAACTTAGATTAAAGAGGACAATAGATTCCATTAAAACAGCACCCAGAGAAACGGATTGTTGGCTTAATATTGGAATGATGGCCGAGGGAGAAATTTGGAGCAGAGCTTCTTAATAACTCCAAACAAATGAATAAATCATTCACTTAATTCATTTCAATGCCTGGTTGGCCTGGTGGTACCCAAAAATCTATGTGAAACAATATCCCATTGTGTTGCTCTGGGGTTGCTTCCTTCCACCTGTTTTGTATTTGTATATAAATGTTTCAAAATTCATATTTAGTATCAAAATCATGTGTATGGATCATGTGAAATGTCTAGGGCTCTTGTTTGGAGTCAGAATTCTGGCAGCCACCACCAAAACATGATATAATTTTAAACAAGGTTGCTTTGGAGTAAGTGGCTGCCTCCCTGTCTAGGACAAGTTCTTAAAAGCATCCATTTGTGATTAAGCTGTCCTTCGTGTGAAGAAGACTCTTCCTTTGTTTCTACAAACATTCATGCAATGTGTATGCTATAAACAAAATTGATTAGTCCGCTTTACCTCCTTCATCTCATGTGGTTCTCAGTAGAGCCCTCTAAAGCTGGATTCTGAAGCCCATTTACGTAGGTAGACGGTGAGGCCCGAGGTCTTTAGCAAGCCCTTGAACCCCCATTTATGTACACATGTATTGTTCTGGCGACTTTGGAGTGTGTATCCTTCTCCAAGACCTGAACAAAGTCTCTGGGGCTCTGTCTTAAGTGTCATGATCCCCACCTTCCCACTGCTTAGAATCTTGCATGGCAAGAAGTGTGGACCTGACCCAGATCAGTGAACATGGTGAATGGTAGAAACGGCAAGAAAGGGTGTGAGGTTGAAGGATCGCAGAAAGACAGCAGGCAGCATAGGGTCGGGATGGTGGGGTTCAGGGAGGAAATAAATGAACTAAGGAGCGGGTGTCCTGATGAGGGCCAAGAGGCTACAAGGGAGGAGGGTTACAAGCGTGCCAAGCAGAGGTGCCTGAAGGTGAAGAGAACAAAGAAAGTGGAGATCAGGGCATTTCAGATGGTAGAGTACACAGACAACACAATCATGCAGCTGAGAGCAAACCTGCATTGCAAACTTTAAGGTTGACAAGCCCAATTAAAACACTCCATATTAAATGCAAATATTAAATCCCAGTGGAAGTCACTGAGTGCGTTAAGCAAGGCTAGACACAGCCAGACCTGTGGTTAGAAAGAGCACTCTGACTGCCACTGGAGGATGTATTAAAGGTTTTAAAAGTGATAACATGGAAAGAGTAGGTAGGCTACTAGGTAATCCAGGCAAGGAAGATGACGACAGCTAACACAAGGGCAGCGGTAATGGAAAACATGGATCTGGGAGTTGTTTATGAGGAAGAAGTAACATAAAGTAAACTTTCATTGGAAGGGAGAGGGAGAGGGAGAAAAGCCGGATAAACGATAAATAACACTATTCACGGAGATACATAGTATGACAGAGAAGGAGAGATCTGGTTCCAAAATCAAGGTCTCTGCTATGATTTGAACATGCAGAGTTTGAGGTGCCTGCAGATGTGAAGGCGGAGATGCCACAGACATAACTGGGCTTACCAACCAGAAGGCAGGAGCTGTGGGCTAAGAGTCCGCTGAAAACGGGTTGAAGTACATGTGGAGTTGATGAAAAGAAATTAGTAGAGGGAGGAGTCCTTTAAGGAGATTGAGAAGGGATGATTGAGGAAGTTAGAAGAAGGAGGAGGAGGAGGAGGAGGAGGAGGAGGAAGAAGAAGAAGAAGAAGAAGAAGAAGGAGAAGGAGAAGAGAAGGAGAAGGAGAAGGAGAAGGAGAAGGAGAAGGAGAAGGAGAAGAAGAAGAAGAAGAACCCAAAGAACATGTTATTTCTGAAACCAGAAAAGAATAATGAGCTTCAAAAAGAAGAAACCGACTTGCAATGTCATACATGGCCCAGGAAGATAAGGGCTGAGAATTATCCATTAACTTTTGTAAGTAAGAGGTCACTGGTGATTTCATCGAGGTCACCTTCCAGAGCAAATGGAGGAAGCCAGCAAACAGTGTTGTGGGTCTCAGAATAGAAGTGGGATAGAGCTGAAGCCGAGACTGAGAGCTAGCCGGTTCTTGAGAAGTTTGACAGAGAAAAATGAAAAGACTGAGAGGTATCAATCCACAGTAAGATGCAATTTCAGGGGAGAGCTTTGTCAAATGGAGCTGTGTGAGTGTGTGTATGTGCTCAGGTGCGTGAACGTAGTGTTTTCCTTCTTCCTGTGTTTGTATGTGGTTTTGCACTGAGTGATGGGATCACGCTGAAACCATATCTTCTGATTTCTACTCCAAGATCTTTTGGTTACACCTCAAGTACAGAGACTGTACTGCAAAAATTGATACAATAGGCTCTTGAAACTGTTTCCAGAGCCATAAGTGTCTTTGTCCTACCCTAGGCTAAGTGGTTATTATTTATGCTATCAAAATTAATAAATGCTGATCATATGCAGTAAACCGCAGAGGATAGATTATTCTTGCCCAAATTAGTCAATAATGAACAAGCCTGAGAGGAGGCAATATCCTAGCCAAATAAGCTATTTTTGAGGAGTTTTTTTAGAGAGACTTAAAGAGGCAATATAACGTAGCTGACTTTGGCCTTTAATTTAATCCTTTGGACTGTGAATATTCCAAACATTTTCTAAGAAAGATGGCCTGTCTCCATGGTTGATAATCTTGATGGTGCCGTGAGCATATATTTAAAATATGCTTTGGGAATAAAAAAATTTCTCTTTGTTCCCCACCACATGGCCTTTGGGTAATGACTCAGAGGCTTGCAAGATACTTTCTTGTTTATTAAGACTTCTACCTTAGAACGGGTAGGAGAAAGGAAAAGATTTTGAAATTTAATTCTGCTACTTCATTAATAGTTAAACTAACTGCTGAGAAAAACCTCCAAAAACTAGAGGAAAAAACTATAAATGATTGCATCAGGGAGGTTTTTGTTTCCTACCTAAACTTGGCTACAATACCATAGCAAACAGTTGGGTATGATGAAACGCAAAGCCTGTCATTAGAATGAGACGTTTAAATGAATCAAAAAATGAAATTAAAAAAGCATTTGCATATATAATAGCAATAAAAACCAGAAATATTTGTAACAAATGTGACAAAACAAAAATAAAAAGGAATATTTGGACACTTAAAACTAAAACATTCTTGAAATAATTAGAGAAAGGAGACTTAAATAAATGCAATGACATCCGAAGTTTATAGATTGGAGGATGTAATATTGCTAAGATGTCGATACCACTTATGTTGGTCTACAGATTCAACAAAGCCCTTTTCAAGATTCCAGCTGCCTTTAAAAAATTGGAAAGCAGATCCCAAAGTTCATGTGGAAGTATACAGGACTCTACATCGCCAAACAACCTTGAAAATAAACAAACCTGGAGAACTCGTATTTTACTATTTCAGAAATTACCACAGGCCTACAGCAAAAATAAATAAATAAATAAATAAACAGAAGAAGAAAAAGGAGATAATACTGTGCTGTCACAAGAATAATATAGTAATGGAATAGAATTGAGCCTGGAGATAAACTCTTTTATGGTTAAAAAGTGTTTGACAAGGGACCAAACCAATTCAATGAAGGTCAGTCTTTTTAGTAAGTAGTTCTGGGAAACTAGATGCACACATTCATAAAGGTGGGGAGTGTGCCTTACCTCTTATCACACACAAAAACTAAAATGAATCAAGGCCTAGCTACAAAGTTCTTATAAAAATCATAAGCATAATTCTTTGTGACCTCGAATTAGGCCATGGCTTCTTAGATATTATACTAAAAATGTAAGCCACAAAAGAATAAATAGGCAAATTGCATTATATGACAATCTTAAGTGTTTGGATATCAAAGGACACCATCAAGAAAGTGAAAAGACAATCTACAGAATGGGAGGAAATTATGTTCAAATCATATATCTCATAAGGGACCAGAATACATGAATAAATCTTATAACTCAACAATAAGAAGACACATAGCCCAATTGAGATATATTTGAACAGATATTTCCCCAAAGAAGATATATAAATGGCCAATTAAGCAATGAAAGATACTCATCAGCATTAGCCTCCAGGGAAATACAAATAAAAGCCATAATGAGATATCACTTCATATCTACTAAGATGGCCAAAACAAAGGAAAAAAAAAAGACAGAAAATGCTAAGTGGTGGCCAGGATGTAGAGAAATTGGAGTTCTCATACTTGTTTGTGGGAATGTAAAATGGTACAGCTGTTTTGTAAAAGGATTTGGCAGTTTCCCAAAATGTTAAATATAAAGTTACCATATAACATAACAATTCTACTCCTAGGTAAACACCCCAGAGAAAAGAAAACATATGCAACACAAAAACTTACATATGGATGCTCATGGAAGTGTGGCTCATAATATTCAAAAGAAGGGGACAGCTCCAGTACCTATCAATTAATGGACAAAGCAAGTGAAGTATATCCATATGAGGGAATATTATTCAGCCACAAAAGAATGAACTATTGATACATGGCACAATATGCATGAAATCTAAAAAGGGGAAATCTATAACATAGAAAGTGAATTAGTGGGTTTTTTTTAGAGGTGAGAGGTGGGTTGGATGAATGAGGACTGGGAGAGATATGGGAATTATAGTTGAAAGCTATGGGGTTTCTTTTTGAGGTAATGAAAATATTCTAAAATTGACTGGAGATGTTTACACATGCCTTTGAATATACTAAAAATGCTTGATTTTATATTTCAAATGAATTAATTATATGCTATGATAATTCTATCTCATAAAACTGTTTAAAAGCATGTGCCTATGAATGAAATACTGATACATGTTACAACAGGATAAATCTTGGAAATATTATGCTCAGTGGAAGAAGCTCTTCACAAAAGGACATATATTGTATGATTTCAGTCATATGAGAGGTTCAGAATAGACAGATATACAGAGACAGGAAGTAGATTGCTGGTTGCTAAGGGATTGGAGGAGAGCAGGATGTGAGTTAGTGGGCTATGGAGAATGTTCTGGATTTAGATAGTGAGAAAGGACATACATCTTTGGAAGACACTGAATGACATAGAGTTGTACATTTTAAAAAGGGAGTTTTTTTGTGTTATGTGACTTGTATCTCAATTTTAAAAAAAAGAAAGGAGACATTAATAAATAAGCACTTAAGAAAGACCTTTGCTTATCAGCTCTCACTATATGACGATCCCTCAGTCCCATCAAACCCTCAGAGAGGTGACAATAGACTATATTGTTTTATTCCTGTTTAAATGTTAAAGCAAAAGATATATTTATCTCTATATAGATTTCAATGCATAATATAAAGAATCTTAAAGTAATAATGAACATTAAAATTTTTTTATGAAATCTGTTTCAGAAACATAGGCTTTGGTGAGAACTCTGCCCTTGGGGGTCCACAGAATTTTGAAACCTCAAACTTGGGAAACTCTATAGGGTGGATACAGTCTCTGCCCCTAATTGTTGTCTAGTCAGGTTACTTAAACTTCCTTGAATTTCTTAAACAGCAGAAGAGACTCCACCTGGCCTGGGTGTCCCCACCACCTTCTGGGTGTAACATTCAATCTGTGAATGTTGATGAAAGCAAAGAAGACAAAGCAATGGTTCTTTCATCACAGGAGACTTGAGGAACCATCAACTTTAAAGGCAAAACTAACAACACACAGACTGACAAAATGGAACAGCAAACCCCTCTTCTGGAACCAGACATTAGACTTACCTGAGTCCTCCATAATAACCCCAATCTTCTGTGGCCTCAGAGGCTTGGGGCAGTCTTGAGTGAATGAGCGGCATCTCTGCCAGGTGCAGAGGACCAGCCTGTGGTTGGTTGGAGATGCAGCCTGCCAAGACCTGTGGATGGCACAGTAACTCAGGACTGCTACGGTAGGGATAAGGAGAGGAAAGACCCTTGAACACCCAGCCAAAATTCTCCGGGGACTTTTATGATCCATGTGTTCATACTGTCAGCCTGCAGCCCATTCAAGCCCACTTTACACCTTTCCTCTCTCGCCGCTCCCTCATGCAGTGGTGCAGGGATTGAGCCCTCCTTGCAGTAGCCACTTTGGGTACCGAGGATTTCCAGGACAGGCTGAGCACATCTCCTCGGAGTCCTGGCAGGTTCTGTCCCTTCTGGCTGCTTGATTTGAGATCAATATTTAGTCCCTGTGTATTGAAGTTTCCTCATTTCTAAGAAGGTTATCTAAATTCCTATTTCTAGGAGTTGTATTGAGAATTAATGAAATAACATATGCTTATTTTAAAAGGGAGGTGTTATTTTTAAAAATAATGATAACATAAATCTATGCTCACGATACCTCTATAATAACCCTTACATTCCCCCAATATTTTTTAACATTGGTTGGATTCTGCTACAACAGATTTCATCCAGCTTTGCTCTTTATATCATGATGAATCAAGGAACATTTCTCGTGGCCTACATTAATAAGCTGGGTACCTGACAGAACTGTTTTCTCATTCCTGACCCAAACAGGCACCACTGTGGTTCAAGGAAAAATGGCTTGCTCTTTTTAAATCTGTTTTATCATGTGTATAATAGAGATTTTTTTAAGAAAACATGTTTAAAGTTTGTAAAAGATTATTTGGGATATAGCTAGCGTTTATAAATGATCCCAATAGCTCTTCTCCTCCTCCTCCATGCTGAATTATCTGTATTCGTGTTTCTTGGATAATCTAAATCAATTAAATCACTTTGGCCAGCTCAAAAACCAATAATCTGTTGGAGAACCAATGTATCCACAACAAATTGAGCAGAAAGTGGTGGAAATATCCAAACTGATATTGTTTTGGTGTGGTGAGTCTGCTAAGTAGGGAAACTGCTTCAGAGTTTTTAAATTTATATGCTATGGAAAATTGTCTCCAGGGCGCTCTCTGCTTTTTCTCCTCCTCTCCTCTCCTCTCCTCTCCCTCCCTCCCCCCCGC
>NW_022900942.1:56512327-56529681 GCF_012274545.1 Fukomys damarensis | reverse complement strand
CCTCCTGCCCCCCCCCCTCCCCTCCCCTCATCTCTTTTCGTCTCTCCCCTTCTCTCTCCCCTTCTGGTTCCGGCTTAGTACTGCTTTCAGAACTACTCAGTCTCCCCTTTTTTTCCCATATAAATGTAGAAATAAATTTCTCCAATTCACTGAAAAGTATATCCCAAAGGGACCAAGAAAGGCAGGAAATTAAACTGTGGTGCTGAAATCATTTCACCACTCCAGCTTTACCCCACAAATGTAAATTTAGGGAATTCCACTTGTCAAAGTCCTCTTTGAAGCTTTGAATAATTGGATCCCAATTATTCTTAACCACATTATTCAGGCCTATGTTCAACTTAATATCTAAATAGATTACATTTTTTGCCATCTACTAAAATTCCCCAAAGTGAATATTGCCACATTATGCTCTTCAGTTAAGAGTGAAATTTCTGACTAAAAATGTTTTTACTCATATCCCGAGATGGCTGCAAAAACCTCCATGATAACGAAAGCTGTGAGAATTGGCATCACATTTGAATTGGTATTAACTTGTGGTAAAAATATGCTCAGAAAGAAGGAATCATTGTACTTTGCACCGATCTCTTTAATACCTGAGACATCTTCTTTCTCACTAATAGCTCATCCTAATGGTTATGAAGTCAAAACAGACAGCAAGGAAGATAAAGAAAAAGCATAGTAACTGGAAAAGTTCCTTTGAACTCGTTAAATACAATATAAATTACATGGTCTTACTCTACTCTTAAAAGCAGGAGTCAGTGTTTAAAACAGTGGCACACCTATCTCTGCTGTTATATAATTTTCTTTTGGTTTTCTATTTCACACAGAGCATTTACCAAAAGATTACACAATATTTTCATGAACTCTCATTAATTTTTCCTTTTAACTTTGCTGGAGAGAAAAAATAGCGTGCTTTTTCTCTTAAGTTGGTAATTAATAAATATTTCAGTGCAGCGTGCAAAATCAAGAAAGTATTAGTATTATTGTTAGTGTTTGTTACACAAGTAGGTGCTATTGCTTTCTCTTGTCATTCTGGTGCTTAAAATCTAACTAGAATGTTACTGTCTTCGATTAAAATAAGGCAGTTAAAATTGCGAAGCATCTATTATGAGTCTCACACAGAGCTTACTATCTATGTCTCATACCTAATATTTACTTTTCACAGCAACTGAGGGTTAAGGAGATCAAACATGTACTTCAGTTTCTACCAGTAAGAAATGGAGCCAGTGTTATATCACAGGTCTGTTTGTCCCACCACATCCATGGCTCTTGGCTGGTGGTGATGTCATTCTCAAGGGAGCCTTCGTCACTATCTAGAGACACGGAATGGCCAGGATTGCCGCAGCACAGGTGACGTTGTCCTTTGCGTCAAAGGGTTGTCTTGACCAAAATCACTAGAATGTTGAGTTTGAGAACTCTTGCCTCATACCATCACGGACAAGAACACTGATAATACGTAACAAAACTTCAAACCAGACATGAATGGACAGATTGTGGACAGTGGTTGTGATTACTTGGAATGTAATTATTGCATGCATTTAGCGATCATAATTTAGTAGCACAGCCAGTGGTGAAAGGAAGGAAACAAGAAGCACACTGGGTTGTAGAAACCAGTCACTTGCAAATATTTTTTTTTCCTTTTAGCATTTTTTTTTTTGCCCCTTGGGATAGTTTTAAAAGTGAACAATCCATTAGCGATGAGAGAACAGTTAGTTTTTAGAAACATTTAACTTTTGCATTTTCCTCTGGTTTTTAATTCTAAAGTTTTCAAGACAGAGTAAACAATATTAAATGAATAGATTCAAAGCCCAGCATTTTTAAATCCATAAGATAATAATGTTAGGTAACATATGAAGTTGATATTAATAATAGTTTCATACATAGGAGTATAATCACATACTATTTGTTATTAAATACAAAGAGATAAACATGGTTAAAATAATGGCTGATTCACAGGGTACTTGTGCCCCAAGCAAGGTTCTCCATGAATTTGCCTGATGCTCTATTTCCCTGAAGCACCACTAGGCAGGTGAAAGATAGCACTGCCAGCAGATTTCCTGAAAAGATACAGTTGAGACATCTAGAATCACCAGGACATCTACAGTTCATGTGGCAGAGTAAAGAGTAACAAAGAGCAGAAAGCTTAGCAGAGGAAAGTCTGAAGATCAGAGTGTTAAACTAAGAACTGATCAGTGTGTGCATATAAGAAAACTGATGGTAGCAGGGTATGAAACTTGAGAGAATTATATAGCAATGCCATAAACTCAGGGCTGGAAATAGTGCCTGATCCTATTAGCCAGGCTAGAAAACTGCCAGGATTCACGTGGCACTGGGTAGAAGATTCAGAAAAGTCTTGCCTTAGTGGAAAGGAATAGTTAGCGGTAGACTGAACAAGGCTCTTCTTACCTAACAAATCTTAAAATCAAGGTCTTGGAGGCTTAATGTTTTTAAGCAACTTAGTTGCATCCACCACTACCCCAAGATCAAGAGTATTTGGAGAAATTAAAAATATTTCTCATTTGAAAGGAAAAATTTGCAACGTTTGGCATCCAGTAAAAATTTGTTTGGCACACAAAGAATCAAGAGAATGGCAACTCTTATGGGGTAAGGGGATAATCAACCTCAACAGACTTGGAACTGACAGATGCAGAGCTAGCAAACAAGGGCAATTAAGATAAATTTGAAGCTGTATTCCACATATTCCAAAAGTTAACTTGAAATGGTGGATCTATTTTAAAGGAGCAAATCAAATTTCTAGAAATGAAAACTACAATGGATGAGTATAAAAATACATTGAATGGGATTAAAATTAGATTATATAATGAAGAAAAGACTAGTGAGTTCGAGGAACAGTATAAATAACACACATATTAAATATAATAAGTAAAACACATTAATCTAAAAAATGAATAGAGCATTAATGATTTTTGGACAATTTCTACTAGCCCCAATGAGTGAAATTAGTTTTTGAAAGGAATGTGCAAAAAATATTTGATCATTATTTTCTACATATAAGAAACAGAAAAGGTGATCAAAGTAAATGCAAAGTAAGCAGAAGAAAGATAATGATAGAGATCAGAATTGAAAGCAGCAAGTTACGAAACAAAATCAGTACAGAAAATAACTGAAACCAAAAATTGTTCTTCAGATCAATAGTGATAACCCTCCAGTCAGAATGATATTTAAAATAGGATGAAGACATAAATTATGAATATGAAGATTGAGAGAAGTCACATTACTAGATATTGTCTGTGTATGAGGGAAATGTTATTTATAACTTTATGCCAATAAATTTGACAACGACAAGGAAATGGCAATATTCCTTGAAAGACATAAAATGCCAGATTTTACTCAAGCGGACTATATAACCTGTATAGTTCTACATTTACTAAGGAAATTATATTTATATTTTTAAAATAAACAGAAAGAAAACACCAAACTCAGGAGGCTTAACTAATGACGTCAGACAAACATTTAAAACTAAAATAATGCTATTCTTCCCTTCCAATTAAGAAGAGGAGGGTATATTCAATGCATTTGATGAGACCAGCTTCCTTATAACAAAACCAGACAAGGTCATCACAAGAAAAGAAACTACACACTGTCTCTCTCATGAATATAGATGCAAAAGTTCTAAGCAAAAGTTTAGCAAATTCATTTCAACAATATGGAACAAAGATATGTAGTACTTGTGAACAAGTAGGCTTCTTTAAGAAATGCAGGGTTGGTTTAATATCTAAAAGCCAATTGAGTTATACCACCCTATTAGTAAAGTGAAAAAAAAAAAAGAAAAAGACAAAAGTTCATTTATTCTGGTTTTTAAAATACTCAGCAAAAAGAGGGATTAAAAATGCAGTTCTCCATCTGATCGAGAACATGTACATCAATGCTTAACAATAAAAGACTGAAAATGTAACATAACAAACAAGATCACTATGTCTTCTCTAACCCTTTCTATTTAGCATTCTACCAGGAATTCTAGATAGATAGTTCAAGCAAAGAACAGAAAGAAATAAAAGGCATCCAGATTAGAAAGGAAGAATCCAATTGTCTTTCTTAGAGAACATGATGGCCTATGTAGAAAATTTAAAGCATGTACTTTAAAAAGCTATTAGACATGAATTGAGTAAGATTTAAAAACCAAATATGACTATACAAAAACCCATTGTATGGCACATGTAAGGCAGAGTTAGAACTCCAGCTTTGTAAAAATAAACAATAACAATAACAACAAAAAATCAATTATATTTCTATATAATAAAAATAAGCTATTGGCAACAAAAATTTTGAAATTACAATTTAAAATAGCATCCAAAATGGTAAAATATTTAGAAATGAGTCTAACACAAGATGTAAAGTCTTGTACACCAAAGAGTACAAAAAGGTGAGGAAAAAATTAAATAATATCAAAAAAGCGAAGAGATATATTGTGGTTTGTGTCAGAAAGCTCAATATTTTTAAGATGTGACTTTACCCCCAAATTGATCTATATGTTAATATGCTTTCAGTGAAAATCCCAATATGATATTCTGTAGAAATCATAAAAATCAGTGATTTTTTATGTTTTATGTGGAACCATGAAAGCCTTAGAACAGCTTAACAGTTTTGAAGATGAGCTAAATTGGAGGACTAACACTACCTACTTGATGGGATTACTATCAAGTTTCAGTCATCAAGATAATTTGATGTTTGTGTAAAGATAGGTCAATAAGACAAAATAAAGAGTTCAAAAAAATGACCGTACACATATGAACAATTGATTACTAGCAACAATGCACAGAAAATTCAGTGAAGAAAGGGTAGACTTTTTAACAACCGGTGTGGAACAATTATATCTCCATATGCAAAAGTAAACAAATAAAAAGATCCACATTTTTGCATTCTACGCAAAAGCCAAATCAAACTAAACCATAAATCTAATAATAAAACTAAAACTATAAAATTCTAGAAGAAAATATAGGAAAAAAAAACATTGTAATTTTCAATTAGACAAAAAATTCCAAGACAAATTATTTAAATCACAAGCCATAAAAGGAGAAAATATTCTTAACTTGTACTTCTTCAAATTAAAAAGTTTTGTTTTTAAAAAATACTATAAGAACTTGAGTAAATACTAAATTGTTTCCTCTAGTGTGAAAAACTAAAAATGTAAATAAGGTTTATACGGTATAATCGAGAGAGTGAAATAAGAAGAAAATGGCTAAATGGGAAGTGGGAAGATGAGGGGGAAGGAAATAGGGAAGAGAAAAAGTGGAAACAAAGTCTCTGTAAACAGGGAAGGGTGAAGGGGGTGAAGGGAGGGCAGGGGTATGGGAAAAAACAAGAATCAAGGCATATCATGTAAAGGTACAAGATCCCAATGATAAATGTAACTGTATTGTTTGTTTTAAATGTACCAATAAATTTAATGGAAAAAAAGTAAAAATACTGTTAAGAGAATAAGAATATAAACTACATACAGGAAGAAAAAATTTGCAATTAATGTATGTATTAAGAGACAGACTTACATAAAAAAACTAAGAACAAAGGGCATGAAAAAAGGAATTGAGATATGTTATATACACATTAATTGGTTAAGAATGCTTGTAAAGAGGAAAATCTACAAAAGGATAGGCATAAATCAGGAAAGATACAACACATTACATATGTGAGTATAAGTCGTAAAGTAGGCAAAGAAACTATAATGTAAGAGACTGAGAATATTTTCAGATATTGATTATTCACAAGAAAAACCTCAAAATATGCAGAAAATAAAAATAATTATCTATTTAAAAAGGTGTTATATACATGCATAAACACAAAGGGGTTTGAATATTATGTACTGAAAAATGTACTAATCAATTTTAAAACTATGCAATTAACATGTATAAGTGTTTGCAAAATAAGAAAAAAATAGGGAAATAAACACTTTCATAAAAACACGTGGGGGAGGTTAACATACATTTCACCAAAAAAGAAACACAGGTGTTAAGTAAGCACATTAAAAAATGCTTAATTTCATCAATAATTAGGAGAGTGCAAATAAAAATGACAAAGAATTATAAGTTGCATATCTATTAGAACAGCTAAAATAAGTAAGACTCTGTAGAAGTTATTGGCAAAAGTATAGAAGAATTAAAACCCTCATATACTGCTGGTGGGAATGTAAAATGGTACAACCACTTTAGAAAACACTTACACAGATTTTAAATAGTTGTATGTGGCCTTAACATATGACCCAAACATTCTCCTATTTACCCAAGAGAAATGAAAGCACATTTCCACACCAAGACTTGAACACAAGTGTCCATAGCAGCTTTATTTTTAATACGTATGACCTAGAACCAACTTGAATGCTTATCATCAAGACGATGATACAGGCATGTCCATACCAAATCCGTATGGAAGAGTACTACTCCGCAAATAGAAAGGAACTAATGACTCAAGATAATTATGATAAGTAAAAGAAGCCAGACCAAATGAATATGTACTATTCCATTTATGTAAAGTCCTAGAACGTACAAAGTAATCGACACCGACAGAAAGCAGATGGATGAGCTGCCTGGAGCCTGGGGTAGAGACTGTAGGAGTGAAGAGGAGGTGGAAAGATGAGATCACAAAGGGGCTCAGGGAACTCTTGAGGAAGATGGATCCGTTCATCATCTTGACTGCAGTGATGATTCCACGGCTATGGGAATACATCAAACTTACACGAGTTTGCTCTTTCAATATGTACAGTGTGGTATTCCAATTATACTTCAATCAACCTACTGAAATTAAAAATAACTGACAAAGAAAATAAAAGTAATAAATATACACCTTATTTCTGTCCTTTCATATTCAATTTATGAATCAATGCTTTTGTTCTATTTTTTCAAGATGACTTTACATTGCTATGGCTGTTGCTTTGAGACCATTTAGTGCTTCTCTGGAGAAGAACTAAATCCCGGATACAACTGCCACCAAACGAGATATGTTCTTGATACATAAGCCATCTGCACTAATTAGTTGATGATTCCTTTACTCTTGAACCAAAGACCAATGGACACATCCGGGGTTTGCTCAGATGTTGGATGCAGCTTCATGTTCTCAGAGCCGCCATTGGCTGGGGCGGGGGGACCGGAACAAGATCAGATTGCGCCAGGGGTCCAAAGGTGAGAACGTCTTTCGTTTTGCACAGGTGAGCACTCAGAGGGAGGGAAGATGCTCTTTGCTCAAGATGAGGTGGTTTGGGTGGACCTGGGCTTGCTGAAGAAGCCCATTTATTTATAATACAGGGAGTGGAAAATTAGGCCTTTGTGTTTCTGCACAGGGGAAGAATTCATAAAAAGTCACGCAGAATTATTCTTATATAACTGACAATGACATCGTTGTAAGGTGGAAACAGCGCTTTATTTGTCTTACTTAAAATGATATATAGAGCACTTGTCTGTTTATTCCACAGCAAACAGCTTCTGCAAAAACAGCCGTCGGTCCCCGGGGGTTTCTCCTGATACTTATAAGTTACTTGAGCAAAATCTCTCAAGCAAGTTGCTGCCTTGCAGGTATCCATTATTCTAAATTCAAAGGGCTTTTTCTAGTTGTTTGTTTGTTTTGTGTTGAATGTGTGTTCTCCCCCAAAATTATGTTACATGCAACATTACTTTAAAAAAATATAAAATGCATCAGAACATAGCTACTTTTCAAATCGGTAAGTATAGGTACCTAAATCAAAAGCACAACCTAAGGGGGAAACGTTGGATAAATAGGCTTCATAATCAAATCTGGCTCAGGTTAAAGTGAAGTTAGTTTGCTGGATTCAGCTGGGGCCCTAGTAAATAACAGCTTCTGTAATTAAGCTACCTTTGCTTAGCCTCCCTGGGAGCTTACGGGCAGCTCAAAGGTATCAGAGAGACAACCAGGAGGCAAACTTCAGAAATGAGCAGACAGCTCACCCACCCACGTGCTGGTCCTCCTCAGCCCTCAGCCCATTTCACTAAGGGCTGAGCCGCCAAGGCTGCCGTGATCCACATCCAGCCCCAGACGTCGATGACATTGACTGCCAAAGCCCATGTGCAAGAATGGGAAAGTAACAAGCCCAAGTCAACAGATGTTAAAGCCACTTGTCACCTTATCTGTCACAGCACCTGCCTCCTGTCATTGCTGCTGTTCGTCTGTACATCTGTGTCTCAGTTTTATCTGTGAGCACTCATGACCACATGCACACTCATGCACATAACCCAAAATAAAAACCTTGTAGCAGAAAGAGGGGCGGTGGCTTCATAGCTCAAAATTCTGGGCCCCAACTCTAGCTTAGTCCCTTTTTACTATGTGCCAGACACAACAGGCACTGGGGAGAGTCACTGCTACCAGGAGCTCCCTAGCTGGTAGGATGAAAAAGCACATAAATAATTTTAATGTAACATGCCAAATGCTAAACTAGAAATAAGTAGGGCTGTGTGATCACCAAGGGAGAAGGGATCCAGACTTAACCTGCTGGAAAAGAAAACTGAACTAAATTTTTGAGGATAGGGAAGGTACTTAATGTTTGTAAGGGTCACATATTCCTTCTCTATAAAATACACACCCACAGGATGCACATCTATAGCATCGATAAGGGAAATAAAATATGATATAAATCCCTACTGAACAATTATTCTCCATCCTGATGGCTTGCTCTCCTTTTCTTAGCCATGAAAGTAGAAGAATAAAAATTACTTTTGACAAAAGTATCAAATCACAACAAAGTAGCCCCACATGGAAGGATGGGCAGCAGAGAGCATTGATTGGAATAAAAATTCCTCATTTCTCTTTATTACGACAAATTAATCCTTAATGTAGAAGTGGAAAGGCAAACTTCCTCCCTCATTCTAAACTACATCTAATTTTCTTCTTTCGTTTTTTCCATCATCATGCCTGTAGCTCCGGGAAACATAATTCTTCTCTTTTGATAGATGATTCAATCTTTGCCATCACTCAGTGCATGTATATTACAGCAGGCTGTCCCAGGTGTGACAGATAAAGAGCTGCTCACGTACCCCCTCAAGGAAAATGTCACCACCCAGCACCAAGGAATGTAACTAGCTAAAAATAGGCCGCTTCAAGCCTTGGGTTTGGAGTGACTCACCACCTGCCCAGGGTGGCCTCCAGCCAGTGGGGTCCTGACTCACACCACTCGATGAGAGAGCTGATAGGTGCACATTTCTTCTCCATTCTGCATTCAGATCATGTCCTTAGCTTCAAATCAAACATAGTGCATGTATTTGCACTGCAAAAATTGTACAATGCTACAAATCGGGGCTTCCTCCTTGGAAAGCCACTGTTAAACATTTGCTGATGACTGGGGGATGCAGAGGTACATGGACACTGCTATTTCTGCACAAATATGCAATTCTTCTTACCAGCAACCTTTGTTTTGATTGAGCTTGCAGACTGTCTATCTACATTTTGGACGGATGAATCCCATTGGCCCTGCTTCCTCCCATTTTTCTTTTGCAGGTATTATTCCCCAGCCAACTTCTGTATTCCCAACACTGCCTTAGAATCTACCTTCTGGAAAACCTAATCTGGGAATTGTTCTGAAAAGCAAGATGTTGAGATGGGGTTTTGAGTCTGAGTGCTCATCTCCTTGCTGGTAAGAACCTACCTTTAGTGAGAGGATACATAGACACCGAGGTCAGTGTGGTAGCCATGGGCACTGGCCCAAGAGGGTTATGGGGATGGTTAACAGAGCAAACCCTCCATAGAGACAAAACAGATGGATAGCTGGCAAGGTGCAAGGTTCAACATACATACATGTGTATGCCTCTGTGTGTGAATATATACACCCACATAGATACACACAGCTGTCAAAGAAGCAAGAATAAATGAGCATCTACATAAGGTTATATGACAGCTAATTTTGTCTGTCAACGTGACTCTTCTATAGGAGGCTCAGATATATGACCAAACATTATTTCTGGGTGTGTCTATGAGGGGAGAAGGGAGCAGCATTTGAATTGGTTGAGGCAGTAAAGTAGGTGGCCCTTCCCAGTACAGATGGGCATCATTTAATCTGTTAAAGATCTGAATAGAATAAAACAATGCAGGAGAAGACTAAATTCCTCTCTGTACAACTACTTGATCTGCAACATCAATATCCAGCCCTCAGCACTCCTGATTCTCAAGCCATCAAATTCAAACGGAAATATATACCATCAGCACTCTGGCTCTTGGGCCTTCAAATTACAACCCTGGATCTCCTGGGTCTCCAACTTTCAGGAAACAGATCATGGGGTTTCTAAATGTCCTAATAACGTGAGACAAAATCATATTCTCTTGAGAGATAAGATAGATAAATAGATAGATAGATAGATAGATAGATAGATAGATAGATAGATAATTGATGTTGTGAAGCTCTGCTCAGTGGCTACCCAGTGCAGAGAGGACAGCCCTAAATTGTCCATGGAAGAAGATATAGAAAGTAGGAATGAGCCCAATACCAGAGCACTTCTGTTACTAAGGCCAATCCAGCTACTGCCACTTCTGAATATCCAACTTGCCAACCATAATAACAAATTCTAAGTCCCTAGCTGATATACTCTCCAAAAACCCTGTTGGCCACTTGGTGACAACCTACACATATGGTCATCTTCCATTTTGCAAGGTACAATGGCTCTTTTTCATAGGAATAGATGCTTATTGCAAGTATAGATTTCCTTTCTCTGTGTGCATGGCCTCAGGCAGCACCAACTGTCTAGGGCCTTCTGGCAGACTAATTACCAGATACAAGATTTTGCATGGTGCAGCATCTCATGACATAGCATCTTGCCAGTGAATGCATTTTCAGTGATAGAGTTGCAGGAGTGGACCCATGACCATGAGAGCCACTGTGATAAACTGCGCTACTGAAGCTTTTAGTCAGGTTGGGTGCTAGAATAGAAATTCTAAACTCCCAAATATGCTACTTCCTGAAAGCATACATAGAATGAATCCATGTGGTCCAAGGGGTAGACTGTGGCAGACATGAAGAAGAGATGCTGAGATGATCCTTCAGGAAAGGGCTGGCTGCCCAGCTTGTTTAAAGATGATGTTAGTACCTTTAAGATCTGCCTCCGTTTCTAAGCAAGGATCACATTCTTATTTGAAGAGGCTTCCAGCCAACCACTGAGTAAAGCTTTGCTGAACAAACCTTGTCATCACTGCCCAATATGGAACTCTTATTAGCGGAAATTTTTGCTTTGAGTTGGAAGAAACTTCGCCTATGTGCTAGGGATCCTTCTGCTCAATCCCATACACACTTTTTTTTTCTTTCGTGGGTATCATTCTGTGATAAAGCATTGACACTTGAAGTCTATTTTAGCATTTGCTCTTGAAGAATCCAACCTTGACATGGAAACAAGTCTGACAGGCACCAGGGCACTGTCCTTCTGAAGTCTTTGTGTTATATAGAACTTTCCTGAGGACATTATTCCTCAGACTGTTGTTCCATAGAAAGGAAGTGCAAAGAGCCCTTTTCTGTGCCTGGGCTCAGTCAGACCACTGTGATGGTAGTAGCCTGAGGCTTCCACACAATGCCTTATGCCAATGTTTCTAGCCTCTTGTTTTCCCTCTTCTTAATTTCTTGGGTCCTCAGACCCTTTAGGATTGTGCTTTCTGCTGTCTAATAACCTTGTTTCCACCCCACATTCCAGGGTTGGTCTTTGAGGGTGACCCAAGGTGATCTCACCGCTTTGTGATTTTCCTCCTGTACCATCTCCTTGGTCCTCTCGGTTCTATTCATAATGAAGTGCCTCCTTCCTACTTTCCACCTATGACCTCTTGCTCTCCAGGCCCTTTGACTTTGCTAAAATCCCAGCTTTGACCAAGACTCCCATTCGGATCTCTCCTGATACAACTGATCGTAAGATTATGGAAATTCTAGTAGTGACATGGACTGCAAGATCTTGGGAAGAAGAGGAAGAATTTCCTTGCATTTTTTTCTCGGTTCCATTACCCCAAGCCCTGTACTGATATAATTGTGCACATTCCCTGTAGACTTACTACAAATCATTTCAGATATGTACACAGCATTTCTAAGCATCAAGATTGATTCATATTGATAGAAATCTATGCTTCAAAAAACAATCACTTATTTGTCATTACCTGAGCCCTGACTGTAAGCCAGCCCTGGTCAATTCCAAATAAGCAGACCATAGAAGTAGCACATAGGTGGGACTGAATATTTGCTTGTCTGCTTTATTACTCTTAGAATTTCTTTTGACCCTTTGTGTGGGTATTTTAATGTTTCCTACTATTAAATGTTAAGTTTTTGTTTAAATTAATAGTGCTTCTTTATGTAAAAAGTCTTATTATTTAAAATGATATCTAATCAAGGATATTTTACGACTATGATCACAAATCTGACACTTTTTAATGTTTCTTTCTCCTCAATATTGCTTTTCCCTCTACTCAATTTATGATTTGTCCTCTTTTCTCTTTTGAAAAATCTAAATTAGTTTAGAGAAAGGGATTTTCTTCTTATTGCATATTGTGATAATAATTATGATACTTTCTTTTATTGTTTTTTCTTTTAAAGAACTAAGCCTCCAAGGTTTGGTGAAACTAGAATTTTAATAGTTACAGGAAAAGGGAACATTTTAATTTTGAGTACAGCCTTCCAAATATACAATGAAACTATAAGCCATCTACAACCCCATGTTAAGCTGACATTATACCTCAAATTTCTTTGTCAAATTTCCTGATAATCTAAACCATTCTTGCCCAGGAAGACAAAGTTGCAAATCTTTTTATTGTTTATTTCAAGTACTCCTAAATTATTTTTTCCAAACAATAGACTGCTAGCATACTTAGCCCTTATTGGAATAACTATAATAGCTTTGCCTTTGTTGCGTACAAACCTGACACCAACAATTTAAAGGAAGAGAGGATTAATTTGGATCACATTTTAATGGGTCAGCTGGCTCCAAGGCAGAAATGTCATAGCAGAAGGACCTGGAGGATCAAAGCTGCTTAGTTCATGACAGCCAGGTTAAATAGCAAGGACCAATATAAGAGAGGAAGGGACAAGGGACCAGATGAAGACCACCAAGGCCGTTCCTTCATGACCCACCTGTACACATCCAGAAATAAGTTCCACCAAATCCCCTGAATGAGTCCCAAAGCCAATCAATATGACACCTGTCCTAACCACCACAGTACCCATTCTCAGGGTTCATCAAACAAATTTTTATTCAGTGCTGTCCTAGAAACTTTGGCCTTTTGGTGTCCACCAATCCTAAATGATATGTCACTAAACTTGCCCAGCCTCAGGTCACCCTCCCTAGCTAGGCACCCCACTTCTCTACCCCCTAACCTTCACAAACAGGTCACATTTGTTTTTCCTCATCAGAGGTACTACCGAGACTTAACCTTGCATTTCCATTGGTTATTAGGGTGCGTTTTCAGGCAGCCAGCAGTCAACACTGGCCAGCATTCAGTGGATATCTAGCACTGCCTTATATTTTGTGAAGATCCATGATAAATAGTGCCACAATAGTGTTTGTAATGTAGTAGCTAAAGAATCTCTGTGATCAGAATCATGGAAAGTACTAAGTTTGTGAACCAAGGCACCGCTGTATGTAAAAGTATATATTTTGAGGCTGAATTCAGTAAATGCTATCATAAATACACAAGCAACCAATCCTGATGGTGCTCAGGGAAAATGCTGCTAACACTTTGTAGAAGAGGTGACGATGGAACTTAGAGTATTGTAAAAGTGAACTGAGAGATGATGGAGGCTGTGGTGAATTTCTTCTAATTCTCAAATAGAGACCTTCTGGAGATGACCACTTAATGAGAAACAATATGAAAAAACCCCACAAAATTAAAGCAGTTACTTGAATTCTGGATACTGTGGTCATATATCCTGGGGTCTCATCAAGAAAGAAAATGGAACTCATATGTATATGCATACCTGTATGTGTTTTAAAGATGCAGAACGTGCTGATTTTCTCTCCTACTCTTTCTCCTGCCTGTAGCCCCTTTCCCTGGCCATCTGGCAGAGGCTAAGTTATGAGACAGGGAACCATATTCTATGATCACTCAGCCATGCTTCCTGAAATCTCCTCCAACATTAGATAAATACACCATAGCACTTGTTTAAACAAAGCTTACCAGAACTGAACTCTTGTGGTCCTCTATCAGAGTTTACTCATGGTTTTAGTTGGTAAGGTGAAGGGGGAAACTGACGTGGTATCCCATACATTTAGGTAAGTAGGAATCACATTTAACACCAAAATGATATTTTTTTCCTTCTCTGGCAATTGTATCAATGTTCTTTTAGAAAAGTATAGATTGTATTTGTGCAGCTGACAATCGCTATTGAAAGTACATTGTGGCTTGCCATTAGTTTTCTAAATATGATCCCACTTGGAGAATGCAATGCGGTATATTTTATAAGCACAAAAGAAAGCTATTCCCATCAGAAATAAATATTCTGGCCACATTTTAATTACACCTTTAAAATTTTAAAAAGCATTAGTGTGTGCATGGCAAATGCACTTCTAAATTGTCCAGAGGAAAAAATATCAACTCGATTTCCACTACATTCTTAAAGTTGAAATGTCTTACAATGAACTAGTCCAAGTATGTGGAGAAACAGCAGGTGCAGGGAACAATGGCCTCATTCTGTTCTTGTCAAGACAACAAGGTCCAGAGTGCCATTAAATGACCAAAAGTTGATCAGGAGCACAGAAATCCTATCAGGGCAACACAGGAGCAACCTTCTATCTCATTAGCACTGTTTATCTTATATTGCTTTTGCATTCATTTTCACTAATATGATACCAAAATGTAATGATGTATAAGTGTTTTTTAATGTCATGTAAGTGAAAACAGGTGGGCAATTTACCATGAGCCCCATACAGATTGGAACTGGCATTTCGCAAATAAAATACTAAATTTTTCTTTGTGTCTGTGTGTGCATGTGTGACTTTTTTCAAAAACTTGGGTCAGATTTCAATCTTGGTTTTTACAGTCCCTTAGTCAAGTGCATGTAAGACACCACACCACAGATCTGTGGACGCAAAACAAAAATCAAGAGAGTGATTTACTGGGGCAGATGTTTCAGCGAACAACAAGCATGTTATATAGTTAACCTCCATTCAGAAAAGAAGCGAAGAGGGAGAGAGTGGTCTAAACGAGGTATCATGGGTATTAAGAGAAGTCTGTATTCAGAGTACAAGCCCCTGATTAGAGCATTTGCTCTGCCTAGGTGCCTGGCTGCTGAGTTAATGAGCAACCCTTGAGGCAAAAGCCAAGAGTGTTACTTTATAAGAGTCACAGTACACATTGGGTGGTATTGATTAGTCCCTGCTCTTTCCAGGAATTTAGAAAGGCTAAGGATATCGCTACAGCTTTCCATAAGAGACATAGGTTACTTTCTCATTGCCACCATTACTATCATCAAGATGTCAGTAGTCTGGATTAATTTCATCTTTGTTGATATTTGTAAGCTAATAAATCCAGAGGAGCCAGATTTTTTCCCCTAGGATAGGTGTAATTGTTATAATCCATTTAATAAAATCTGTGGGAGTGAAGAGCTAATTTTGTAAGTTAAAGTGAGATTCTTCTTTCTACCCCAAATATTTTTGAACTTTTTATTGTTCAGAGTTTCTATTTTCCCATATTAATATGGAAACAAGAAAAACGTTCTCCCACCAAACACATTTCTGCAGTCTTGTTCTGTGTCTCCCCACGACTGTCAGCCTGCAAGTCTACATTCCAGAATACCCTGTGGGAGAAAGAAATTGTGTCCAGACGCAGCCATGGGAATGGAATTTCCCATACCTTGAAAGTGACCTCCAATTTGACCTTAAAATTAAAAACTTGTTTGTGAACTCCTGAGAGAGAAAAAAGTATATAACAGTAGCTGCTGTTTAAAAATATAATTGGCAAGCACAGTATAGAAACAACACATGAGTCAGTCATAGGCTCCCTTAGATCCCAAAGACTCACAGCCCAGATTTCCTGTGTTTTGCTGCTCATGAATGGATGTAACACCAGTGTAAACATCCAGGAGGGAAAAGAACTATTCCTTTCTAATCCCAATTTGCGCCGGTAACGTTTCCCGAGTGTTTGTTTAAGGCCTGGCATCTCTCACTCATTCAGTCACAGTCTGAGAATTTGTCATCCAGCTTGTTTGTGCTGCAGAGCACAGACTGGGCCTTTGGCACTCACAAGAGAAAGGTTTGGGTCTAACTCTGTCATTTGCCAGCTGTGTGACCTCAGTTTCCTGGTCTGTAAAATGGTGATAAACAATGGTACATACCTGAGACATTTGTTTTGAGAATAAAAGGGTGCAAGCCAGTTGCTATATTTCACGAATATTTTGTGTCATGGGACTTTCTTGTAAGAATTGCTAAATGGCTATTTTTTATAGTCAAAACAGTTTTGCGATGACGGTAGCCATTTCTGCCCTGAGAGGAAAATGATAAACAGTGTAGGATACTAAAGTCATCAACAATATGCTACATTCCATAGTTTACCAAGTGTCATATTATATTATTTAATCCTTGCAGCAATCCTGCCATTAATCTCTGAATGTTATGAGTGCTTATGTTGTCTAGATGACATATTATATATTGGGCAGTAATAAATAAATATTATAATTTACATCTTCAGAATCAGATATTGTCTGTGCAGTGAGAACATGGATTTGCAGACGTCTTCCCTAGGAATCCTTTGCTGTTTTAGCACAGCACATAGATGAAGTAGATGTCATTGCTGGGAATTCTAAATTGATTTTCTATCACTGATAATCAATAGAAGACTTGGGTCATGTGGGGTGTATCCTGCTGGTGGTCAGTAACATTGCCGTGACAAACAAACGTTTATAGCTTAGTGTCAAAGGTATTTTGCAGTTCTTATAAGCTACAGACATTTAACAGATAATATGCTAGGTATCAAAGAGATGAACTTGCATGTTCATGATTATTGCTGCTCAATTTGCAATAACCAACATATGGAATCAACCTAGATATGTATCAAAGTGATTAAATAAAGAAAACATGGTATCTGCACAATGGAATATTATTCAGGTATTAGAAAGAAAGAAAGCCTACATTTGTAGCAGAAGGGATAGAACTGGAGAACATTATCTTAAGTGAAATAAGCCAGGCAGAGAAAGATAAATGCCACTTAACTTGTCGTGTTTGGATGCTAAAAATCAACCTGAATGAAGAATAGTGATGATTAGAAACCAGGAACGATACTGGAGAGGAAGGAGGAGGCAGGTTGCATAGCTGTCCCAAAACACAGGCAGAAGAGAGGAGTCATAAGTGCTAGTGCTCTACAGCCCAGTGAGGGTGGCCGCAATGACCTGTTCTATATTTTATCAATAAGTAAAAGAAAGAAGTGCAAATCTTCAAGCATTAAAT
>NW_022900942.1:56474946-56512272 GCF_012274545.1 Fukomys damarensis | reverse complement strand
ATATATATATATATATATACATGTATGTATTGAAACACTATACTGTAACCCACAAATATGTATGTTTATTACATGTTAGTAAAAAAGTAATGTTTGTATAGATAGCAGTGCTAGTTATCCTGATGTGATCATTGCATACTGAAAATGTGTACTGAACTATCACGCTGTGCTACATAAATATGAACAATTAAATAACAATAAAAGAGAGATGGTGTTACAGAAACTACATTCATTTGTTGTTTTTGATTGCTTGTATGTGTCTGCTCCTGTCTCTTTTTTGGTTGTGTTTTTGCTTTTTTGTCTAAAGAACTATTGGTAAACTGAACTCTTCATAAGTCGATATATTACTGCACAGTGAAAGGCTGAGTTGACTTGGATTGTCTTAAGCATGAAAAAGATTGTTTTTGGCATCAAAGTGTCGGACATAAGAGTTTTTGAGAACTTGAGAGAGATGTTTTATACATATTTCATGCTGTGTAATAACTGCTTTAACCTGCTGGCATAGAGCTGAATTTCCCTAATATCCTATTTAATTGAGAACCAGCTCTGTGTTCAGAATGCTGCAAGAAACCAAGAAGCATATTTTCTTTTTTAAGTGACACAACATGGTTTCTGCTAGAAGGTGCTAAAAATCTAGCAGATATTAAATGTCTTCCAGACACCTTCAAGAACAATACGAGACAAAATATAATTAAATGTTATATCGTGTTTTGTAACTGTCAAACACTGCAGGAGCTGAGGGAGATGGTAGTTGGTGTCAGTGGCCAGGAAAAAGGGAGGAAAACCTCCCTCTGCTGGTTTGACCCCTCTTCCTCACACCCAGTCAATAAGGGGACTCCTATTTTTATGAGGGAGCCCTCAGGAGAACTCACAAAAGGGCTCCATTGTTTGTGAAAAAACAGACATGGAGCAAATCTTTCCTCATACAGGAATTGCTAGGTGAGCATTCTTCAGTGAAAGGGTTCAAGGCAACCACCTTTTTGTGAAAAAACAGACATGGAGCAAATCTTTCCTCATACAGGAATTGCTAGGTGAGCATTCTTCTTCAGTGAAAGGGTTCAAGGCAACCACCTCTGTTCTGGAAGCACCATCTGATCTTGTGCACCAAGGGACAAAGAGCAACATCAGAAAGCTCTTCTTTTAATTTGTTTTTCTTTTTTTCTTTCTTCCTATCTATTTCTTCCTTTCTCTCTCTTTCTTCCTCTTTCTTTCTCTCTTCTTTCTTTTTCTTTTTTCTTTCTGTCCATCCCACTCTCTTCCTTTTTTCCTTCTTTTCCTTCTTCTTCCTCTTTCTGTCCTCTTCCTTCTCCTTTCTTTTCTTCCTCCTTCTCCTCCTGTTCCTCCTCCTTCTTCTTCCCCCTCTCCTTTTTCCTTTTCCTTTTCTCCTTCTCCTTATCCCTTCTTCTCTTCCTCCTTTGTATGTGATTCTCCAGTGTGGTTAGAGAGAGAGACTCACACCCTTACATTCCACATAAAGAAAAAAGGATATTGCATAACTATGTTGCTGGGAGGGAAAATCATAATTAAATTTCACACCACCTGAGACTCTTGCTTTTAAGAAGACATTATAAAGAATAACACCATTCTCCCTCTTCTCAGTGGATCAGGAGTAGCACAGTGTGAAGGCAAAAACTCACCTCTAATGCCTGTTGGTGGTTCTCTTCTGACTGAACAGCAAGAGTACCTAAGATCAATGAACATTTCACATTCGGAGAGAGAGTAAGTGGAGTACAATAATACCTAGATAGTGCTTAGAGGTTGCACTTGACAGGGGACATAGGGATATGTGTTGGCTTGACTTATTTCTTGTTCAGAAATTTCCATCTTATTGTGATTAATGAAATCTCAGTACAGTCCAGCTCAGGGAGGAGTCTTCCCTAATTTGACAGACCCTATAACATCTACTTTTTAATCCCATCCATCCAACTACAACTTTCAGGTTAGGTAGGATACCAGCATAGGTGCAATCAATGGTCCATTGCATGACCATTCAGGGTGACTTTTTCAAAAACTTAAACTAGTTGCAGTTGAATGCTGAGTCAAGCTCTGGAAAGAGTGGTAATTCCAAGGATTCCTGCTGCTGAGACCCTAGAAAAAGCCCAGCTTCTTATCTGTCCTTCAGATAAATCCTCTTTGACTTAAACTAGCCACACAACCATCTGTGACTTTGAGCAGAGGCATTTTGCTAAAGGGATTCAGAGGACAGAGGACAGTGTGGGCTTGACGAGCAAGTAGAGAGCTCATGTCAGAGGGGTTCCAAGTGGAGATGCCTGTCATGCTAGCTTTTTATTTAATCATGTGTTTATTTATCACTATTTTTATGTTAAATGGTAATATATGTTCATTATATATCCAGAAAAGAACAAAAAAACCAAAACTAACATATATTCCAAGTATTAATACTGTTCATACTTCGCTTTAAATACATCTAGTCAGCTATATCACTTTTTATAAAATCAGACTTACAGTGTACATGCTACTTTACCACTGTCTCACTGAATTTTATTTGAATAAATCATAAATTGTTGTAAAATATTTCATCATATTTCTTAGTTTTTCTTTTGTTGAACATGTAGGCACTTCTAATTATTTATTTTTGGAAGGATCCTAAAATAAACATTCTTGTGACTTTAGATAAGTACTTGAGGACTCCTCTGATTAATACACAGAATAACAGAGTACAGTAACATATTAGAGGATAATACATTTCGTATCAGATCAAAGGTAGGCTTTAAGGCATTTTAAAATATAAAGGCAATGAAGGAAAACATAATAAGAAATTTCAATAGGTCTAAACTCGTGAAGATGAAAGATGAGTCTCTTCATCTTCATCATTTTTGTCTACACCTAACGTGACTTATTGTCCAACTCCAAATCTGAGAAGTGGGTAGACTTGGCAGTACTCCATTTGCTATTATAGCAGAAGGGAAATGGGGATTTCTTTGTCAGAAAATTCCAGAGGTACCAACAGACATGGAAACCAGGTATACAAATGTGACTATAGGAAATCAGAACATTCATGATGCCCTATCCTCAGTGGTCTCCTTTGGCTTTGTATTCTCTCCTATGTAACCAACACACTCGACTCCAACCCACACGCAGCATTGGGTTTCAAAGAAACGAGAGTAGAAAGAGATGATCAAGCATGCCTTTAAAAAAATCTCTCAGTTTTACCATTTTATTTAGGTAAGAAAAATTTTAAAGGATGAATGCCATTTAAGCCTATTAAGAAGCTTATTTGTTCTAACATAACACACAAAAACACATTGGTGACTTATCAAGCTGACAGTGCACTTAGTAATGAGCGAGGATTAATGTCTTTGCGGGAATGTGATTCATGAATAAAAACTGGTACAAAATTAAACTCTAGGCATGCACAGTCATTTGTAATCTTTAAAAAGAAGACTGTGCTGAGTTGAGAATTACTTGTGCATGGGACTGAGGTGGGATGAGATGTTAGGAGTCAGCCTCATCTCCTTTAGGGCCATATTTAAGCCTCTCGGCCCCTTGAGCTGCCACAGCCAGCTGCTCTCTCCCCTGCCTCCGGACATTAAAGCTGAGCAACACAACCACACAGAGGGCAGCAGCAGATCCCCCCAGACTGTGTGTGCCTAGGCCTTCCCTGTTTATTTCCAAGCACTACTTCCACCATATTCCAAACTTAGTAATTATTATGAGTTGAAATAGAATCTCCAGGCCTTGGGATTTAGCTCAGTGGTTCTGCCACCTGCCTTGCAAGCGCAAGGACCCAAGTTCAATCCTGGTACTGAAAAAAAAAAAGAAAAGAAAGAAAGAAATAGAATCTACAAAAAGTTGGAAAAGTCTTCACTCTGGGGACCTATAAATGTGACCTGATATGGAAATAGTCTTTGCAGATGAGCAAGCTCTTATAGATGGTTCTAATCCAATATAACTAAAGATTGTGAGTTCTTCTAGAAAGGGGATTGTTAGACATAGACAAACATACACACGGAAAAGGCTCCTTGGACAGGTAGAGGAAGATAAATCTACAAGGTGAGGAAGGCCATGAATTGCTAGAAATCCACCCAAAACTAGAAGAGACACAGAACAAGTACTCCTTCACAGCCCTCACAAAGAACCAACACTACCCACCCTTTGATCTTGAACTTCCACCATCTGGAGCAGTGAGATGATAAATCTCTGTGGTTTAAGGTACTTAGTGCACTGTTCTTGTTCTGGCAGCCTTTGCACACAAACATGGATTGGTCCATTGTCCTTCGCCCTTACTACTCCAGAGAGACTCTGCCACAATCTAACAGTTCTGTGCCCTGGTCCGGGCTCCCAGGTGGCGTTTGTGGCCTTGCCACTTGTCTCTTATTCTTTGGTCCAGTCATATCTTGCCCACAGATGCTTCCCTACCCTGAGCATGTGTTTGTACAGGGTTTCAGGGCAGAGAGAGATACTACCAGAGGAGCTGAGGTCAGCCTGAAATAGCTGTGGAGCCCATGTGGCCTCCTCATGTTGGAGAGGGGAGGTAAGAGCTGGTCCTCCTCCTAGAATCTTCCAGAAGGCAGTCTCACCTTTATGTTCCCCAGTAAAGCTACTCTCGGCTTAGTCTGGTGGCCAAGAACGTGGATGTTATATTCACATACCCTGGGTTCAGATCTCAACTCTGTCACTTGCTGCTTGTGCCACATAGACCTAGGGACATCACTGTGTCTCCATTTCTCCAGCTATACAATGGAAGCACTAACCCTACTTCAGAAGGTTCCTGTGAAGATTTTAAAATCAAACACAGGTCTGGGAGGATAGGTGTAGTTCAGTGGAGTCTAATATTATGTAATGTGGAAGTGGTGATGCCTGGCACATGGTGAGTGGCCACAAGCATTGGCTTTTGTAAAAAAAATGTTTTTCTTTCCCTAGGAAGACAGAGATCCCAGTTTGAGTTTATTCCTGTAGTTTTGGCTTAATTATAATACCACCACCAGCTTTCCCCTCACCTTCACTCACAAAGGTGACCCACAGTTACACTAAGTTACTCTAAACTGGCACCTTCTCTCTTTCCAAAAGATGGGGTGACTTCTATGGTGCCCCCAACACCTGCCTCAGCATCGGGAAACGTTACTTGCTTATGAGCAGGTCTAGCCTGAGACAACTCAGGTACTGAGTCTTCTCACCAAATGCTTTCCACCGTCCCAAGACCTAAGAAACTTGCACCAGACTGAGGCTCAGATGAGGACAACAAGCTTCTTATTGGCAGTGAGGGTTGAGACAGACCATGCACGGGGTGGTGATCACGTAGACACAGGCACAGGCCAATTTAATGAGTAGATTTTCTGTATTTTACTTGAAGACACTTGAAATCAATTCTCTTCCTGGGGCTTTGATGATACCTCAAAATTTCTCATTCTCCTTTCTCCCCAATATGCTTTCATTTTTAGTTGAGGCCCTGCTCAATTAGATATGTATTCTACACTGGTCTCTTCATATCCCTGGTCTCTTTGTATTCCTTCCTTCCTCTTTCCCTCCCTTTGTCCTTTTATTTCTCCCTTCTTCCTCCTTTCCTCTCTTTCTCCTTTTTTCCTTCCTTCCTTCCTCCCCATCCCTCTGTCCTTCCTCCTCCCTTTCTTCCTTCCATCCTGCTAATAAGTATGTGTTGATGCATCTGTTATGTGCCTGGCATAG
The DNA here is from genome assembly GCF_012274545.1 of Fukomys damarensis. Classification (NCBI taxonomy): domain Eukaryota; kingdom Metazoa; phylum Chordata; class Mammalia; order Rodentia; family Bathyergidae; genus Fukomys; species Fukomys damarensis. Next base: position 56,506,626 of record NW_022900942.1, on the reverse strand, counting down.
TTCTAAATGTTGGAGACACTGGTGAACAACACAGAAAAGAAGTGCTTCTTGGAGTTTATATTCTCAAGGAGGGAAAGAGATATTAGACAAATTTACAAAATAGCATTTATGATTAGAAGCTGTTACACTTTTTCTTTAAAGAAGCAGAAAATAAATGTTTTAGGCACTGTAGGACTGTGCCATACTTCAATTGTGCCAAATCAACCATAGACAACACAAATGCGTGAGGCTGTGTTCCAGTAAAACTGCTCATAAAACAGGGAGAAGTTCAGAGAGGTCTGGAGACCATAGCGTGACACCTCTGGCTTAGAAATTGACAGGTTCTATGAGGAAATAAAACTGAGTAAATTGTAACCAAGAAGAAGAATACCCCAGATAGATGGAGTAGTTGTTAATGAAATCTCCTCTGGGGAGCAGAGTTTACACTGGGCACTGAAAAGTAAGGAGGAAGCGACTGATCAAAGTATTGTAGGGGAAGGGGTCAGCGGCATAAAAAGCTTAGCAGAACAAGTTTGGAATGTTCCAGAAGAGAAAAGAAGACCACTGGGGTTGGAGCATATTGAGGAGAGTCGTTGGAGAAACAGCAAGGATGGCAAGATTCAGAGCCAAGGTAAATCCTTTGGGTTTTATTCTGCACCTAATAGGCAACATTAGAATTTTAAACAAAAGAGTGACATGATTTCATTTATGCTTTCAAATGTTCACCCTGATTGCTATGCAACGGATAAATGATAAGGGATAAAAAGTGACCATGGAGACCTGTTAGTGGCCAGTTAGAGTGGTCCCAAAGGGTGATCTGGGTTTTACTGTTAGTCTAAAAAGAAAACTGGTAGAACTTTCTCAGGACCTGTGCTGTTCTTTTAGAAGGGGTTGATTGTAAGCAGCAGAAAGCAATTGTGAATGGCTTCAGTAGAAGGGGATTTGGGTGTTGTTGTGCTCTACGCTGGAATTCCTCCGAAAGCTTCTGTGTTGAAGACTCAGTCCCCACTTCAGTAGTGTTTAGAGGTGTGGCTGTTACGTGGTGAATGGATCATGCGGAGTCTCACGACCCCTCACTGATGCGTGCATAGCTTCATTGGCTATTGAGAGGTGGCAGAAACTTTGGGAGGTGGGGCTTCATGGGCGGAAATAGATCACTGGAGTGTGCCTTGGAAGGGTATTATTTTGTCCCTGGCCCCTTTTTCTTTTTCCTTTTTTGCTTTATAATGAGATGAGCAGCTTTTCTCTATCACGCCTTCTGCATTTTTCCTGCCTTCCTAGAGGTCTAAAGTAATGGAATCAGCCAATTATGAGCTTCAACCTTTGGAACCATGACCCAAAAGAAATCTCTCCTCATATAAATTGATTTCCTGGGTCATTTTGTCACAGCAAAAGGAAGCTGACTAAGAGAGGGGAAAGGAATAAGAGCAGCTGTCTAGAAATGTAGTCCAGGGAAAGACCAAGGGTCTTAGAAGTAGAATGAATCAATGGTTGTGAAAGGGCCCCATTAATAAAAATCCTTCTATTATTTTCTTAAGATTGCTTATCCAGTCAGCTGAGTTCTTTCCAAAAGACCAGCTTGGCAAGAGGACAGCCCAGCACCTGAACTTACAGTATTAGCAAGAGTACCCAGCAGGAGAGAAATGTGATCAACCCAGGAAAGAAAGTAGGTGCTTGTGCCCCAAGGGAGGATGGAAATAGGGTGGCCCAAATACAGCAAAGATGTTCAGGATACATTTTGTTGCTTTTCAGCTTCTGCTGAGGGAAACCTCCTTTTTTCCTTCAACTGTTCTCTCACCATTAAGTTTCGTTGCCCTTAGAAATAAGGCATTTGCCTGGCTAGAAAAGCATGTCCTGTTTATCCACTCCCATGTTGCACACCACCTAAGGCCATTTTCCTTGAGAGGTGGCTTCCGTTCAAGTAGTTAGAATCCTATCACTTTAAAAATCAAGGTCTTAGCTCCAACTTCTTTAATTGAATTGGTGTTTCACACAGGCCAGTGGTTTGCTTTCTGCTTCTTCAATACAAAAACCCTGTTCATTTGCAACTCTGGGTTTCTGCACATGCTCCTTACCCACCCTAAAACTCATTTGGAAATCCTGATGACGTGTATTAAGCATCACTGTGTGCAAGGTACTGCACTAAGTAAAGAGTAGTTTTGTGGGTTCAGCTTTAGGGGATCCTGTCATGATGATCTCTATCCTGGTTTCAAGGTGAGGCCTGATAATATGCATTTCTCACAAACTCCCAGGTTTCGCTGATGCAATGAGTCTGCTTTTGATGATAATGTTTTCACCAAATGATAGCGGCTATTTGTGTAAGGGGTTGAATTTTAATAAGTGATCTTTAAACATTAATTATAACGCTTTGAACCATTCTATGAGTCAGAATAGTAGAATTCTATTTACTTGAAAAAGACTTGTGCCTCTGTTTCTCTACACACTTGACCCAAAGACACAAGCTCATACATTGGTATATTCACAGTGCCTCTGAGCCATGTTCAAGTAATAGCATGATATTCTACCCTTAAATATTCCAATTGCAATCTCTCACAAAAAGATACTTTGTTTACTACCAATACCATTGTCACACTTGAGAAATTTAACATTGATACTGATGTCTAAATATAGCCCATATTAAAAGTTTCCTCACTGATCCTAAAAATTCTTCTTTTTTCTTTTTCTTTTTATTGAGTTCATTGGTATATTTTAGGTATACAGTACAGTTACATTCATTATTGGGATCTTGTACCTTTGCATGACAGGTCTTGGTTCTCATTTTTTTCCCCTTGTCCCTGCCTTCCCTTCACAACCTTCTCCCCTCCCCATTTACAAACACTTTATTTCCATTTTTTCATTTTCTCATATTTTTCTCTTTTCCCTTATTCCCTTTCCCCTACCTTTCCCACTTTCCCTACACCTCAGTCCTTTTCTTCCTATTTCACTTTGTGAATTATCTCATTAGGATCTTTGCACTATTATAGTTTTTCACACCAGAACAAAAATTCTTTATAGCTAAGATTTTCTTTTTTATTGCACTTGGTTACACTCCCTTCATCCTTCCCTATTTATAAGACTTTGTCTCCATTTTTTCACATTTTTTTCTTTTCCCTTATTTCCTTTCCCCTCCCCTTCCACTTCCCTTTAGCCATTTCCTTCCTATTTACCAGATTATTATCTCATGGTTAAACTTTTTTTTTACGAAAGTACTACAAAAATAACTGTCTATCCCTTTGCTTATATTAGGCAACTCATGATATCTGTCCCATAATGAATGAGGCCAAATTTTAATCACGTGATTAAATTAGTGTCCACTAGATGTTTTGATCATGGAGATACCTTCTCTGTTGTGATTAATAAGTAATCTGTAGAGTATACATTGAGATTTTAAGATGTTGTTCCATCAGATCTCATCTTTTAAACTTCCATTTTTTAAAGAATTATATAAAATTTTGCATAACCAGTGTACCAGGAGGCCCTGTGCACCTTTTACCCCAAAATTTTTGATGACAATATTTGTATAATTATAGTACAGTACCCAAACCTGGAACATGATGTTAGCATCATCCCAGACCTGATTCAGATTGCATCACTTTTACAAGCAACTCATTTGTGTAAAAACGTGCATATGGTTGCATGCAACTCTATCAGATGTGCAGCTTCATGTAGCCTTCACCACAGCCAAGACCTGGAACTGTTCAATCATCACTGCTCCTTTTTGTACCCAGAGCCACCAGCCCCACCCAGCCCTAGACTATCGTGACCAGAACATGCCCTCCATCTCTACAATTTTGTCATTTAAACAATGTGACCTAAATGGAACCATGCAGGGCACAACATTTGGAATTAGCCCCTTCCACTCTGCATCGTTTGCTTGATAACCAAGTTGTGCTTGTGAACCATTTGTTGCACTTCCTTGTTATATTGCCATGTCGTAACTGTTAAACCCCTAAATGGTTTTCATCATGCAGTGATAGTTCTTGCAAGGGTCCATTGTTACACTGAGATTTGCAAAATGAAGATCTATTTAATAAAACATTTATCTTACTACGTTCATATTCCACGTAACAGTTGAGCCTCTGGATTGTGATGCTATAAAGTGGTGAATCCAAGATTTAACCTCAAGGTATGCAGCTATAGATCTTTTTTGAGGGGGTGTGTAGGTTACTATATTTACTAAGCACCTGTTATATACTTTCCTAGTCTAGGTACAAAAGGCAAAAAAATGGACAAGACATAAGAAACATTGACAACTATTCAAACAGAGAAGCTGTATGAAGAAACAATTTTTAGATTTGGTGGAAAAGAGAAATGCACAGATCCAAGAAGCTTAATGAAATTCAAGTAGAAAAAAAAAAACAGAGAACAATTATACCCACCAAGGTATAATCAGATTGCTGAAAGCTAAGTGTAAAGAAAAAGCTCTTTAAAATAGCCATAAGACAAAATCTGCAAAATGTCATAAAATTACTGGAACATTTCTTATCAGAAACTATTCAAGTTAGAAGAATATGCAAAAACATTTTTATAGGACTGAAAGAATAAGGATTCAAGCCAGAAGTCTATTCTTAACAAGGTTATTTTATAAAAATTAAGGTGAGTGAATTCTACTTCAGATCAACATGGGGTGATATGACTCAGATTTACCATCCCACCTGAAAACCTAAAAACAAACTGAAGAACTATGACTGTTATGAAAGATCAAGATGGACAAAATATAATAATAAAGGAGTCAGTTTATCAAGTAGAAATAGAAAAGCTAAACACATTTTACTAATAGCATTTCAAAATATATGAAAATGATGAAGCAAAATTGAGAAGTCTGTAGTTAGCTGTAAGGGTTTCAACACTCTACTCATGGCAATTGCTAGAATAAATACTTAGAAGTCAGTGAATTGATTAGGACCTCAGAACACAAAATCAGCATACAAAACTACAAAGCACATATATAACTTGCTAATAATAAGAAAAACTACTTCATGGAAACATAAGCAAAAGGTTTTATTAACACATTGATAAAAATGACAGTTGTTGGTAAACAAGTATATGAAAAGATGTTTAAAATGATTGGTCAATAGTTGGGGAAATGCAAGAGAGATGGTAGCAAATATTCCTATCAGAATGGTGAACATGGAAAAGACAAAATATTCAGAGTTGGTTCAGGCTCACAGAAACTGGAAATCTCGTACAATGATGGTAGGAATGTAAAATGTCAAAGTTACTTTGGGAAACCATTGGTCAGCTTCTTGTAAAATTGAGCATTTGATTGAGAAATTCTTCTCTCAGGTACTTAGATACCTGGGAGAAATGAAAATATGGCTGAAAACACACAGACACACAGACACACACACACACACACACACAAATGTTCGTAACAACCTTATTTACAATGGCAAAATAGAGTAACTGAAAGTAACTCAAAGGCCCGTTCACTGGAGAATAAATAAGTTAACTGTGTTATATACTTATCAATAAAATGGAGAGAAGGTAATTGTGGGAATTACACAACTGCCTATTTGTCAAAATTAATCACACGATATACTTAAAATTGGCTTTATTGGATATGTAGTTTATATCTCAATGAAGGCACATATGTAGATGCAGATGTATAAAACGTTTGTGAGCAAGCATGGGTGCAAGTGTGTTTGGTACAGAGTGATGAATTTGAAGCAAAAGTGCAGACTTACAGGTCCAAAGCAAAGATAGCATTTGAAGCTTTGAATTTTGCAAGAATCCTGAGTGGAAGACAAGGCCTGAAACACCTTTTACAAAGTGAACAGGCTCACATGTGTTATGTGATTTGTCTGCCGTCGCACATTCATTATTAAAAAGCCAAAGCAAGAATCTAATGATCCTATGGTGCTGATAGGTTTGTTTATGTGCATGCATGTACAGTCCATATTTACAGTGGAACTGTGCGGCCATAACTGATTTGCATCTATTAAGATGTTGCATCAGTATCCACTGCGCTTTTATGACCCGCGTGATATTTTTTAAAAAGCTGTAGACAGGAAGTACCGACCAAACTCTTTTTCTGTACCTCAGTATTTATTGTCACAGATACCCTTACCCATGAAGAAATATCCTTATCCAAATGGTCCTCAAAAGGTAGATATGAGTACTGATTGGTGGTTAAAAACCTGGGAGATGGCAGGATAGATGAGGGATGGATAAAAGAATCCAGGGGGCACATGACAAGCTGAGGATAGGCAGTGTGACCAAGACAACCTGGGATCTCTGTGATCCTTAATTGCCTGCTATTTGTCATTTGATAGAGTTAAATTTGCAGCCTCAAAGGCTTTTAAATTATTGACTTTGGGAGCTACTTTTGGATTTACAGATATTAATAAATTCGTTGTGCCAATTATAAAAAAAATTAACACAGATTAAAAATATAAACATTAACTCTCTATGACCAAAATAATTTTCAGAGCTCAGGAAAAGAACCTGCTTAAAAGCCTTAGCTTAGCAGACAATAGCACGTCTGCGGTGACGGATTTACCAGCATTGTTCAGCACGGATTAAAACGCAGGCAAAATGAACACACACTAAGAATGCGACAAATTTTTGTGCAAGTATAATTATATTCCAGATAGGCAACAGTTCTTTTTTTTTTTAATGAAATGACTTTAAAAATCTTGCAAAGTAGCTAGTAATGACTACTGAGCTTTTTCTATTTCTTTTAAGAAATTAAACTATTTTTCATTTTGATGGGCAAAACAAAGTAACACGCCCTGAAAACACGAGCATTTTTGGCTTTTTGGAACAATAAGCAAGGTTTCTGTCATTTTCCACAAAGATTCACTTTCTGAGTGTGGCTTTGTCGTCGTGGAATATCCGTGTGTTTTTATGGCTGTTACAAACCCATGAATTCTAGAGCTTGTGACAGAGAGACTAAACTGCTTTTAACGATGGTGGCACGAACAGTAACTTGAGGTAGCACAAAATAGATCATGCCACTGTCAAATTGCGTATTAGAACGGAAACCTCTGCATATGTAAATATTAATGAAAATGGTGGGCTTCAGAACAAAGCATAGAGAATGCTGAGAAAAAATCAGCTAGGAAACAATCTTAGGATTTGAACAACCGGTTATCACAATGCAACGGAACCGCTTTAAATCCCCTTTGGTATTTGGGGAGCAACCAGTGGTGGATAAAAGGGAGGGTGGGGTAAGAAATGGTGGTCACAAAACTGACTTATAGAAGGTTGCCGGTGGCACCTTGCTCTTCCTGTCTTCCCCGTCAGGTACGTATCATGCTATAGAAGGAATTTGCAATCAGCTTGTGTGGGGTGTAGAGAGGTATTTATGAAATCCCAACTGAAATACATAAGTCATTCTCCTGGGTGAAAATTATTTTAAAAATTATAAACCAGCTCTGGGGAGAGGGGTGAGAGGAGGAGGAGGGGCAAAATGGAAGAGTGAAGAGCAGATGGCAGGGGGAAATTTTCAAGATTTTCTACTCCATGCAGTGCTGTCTTGCTCCATTACTTCCCATGATGAGCAAGAGTGTGTTAGGGGCTGTTTTTTCATGCGGCAGGTCAATGTTCTCTGCAAAGAGAAGCAACAGGAAGAGGGCAGTGTTTTTGTGCTGTGAAGGAAAAATACGGACACCCGTTAGAGGAAGAGACACTGAGAATAATATTCCTCAGGATCTCTTCCCTCCTGTAGCGTTTTTGTACTTGCCAAACATTATTTCAAGGACAAATGGTTGTCTTTTCATGGCACGCAACTAGAGCAGCATGGTATTTGGGAGGGTGGAGGGTTGGAGGGAAAGCTTTAATTTATTTTACTCTTGTAGATATAAAAGGTACATTTGGCTCTGTAAACAATGACTTGTCGCCTCCAATTTTTCTATGGTAAAATTTATATGGTAATGTTTGCTCACAAAGGCTTAGAAACAAAGCTACTGATGAAAACCTAGTGAATACTTATAAAAATGGGCATTTGTAAAAGCAAAACAGAAATTCAATCTCAGGGAGGATTTCACACCAATGAAATGAATGCTGGTAGTAAACAGAGAGAAGGAGGAAACAGAAACGTTGAAAAGAAGAAAGCATTGCTTTACAGGTTGCTGTCAGGGGATTTCACCAAAGTAGAGTATGGAGAAGCTAAATGTAACTAACAGGGTTCCGCTTGGAGAGAACTCAGCACAGTCGCAGTAGCATTTGTCTTTGGGTTGTGGTTTTCCTCCAATCATCCCAAAGCCTCTAATATCACCTCTTGTACATTTTGAAAGGTAAGAGTCATTGGTAAGAGGAGGTGCTGAACATTTGAATAAAGTTGCTGTGGGAGTTTCAAGCATCTGTGTGGGGGCCCCTTAAAATCATGCAGCTTCTTTATCTGGAGTTGTTGGAGGTTGTTGGCTTTCTAGATTTTGCTTGCAACAGAATCACCAGAGGACTTGATCCAACAGGACCTTCTGGGTCCGACCCAGAGTTTCTGAGCCAGTAGGTCTGGATGGTGAGATTGGCTGGAGAGTTTACATGTCTAGCAAGTCCTGAATGTGGCTGATGTAGCTCTAGGGACTGCATACTCAAAATCCCTGATGTAGACCTAGCTGTCTTTATGAACAGTGAAAACTTACTGAACTCTATGCGCAGGTTATGTGTTTTATATTAGTCAGGTACCACTTCATCTCCATGGTTTCAAGGGTGGACATGAGGATGAGAGATAATAAACTATTACGCAAAGGACTTAGCCAGCAAGGGGCAACTTGGGCATGCAAACCGAAGTTGCCAGAGTTGGAGTCCTTCAGCGTAAACAACATTAGGCTGTTCAGGGCAGGGGCTGTGAGCGACTGTAAGACATTTCCCACTGTACACCACACAGATGCAGGGAAACGTGTAAACACAAAACTTAAAGAAAGGAAATTACTTTTTGACGGTTTGTAATTTTTAAGCTTCACTTTGATGTGTAAGCTCACTTCTCTACTCTGGTGTTGGTTATGAATGGTACTGTCGTTACTTAAAAGCCAACTGTCCCACTGTTCTTTGCAAGCATCTCTCTGCTCTTGGAACCATCAAAAATAAAACTCCATTGATAGGAGGTCATGTTAGAGTGATGCTGCTTTCCTAAAGGATGGAGGAAAGAGCTCATCAGTTACGTATCTAGCCTTGCTCCATTCGTCCCTTGGTCCTACTTATTCTGCTCTCTTGGATTCTTTGTCTCTTCCTTTCTCCAATTTGCAAATTTTCCCCTTTTAATATGTAGAATTTCTTTCCTTCTCTAAAACTGGATACTACCCAGGTACCCCCAAAACTGAATGCTGCTTTTATCCCACATCAGGATTATGAAAACATTTTCATTTTCAAATTTACAAAGAAATTTTCGTATTAGCAGCTTGATGCCTAAAGCTCTAAGCCGTAAACTCCCTTCCTATCAGCAGTTTGAGATAAAATGTTCTACATCATTACCTAGAGAACTTTAAAAAATCCTAGTAATTTCAAATGCAAAGTTTAATCATCTGCATATGCTCTGTGTACATGAGATTATTGAGTACCTAAAATTCAAGTTGAGGTGGACCAGAATTATGGCATACATACCAGATTTTGATGACTTCATGTGACAAAAAGGAAAAAAAGCAGATGAGACTGTAACTTAGCATAATTTTGTTCATCTGATGAAGCACTTGTATTATGCCTTACATGGTATACTATTGTATAGCATTTGATGAGTGGAGTGATAAATGGATGAATGGATGGGTGAATAAGTGAATGAATGAAGACTACCTTCCATAAATTAAGCCTTTGGATGGAAAGATTTGCATTTGCTATTCGTTTCTCTTCATTGTACCATGCCTTGTGCACACAAAGGGTCAGTAAATATTTATGAAGGAAAGCAGTATGGGATACCATGGAGAAAGGGAGTTGGTGATGAGGGAAAGGCCCACGCCACCGGGAATATTTACTTTGGAAAAATCACAAACACAGTGCAGACTAATCAACTCACTGAAGATGGTCCAACTCTATCATTATTAAAGCCACAAGTTGGGGCTATGGTTGTAATTTAATTACAAAACATGTGCTTCAGCACACCATTTAATGTGTGTGATACATTCTCTGGGTTGCAATGTGCACAGTGAAAAATGAGTTCAGGGCATAACTTTTTCATGAAAGATACTAGAATATCAGAGATTCCCTTGGTGGTAACTGCGAAGAAAGAAAAATCAGGTATTTAGAAATTTAAGGAGCATAGACAAGTCAGCAGTGGACAATCTGGTCCAAGCTAAATGGAGTGCTTCCATAGATTTTTATGATTTTTCAGTTTTCTGCTGTTTGCTCTTCATTCTATCCAAATTTAGACAATAAACTTCACTCAAATACAGTAAATAGACAAGGATTTTAAATTTTTATTCAGAAAATGCAAGAACACAATCATTCAACAAAGATAGAAAATGCAGAAGAAATAGTTCTAAATGTTGCAGAAGGCAGGTCAAGCACATACTGCCACTATCAGCAAATACAGGGCAATAGCAAGGTGTTCTCTTAAGGTGGTGATATTTCAGATATGGGAACAATATAGTAATCATCATGGAACAACAACAACAAAAAAGTCCCTGACTCGAACTATTTACTGTATTAATCAGCTTCCTGTCAATGGGACAAAATACCTGATAGCTGGCACTTAAAAGAGATTAGGTTTAATTTGCTCATGATTTCAGAAAGTTCAGTCCACAGTCACCTGGCTCCAAGGCAAAAATGCTGTAGTAGAAAGGCCTAGTGGAAGAAAGCCACTTAGCTTATGAAAACCAGCAAGCACAGAGAGAGGGGAATACTAGAGAGAGGAACGTGTCTTTCAAAGAAATCCACACTTAGAGTGTGGCACAGTTCTTCCAACCAGGCCCATCTCCTAACAGCATGTTCAGCTATCCGTGGATCAATCCACTGATTAGTACAGCACCCCCACGATCCAACCACCTTCCAAAAGCCCCAGATCTGAATACCTGAGGCCTTTCAGGGTCATTTTAGACCTAAACCATAAAACTTTTCATTCTTCTATGGTTTATTTTTATTTTAATTTTGAATTAAAAATGGGAATGGACACCATAGTCTTAATGATACTTGGGTCTTAATGTGGCCCTAGGAGGGCCAAATCATGATATGATACATTATCAACTCTTGAAAATACCTGGTTTAATTCAGGGCTTCTACATTATAATCTCTTGCACTAAAATTAAATGGGACACAGTTATCAAAACACCGAGCACCTCTAAAGGTGTTCCTCTTGCATGTTAAACCCAGTATTGTCTGTCACACAGATTGGCCCCTAAGAATCTATGGTTGAGATTATTAGAAAATATATCTTATCACCACTGCTTCCTAATTTTTTATTTTGGTATAACTAAGGAAAACTGGATCTATTAGCAACATCTCAAGTCCATAAACATTTCTATATGGGGGGGTTTAGGGCCATGATTAGGGCCATAGTATCATTCCATCTGATATTATATGATACTATAATGGCAGATACAAATCTTTATATAGTTTGGCAAAATCCATACAACACAAAGAATTGATCCAAATATGAACACGGACAGTGACTGATAATGATGATTGAGTGCTGCTTCATCAATTGAGATCGATGTGAAATGCTGATGTTCCAGGAGGCTGTTTATGTGGTGGAGAGGGAACTCTCTGCTTTTCAATCAGTTTTTCTGAGAACCTAACAAAAGAAGTCTCTTGATTAAATATATAAGATACACCAGAAAACTTTGTATTTAGTGGTAGCTTTCTGTAGTAAAACTTAGAAAATGGATGGTAATGGTATTAGTAAGAAAAGAAGAAAGAAACTCTGCCTCTCAAACTAGGAGATTTGAAGAATAATCTTAAGAAAGGAAAAAAACAGAGAGAAAATGATGAGGGAGGAAAGAGAGGTAAGAAAGGTAGCCTTAGTGAAACAGTCACCTGGGAAATGTGCATCTTGAGGTCTTACCCACACTCAGCCTCCATGGCCAAGCAATCTGGTCAAAGGCAGCAGTGACTGCTGTCAACTGAGATCTAGGATGACAGCGCTTGTCACAGCAGGGCAGCTTAGACAATGTCCTTCTACTAAACACGATATAATAAGGCATTTTAAAACTAGTTTTAAAAAGGCACCTAGAAATCTGCTTATCCCTAGAAAAGTGATAAAGTTGCAAAAGCAAATGATAATATTAATAATCTTAGTAATGAGGTGTAGGACCCCAGATACCAGCAACAAGAATTTATATCTTAGTCCACTATGGAAAATAAATAAACTAGATAGGAGCACTTGTACCACTGCAAGGGATAGTTTTTAAAACCAATTTCCTGTTTTTTTTTCTTTTTTGTTTTAGGTGTCTTCTTTTTTAATTCCATCCATTTGGCATAATGAAATGATCTCAGGTAAGGGAAAATTTTAGGCTGGATGTCAAGAAAAAAAGTTCCTGACTGTGAGAAATATTGGATTACAAAGTGGCCTCTCAAGGGAAGAAGTAGAAACTCCATCTGCACCGTTCTGGGAATAGGTTTGTTAGCTAAATTGTACTCTTTTTCTTAGTTGACTGCTTGACATTTCAGCAACAGAGCCAAATCATTGGTAGGTCAACTAAGAAGAGTGCTTATTATAATCATTTAAAAAAAATCTCTACCAACAGCAGTGAATTAGAAAAACAACATGTAGTTACTATTTTATTCCATGTGACAAAGCCTGTCAGATTTTTATAGTACAAAATCTCATCTTCAGTATCCTTGGATTGAGTCTTAAGTGACCATTGATATCCACAAAAAAAGAATGGCCTAGCAGCACTAATAAAAGAGCATTTGAGAGTTGACTAGAAATCATGAAGAGAGATAGTGTCCACTCTTTATGCAAAACTGCTGATAGATTCTTAACATCTTCAGACTTCGAATAATATCCTTGCTAATAATAAACCATATTAAAGCCAACAACAAACCAAATGACTTTTAATTCTCATGGAAGCAGAAAGGAAAAACAACAGTTAAAGTAAAAGAAGGCTTGCATAAAATCAATAAATTAAGAACTGCAGATTGTGACATTATTATCCTGTAAATACTCCTTCGTGATTCTTCTAGGGTCTCTTCAAACAAAGAAATAGAAAATTAACACCATCCCATCCAATATTAGCACAAATGAATGTAATAAAGGTGAGGTACCAGTGCTCTCAGGGCCTGGGATAAATTACTATGTGTTCTCATCTCACACTAACTAACTCTAATAGAGTCAGAAACGGTCATCAAGGACAGCCTGGAAAAAGGCAAAAGAAGACAAAGAAACATCCAAAACGGTCAGTGTGCAGTTTGGACATTTTATGAGATAGACAGCCTCAACTACCCCACAGAGAAGTCATTTACCACTGCATAAATATAAGCCTTATTGGTCCAGGGAATTAGCTCAGTGCTTCTGCAGCCTGCCTCACAAGCACAAGGTCCTGAGTTCGATCCTTGGGACAAAATAATAATAATAATAATAATAATAATAATAAATAATAATATTAGGTCCTGAGTTCGATCCGTGGGACAAAATAATAATAATAATAATAATAATAATAATAATAATAATAATATTTGCCTTATGTTCTTGGGAGGATGATTTTGGCAACTTCTTTGACCTACCTGCATCCTGCCTGGCCCTCCAGCCACTGGAATATCGGATTGTGAACAATTTTCAAGTGCCTAGAATATCCCTCCTGAGATAAGAAGAGGGTAAGTTAGCTTTTGTCATTCATTGGAAAGACACAGGCCCGCTGGGAATCTAGTTAGTTACACTAGTGACTCTGATTCCCTTGGATTAAAGCAAATGTGGAGGTGAAGCCATATGAATGTGGAGCTGCCAGTACAGTGCTATTGATTCTACCCTGACTGCAGAGTCCTACAGGGGAAACCTGGGGAGAACCCAGAAAGATGTCTACTTGTCTACTCTGCTTCTTGCAGGAGAGTTCATAACTCTGGAGAAAGGAAACATCGACTTGCTTGTCCTCCATTCACCCCTTCACTCACTCACTCTTTAACTCAGGAATTACATATCGGAAATTCAGAGGTGACCAAAAGTAAAGTGCTGCAGTCTTCGCTGTTTGAGAACATAAATTCTAACTTCGTGCACTCTTGAATCCTTGCTCTCCTACCAAATATGTATAGGGCTATAGACACATAAAACTTTCTGAAACTCAATTTTCTCATCAAGGAAATGGGATTGTTAATAGCTGTTAAGTGTGGATTGACTAATGGGTTAAGCACATGTAAAGACAATGCCTAAGCAAATAAACAAGCGTTCGGCAAATGTTTTCTAAGCAGCTCGACATGTGTGCTCCTGTGAAATATGTTGCCACGATTGGGCACTTTGCTCTTCGGATTCTTTTCGTTATTGTGTAAGTGCAAAGTGTGCATTGTTCAGAAAAGAACTAGGACCCATGGCTGGAGCTGATAATTCATAGTGACTACGGGAAAGAAAAGCACAAGGAGGGACTTGGATGACCACTGAGGAAGTAAATAAAGTTACAGGTTAACTAAACTATAAGAACACGTTAGTGTGATGTCCTCCCATTGAAACAAGTTCAGAAGATGCAGCAGAAAGTAGATACAACTCCCATGCATGAATCTAAAATTGCTGAGATAGCTAACTCTCTTAGCTATATTCTGTAGAGAAAGCTAACAGTGCAGAGATGAGAGTCAATATTAAGGTATCCATAACATTAGAAAGCATATTGAAATAGCTATGCAAACATGTTGTTAGTTACACATGGTGAGATTATAAAGGACCACCAAACACATATAAAGGTCTATCAAAGCACTTATAATTCTAGGCCGCAAGAGATACCTAACGTCATCTAGTTCAGCTTTTTTGTGGATGACACCTTAGCAGAGATTCACTAAATAAAAGTAACATAACTGGAAGTGACTTGGGCCACACCACAAATGTCCTGTCACAGTTTCTTACAATACTTTTTCTCTTCTTCATACATAGAAATATATTTGAAACATTTTAGTTAATCAACGACACACAAGGAATAGAGTGACAAGCAGGACAGGTACCACTGTCCTTCGAGAGTACGGCTTTGGCAGGGAAGACAAATAGTTAAATTAAATCGATCTGATGATGAAAGTGAAGCATAACACGGAGAAGAGACCTCATCTCATCTGCAGGTCAAGAGCCCCCAAGGCACACTAAGGTGAAGCTAAAGTATGAGGTAGACGACAAGGTGAGGAAAGGAGAATGCGGCTGGGTCCGAGACAGTGATGAAGGCTTCTGGGCAACAGAGTGGGGTTTCTGAGTGAAAAGACAGAAAGACAGAGAGTGAAGGGTATGGGAAGGAGACCGGAGGGAGAATCAGGAGAGATGACCGCAAGGACAAGAGCAGGAAGGGCCTGAAAGTTGGGACAGAATCTGGGGAGTTTCCCTGAGGGGAGTGCGAAGCCATCGAAAGTCTGGGTAGCAGACCGGAGAAGACTGTATTTGCATTTGGGAGAGTGATGGGTCTGCCTCCACGGTGGAGAAACAGAAGGTGAAGCAGGAGAAATCTAGTCCTCCTCTTGGAAGATCCCATGGACAGATGGAAGAGATTAAAGAGGCAAAGTCAAGGGGAAGCTTGTGAACTGACCTGGTGTGGGGACAGTGAGGCAATGGGGAAAGCTAAGACTTTTCTTGGGTTAAATAGATGGGAAAACCCAGACAGATGAAAAGATGACCAGGGACTAGACTTAGTAACCGTGTGCATCCTTGAATTTGAGATGCTAGAAGAGAAATGATAAACGTGGCCCCCAAACTGCAAAGAATCTTCACCGCAGACCCCTTTATACAACACTATGATCATATGGCAAAAATAATGAAAAATGGAGGCTGAAAATATTTTACCAGACTTTGGGAGGAAATGCAAGGTATTTGCAATCTGAAGCAAATTTTAGGGCAAATGGAGCTAGGAGAGTTGGAAGCGCATTCCCCAAGCAAAGGTCCTGGGGTAGCAAACATTGGGTGAGTGACAAATGCTCTGGGAGGTTGTGAAAGATGTTTGCAGTTGCATCCAGAGAGTAGAGGGATACATGTAACTAGGTACACCTGTGCATAGCATAAAACACTTCAAAACAACACTGTGCTGGCCCAGATCACCCAGGGGAAACAAATGACAAATGAAAGCTTCAAATTGCCCCAAATCCTTACTACTTACACAAAGGCCAATATGTCACCTAGTGAAAATGACTTTTTCTTTCTTTCCCCACTTCAGATCAGCACATCTGTTATTTCTGAGTCACTCCAGCTGTGGAAAGAACCAGGCACAGCCTCTCTGACTGCCTTGGCAAAGTAGGTTTCTGCATCTGACTCCTTTGTCACTGGCGAGGAGAAAACTTAAACTGACCAGTGTTCTACCTCTCTGCCATACTGAACCTCTTAAATACAAGTGTTCCACGGATTTCCCAGTAATCAGCCTTCCAGCATGTCCATCTAGTCTTAGGGCTTCTCCCAAAGGAGACCTGGGGAGAGGAAGAGCTCATCAGATGAATAAGCAAGTGAGAGGAAGGTGGAGAAGCAGGCAGTAAACGGGCACAGTACCAGACAGCAGCCAGTGTAGGTGACTGGAATTTAATCAGTTATCCCAGCAGTGAGGTGAAAGAGTTGGATTTGTAGGTTGAGAGCTTTTGAAGGCCTTGAGTTAATGTGTGGGGTAAATAAGGGCTATGAATTGGCCTCATGCTTCCTTTTGGCCAATGAAATACGACTGCTGTAAATCTACATCCCTTCTGGGGAGTTTCAAGAGTATTTTGTACTCTTAAATACTCACAGTACTCAAAATACTCACTAAGTATTTTGTACTCTTTCTGCTGTGGCAATGAATGATGTTCCTATCGATGGCTATGTTCACTTCCTTGCTCACAGAAAAGAGGCAGTGTCTCCATCGATTTATGATGGACTTTTGTCATCTTTGCCACTGAGATTTGGGAATTGTTATTCCTACAGCATAACCAAGCCCTTCCTGACCAATATGGCTGCTTTTGTGTCAATGTGTCTTCTCTGGGTTGATTTTTATATGAAGGAAATACTTAATTTGCTGCTCCATCCTGGCCTCCAATCCCCAGTTTTCTATTATTTTATCAGGGAAATTATTGCATAAGTGGGGTTTGCCCCATCAACAGCTAATTAAACACTGATTTTGTGCAAAGAATGGAAGACATAGTAGCAATGTGTCTTTTCTTCTGTGTGGCTTTACAGCAATACCGTTTTTCACTTAAGAAACACTACTGCAGCTTTGCTGTTGAACACATTGGTAGTCCAGAAATTGGAAGTCCAGACAGGACAGAGGGCGTGTGCTTTCTCTGGCAGACCCAGGGCTGTTCTGTAAGATGCTCAGTGCCAAGGTAAATGAAAGGGCATAACAGCAAATTCTGCCATATTTTAAACTTTTTTATATTTATTAGGAGATATGAATTTCTTTGTCACAAAGACCTAAACTGGGTCTTAATCTGCAATATGAACACCGAATTTTGATCAAACACCAATATTAGAAAATGATCTCTTAGCAAAGCTAGCTCAGACTCAGCAATTAGCTTCATTTCCATGATGGATGAAATAGAAAGAAAGAGGAAGGAACTAAACTGTAATAAATAATAAAGATATTTTGAGAAACTTCTGATGCTGAAGATGCACAAAATAGTCACAATCCTTACATTCAGTCATAAGTATTACAGTGACTCAAATAGATTCAAATCAAAGAAACAAAAATTTCCCATAGGAAGTATCTGAATAAACAAAATACTTTCAAATTGGTTTGAGTACAAATGAAAGAAACAAGGCATTTGGATTATATCCAAGTGCAACTAAAGCCATCAAAGAGAGTAAAGTGAATGTTTGTATAACCCATGTAACTACCACTCCTAAAAACACATAAGATGGAGCCAAGTATGGTGGTGCACACGTGTAATCCCAGCACTCAGGAGGCTGAGGCAGGAGGATCTTCATAAGTCTCAGATAAGGCTGGGCTAGGGAGTGAGTTTAGGCTAGCTTGAACTACATAGTGAGACATTATTTCAGAACAAAAAAAAAAAGAAAACAAAACCAAAAAATATGACCTTTCATTCAGCTCCAGGATCCTTAGCAGCTGACAACCAACACCAACCCCTTTCTCCCTCCTCACACTGGTTAGATTTCTGTCATCATGTCTACTCTTGGATATCATATAAGTAGGACGTATAATGTGAACTTGTTTGGATACGGCTTTTTGCCATCAACGTGATATTGCTGAGATTCATTCATGAAGTCCGTGTAACAATAGTCCGTTCTTCGTTATTGCTACAGAGTATCCTTTTGTACTCATTCATCCCCACTGCACTAGCCGTTCAACTGTTCATTGGCCATGGTATTGTCTCTGGTCCACCTACTATATATAAAGTTACTCTCAACATTCTCTTCTAAGAGGTTGGGAGGCATTTCTTTTCATTTCTCTGGGGTAAACATGAAGGAATAGACTTTCTAGGCCATAGAGAAGGTACTGTATATATGTAATTTTATAAGGAACTTCCAGTTTCCCTGACTGGTTTTAATATGTTGCATTTCTACCAACCAAGTATGAAAGTTTTGTCAGTCACACATTTTCACTAGCAGTTAGCAATTTCTGACTTTGTTAATATAGCCATTCTAGTGGGAGGGAAATAGTATCTCATTGCTTACATTTTGCATTTTCCTGATGACCAGTGGTCTTGAATATTGGTCTTTTCTTGTTTTTTTGACATTCATATATCCTATTTCGTTTGTTTACCTCTTTTGCCAATGTTTGTATGAGGCTGATGAATTGAAGGAGTTATTTATAGAGATGGACATCTATCCTTTGTAAGACATATATTTTATAAGTACATTTTCCCAGATCCCTTATGGCTTGTCTTTTCATTTTCTTAATTGTGTTCTTTGTATTCTCAGAAGATAAATGTATCAATTTTTCCTTCCACATGTTCTAAAATATCCTGACATTTACCCATATGAAATGGCCCTTACTCCTGTTTTGTTCATTGTTCTAATTTTACTTTTAGACCTGTGACCATTTGAAATTAATTTTAAGTTACATGTTTTTACATATGCATACATAAATTATATGGATGTATATTTGGAGGCTGGATTTCTTTTTCCCTTCATATGGATGGCAAATTGTTCCAAGATTATTTATTGAAAAGATCTTCCTTTCCAAGTTGAATTGACTTAAGGGTTGATTGTGAAATTCAGTCAATCATATTTTGGAATCTACTTCTAGACTCTGTTTTCCGCTGCACTGATCTGTATCTCTTTCTTCCAGTGCCACACAATCTTGAATATGGCACCTTTGCATTTTATACCAGATATAGAAAATCTCTAAATTTGTTCTTCTTTTTCAGAATTGTTATAGCTGTTCTACATTATTTGCATTTTCATTTTTCGTTGTTGTTTGTTTCAAAACTTAAGTTTTATTTGGTATTTACTTTTGTGGAAAATTAATTTTATCAGTACATTTAAGGTATACAATATAATGACATTCATCACTGGAAATTTGCACCTTTACATAATCCGTCTTGGTTCTTATTTCTTTCCCCATTCCCCTGCCCCCCCTTCAATACCTCCCTCCCTCGCTATGTACAAAGATTTAGTTAAATTGTAAATCAGCCTCCTGGGATTTTGATTAGGAATGTGTTGATTCTCAAGGTCAACTGGGGAGAACCATCATCTTAGTAATACTGAGTCTTCCTATCCAAGAATATGCTACGTTTCTACTATAAAGTGCATGTGTAGTTTCTCTAAGCAGTGTTTTGTAGTTTTCAGTGCAGAGATCTTGCATTGCATTTACACTTGTATCCTATTAGATTTATTTTCCAATATTTGATTTTTTGTTTCTGGTATATATTTTAATTTTTTCATATATATTTATTATGTATTATATAAAAATTGAACTGGATTTCAAACCCAGGACCTTGAGTGTGCTGGGCAAGTGCTCTACCCCTGAGCTGTATCTCCAGGCCCACTAGTTGTAGATTAACTATACATTCACCAATTATATCCAATCTACTTGTCAGTTTTAAGTTTATTTTCTTTTTCTTGAGCTCCTACCATACTTTCTCTGTGTGCAGTTGTCTCACCTTGGAACAATGGAAGTTTCACTTTTGCCTTTATAATATATGTCTTTTATTCATTTTTTCCCTTGTCTTTATAGATGAAGATTTTCAACAAAATGTTTTATAGAAGTAGTTGATTAGTTATCTTTTTCTGCATACATATGCCAAAATTGAATGCTTAGTATAATAATAATTTGGCCACTCATGAATCCATGAGTTCGGAGTTCAGGCAGAATTCACAAGGATAGTTTCACTATGTGATAGTCTTGCATATAGGGAACAACTCATGTTGTGGGGGATATAATTTTCTAAAGATCTTTTGCCTCATCATTGGCCATGGGTATTACACCTGAGAACTTGCTCTCAACTGAGGCTTATAGGAAAGAGTTGTCAGATTGGAGCAAACTTGTTCTATGCCTGGGGCTTGTTTAGTCTTTCACATCAGCCCACACACAGCTGCTGAAATTTTGTTAAAAGTTTTCTTTTAAATAATAAAATATTAGGATAAATCAAGCAAAACTTTGTTAAAAGATTGCTTTTAAATAGCAAATAATTAGGCTAAATAGACTTAATTATATTAAGAAAATTTGTATATGATGAAAATGATATCGCAAGAAATTTGTTTTCTGTATTCTTAAGTAGTATTGAGACAATGGGATATCATTTTAGAAAAGATAAAAATTAGAGCCATTCTTCACGCAATACTCTAAATAAACTCAAAATAGATTTGAGATCCAAATGTAAAAAACTGAAATTATAAAACTACTAGAAGAAAACTTAGGTGAATGCTACATATGTGAGTATAGGGAAAGATTTTTTGTGACTTATGATCTATATGTGATGTACAAAAATATTGCTAAATGTGCTACAAAAATAATTTTTACATACCAGAAGAAAATATTTCCAACATATTTCACAGATAAAGCATTATTAATATACAAATAATATTTAACTATTGAAGAATAAAAGACCAGAAATCTTAAGTGGATTAAAGACATGAACAAAAAATTCACAAAATAAGTAAAATGGTCTTTAAACATATGAAAATTCTGTATGCATAACTTTGCCCATAAGGTAAATGTAAATTAAAATACATTGAATTACCCCTTCTCACTGATTAGATTGGAAAAACTTAAAAGCTTGACCACACACCTCATTGACAGACTGTGGGGAACAATACTCTTATGCAGCTCTGTCTGGAATATAATGTGGCATGAAATCTATGAGGAAAACTCATTAGATCTCACAAAACTACAATTGCAGTTATTCTTTGACCAAACAAGCCAACTCTTGGGTTTTCCATCCAAGATACAGCTCCACCAATATAGAAACACCTATGTACAAATTTATTTTTTGCAGCATCATGTGCACAATAATGAAAACTCGTTCAGCATCTGAGCTCTGGTGAGGCAAACCATGGTGCACACTCTCCAAGGTGTCAGACACAGTGTACAGTTGAGGAAGAGCTCTGTGAGCTGACTTCTGAGAGTGATTTCTGAGAGATACTCCTCAGCAAAAGAAGCAAAATATAAAAGGACATATATTTTATGCTGGCATTAATGTAAGAAAGACAGGAAAATACGAAACTACAAATATGCCTTCTTATGTATACATGAACACAGGAAAAATAAATATGAAGCAGAAAGCTTAACTTTTAGGCCTGGGGAAGGGAGGGCATGGAAGAATCCAAGAAAAGGAGATATGGAGGGAATGACACTCTCAGAATATTCTTTCCTTCTTGTACAGTTTTGGCTTTTGGAATCATTTTAATGTTCTAAATATTCAAAAAATAAAATTAACCCTACAAAAATGGAGAGGTAGCATGTACCACGGAAAATAAAAATGAAACCAGTCAACTGACTATTATCTCAAAAAATACCATAATCATGCTTAGGGGTGGACAAAAAGAATAATTAAATAACTTATAAACAGGGAATTTGCCTATTAATCCCTAAATTCTGGGCAGAGAATTACAAGCAAATCTTGAATTCTTTGTTGGTTTGGATTGGAAGAGGTATGAAAGAAACAATTTTGAAAAAAAATGTAATCACATTAAAGGATTGAGCAAATAATTAAATATGTTGATACTGTGGGAGATCAGAAGAATCTCACTGTGAAAGAAGGCATAAAACATGGAATGCAAATAAGAGAACTATGTAGAGATGGGTTGAAATTGGAGGGAACAGTATGAACTCATGATGTGAAAAATGTGATTACATATGCACTTATGTGTGTATATGTGCCCTTGTATAGATCAATATTTACATGAGTATAATTTTATATGTATGGGTATATGTATATACACACCTATGTTTTCTAGCTCTGCTCTGTTAAAGAAGCAAAGATATTCTATGATTAATGAGCACCTTTAGAACCCAAATCTTGTTCTTTCCTCAAAGAAAAGAGAAGAAGATCCTAGAAAGATTTGTTATGGCAGATGTGAGGAAGTATGAATGTTTACAAAAAGTATTGGGGCATGTCAATGCAGTGAGAAATGGTTCACCATTGAAAAATGGGAATCCATGGCCATCTAGACCTTAACCAGGGTTGAAGGTCCTCAGCACTTTCAGTACTTGGTGGAGACTGGACGAGAGAGTTAAGAATCAAAGGTTTGCATGGAGATAGAGTGCTGCTGCCTTTGGCTAGGAGAGGAATGAACACTGTCTGGATTATAGATAGAGGCAAGGAAAACAAAGGAAAGGAGCTAATTTGGAGATGCATCATCAGGGTAAGAAAGACCTACAGGACTTGCTCATGAATTTGTGACTGAAAAAGGATCTTGACCGTAGTGCCATTTCTGGAGGGAGAAAAGTTGGGGGAGGAGTTGATAGCAGAGGTCTCAGTAGGGCTGGGGTCGGCAAGGATATTGCACATGGGTTTGTCATTATGCTCCATATCCAGAATAACTAAGTCTTGAGCTCAGAGAAGAGGCCCACACTAGAAATTTTGCCCTATAAAACAGTCATTTTTAACTTCACGTAACAGTGAGGCTCCAAAATGTGGCTCCTTTGTTCAAGATCACCAACCTAGTAAGTTGATGAGCTAGGATTCAAATCCAAGCCTGCTGGCTTTAAGCCATCTCATAGCACGTTGTTGGAGGACAAGAACTCCGTCTCAGATGTCTCATATCTCCCAGAGCACTTGGCAAAATACTGAGTGCACAACAGAGACTCACTAAGTATTTGTTTATTGATTAATACAACTTGGGGTATTAGGAGAGCCACCATGCTCTAAGCCTCGAATTATATTTCCAGGGCTACATTTGAAGTGCAGACTTGATTCGTTGCTATGGCAGTCAGTAGTGTACCAATTTGGGCAGCAAGTGCACAGAGAACCAAGCAGCTCATCTGAGCCCCAGTAAATATCGGTCCTGAGCCACTGGGCTTGGCCACTGGTCTCTGTCTGATTAGAAATAAAAGGCAAAACTTTCTATTCCACTATAGATGTCTTGCTCTGCTGTGTTTTGCTCATAAGCAATAAAATGCCCTGGCTGCCATGTCAAGATGATCAAAGCTGTCTTCTTGCACTGTGGTATGGTCCAGGAATACTGAATCTGTGACCCTGTTTCTACCATGAAAATAAAACTGGATAGACAGGCTCTGCTTGAGCGGTACAATGAATCATCCAAGGAATCTTCCCCTGCCAGTGTCTGTCCACAGTTTTTACCTGCCAGTATTTTCTCTCCACATCTCTGTCACTGGACTCTGTGTTAAACATTTAGCATCCTTGTTGCCCCATCAGCCAGGATGAGAAAAGCTGCTTCTCTGTTTCTCTCCGGTGATGGAGAAAGCAAAAGTTCATCATACTATTTTAAGGGTACCTATTCATTGTGCTCAGGAAGAGCTATATTTTCCACCAAACATGATTACTGTAAAAAGAGTTGTATTAAACTGCTGATATGTCACAAGTCCCTCGCTTCAGAACGGCATTAGGATTAGCAACCCTGAGGTTGTCATGCAATAATTAAGGGACTGTGAAATGTTATATAAAGGCTCACAGCTGGCTCTTGGAGACAGCAAAATTGAAAGGCAGATTGCTATCACCAGGGGAGATCAACTCTTCAAGATCTGGGATATTGAGGCCTGGTGATTTCTGGAAAAGCTGCAGGTAAGCCAAGAGTTAATTTCTGGCCACTGTCTGACCCTCAGGGTTCTCCTGCGGTGGGTCACAGTGCTGAAAGAATACCATTATCGCGCTGGATCAGGATGGTGTGCGAGCTTCTTCCAAGATGTGAAATACAGTTGTACTGCTGGTTCACGTTCTTTTGTACTCTCACCCTCTCAATCCCTGGCTCTTACGGAGGAAATAAGGCAGCATTCAGAAAACAAAAGTTGTCTGTCCCTGGTCCACTGGCTCACCTCAGCCCTCCCAGAGATGGAAACCTGCATGGCTGCTTGGGAAGCTATTATCATGCCACTTGGAGTTTCCTGCTGTTCACATTGTCATTGAATCCCTGATAGTGTTATTTAGAAATAAGGGATAATCGCTATCAGTGTATTGTGTAAGAGACAGAAAACTGTTTCTGAGATAGACTAATAGCCACAGCAAACTGAAATCATTTAATCCATCTCCGAAGCTGTTTGTTGAGAGTGTACTACAAAGCTATAAAGATCATTACTAGTAGAGAGCACATCATAAACGAGAAGTTTCTTTCCCTGAAGAGTGCAGGGAGCTATTCCATTATGCTAGCCCCATCTAGCACTTTCTGGGTACACAACAACAGGCATAAGAATAAAATGAATGCCTGGTTAGCTTCGGAGTAAGGAAGACATGATCATTTTCACTGCGTAATACTTCCCTCCAGACTATAGGTTTCCCTGACAGAAAACTTCCAAAGTGTAGACTTTTGGTGACTTTTGATCATTGGTTTTCTCAGCAGCTGAGCCCTAATCTGACACTTTTTCTGACATGCTGGAGGTAGAAGGTGCAATCAAGCAGTCAAATAATTTTCTAGCTCTGGCTTTATCAAGACTGTACTTCTAAACCCAATGATCCAAGGCCACGATAAATGTACCATGGAGAGTAACTCTGCATTTTGGATTTTTTGACACACACATATTTTAGAAAAACTAATGCTGATACAACAAGGTCTTGAGTAGTAGATAAGCCTTGCTAATGTCTGCAGAGGACTACAGTCAGTTATGTTTATGAATTCTAAAACTATTGCTGAATAATCCACTTTATGCAATGCTTTGTGTAGACTCATAACACAGGCACACAGCACATGCATTTTTAAGGAAAACGGCAATAAAAATTAATTTTTGTTCTAAACTCTGTAAGAACATAACAAACCACCTTAAAATTACTGTCTATCAATGAATAGTTTTAGTTCAAATATACTTTTAAAATCTAAGAGAAAATGTATTTTAAATCTTTCTAAAGGTCTACCTACAAATACAAAGCTACTTATGAAGTGCTAAACTCCATTCTTTCCCAGAATTAAAAAAAATGCATTCGGTCCTTATGTCTATAATGTGGAAAGGAAGAGTAAGTCAGAAAGTGATATCATAAAAGGGGGTGGTGGGAGAGTTGGTTTCATATACCGGGTCTGTTTAATTAGTAATGCCCACCTGCAGTGTGGGTTGAGAAATAGCCTGTGCATCCTGATTATTTAATAATGTCTGCCATGGGTGCAGGAAGGAGCAACGGGGTTTATTTATATGAGGTTGTACAGAGGGTATTTGGTTTCTGGAATCCATGCCAAATGGAAGGAAGTGAAGACATGATTTGCTGCAGGCCCAAGTAGTCACCCTGAAGCCTGTTCATTTTTGTCTATTGATGACAAGGAAGAAGAGGTCAGCAAAGAAACTCGAAAGGCTGTTTATCAGAGTCAAGTTTAGAGAATGGCAATGCAATAAAGACCCAGATTCTCCTGAAAAACACTATGTAGATAATTGGCTATGACCTAATTACAAACACACACACACACACACACACACACACACACACACACACTGTCATTCAAATAAGGTATTGCTTAATGATGGCTTCAAACGCTTTGACCCTCTTCTGATTAAAAGATAGGGTCTTTGTGATCTGCCTTTAAATCTGGGTGTGATCTTGAAGATAAAACAGAGTCATAGATGAATAAAATAGTATGACAGAAGAGTTCAGAGTCTAGATCTCACCTGTGAAAGAATACCATCCATATACCTATCTAATAGCCTCCTGGGAGATGTAAAAGATGCTATGCGTATAATGCTCACAGTAGGACCCAGCACTTAGTAAATGCTCAGTAAGTGCATTCTTAGTGTTATTGCAATAGGATTAAGTATAAGTACCTTGGGAGCAAACAAGGGACATGTGTCCAAGACTTCATGGAGGGGCAGCCTTGAGCCTGAGATGAGCAGGGAGGCAGGTGCTGTCTTAGGAAGCAGAAATTTAGGGAGAGGAGTAAGAAGGGGAAGGCACCAATTTCCAAGCAGAGGAAACAGTGTACAGCAAGTCCCAGATGGCAAGAGCACTCACAGAGCCATGCTGGACTTGCCTCCTAACTCTAGGTGGTCATTTAGGTATTCGATTCCTCATGGATCAAGGTATCATTGACTTTCTAAATTGGAGTTCTTACTTTCCAGGCTTTCAATCATTTTTTTATCTTTTAATCTAACACTTCTCTAAATGTCAGTTACTCCCTTTCCCAGACAAAGATGTACACGTCTGGCGAGCCTCCTGCTCTGGCCTTGTGGTCTGCTCCAGTCCCAGGCCTTCAGGGTCAGGCTGGCTCTCTGGGCCTTAGCACTGGTGTTTTGAAGCCATTTGTCCTTGTTAGCTTGCTAAGGGCCATCTTGGCAAGTGATGGCCATATACACACATTTGGGGATGAAGAGAATAACTCAACTCATAGCTTAGAAGTCCTGTGGAATCCAGCACGGAACAGCTAAAGCAGGGCAATGTTCAGGCTGAGTGACTGGATCCTTCCTCATATCAAAACAGATCCTGGGCCAGGGATTTAGCTCAGTGGTGCCACCACCTGCCTCGCAAGCCCAAAGTCCTGAGTTCGATCCCTGGTACAAAACAAAAACAGATGCTGTTTGTAGAATGGCTATCTGATACCTCTCATAAGGGGACAAAAGATGCGGAGGAGGAGGGAGGGAATTGCAAGTGCAAGGGATCCAGTTAGAAAAACAGGCACATACTCCAAGTCACCAGAGTGTGTGCTCTACAATCCTCAGTGTGCAGGAGGAGGTAAGAAATTTAGCAACTGATGTGACTATAAACTTCTGGTCCTCTTACTATGCACATTGTACAAAGCAATGAGCTCCGGGGTGAGATCCCAAGGACTTTCTAATGCACCGGGAGGACACTGCAAGAATTTCACAGCTGAGCCAAGTGGGCTGAGCCAGTTCAGACTTTGGGGATGCCCCATGTAGGGAAAAAGCTTCTTGAGACAGAATTAAATGCAGGTCACCAAGGGAGTTAGGAGCTGTGCAAACTTGAATGAATCACAATCAGAAATAAGGATTAAGTTGTTTAATTTTGAAGACTTCTCTCCTAATTTTCTCAAATAAATGTCATTTCTAGTGATCCCTGCTCTGAACATTAATGCAATACACATGCTGGCTAATAGAATTCATAGTAGTAATGGAATATTTCAGTGGCAAATGTATCTAAATATCAGTTTCAGAAAATAACATTTGTTAAAATGTAAAAATTGATAAAAAGAACAAAAGAAAAACATTGCTTTTTCTACTGTGTTTGATGCGTTTTTCATTAAGCCTACCACTTACAATGATAAAACGGTCCTTGGGAATTTCCAGTGAATTTGTAAAGCACACTTCCAGAGTGGAAAAGCTGCCACACCTCCTTGGTGTTTGTTCATGAAGTAGGATAAGAGTCTCTGTTAGGTCAATGATACTTCAGTATCCTAAAGTAGACCCAACCCACAAGTTTCTGGACACAGTGGATTGTGGGGGCCCGTGCCCACTTTCTTGACTGTGATAAAATTCATTCTACTCAGTGATTCTAGGCAAATGAATATTGCTCTCTGTTTCTCCACTGGGAGAGAAGACACATGAGACCAGCACAACATTATAAGCCTGCAGCATTTATTAAAGGAAGGAGATCACAATGGAATTTCCTTTTTTAAAAAAAATCATTCTCAACACCAATAACAGAAGCCAGGTCAAAAAATTCATAAAGAAAATGTTTCTTTCACAGAAAATGAGTTGTCAGAGATTGATAGGTCATTTAATGCCCATTCCACACCAGGTCCTGTCCAAGTGAAAATTAATAAGACCAAAGAATGCTCTCTCTTATTAGGTACAAAGTTTTAGTTAATATGCCAGTGGTGCAGGGTAGGTGGCAAGGGCTAGAAAGGGGTGACCAACCATCCCACCCCACCCCATCCCTCTTTGTTCCAGACTGGGGCATTTCTCAGGTACCGACACTTGGAAAGATTTAGGGCCTTTGGGATGAATAAGTCACCTTAAAGTGGGAGTTGAACTGGTGGATTAGGGTCAGAGGAGGACGTGCAAGGGAGTTTGGCTTTGACCTTGAGTAAAGGGAATGTTGGGACTCCGTTTT
Source organism: Fukomys damarensis (assembly GCF_012274545.1). NCBI lineage: Eukaryota > Metazoa > Chordata > Mammalia > Rodentia > Bathyergidae > Fukomys > Fukomys damarensis. The sequence goes on along the minus strand of NW_022900942.1, from coordinate 56,478,081 downwards.
GGCATCCAGAATTTTGGCAAAAAAACTCAGCCCTCCAGTCTAGCCAGATGTCATTTCTGACCACCATTGCTGTTGGAGTCCCATTGTCCAGAAGGAAGCTCTCGTAGTGGAAGGTGGAGATAGAACCTCACTCTTTCCCACCAACATCTGTCCCAGCCTGGGTGACCAAGGCACATGGGGCAGCCTTCCTTGACTCCCTGACTTCATTTTCCCCCAGGGAGCGCTAGGACAGAAGGAACTGACTTACTTCCTTATCCCTCACCCTTTCTGTCTGGGATCCTGCCCCCTCTTCTTTCCTGAGGGGCTGTTCATATGGAGTCCTTCTCTGGAGCTGGAAACCTAAAGTGGCTGTTGCTAAGAATCATGGTTTGCAGAGGATAGAAAAAATTTTAAGAATTCTGCATTTAACATTGTCACACAAGTATCTCTTAGAAGCAAAATTAAACTATGATGATAAAAATCAGAACAGTAGTTGCTTCTGGGGGAAATGAGTAGATAGGGGTATTAATGAATGTTCTGGGGTGATAAAAATATGCTGTATCTTGCAGGCATGCGAGTTACACGGGTGTGTGCATTTGTTAAAACTCACTGAACTGTACATTGAGGATTTGTGCATTTCACTATAAATCAATTACAGCTTGCTAAGAAATATTTACAAACAGCAAAAAACTTAACTGTTACCCTTATAAGCATCCTTTAATTAAATTCTTGAATATATTCATGATTATAACCTTAGGGTAAGTTCCTTAAGTAGAATTTGTGAGCATAGATAGATAGATAGGTAGGTAGGTAGGTAGATTTAGATTTACAGATTTGGAAATATTTTAAAATTTATCTTCCAAAACAGTTGCTTTCCTCTTTTATACTTCAGCTAAAATTGAGAATAGATATCAGGATCTTACCTGCCATGGCTTCATCTGTTCTTTTTTACAAATGCAAAGGGAGTAGTTTATTCAGAAATACATAAAGGTAACATATTATTTGAGAATTACTAATCCTATTTTCTTGCTTATGGGAGAGCATATATTAGCTAAATGACATAAGGATAGCCAGGATGAATTTCTGTTATAAAATTGGGTACACAGGAAAGATAACTACGTTTGTTCCCTGCATCTTCAATTCTGTGTCTGAGTCCCTATTTATCCCCACTGGTAGGAAATCAAACTACTTGCTGCAAGGCGTTTGCCCTGAGGTCTGGTGCACAGACAAGTTCTGGATGCTGAGAGCTGGCCTGCACCCTCCTGTACTTCATTCTCATTCTCAACAGGTAGCACCTTTCCCAGGCACCTGGCTGCTCCAGCTCCTGTGACTGCCTCCTCAGGGCCACGCTTGCGGCCTGTGCTCTCTTGCCAGGACACAGCCTCTTCTCTGGAGACCACCTTGCTTCTCAAGCTTCTGGGCTCACGGAGCCCCAGCTCTCCTTCGGTGTCTCTCCCTCTTTCTTACTCCCTCATGACTGTAGATTCCATTCCAAGGGCTAAAGTGCTGCACCTGATAAGCATGACAGACTCACAGATGCTTTCTGTTTTCCATCCAACTCAGCCATAGCTTCGGCAACCAAAGCAGGCATGAATGCTGAGCTTGCAGGAACCAGGAATGTTCCCCACATTCAGGGACTTGAGTTCACACAGCTGGGAAGTGTTGGGGAGAGGGGTTAATGCAGGCCTGCATCCTAGCCCTGGGCCTCTGGGGTCTGTAAATATACACAATTTCATGGTCTGGCATGGTAGCACTCAAGATGCTCAGGGCCGATCCAACAGAGACGACACCCGCATCACTCCACCAACTACCAGAGTCACAGTGGGCAGCAGTTGGCAAGGTGCTTTTGCCCCTGCAATTCTCAGTTATCTCTGCCCCGCTGTCAGGGAGAACTCTGGTGCTCAGGTGACTGTGAACCTGAGAACTTGAATCCCTTCTGCCCGGGAACTTGTACACTGAGCTGCTAAACTGCAGGTGACCAGTGTGAGCGTGGCCTCATGTACTAGCCCTTCCCAGTCTCTGGTGGAAGTGTTAATGATGGGGAAATGGGCAGCAGCAGGAGGGACAAGCAGAAGGCAAGAAAGAGCCACAGACTGCGCAAAAGGCAATAATTAGCTCTTGGATAATCACAATTGGAAATATTTTGAACCTGAGTGATCTTAAGAGGTGGCTCTTTTGAGGGACGGTGTTCTAAACAGGAAAGAAAGAAAGAAAACAAGCAGAGCCAAAAGAAAAGATAGGACCCACCTCATCAGTATCTCAGGGTCCATCTCTTCTCTCTTCCATGACTGTGACAAACCAAAGCCCTATCTGCAACTGACAATTGTGTAGTCACATAATTCCTGGAGGCTCTGCCTCTAAAGCTGGGAGGAGACCGGTGTCATCCCTGCCACTGATGTGTTTTAGGCCAAGCATGGAGCAGCATTGCCCCAGTGGGCAACAGTCTTCATTTTGGCAGAAACCTGCACAATCAAATGCTCCTCCTTGCTCCTGGCTGCTCCACACCCTCTCCTGTCTTTCTCGGAGGAACCAGCCCAACTTTGATTTGGTGCTATGCACTTGCACACAGACCACCTCACAAAGGACATAAAAATACCACACTCAGCATTAAAGCCGGGGCTCACATAGCTATTCTGCAACCTTTGCCACCTCAATCTGAAATGAAGCTGCCTTATTCTGTATACAGTAGGGTTGATGTGTTGCCAAAGCCAGTACATCAGACTCTCCCCCTCTGTCTGTCTCTTTTTAGTTTCAGAACCTTTCCTAAATAGAATTGGATTAACAGAAAATGCTGGTCTGCTCTTTATCTTGGAAGGGAGAGAGAGGAGGGAAGTTTTTGGAAACCAGTTCAGATGAGTTTGAATACAAGTAAACAGGTGCCTCCTATCTGCCTTCCATGCATCATTTCTAGGCTTCTTTTCTAAGCCCGGTGTTGCTTAGTGCCTACCAATAGAAGCAGAGGGCGGAGAGAGGCCACTCAGAACTCTGACTTTCTGGTAATGCCCAGGCAATTCTTAGAAAAGCCATATAGTATCGCAGTACTCCCAATTAATATATATTGACCTTGAAAACTATTTTAAAAATCTATACTTACCAGCAACAACATCGATGCCTTCATCCACTTAAAAAAAAAAAAAAAAAAAAAAAATTTTATCT
>NW_022900942.1:56456187-56474874 GCF_012274545.1 Fukomys damarensis | reverse complement strand
AAAAAAAAAAAAAAAAAAAAACAACTTTATCTGGCTAGCTGCAGAAAAAGTATGTGACTTTAAATTCTCTCTCAGTCTGCACAAGGTCAAGCTCAAAAGATAGAGGGAAGAGGAAGAAACCTGATGCTAAAGCTCACCGACCCATGCAGGGATTAGCTTCCTGAAAGTCCCCTGACACTGTTGCTTTCCTGAATAGCGTAAGCGAATTAAGACACCTGACTTCACCAGTACAACTAGGGCCTGCCGATGAATAGTTTTCAAAGTCTATCAAATACCCACTGTGTCTAAGTCATTAGATTAACCACCAAACTCCACTGGTGTGGACTGATTCTTTGTGCTTAAAGGTGCATTTTTAGGTATCATTTATTCCTATAACGTGCCAGGCAATGTTAGCGTGATGATCACTTGTTGGAAAACATAAGGAGAAAAACAAAGGTCCATGATGCAGACTAAACTTTGAGCCTCAGTCTAGTGACCTTATCATTTCCATAGCCCTGAGTCTGAGTCTTATTTTCCCTACCTGTGAGTGCTGGCTAAAGTCTTATATTTTTCTTCACAAGGCTAATAAAGTCATAAGAACAGAGGCACAAAAATCATCACATGTCATTGGGCTTTTTCCCCCACTCTAGATAAGTAGCCCCTTGTAATTTCTTCAAAAAACAGGTCTCAGGGGAAGGACTGACATGTCTGTCTGCACCTCTTCGATTGTCCATGGCATCCACCAGCTTTTGCCTTTTCTCTTGCTGCTGGCATCAAAGACAAAATGGCACTGGGTGTGGTGGCACACGCCTGTCATCCCAGCACTCGGGAGGCTGAGGCAGGAGGATCGCTGTGAGTTCAAAACCAGCCTAGGCTACATAGTGAGTTCCAGGTCAGTCTCAACTACAGAGTGAGACCCTGTCTCAAAAAAAAAAAAAAGACAAAATGGCATGCCACCAATTACTATCAGCTCCTCTCAAAGGTGCGCCCTCGCACACACACACACACACACACACACACACACACACACACACACACACAGGCATGCTGGACTCACCATTATGGTACCGATGCTTGATAAAGAGGGTTCTGATGTGTCAGGTCAAGAGCAAAGTTTCTACCATTGTCCAAGTTTCTGTTAGGGTTCACTAGAGGAATGGTAAGACCTTCGGTGGAAAAATGCAAAAGGGCTATCTGCACCTTGGAGATCCAGAAGATCCAGCCAAAAGTCAAAGTCCTGGAACTCACTGTAGAGTCCCCCACGAGTCCTTATGAGGAAGCCAAAGAGTCTGTGTCAGAAAGCTGAAGAGTCTGCACCAGAAGCCTGGAGATAGATGTGCAAAAGTGAAGGCAAAGACTGGAGCTCCTCTGAATAAAGAGAAGCAAAGCTTTCCTTCTTTCTCTGCTTGTTCCATCCAGGCTATAAGCCTGTTGGTTGATGCACCCATATCCAGGGTGGGTCTTTTTTCTTCAATAAGTGAATCATCCAGACACACTTAGAACTGTGTAGCCAAGCAGCTGGGTGTTTCTTGTTCAAGCTGACACTCAGTTAACTATCACAAGGACCAACCCTGCAGACCTCTTGCATTGGAGCTCTTTGGGCTTTTCCTCCTTATATTGGTGGAGCAGGGAGGTAGCTGACCTCTGGATCACTTCCCTGCTATGTTGAATCTCCACTTGTGACCTCTACGCTCTATTTTTCTGCACAGAGAGGAGACTCCTGCGTGAGCTGAGCCTGGGTTTGCCTGTTTGGGTCTTTCTGTTCCCCCAGTGCCTGGTGTAATTCCAGGCACAAAGCAGGTGCAGAATAAGTATCTATGGAAGACATGATGAAGTTATTCTCCTCTGCCCCTAGATGCATCACAACATGCATGGGTATGAATGGAATCCTTAGAGTGTGACAAGACTCACTCCATGTTGCCATATCCAAAGAAACAACTAGGGCATATTTAGATCTCAGAAAAGCTCATCACATCTTATTTTGTTCCAAGTGTTTTTTTTTTTTTCTCTCTCATTGAGTTTATTGGTACATTTTAGGCATATAGTACAGTTACATTCATCGTTGGGATGTTGTACCTTTACATGACAGGTCTTGGTTCTCATTTTTTCCCCTTGTCCCTGCCCTCCCTTCACCCCCTCCTGTCCTCCCCAAACACTTTATTTTTTACAAACACTATTTTGTTCCAAGTGTTGAAAACTACAGTAATACAGATGGTCAGGCTTTGGCTTGCCTGTTGATTTGGCTTTTGTTCTCACTGGCCTATTTTTAGAGCTTTACCTCATTGATCCCTGATCTATTGTTACTCCTGTATCTGAACTTCTTACCCAAGCCTTTCCTCCTAGTGAGAATCACAGCACAGTAGAGACTCAGAGATCTCCACGTGAACTGTTCCTTACATCAGAATGTTGCCTGAGCTTTGTCTCAGCCATAAAGAGGAACTGTGTTCCATTTTCATCTCAGCTGAAATCTCAGTCATAGTTTGAATGCTCATGTTGGTGGGACTTTCTCCTATGCTCTTCACCTCCCTCTGCCATTAGGACAATAAATGGTTTCCTCCTTGTTCCCAAAGTTGTAGTTCACTTGGCCAATGCAGTGCTGATTGTCTATTAATTATTTATGTTTGCTTCATTTGCCGGAGTATAAATTCCCCCAAAGGGCATGGAGCACATTTTTATTCATTGCTATCATTGGGGCCTCCAGAATGATAGATATTGTTAACTAAGTGTCATGTCATGAGGATATCTTTTAAAAAAGAAAGAAAGAAAGAAAGAAAGAAAGAAAGAAAGAAAGAAAGAAAGAAAGAAAGAAAGAAAGAAAGAAAGAAAGAAAGAAAAGTTAAGAAGTAGTGCACACATATCTAATTCATGTTCATCATCTCTCTCCCTCAAGGTGCACCCTCAGGTACACACAGAAACACTCCCCTGCACACAAAATTGTAAGCACACCTCTAAAAGCTTAGTAGGTTTTATGAGGTTACCAAGGCCATTGCCGGCACCCAAAATGGTGCAGTTTCAATGCCCAAACCCTCCCTACACTCTCTGGTGGGCATTTTGCTTCTCCTTATTGTGGAGTGGTTCTGTTTTTATCTCTGCTTTTACAATTAGAACAGCTGCATCTTCATTTCTCTAAATCCCATTTCTCCCTTTTCAAATTTGTTGTAGGAGAAATAGACAAAGAGTAGTGCAAATTAAGGGAATGCATTTGGCACCTGCTGTAAACCGAATATCTGCATCTCCCCAAAATGCATATGTTGAAGTCCTAATTCCCAATGTGGTGTGGTTAGGAGGTGGGGCCTTGGGCAGATCCCTCATGAGTGGGATTGAGTCCTCATAAAGGAGGTCTATAAAAGCTTCTTCACTTCTTCCGCCACAAGAGAGGCACAAGGAAAAGACAATTTTCTATTTCCCAGGAAATGACCCTTACCAGACACCAAATCTGTTAGTATCTTGATGTTAGACTTCCCAGCTTCCAGAACTGTGAGACCATACATTGTATTTGTTATAAGCCATCTAGTTTATGGTATTCTGTTGTAGTCACTGGAAAAAAAAAAAAACTAAGACAATGTTTAATTATTAGACTAGATCACTCCAGGCAATCTACAGGTAAGAAATGAGAGATCTGGGGGCTCATTACTCTTCACAGAAGAGGAGCTCTGAATTCTCTGGCATAAGTGCTGCTCTAGCAATGGCATATTAATTGCATATCCAGTGGCCTTAATGCCCTTACCTATCGTGGTGCAGCATGAGTATTCTATTATTGGGTTTTTATACAAGGCTGAATGGCATGATGGCTGCAGTAAAATTATTTTTATTGTGATTCTTTTTTCAGTGTTACAGCAAACAAGTCCTTATCCTGCAGGAAAAATACCTACTGTTCTTAATCATGGTTGACAAATTATTTTATCATTCAGGAAAAATGAACGCTCTCTGTGAATCCTGATATATTCTAAGAACACGTTCTCTTATTCAAGGCTCATCTGATTACAAGGGTACCAGATGTACCAAATTGGAATATTCCAATATGTTAAAGTAAGAAAATAAATATACACAGTGTGATCATAATACATATAGTGAATTTTAAAAGACTTTAAGACTTATAACAGTAAAAGACACATTGCCATTACCCTTCCTCAAAATACTCCTCCTTGATTTGAACACACTTATCCCATTGAATCTGCCATTTTCTGAAGCAATTCTGGAAGTCCTCTTTCATGAGTATCTTCAGTGACTCTCTTGTGGTTGCCTCAGTGTCCTGAACTGATTGAAGGTGTCTACCCTCTATGGTCATTTTGACTTCAGGGAAGAGGCAGAAGTTGCCTGCTGCCACATCTGGCAATTCAGGTGGATGGGGACACCTTGTAATGTTTCTGCAACCTGTCTTTCTTTTTTTTTTTTTTTTTTTTTTTTTGAGTGCCATTAATGGCAATGAGTCTTTCGCTGAATTATGATTTGAAAATTTTAAAAATATTCATCGTACATTTTGGGCATACCTGGTGTTTAGTATAACCACCCAGAAAATAAAACATGGCTCATAGTTCAGTCTTTTCTTCTGTTTTTTAAGTAATAGGAATTACACCTACTACTTTAGATACTACCATTGCCATATAACACAAAATCATAACATTTTCTCTCGTATGTTACACAAATGTAATTAATAATAGATGTAAGGCAGTAATACACTGGTAGGTGTGTGTCAGCCAGCTCTCTAGGGAAGAAACCAGCCTCGATTTATAGCAATTTCTGATTTCCATGGTGTGAATATTCCCACCATGTTTGATTTGAAGCTACCAATAGCTCAACAAAAGCCTTGTAAAATTCAAATTTTAACAATTGACACTTCTAAACCAGCATGAGCCAGCTCTAGAAAATCACTATAAGTATTCCAAATGTACACAATAAATTATTCAACTGGTCTCTCATTTGAACATGTAGATATTTTTCCTTTTTTTTTTTTTTTTTTTTTTGCTGTTAATGGTAATAATGGAATGGGTATGGGAAGCCTTTACTCAGATATTTTTTTTCTCTAGATAATTTCCTACAAGTGGAGTTTCTCAAACAAATATATGCAATACATAAGGATTTAAAGTACATTCTCAAATGCTCATGTAAAAACTTGCTACCAACTTTTATTCTCTGTGGTATGAAGGAAGTTGTAGGTGTGCTGAAACTTAGCCTTTGAGATTAGTATTCACCAATGTCATAAACTCCAAAGAGCATCTTGTTATTTTTAAATTTTTGTATTTTTTATTCTTTTAAGACAATCTTTTCATATGTTGATTGGCTAATTTTAGTTTTTGTGTAAATTTTGTTCAAGATTTTTGCCATTTCTTCGCTAGTGGTTGTTAGTTTCTAAGTTTTGAGGGATGTTCACTGTAGTACAGCAATTCTTTTTATGACATGCATGTTGCAGGTGTTTCTTTCTGTTAAGTACCTTTTTTTTAACCTTCATTTATAATGGTTTTGTTTCTAGCAGTTCCGCATGAGCATTTATATGTAGTTGATACTGTAAGTTTTTTCCTTTTGATTTTTGCATTTGATTCATGTTTATAAAGTCCTGCATTTTTAAGCTTAACATTTATTCATATTTTTAATAATATGTATTAGAAATGTGTTTATCAATAATTTTTCTAGCACTTTTTGTTTCTTTGTAGCAGTTGAGTATTTAATTTTTTGGAAGTTTTTGGCATGTGGATTAATGATCTGATTTATTTATTCCCCCAACTGGTCTCAAAAACAATCTCTGAACAGTTATTATTTTACAGAATATTTGGAAATATGACCTTTAATACATTTAAATTTCATATGTAGTTTAAAGTATTTACCTTCAGGAGCATAATATTTATATTTCCGTATTTGATATTTTCTGATACATTACATTTTATGCTTAGAAGTTCTCTGTAACTGGAGATAGTGAAGTGATCAAATACTAGATATACATTAGAATAGACTTTGAAAAGAATAAAATATGAATAATGCCCCAGCCCATTAATTTTATTTAACTATTTCTAAGTTTTCTTATTTTGTCACTGGGATCTTTACTCCATTTTTAAGATAGTGGTACTTCTTTTCCTCCAGGAGGTTTCTTAATACCAGTTCAGAATTATAAATAAGACATTTCTAAATCTCTGAACACACTCAGGAGCATATCATAAGGGATGAATTTTGTAAATCTTGCAATTCTTAATCCAACACTGCCTTTTCCACTTATGAATGTTTAAGTGAAGAATTTTAAAAATTTAATAAGCAATATTTAATATCAAGTATAAAGAGCAAAAGACAATGGAGTCCCTGTTGCCTGCAATCATCGGGTTTGAAAATTCATCAGGGCCCAGGGCAGACTACATAGCTCCCTGAGAAAGGAACAGTAACAATAGACAATAGACAAGAAAGACCAGCATCTGACTTTTAAAATTCTATTTATATGTATGTAGATAATGGTGCCAACAAAGGAAGCAAGACAAGACAAACTTCATTAGAAATGCATATTCTTCTGCTTGCTTCTAGTGGAATTTCAAATAAATTATTCCACTTCTCAGTGCTTTAATGTCTTCTTCATCTGTAATATGGGGTAGTAATACCTTGGGGTCATGGAGAGAAGTGAATCCGTCACTCTATATTTTAAGTGTGTCTAGCAAAATGCATAGTATACAAAAAGTGCTGGTTAAATGCTACTTTGTTTCCCTCTTTCTTCCTCCTCAAATGTAGCCTGACGTTGCTAGGGGTCTTTATGTAAATTACTTCTGTTCTTATTATCAATCAAATTTCAGGGAAAGGTACATGTCTGCTTTCCTCACAATTCCACCTAATATCCTACCATCATGAAAATCTGTTCATGCCTCTTTTGTGTTAACTGTGCATTTTGGATATAGACAAGCAGTTCTTAACAGGTTTGTCACAACTCATTTTTTTTCTTCCTTTTTTAAAAAATGTCCACACCCTAGGCTCCACTCACTGTGATATACAATTTTATGCTGACAAAGGCACCAAGTTGCAAGTCCAGCCACATAATCATGATACTAATCAGCCCTAATCCCTGGGAAGCTCCTAGCACTGCCCAACCTCACCCTCCACCCCAATCCTTTAACACCTTGTTGTGTTTCTTGTTCCTATGATTTTTCAATTTCCACAATGTCATATAGATGGGATCACAGTTTATCTAGAAGTTTAGGTTTATCATTTGAGATTTATCCATGCTGTTGTACATATCAAAGGCTCATTCTTTTTATTAGCAGAGGAGAAGTATCCCATTTTATGAATGAATCATGGTTTATCCACTCACCAGTTGAAGGATATCCAGTTTCTACTGATTATGAGTAAAGTTTTTATAAATGTTTCAGTACAGGCTTTTGTGAAATCACAAATTTTCATTTCTCATGAAATGGGTTAAATATCAAGTGATGGCATTCCAAAGTATCACAATGTAAGTGTTTGCATGTTTAACTTTATTAGAAAATGCTAATTTATTTTCCAAAATGACTATACTGGCTTTTGTATTCATGCTACTATGAGAGATCTAGTTCTTTATATTTGCCAATATATATGTGTGTGTGTGTGTGTGTGTGTATAAAAATATAATACTAAAGCTATATACAGATATATACATGTATACACACACCTATTGTGTTATATATAATATCTATATAACATATTATTATCTTATATACATGTAAATAAAAGTCCCAAGTCTATATAGTACAGATTATGTATAGAGATAATATATACAGCTTTTGTTTATTTATTCCTGCTAAGGCTCAAAGCCAGGGCCTCATGCATGCTAGGCAAGTACTATACAACTGAGCTACTCCCTGAACTCCAGGCTTATGTATTATATTTATTACCTTTCTAATAGGTATACAGTGTAGTTTCTTATGGTTTAAATGAGCCTTTCCTTAGTGATTAATGACTGAATTTTTTTCTACATACTTATTTGTCATCTGTTTGCCTTTTGGGGACAAGCTTTATTCAAATATTTTTGTGCATTTTCATTGGATTATTTGTCTATTGAGTTTCAAGATATATAAAATACTCTAGATGTAAGTGTTTTTGTGAGATAGATATATGATTTGCAAAGCGAAACAAGACAAATGTTCATTTCCTTAACATTGCTCTTTGTAGAATGATAATTTTTATCTTTGATAAAGCTCAATATATCAATTTTTTTTCTAGATCAGGCTCTAAAATCTTAAAATTGAAGAGCTTTTTGCTTAACTGAAGTTCACGGAGAGTTTCTTAGATTTTACTGAATACACTTGAGAATTGTTTTATATTTAGGGATGTGATCAATTTTTTAGTTAATTTTTTCATAAAGTTTTAGGAATCAGTCAAGGTTTGTGTTTTTTAATATTGAGGGATCATTTGTTGAAAAGATTCTCTCAGTTCCATTAAACTATGTATATTTATGTAAAAAATCTGTTGATTTTTAGAATTTTATTTTCTAATAAAATCACTTAATGTTATAAATTGTGACTTAAAAACTGTTAACTTTGTTCAACAAATTTTGATAGATTGAATTTTAATTTTTCTTTTGTTCAAATATATACAAATTTTGCTCTGACCTCAAGTTTCTTGGAAGGGTGCTGTTTAATTTTGAAATATTTGAACATTTTAAGATATTTTTCTGATACTGATTTTTAATTTAGTTCAAATTATGGATACAAAATATAATTTAAACAATATTTATTCTTTACATGTTGTTAACATTTGTTTTATGACCCAAAATGTATTCTATTTTGAATGCTCCACGTGTAACTGAAATGAATGTGAATTTTTCTGTTGTTGATAGAGTCGTCTGTAAATGTTAGGTCAAATTTTTTTGATAATGTTCAGGTCTTTTATATCCTTATTAATTTTCACTCCAGTTTTTAAATTTTTTTATCAATTAGTGAGAAAAAAGTCCAAGTTTCCTACAATTACCAGTCTGTCAATTTTTCCTTTGAAATTTATCAGTTTTCATTCATGTATTTTTTTACTTTTTGAATTTTTTATGATATCTTGGTGAATTTGCCTTAATTTCATGTAATGCCCTTCATTTCCCCCAATACTTCTTAATCTCAAGACTTTTTGACATTAATTAGCATCTGTATCTTTCTATCAGTTAAAATTGGCATGATATATTTTTTTCATTCTTTAATTCTTTAGTCAATAATCTTTATCTTTTACTTGGTGTATTGAGATTGCTAACAGTTAATGTAACTTTGAGATGTTTTTATTAAAATCTACCTACTTGTTACCTGTTTTCTACTTGTTCCATTTAATCTTTTTTTAACCCCTTTTCTCCCTTATTTTGTTGATTCATTTTTATGATACTATTTCATTTCCACTACTGACTTATAACTTAGACTTCTAAAAATATCTAGAAGATGCTCTAGAGTTAATAATTTTTATATTTGGTTATTTTAATCAGAGTCTATTTTCAAACAGTAATATAAAATATATTGGTCCATATCTGTGTTTAAATCTTAAAATAATATATTCCCAATTCTTCCTTCCCAACCTTTGCACTATGATTATCATCATTTATTATATAAGAAGCATCATCTAAAGATATCACAAATGTTTCAAAAATTTTAAAAATTTATTACAGTACAAGATATTAATCCCTTTAAAATATTTCCCCTTGCTTCAAATACAATTAACCCATGATTTATTTAGCTCAGTGGTCCCACTGCCTGCCTCACAAGCACAAGGACCCGAGTTTGATCCCTAGTACCAAAAAGTAAAAAAGAATGGTGGGAAATACCTTAAACTTTCAGAAGCAATTCCTTTTTCTTGAGTATCTTTATTTGTGCCGTTGTGGCTGCCTCCATGTCTTACAATGATTAAAAATATTTACATTTCATGGTCATTTTTTACTTTGAAAAAGCCAGAAGTCTCACAGTGCGAGGCCCTATGAGTAAGATGAAGACATATCTTTATGTTTTTATTTGACAGAAATTGCTATAAACATTTTGAATTGACTTAGGAAATAGAGGCAGCCGTGAAAAGACACTCATGAAAGAGAACTTCTAAAACTGATTCAGAAGTGGCAAGGAAGATGAGATTAGTGTGTTCAAAGCAGGGAGAATAATTTTTGAAGAGGATTAACAGCAATGTGTCTTTTACTGTAATACATTTTAAAAATGTAAACATTCATCCCTTTTTAATTTTTGATCACCTCTTATCATTAGCTTTTAAATATACCAGAATCACAAAAATATATTATTACAAGAAGTACTACACTCAAATCATCTGTAAGTATAAAATGCATACAGCTTTAGGTGTAATTAAAAGTAGTAAATAAATCTTATTACTGACTTCTTTTAGTCCTTTTCTGGTACTCTTCATTTCTTTCTATAGATCAAAATTTCTACCTGATAACATTATCCTTTTGATGTAAGAATTTCTTTTATTCTTTCCTATACTATAGTTCTATTGGAAATAAATTCAGGTTTTGCTTTCATGAGAAAGTCTTTTACTTCTGCCTTACCTTTTTTTTTTTCTCATTGAGTTTATTGGTACATTTTAGATATACAGTATAGTTACATTCATCATTGGGATCTTGTACCTTTACATGACAGGTCTTGGTTCTCATTTTTTCCCCTTGTCCCTGCCCTCCCTTCACCCCCTCCTCCCCTCCCCATTTACAAACATTTTATTTCCATTTTTTCATTTTCTCCTATTTTTTCCTTTACCTTATTACCTTTCCCCTACCCTTCCCACTGTCCCTACACCTTTAGCCCTTTTCTTCCTATTTCACATGGTCAATTATCTCATTAGTATGTTATGTACTATTATAGTTTTTCACACCAGAAAAACTATTTGGTATTTACACATATGTGACTTATTTGTTTCACTTAGGAGTATGTCCTCAATATGTATCCATTTTCCTATGAATGAATCTAATTTCTCATTCTTTATGGTTGAGTAGTATTCCATTTTATAGAAAAACCACATCTTCTTTATCCAATTTCCAACTGATGGGCAAATGGGCTGTTTCCAAGTTTTAGCTATTACAAACTGTGCCGCTATAAACATAGGTGCGCATATATCATTGTGATATGATTCTTTTAATTCTTTTGGAAAGATACACAGCAGAGGGATGGCTGGGTCAAATGGAACCTGAACCTTTCTCCATTGTTGGTGGGAATGCAGAATAGTGCAAACACTATGGAAATCAATATGGAGATGGCTTACTTTTTAAAGATACTGAAAACCAAGACCTGTCATATAAAGGTACAAGATCCCAATGATGAATATAACTGTACTGTATACCTAAAATGTACCAATAAACTCAATGAGAAAAAAAAATAAAGGTACTCTTTCTGAGTATAAAATTCTGGACTATTTTTTCCTTTTAGCACTTTAAATATAATGCTCCATTGCCAGATAACTTGAGTAATCTTTCATAAGAAGTCTGCAGTAATTCTTAATCTTTACTATCTCCTTAAAGGTCTCTATTTCCTCTGGCTACTTTCAAATTTTCTTTTTTGTTTTCTTTTTTTCAGAAGTTTAAATGGAAAATATCTAAAATTGTGCTTTTTGAAAAAAAAATCCTACTTCTGTATTTGTGCATCTATAGTTTGTTTGTCATTAATCTTAGAAAATCCTCAGTCATTATCCTCTTTTTGTTTTGTTTTTCATTCATTTCTGTGGTCCATCCTCCAATTAATTGATTTTTCTTTGTCTATGTGAGTGTAGTTATGAGCTTACCAAAGGTAATCTTCGTCTCTGTTACTGTACCTTTTATGTCTATCCTTCCTATTTTTGTCTCTGTTTGTTTGTTTGTTTGTTTGAGATAGGATCTCACTATGTAGTTCAGACTGCCCTGGAACTCACTATGTAGCCCAGGCTGGTCTAGAACTCACAGCCATCCTCCTGCCTCAGCCTCCTGAGTGCTGGAATTACAGTCCTATTTTTTACTCAATATTAAGTTTTCATCTTTCTGGTGAGAGTTCTTTCTGATCTTGAGCTTTTTTCATTATGACCTTTGACATATTTATCATAGTTATTTTAAATGCCTAGTCTTATAGTTACAACTTTTATATCTTATCAAAGCTTAATTCCATTGATTGACTGCTTTAGGTGTTAGTACTGTAATGCGCTGTTTTTTCCTTGCTGGTTCTTATGTGCAAGTGTTTTCATAAGCTTTTTTTATTGAAAGCTTGATATCCTGTGTAGGTTAGTCAATACTGAGGCAAACAGATTTTTTATTTTTGACAGGAAGATGGA
The DNA here is from genome assembly GCF_012274545.1 of Fukomys damarensis. Lineage (NCBI taxonomy): Eukaryota > Metazoa > Chordata > Mammalia > Rodentia > Bathyergidae > Fukomys > Fukomys damarensis. Next base: position 56,462,688 of record NW_022900942.1, on the reverse strand, counting down.
TAGATTTTTTTTTCATGTGAAATTCTTGGTGTGAGTTTGAGTCCATCTAGCAAGGAACTGAGATAGTTTGGGAGTTCAGTGCAACTCTTATTGTCCTCCTTGTACCACAGACTTCATATACTCTTGTTACCTTCCCTTTGTGGTGGGGAAAAGTTCCTCAGAGGTTTTGCAAACTTTAGTCCAGCCTTGTCTCTGGATGCTTACTTTGTGATGTATTTCAGTGATAATCTCTTTCCATGTTTTACAATTCTCTCAGTAGTTCTCCACAGTTAATGTGTACTCAAAGCTTGCTAGCACAATGGTGGAGAGGGCAAGGAAAGTATTCTCTGTTATACCAACTAAACTTGGCCTTAGGCCAATACTGAATCCCTGACTCTCAGGGGTGTGGCTTTCTTCTGTGCTCTGGCCCTTGCCCCAGCTGTAGCTGTATGTACTGCACATAATCTCCTTTAGGCGAAGGTAATTTTTACTTACCTCTGTTAGTTTTCAGTAGTCTGATAGTTCAGGGCTCACTGATTCTTTTGCCTTTTCTGTAGTGCAAGTACTTGGTTTTGTATTTGTCTCAGAGCAGCTGCTATTTTCTTCCCTCAGACTTACTCCACAGAGATAGTTTCTTCAGTCTTGTCTCCAATCTGTTTTTGTGACATCTATAGAGAGGAGGTTAAATGTTGGTGCAAGTGTTCCCTTTATCTGTGGTTCCATGGAACTATAAATGCTCATCAACTCCTACCCACCACCCTATATACACACACACTCAGTTTCTACCAATTATTTGACAATCTAGATAGAATTTCATATTTGTGTCTGTCTCTGTCTGCTGCAGGAAAACAAATGCTCAGGTTCTGTCTTTCCAAAAGTTACCTGTGTCTCTTCAGGTGTGGAGTTAGGCATTTACTGAATGACCTCAGCTTTCTGACAAAATTTTTAAAGTTGTGAACTTGGGGTTTGTCCAGCATTTTTGTGTTAATAAGTTTGTGAATGATGCTCTTTCAAAGTCTCTACATTGTAAGCAGAAACTGGAAATAGCTGATTTTTAATTTTCTTTGTCTTTTTTCCCCAGTGAAAATATTTTAGCCTCTGGCTACAAATATTTTGAATTTTCCCTCTATCATTTTGAGAAGTCTTATATCCCTTTGTCTTTTTCCATCAGTGTTTTTCTTTGTATAGCTGGAACTCTATTGCCACTATATGGCATTTTCTAGCACCTTATATTTATAAAATACTTTAGAACCATTTGTATAGTTTTCTAATCACATAGGGCACATGAGAATCATGGGGCCTTGTTTGTATGAGGGATTTGAAGAGTACAGAAATGTAGGCATTTATCTAGGATCAGGGCAAAACCATACTAAAACTCAAGAACTGATGTATTCGTTATTTTAGGTCAAATGCTCTGACATTTCACTGGGGAAAAACTGCCAGAACCTTCTCCCCCAGAGCCACAGGGAAAAATCATGCCTCATTAGAGTAGCTACAATAGTAAATTTTTATGTATTTTGAACATTAAACTTAAACTCAGTCTAGATAAATGACCTATGTGATTTCTAGAGAGCTTTGCCAAGTCTTTATTGTACTATTGTCCTGACATCAGGCTGTGGTAGAGAAAGAAGAACACTAATTCTCTTACCACTTTAGATCCTAGCAGGCAACAGACAAAGAAAGAGTGCCAGGAGGGGTCAGAATAGAAGAAATGTAGTTCCATGCTGGGCCTATAACTAACTTCTTCATTTTACTTGGGGGAGGCTCTTGCTTCAAAGAATGGCCCTCCCGACAATCAGAGCTCCTGCATCCTCCAAACCACTCATGAAACACCTTTGTTTCCAAGCCCTGAAGTTACCAACTGGTGTTCTCACTTTCAGGCTCTTTGTCTCTAATTTATCGTTGTCCTGCTCACAGCATATTCAGACCATATCCTTTCCATTACAGAGAAAATTAGTGTTGGATCTTAGAGCTTGATATGAAGAGAAGTAGAAATAATATTTTTCAGCAACGTAAGACCAACCACTGTCATTTCTTCCATTATTAAAAAAGCTTTTAGTTTTAAACAAAAGAAAAATTTTAAAAGATGAAATAAAGGGCCACATCCTTACTTCCTTTTCATTAAACTTTTATTGTGTATGCTGCAAGTCAGTCAGTAATGACTGTTGAGCATATAAATTTTAATAAATCATAAAGTAGGAGGTACATCAACTGTCACACCCATGGACAGGCACACACGGGAGACAGGTGAATTCTAGCTCAGATGTCAAAAATTATCCCAAGGTCTCCTTTTGCATAGTGTGACTGTTAATGGTGACATGTCAACTTGAATGTATTAAGAAGTGCCTAGAATTTAGACCTTTGATCCATTTTGATTTTAGTTTAGTGCATGGTGAGAGTCAGGGGTCTAGCTTTATACTTCTGCATGTGAAAAGCCAGTTTCTCCAGCACCATTCATTAAAGAGGCTGTCTTTCTTCCAGTGAAGGTGTTTGGCCCCTTTGTCAAAGATAAGGCAGCTGATTGTGCCTAGGATTGATTCTGAATTGTTTAATCTATTCCACTTATGGTTGAGTCTGGTGTTGTTGTTGTTGTTGTTTCTTTGTTGTTTTTGCCAGTACCATGCTGTTTTTATCACAGTAGCTCTATTTTGTAATATCAAGTCAAGAACTGTGATGCCCCCTACCTTGCCTTTGTTTTTGCTATTCTGGGCCTCTTCTAGTTCCAAATGAATTTTCAGAATATTTTCTCTAGTTCTGTGAGATGTGCTATTGGTATTTTTATTGGAATTGCATTAAATCTATATAAAAGTTGGGGGCATGGCCATTTTTACTATGTTGGTTCTTTCTACCCACAAGCAAAGGATATCTTTCCATTTTCTGATATTCTCTTTGATCGCCTTTTTCAGAGTACTGTAGTTTTTGATGTAAATATTCTTTACTTCCTTTGTTAGATTGATTCCTAAGTATTTCATCTTTTTCTATGCTATTAGGCATGCTTTCCCTAATTTTTCTCTCAGTAAGTTTGTTATTTTTGTGCAGTCATACTATTGCTTCTTGAATGTTGACTTTGTACCCAGCTACATGACTGAATTTGATTATCAAATCTAGAAGTTTTTTGGTAGAGTTTTTTTTAATCTTCTATGTAGAGTATCATGTCTTCTGCAAATAATGATGGTTCATCTTCTTCCTTTCCTATCTTTAGTCCTTTTACTTCTTTCTCTTGTCTAATTTCAAACAGAAACGCTAAATCTGCTAGAGGAAAAAATAGGTAGAACTCTTGAAGACATGGGCACAGGCAAAGATTTTATTATTAACAAAACCGCAATCACATGGGAAATATTACAAAGAATCAACAACTGGGATCTCTTCTTATTAGAAATCTTTTGCACAGCAGAAGAAATCACCAACAGAGTAAAGAGACAACCAACAGACTGAGAAAAAATTTTTGCCAGCTCTTCCTCAGACAAAAGATTGATATCTAGAATATATAAAGAACTGAAAAAAAAATCAACCTCCCAAAATTTAAATATCCAATACAAAAATGGGAGCCAGGCGTGGTGGTGCATGCCTGTAATCCTAGCACTCAGGAGGCTGAGGCAGGAGTACTGCTGTGAGTTTGAGAACAGCCTGGGCTACATAGTGAGTTCCAGGTCAGTCTCACCTACATAATGAGACCCTGTCTCAAAAAGCAAACAAAAAGCAACAACAGCAACAACAAAAATGGGCATCTGAGAAGACACACTTCTCAGGTGAAGAAGCACAAAAGGCAAATAAATATATGAAAAACTGTTCAACATCACTGGTCATTTGAGAGTTACAAATTAAAGCAACACTGAGATTCCATCTCACACCAGAAAGAATGGCTATTATTAAGAAATCAACCAATAACAAATGCTGGTAGGGCTGGGTGGAAAAAGGGACACTTCTCCACACTTGGTGGGAGTGTAGACTGGTACAACCACTTTGGAAATCAATGTGGAATTCCTCAAAAAACTAGGACTAGAGGTTCCATTTGACCTAGCTATCCTCCTTCTCAGTATCTTCATGAAAGAAGATACATTAATGTTCATAGCAGCACCATCTGTTATAGATAAATCTTGGAAACAACCCAAATGTCCATCAACTGATGAATGGATAAAGATGTGGTTTTTTTATAGAATGGAGTACTACTCACCCATAAAGGAGGATAAACTTGAGGCATTTATAGCTAAATGGATGCACCTAGAAACTGTGCTCTTACATGAAATAAATTGCACACATGTGTGTAAATATTTCATTGTTTCTCTGGTGTGAGACACTGAAAGCATAAAAAAGGACCAAACTATATAATAGATAATGTGAAATAGGAAGAAATATAGGAAGGGGAACTAGGGAAAAAGAAAAAAAGGAAAGGGGAGAAAAATGAGAAAAAAGATAAAATAGAAACAAAGCTTATGTAAGTAAGAAGGAGAAGAAGGGTTGAAAGAAGGGAATGGGGAAAAATAAGAATCAAGATACACCATGTAGAGGTACAGATTCCATATGATGAATAGGATCATTACGTATATCTAAATTGTAATGATCAACTTAACTAAAAATTAAAAATACATATTAAACTTGGAGTTTCAGAAAAATACTGAATAGTTTCTCTGGTATGAAAAACTAAAAGTGTAATAAGGTTTAAATGGAATAAATGATAGTGTGAGATAGGAATAAAACGGCTGAAAGAGAAGGGGAAGGGGCAAGGGGAGGGGAAGGAAATAAGGGAAAAGGAAAAAATACGAAAAAATGGAAGCAAAGTCTTTGTAAATGGAGAAGGGTGAAGGCATGAAGCGGTGAAGGCAGGGCAGGGCAATGGCGAAAAAATAAGAACCAAGCTACATCACGTAAAGGCACAAGATCCCAATGATAAATGTAACGTACTGTTAACCTTAAATGTACCAGCAAACTTAATGAAAAAAAAAGAATAAAAAAGACTAATGCTAGACCATAAAAAAAGAGAGAAACAAAAAGAAATACCTAGCAGTGTGTCTCGGGGGTGGGTCATGGAGGCATAAACTTGGGATCTATATCTGATTCCCAGCCCCTTTTTCTCTCTTGCACCATTCTCCTGCTCTGCTTCCTGGAAAACTGATCACTTGCTCTGACAGGCTCTTCAGCTATTATGTTCCTGCTTGGAGCCAGACACTGAATCCTGTGAAAAAGTGAGCTGAGTAAGCCTTTCCTCCTTTATGTGAGGTTGTCATGTATTCTGTCCAGCAATAGGTAAGCTGACAGTACAAATGGTCACCTGGACTCAAACTACCCCTACGAGCCAAGAAGGCTTTTGGACTTCCATAGGACCCTTCAACATGAAACCATTTTTATTTTAAACAGGTAAATCGGTTTCAGTTGCCGTAAAGTTAGAAATAACAAGTTGCAAAGAAGTGAATACAAATATGTGGAGCATTGGTACATCCAAGCCGGACTGATTGCATCCTAATTTTGATGAAACTTGTAAGAACTTGTGTTCTAAAGATTTAATTGTTCCATGTTTACAAGTTGCCTACTGCATTTCCTCATCCTGTTTACTTAAAGCTACCAGTTGCCGTGAGGTTTGCCAAGTAAATGAATGCTTTAGAATTTTTTTTTTTATTTGTGGGCCAAAGATCAAATACCTACTAACCTTAATCTCTCATGAGGAAATATTAGCCTTTCAGACACGTGAAACAACAGAAGAACCCACCCTAAATTAATAATGACAAATTTTAGGGTAGCGGGTTGAGGAAAAGAGTCCAGCAAGAAGTCATAAAGGTACTAGAGAAGAGTGGGAATAAGTAATAACATCCAAAAGTTGAAATCCATACACAAAAAATAAACCTAAACCTCACCTCTTATTCAAAATGAACTCAAATTGGACGACACCCCTAAATGTAATGACCTATGAATTCCTACAAGAAAATAAAAGGACATCTTCTTGACTTTGAAATTATGCAATGGAGACATTAGACATAGTCTCTGGATTACATTCCTTACTGGAAAAAATTTCATAAACTTAAAAACTGTGGTCTGAGTAGATCAATGTTAAAGAAATGAAATAACAACTACAGACTGTGAGTAAATACTTGTCAACCGCAAATCCAGTAATAAAAAAGAATACATTTTAAAAATATATAGAAACTAGATAGATACCAAATCCATTATTCACTATTGTAAATCTCAAATCTCACTATTCTACATTAAATAGCCAGCTTCAAGAGGTTGTATACTATATAATTACTTTATATGACATTCTTTTTTTTTTTTATTGAGTTTATTGGTACATTTAGGGATACAGTACAGTTACATTCATTGTTGGGATCATGTACCTTTACATGGCAAGTCTTGATTCTCATTTTTTCCCCTTACCTCTGCCCTCCCTTCACCCCCTCCTCCCCTCCCCATCTACAAACACTTTATTTTCATCTTTTCATTCTCTCACATTTTTTTCTTTTCCCTTTTTGTTCTTCCCCTACGTATCACACCTTCCCTACACCTTTAGCTCCTTTCCTCCCATTTCTAAAT
>NW_022900942.1:56429656-56451502 GCF_012274545.1 Fukomys damarensis | reverse complement strand
GCAGGCAGGCAGCTGAAAAAAAAACCCCCCGACATTCTTAAACTGTAGGAATGGGGAGAATATTATCAGTGGTTTCTAGGGGATAGAGGTTAGAGATAAAGAGGAATAATTTTAGGAGACATTTTGGTTGGGGGAGAGCGAAAGTTCCTCTGTGTCGATTGTACTGGTAGTTACATCAATCCAGACATTTTTTAAATTCATATAATCTGTCCCTCCAAAAAAGTTCACTTTAGTCTGATAATCTATAAAATAGCATTTTTAAAGATACAAAATTAAACCCAAAAGAAAGATATTTTTCAGCCTCTGCCTCATTTTACAATGTTAATTGCAATTCTAGGAACCAGAGGCATGGACTCACTGTGGACTGGTATTGACTGCAGACTGGTATCATCATAGAGCTAAATCATGGTTCTAGAGAAAACGTTGCCTGGACCATTCAGAGCACCATTAAGTGAGAGACTGGAAGTTCTTTACATGAGTGGTCAGCTGTCAGTGGTCATCCTGCAAAATCCTGGCACACCAGAGATATTTGTCTCAATTATTTCAATTGGCCTCAATTATTCAAACTGGCCTCAGATTCCCCAGGGAAGGGCCACCCCACCACAGTTTTTAGTATTATGTAGGCTAATTATTGGTCACGTTTTAGTGTGCTGTATATGGTTTTTCTCTTCTCTGCCTTGTGAAGTCTGTTTTCTTGGCCTCTTTGACCTATGCAGACCTCCTAAAACTAGCACATACTTTTTATGTAATCTTAGTATCACTCATTTCCTTAACTTTCATCTCTTTCCTGAGACCCCTTACCAGTTGTTGTCTTTGAGTGAAACAAGATGACAGGTAGTCTTCCATTGGCCTTGGCCGGGAGATTGTTGTCTCTCTCTCTCTCTCTCTCTCTCTCTCTCTCTCTCTCTCTCTCTCTCTCTGTCTCTCTCTCCTTTAGGAATTCTTGCATCATGGAGGCTCAGAGAAACACACTCAAGGCCAGGATGCTCCAGCCACACTTCCCCTCCCCCTTAGCTGTAAGAGAAAGTAGCCAAGTTGTGTAGATCTCTGTGTTCTTCCCGTTATCTTTTACTGCTGTCTCCTACAACACCACCCTTTTCCCCATCTTGATACCTTCTGTACAAAGTATCCTAGTCACATAGATTCAGATTCAGATTTAGCTAACATTGTAACTGCCTGTCCTATACCAGCAAGCCCATTCTCTGATAAACACTGCCTCACTTAATTCAGTACCCCACTGTCTTGAAAATATTTGTTAAACACTAATTTACATTAGGTGCTATGTTAAACTCAGGACAAAAGCCATTCAAAAGTCTTTCAGGCCCTTGCAACATAATGGCACAGCCTATCTATATAAGTGCATGCACTTTTAGTGTTTGTTTATTTATTGTGGATTTGAGAGGGGACACCCTCAAATGTGGGTACCTCAACATTTAACCCAGAAATGTAACCTGCCCACGTTGGAAGGTAGTATGTACTAGGAAATACACAACCCCCTCTTAATCATTGCAAAATAAATCAACGTGCACATCAACATAATTTTTGGTGGTTACATTGTACTTTTTGTCATCCACAAATATAAGGTAGTCAGTGATAATGATAGGTATGTATTCGTATCACATGCAAATCACAGCCTAGAGGCTTTGGACAAGTTTTCAACACAGTATTTGGCTAAGCAAAGTTTGAGCACTTTGCTGTGGGGCTGTGCTGTCTGCTGGTCTTGTTTCCTCTTATCATGGAAAAGCAGAGTAAAAGCTAAGCAGAAGCGTAGAGGAGAGTCCCGCTTGCTAATTCTTTCACTTAAACTATTGCCAAAATCAATTTTGAAGCATTATCTCAAAGTTTCTTTCAATTTGATCTGGATGCCTCCCTTCAGCTAGAATATCACCCCCTACAATGGAATCTTTATTACATCACTCTAATCTAATTTAAATGCATTTTTACTGTACTTGGTTTAATGAATGTGGAATGTGTCACTATGAAATTGCATCATTAATTTGATAAATAGGACTTGAAGGTATAATTTTTTCCAGCATTGCAGACTAATGAAGCTAAAATACATATATAATAAGAAGTGTAAATAATAAATTATTCTTTGGAGCAAAAAAATTAATTAGATCTTACCACAAATTGCATCTCAATGTCAGCTTTTTTTTCCAAAACAACTGACTTTCAAACTATTTGGAACAGCATTGTAAACCTTGGAAAGTTTCTCAGGTGGTTACCTTGCGTCCTGGGAATCTGCTTTAAGAAACTGCTGCTGTTCAAAAAGTCCTTTCAAGATGCTAGTACGGATCCCCTGTTGTCATTTCTACCGGGCATTTAGAGTGTCTGGTTGAATTAATCTTCTTCTTTAAGTTTGTTTTGTTTTTTCATAAAAACTCCCAGAATCCTTTCAGATAGTATGCTGTGGAAATGAAAGGAGAGAGGTGGTGGGGAAAGAGAGAGACAGACCTTATACGAACACTATATGTAAAGGTGACCAGAACTCCATTTCCAGTGATTTCAGGGCAAGTTCTCCAGCACCGGGAGCTGTGCCTGTGTCATCCATCTGCAGAAAGATGTGATAACAGAGGGCAATGGATTACATCCCAATTACTGTTCAGATGCACACTCTTGGGTAGATAAGCTAGAAGTTAGCTGCTTAATACGCACACTAAAACCAGGGAATAGATAATCTTCCAAATGAGACTGTACAGCTTAGGTGAAGAAGGAGTTGTGGGCATGACTGCCATAAGAGTATGTGGCTTCAGGTTCAGCCTAGGAGCAGTGACTTTCATATTTGTACAGTAATTCCTAGAATCCTCATTGAGAACATCTTTTCAGAGGGCACGGGTTAGAGCTCATCCAGCCTCTTAGAAACACAAAGACAGCAAAAGCCCAAAGGCAAGGTAATAGAGACCATTTGGAGGCTCCAGTCTTCGTTTTTAGTCTCTGTGATAATTTTAAACACAAAGTGTACTTCATCCACGATGTTTTTACTTTTTATTTATCAGACATAAGGATTGTTTTTAGGTTCATAGTCACGATGAAGCTAAATTAGTTCCTTGTAGAAAGGTTCCAAGGAAAGGGGGAATACAGTGGACCATGGGGATCTGGCCATCCCTTCTTTGTCTCCACCCACTGCTGTGTGCAATCACAGACAACTTACCCTACTCTGTCCCTTCCTGGCCTGATCAGATGCTGGGCCAAATCCTGTCCTTGGTCTTACTTTCCATTCCTAGTGCATAGTTTAACAAGCAATGTTTTTTATTCCTTGTTATTTGATCTGAAGCCAAAATTCTGACGTGGCATCAGTTTTGTTGCCAGATAATGCATTAAACCTTACTAAGGGGTAAACATAATGATCTTCATTAAACCCTTTCAATGAACCCACCTCCTGCTTCTTCAGGTTGAGAAAAGCACTGATGAGGAACTCTGTGGAAGCTTCTTAGAGCTATTTTCTCCTTATAACAGGGGGAGGGAGAGATGAGTGGCAGCTTTTGGGGGGCAAAAGAAAGTTAGGTAAACATAAAAGGTTTTGTAAGATTTCCTCTCCTAATGGCAAAGTTTTAGAGCAATAAATCACAATTCAGTCAATACCATTAGTTTTGGGGCATTATAGACCCTCATTAAAGTGCATAAACAATTATATTTATTGAAGGTAATGTACTGTGTAGTGCATTATAACGACACTCATTAACATATGTAATCATCATTTGAATGGGCTTCACAACAATGTAAACTGATAATGGCGTGATTACACACTGGGTTATTAACTTTTCAGTCTTAAGATAATAAAAGGTGACGCAAGAAACCAAAGGCACATATGCATTGCCCTTCATTTGTGAGTTACACATTTCATACCAAATTCTGTACTCAGTTATGCATGCTCAGGGGCTGCCTCTTTTATTACCTATTGTCTTGGCAGGATGCTAAATTCCATGCACTGCTTTGAGCATCAGGGAAAGCATACAGCAGGAACCATTCAAGCCCCCAGTATAAAGTCAATTATATGGGTGGCCCTATTTCTATCGCATACTGTAGCTAGACCCATTCATGCTCTGGTTTGATACCTTGCTACTCTGTACCCTGACAATATCACATGCTTTAAGAAACATGAGAATTTCTTCCAAACCCTTCCTTTGAAAATGTCTTTTAAGAGAAAATTGGCTGATGGAGAAACAGTAAGAAAACCCAGATTTAAGGAACACTACAAATGTGACGAGGTCATGAACAACAAAGAATAAGGAACTATCCTAAAAAAAGACTAAAAGAGACATAACTAAATGTGATGCATGACTTTAACTTAGATCCTGGACCAGAGATTTTCTTTTTTGTTGTGAAGATATTTTTTATTAGGACAATAGGAAAAATTTGAATACGATCTGGAAGTCAGATCATAGCACCCTATAAATATTAATATCTTGAGTGTGATAATTTTACTGTGGTTATATAAGACAGTGCCCTTTTCCCTAGTGCATACCATATGAAAAGTATTTTAGGGCAAGGTCTCTTTCTGACTGCAATTTACTCTCAAATGGATCAGGAAAAGTAATAAGCATAAATGTCTAACAACAACAATAATAAATGGAGATAGGGAATCATTCTAAAAATGATAATCTGGATGAAGGATATGCAGAAAATTCCACTAGCCATGTGACATTCTCTACATCTGAAGTTATTTCAAAATTTAAAGCAGAGAAACATTTAGAATGTAAGAATTGACCATAAAAAGGCCACGACTTTAATTAAGTGGGTCTGTTGGCTGGTGTTATCAGCAACAAGTCAGAATAATGAGCAGCAGTTCAGTCTTCATTTATGTCCTTTATCTGCCCTGTCAGTGAAAATCCCAGATTTGAAAGGACCTTCATTAATTCCTTTCTTCCCAGTCAATATGTATTTCCTATATTTTAGAGCCAGGAATGACAGAGGGTTTGTGATATGAAAGGTGAAAGACACTGCACTCTAATTGCCTAGATGAAAGAGTTATAGCAGTAGCCACTTAAAATTCCCTCTTTGCCTGTGACTTCACAACTAGGCTGGAACAAGCTTGAGAGCTATGTTCAATAGCACGCGTGAGCACCTGTCTGGATCAGCCCTAAAGAAAGTAGTCCCACTTTCCACCTGGGCAAAAAGCTACCACAAACCCTAACCAGTGGATCCTGTCATGAGCCGTGTTCTTAGAACTCACACTTATTACAGAGAGAAGGAATTAAAAAGAAGCTAAAGAAATTACCTACAACACTGATTGATGGAAGAGTTAAAAAAGACTGATCTCAGAAATTTCTGATATTTGTCTTCTTTGTGTCCCATTAGACTGCATAACTCCATGGAAACAATATTAATGTATTTTAAATTTTTTCTTTACAATATATTTCCTTTAGTTGTCCAATTTTCACAAACCTTCACATGAATTGAAGAGTTCTACAGATAAAAGCTACTCACTCCAATGTGCAGTTATAAAAGCAGAAGTGCCTGTCTTCTCAAACTACCAACCAAAATTGATCAATTGCTCTACAGATAAGAGGAAGTGCGTCTCTCCTATCTTTACAGATAACTAGACTTGAAAAACACATCTGGTATTGTTAATGCTTTTGTTAAATCACATTCATGTTGGCACAATCATCTAGTCTCATGATAAACACTGAGCACTTTTACGAGCTACATGGTATTGCTTTAAGAAATGTTCAATTAACTGACAGCTGCCTGTCAACTTCTGACTCTGAGGAGATGCAGGAACTCAGCTCGTCAAGCTCTGGGGAATTCTAGGGCCCTCCAAGAGGGTAAATGGCTGTCCATTAGTGGAAGGCCCAGTGGAGCCCTGGAATCTGTTAAGTGGGCAGTTCTTGCTGTGGAAGGTCATATAATTCCCTATTGCCATCTGAGAGAACTGGGAAAATTCAACTTGAAGCAAAGACTGGGGTGGTGTAAGTTTATGCACTAAGGGAAATCATTTCATGCAGTTTGGTATTACCATACACCATGTTTTATTTATACTCTATACTGGATGAGAAATTGAATACTATGCTCTTTTCTGGCAATGGAAACCTGCCTTATTCTCCTGGACTGGGCAAAGTCTCAATACAGCAGCTTGCAGCCTTTTTGACTATGTATTATAGAGTGGCTTCTGTGCATTATATATTAAAAATGATATGCACTGTGAGTTTATATGCCACACACACTACATTTTTCTATATTACGTCCTGCAATCTATCATATTAAGTGAAAGGCGTGATGGAGTGGGCCTCAGGTAATGTAAAGAAGATTGCTAACAGCTTGCATGCTGCATTGAGAGTAGGTAGGTATTTCTGCAGTGTGCTCCATATATATTTCAAGTGAGCACATGGCAAACTGAACACATAGACAGTTCAACATACCTGGCAATGGAATTAACTACCTAGATACTATTAAAATTACCCACTGGCTCCAAACATCATGCCTGTTCCATTAACAAAGCCCAGCAAAGGTTTGTGTTAGCCAAATGGTCCCTCCCAGAAGAAGGAAAAAAATGAGGTCTGGCCCCACTCCAAAGCAGTCAGTGCAAGATAACAAAGGGCCTCAGGACAGGAGAAGTGGACACACATTCAGCTATCACCACCTCTGAGCTGTACATCTATGCCTCCTCTTCTTCAGGCTAATACACAAAAACTGGAGATCCCATGTCCAGACAGCACACGCACATGCACATGCACATGCACACACAAAACTCTACCAATCCATGGTTAACAATTAATGAAAGAAGAAGTATTGGCTCCTGTCTTTGAAATAGAAGTGCACCTTCTTCTCATGGCCTGATTTGTTCATTTATCAGAATTCCTAAATCTGGGGAGACTCAGAATTGTGTCACCTGCCTCATAATTTTCCCTAAAACTGTCTTTTCTGGAACTTTCTGGGATGAAAACGTGCCTATAAACTGGACCACTGTTTTCTTAGCATAATCTTGATGGTATGTTGGGAATTCTGATAGTCATTTTTTTCTGCTGATTTTTGCCTTGGTTCTGCTTATTCACTGATTTAAAGGTGTAATGTTTTCCCGTTACCTAAGAGCAAAGTGACTGCCTATAAGGACTTGACCTTGTCTTCTGTCACAGTGAGTGCCCCCAATCCTCACCGTCTGCGTTCCTGCAGTTACTTTAATCTATAGTTACTGATCTTGGAATTACACTTAAAAAGAAGAAGATGAACCTGTGATTAGATACTCATGACCGGCCACAGAGCAGTCCTGCCTTCTCATTGTCACTGTAGAATCTGCTTCTGACAGGGCTGCAGGTAGTCACAGAGGTGAAGGATCTTTGCCATCAATATTAGTGAAAAGCACGGTCATTTAAGGTGCTGTATAATCACTCATTACTTCTATTCTTCCAGCACTGATACACCTCATGTGGTGAGGGGATTGTAGCTTTTGTGGGGAGAGACACTTGGCCTCGAGTATCAGGCATTACAATACATCTCTGGTGCAATATTATCAGGTGACACCGATTCATCCCAGAGCATTTTACAGCTTAACAGAAGGTTTTGATTTCCTGGTGGAGTCTTAATTGATTCTGAATTCTTTAGCATTCAACTTTCCTCATGATGACTGTTATAAGATTTAATACAGGAAATATTAAGTTTAAACAAAGATGGCCCAGAAGGGATACTTTAGTGGACTGTCAAAGAGATTGCTCACTATTAAGTGGAACTATCAAGCTAGGCAAGTGGACTTGGGTTTTGTTTTAGACCTCCTTGTGGATTTCTCCAGCTGGCCCAGAAGGAGAAGACCAGAACTGCTCCACGATTCATGATCTCAACTGCTAGATGATGTACAAAGTGATATGGAGAAGCCAAGGAATGCTAGCAGGAGTTATTTCTGGCTTTCTTCCATCAAGGGAAAGGCTGCCAAAATTCAAAACTCTAAAGATGCAGGTGAATGGGGAAACAGCATCAGGAAAATGGCTCCCCTGGGAGAAGTCCCTGTGCTGTAGATGGAGACTCCATTACTGTCTGGCCATAAAATTTGCCCCCATTCTTTTTTCCTGTCAGCCTGTGACAAACCCACCTTCAGAATTCTTAGATGGACCAAGTCAAATTGGAAGCCATGAGCGGAATAGCAATGAGATAACACCAGGATGGCAAGTGTTTGCTTTCATGTGTGGGGAGGAACTTATGACCATTGGGCTGCTTAAAATCTCTAGTGTATCCCTGCACAGCTATCTCTGGCCTTTCTCCTGAGTAAGAGGGTCTGTAAGTGCTCCTCACCAAAACAAGAGGGCAGGTGGAGAGGTTGATCTTCCAGTCACTCAGAGGAACACTGAATATTCATTCATCCTGCAGATATTAAAATAAGAATTGCTGAGCACTTACTATTTATCTGTCAGAGCTCCAGTTATTGCCACCACTCTGGTCTTTCCAGAACATGTCCATAGGAAGATACTGGCCCTATCCTGGAAATGATCTCACAGTGTTGACAGGCATCTGTGTTGCCACAGCCCAGTACTGCTCAGCAAACACAGTGCTCCACTTTGCAGAAACCCCAGGGCCTGCTGCCCCCCACTTTGTGACCCACAGTACCCACGCACGCAAGGCTTCCCGCTAGGCAAGCTGATCCAAGTTTATCTCTATAAATGTACATGATCATTCTGCAGCTGTCAGAAGCGCCTGGAAAAGCCCAAGAGTTCAGTATGAAAGGTGCTATTAGGCTGGGAAAGCACCACGGCTGCCACAGACAGCTCATTTCCACAATAGACCTGAGGATTTTTTTTAAAAAAAAAAACATAGTTGTTTTGCCTGCAGCATAAACAAGGCATAGTCTCCTTGAGCAAGTGGAACCAGCCTCATGGAGATGAAGCTCCAATCTGTCTTGCTAAATCCTGACATTAAACACACATACACACCCACACATACAAACGCATACATGGCAAAGTACAAGTGTGAGGTGGTCTCCTCTGAGGCTGGACTTTACAACACTGTTTCTCACGGCAGTGTAAGTAGTGTTTTGAAACGTAACAATAGCATTTTATTGTAAAAGTGACACATGCTCACTCCTGGAAATGTGAAATGGAGAGAAAAATCCACCCCATAATTTCGCAGCACAAGGATATTTACAAATTTAGAAATTATGTTCTCTGCCATGCTTTATCAATAAACTAAATTATAAAATATAACATATAAAAATAATATGCTACTAAAAAACATTTATATAAATAGAAATAAAATTTTATTTATTGCATATATTTATACATATATGCAGGCCTAAATTCTCTAAATATAAATAAAACATTATGGTGTACATTATAATCATTTGTATGTCAATTGTATGCTTATATATATATTATAAACACATACTTCTTCCTTTACATAATTGAGTAATACTGTATATATATGCACACAATTTTGTGTGTTGTTACTTGTCTACAAAGGGAACAATTCCTCAGGTCAGTAATCATTTATATTCAATAAATATTTTTAATGACTATATACTATTCCATTATATGTAGGACTCCTCACTTTTTCAGTTGTCTACTCTTACAAAACTCAAAAACTATTTCCATGTTTTATATCTGTAGACAATGTTCTACTAAATATCCTTATAGTTACATCTTTGGCATTGTTTCTACTCGCTTCAGTGACTTCAGAGACTGTTAACATTTTCAAGACTCATCATACACATTGTCAAGTACTTTCCTCAAAACCAACTTTGTTCCCTGAAGATAAGAAATTTTCCTGGTTCCACATCAACCATGGTGCAATGGGGCAGATTTGGTACAAAGCATGTAATTTTATAACTTCCTGGGTGTCTCGCCTGCTAAGATCAACCAAAAGTAAGTTGTTTTCTATCTGATAACTGTAACTACATGATCACCCAGATCTGAGATAGATGACTGCTTTAATCACTACCTCAACCCCTCAAATGGCATTAATGTTTCACATTGCATTTTTAATCACCATCCTTCCTTCAGAGATACAGCTCTACTAATTACCTCTTGATGTTATAATTTCCTGAATCCCCTTGCTGTCAGGACCTTTCACAAGGGCGAACGGTTTTATTAGAAAAAAGGCAGAGACAAGTTCCTTGTTTATCCCAATGTATGAAGTCTTGTGGTTCCACCTGAGGAAGCCTCAATGTCTTTCAGAAGATGAGATGGTGAACTCTTCCAATTTGCACCCACCTGTCCTCATCTCCTTAGAAATACAAAGTAATTTGAAAATGAGGATGAACTATGCGCACGCGCGCCCGCGCGCGTGTGTGTGTGTGTGTGTGTGTGTGTGTGCGTGTGTAATGCTAGTAGTGGGGTGTCATTTTGTCCCTTGATGCTGTGGCTTGAAAATCTATCTTCTGTACAAATACTCTGCCAGGCAGTCCCTCTGTGATTGATATTGTCTTTATCAAGGACACTAAAGCAGTGAACAACTTGCTGCTCAAAGTCCCACGAGGACCTGCATGGGCCTTGGACTGGAATTCACAGTCTACATTTCCAACCCCAGCCTGGGAGGTTCAACCACCCTTCCCCTGAAGAATGATCTAAGCCCTTTTGTGGAAAGTTTGATGGATAGAGACAGCTCAAGCACTAAACTGGAACCCAAAATCAATAAACGTATTAGGACTGGGTGCACACAGATTGGTAGCCATTTAATTCCCATGCTATTAATTTTTTCCCCCTTCTAGACATGAGCTGGGGTGCAGTGTATGATCTTGCTAAATCACAGCTGCAGTCTGCCCTTGAAGGAGCCCTGGTAGGTTGAACGAGGGACCTTTTTCACCTGGTACTTCAACCAGTCTTCTTAGCAGACTTTCATTTGAAATATTAGGAGAAGACCTTATTGTTCTCATTGGTATTTGTGTGTGAAAACAAAGACTTCCTATTACATCATTTAAAAAAAAAACTTTATTCTGGATATTTTCAAATATTTACAAATTTGAAATAAGAGCGCAACAAAACACCTTAAGCCATATGTTTCATTTTTTCACTCATTCGGAACATTTTAGATTTTGTTTCGCTTGTTTCGTTTTTTATATTTGGCTTGTGCCCTTGGCTTCAGGAATCCTGCTTGGCTTCTGGAGACAATGAGCTTCTCTTGGTTGCGGTACAAAGGTTACCACGTTCAGAGCACATGTGGGGTTATCCTCATCTAAGTGTGCAATCAATGGGCAAAACCAAACCATCCTAGAGCCCTTATTGACCCCCACGTCCAATCCTTCATGACTCTGCCCACCCTGGTGACTCCACTCCCAAGCATATCCCCTATGGGAGCACTTTATCGCCCATCTGTTTCTCCAGTGTAAATCCTATTTTCCCATCCTGATCATTACTACAGCTTCTTATTTGTAATTGCTGCTTCTGCCCTGGTCTCCCAGCCCCTCCAAAACCCTATCCTTGCTTGGAACACAAGTGATCATGCCTCCAATGGCTTCTACTTCTGTCATCCGTGGTGCCCGGTACTATCTTTTACCAACGCAAATGGACCATCTTGTATCCCTTATGCAAACCTTCCTATTGCACTTAAAGTCCATGTTTTTCAGCTTACCATCCCTGCCTACCTATCAGAAGCAAATTTCCTATCATTTTCATCTTGCGTGCTAGGCTTCAGCTACCGTAGCTTTCTCTCAGCAACTTAATTAAATGTGTCAGACCAGGCTCCTTTCACTTGCCGGCCTTCCACTTGTTTCTTACTGTGTCTAACCCTGCCCCCATCTTCACTGTTACCCCTCCTGCTATGCAAGAATCAGCTCAGCTACCACCTCACTGAGAAATTTTCCTTTCCCACCTGAATAAAACTCTCTCCCAGCCTCAGAACTGTATTACTTATGACCTTACCTTACATGGAGTGCTTACTGTCATTTCTTGCCATTATATTTACAGCTCTGTGGAAAAAAAGAAAACTTTTAGTTATGATTCATTCACTGCTTCAGCTTGAGTTTCTGGCACAAGGGTATGTAATGGGAATGCTATAAGAATTTGTCAAAAGAAAGAATGAATATATAACAAAGGAACCTCAGAATCTTATTTTAAGAATACCATAAGTAGCAGCTCGTTTCCTGAATGACAAAGGTAAACTTAATAATAGAGAAAGCAGATCTGAAAAGCTCACAGTGGGTTGGGGGCCATGTGGGACCCTAAAGAATTCTAAGACAGAACAACCTCACACAGAGACAAAGTCAAGAGTGTAAGTCTAGGAAAGACTGCAGAATGCTTGATTTACACCCAGATAATATCCTTTCCCAGCCTCCCTCTCTGCCTAATATTCATGGCATCGAGTTAATGACCTTGAGTGAAACATGTATATTCCACAGGCCATTGAGTAAGAGGTTGAGTCTACTACTTCCCAGTAACTTACCACACTTTTAAGGCAGTTCTCTTCTTATCACCTTCTTGCTCTCTAACACCAGACATTGTTACCTCCATCCCCATTGTCTACTGACACTGATCTCTCCAGATTTATCCCGATTTGCAATTCTAGTTCTAATTCTTCATCTTCATTCTCTTTGGCCTCGCATCGTACTCAGTGTTGACCACGTTTTTCGTAAAAAGTCTTTGCTCCTAAGAGCTTTCACTGCATTGAACGTGTGGTTTTCTTCCAAATGTTATAGATAAATTGCTTCTATGGGCTGGATCTGTTTCCTTGGCATTCTCCAAGTTTTCCATCTTAGTCCACTGCTTTACTCTATTCTCTAGGAAACACATGCTAATTACAGCATGGGGCCATTTATCCAGATAACAACATTCAAGTACAAATCGTCAAGTCAAAATTGAGTTTATCTTTTCTCCAGAGTCAGCTTTCCTTCCAAATTTTCTTATTTACATCATTATACTTATATATTTTAAATACTTTATTAAAAAAGTTTAAAAAGCATCTTGGATTACTTCATCTCCTCCCAATCTTTCCCATTAGAGCATATTCCACTTTTATTTTATTGTGTTTTTCATGTTAATTACTTTCTGTTATTACCGCTATCAATTAATTCCCCTCACTCACTTTTTACCCAGTCCAATAAATCTAGTCAAGTTAATCTTACAACAATCTTCACCCACATCACTGTGTTGCTCAAGGACCATCTTTGACTCCCATTACCTATTCCATAAACTCTGGAACTTGCTTCAGAACGATGTCTGCCTCCCACATGAACTTTCTTCCTTCACTGGGGTCATTTTCCCTGCTCCTGACATCAAATTTCTCCTCGAGGCAGTTCTGCTCTGTGACTGCCATCCTTCCTTGACACATTCTCCCTCCACGCTAAAGCCTCTGCATAATAAAGGAAAGGGTCTTAACTGCTATAAAACATAGGCACACTAGCTGAGTGTGGTAGTGAACATCTCTAATCCTAGCACTCTGGCAGGAAAATTCAAAGTTTGAGCCCAGCTTGGGAAATTTATAGTTTTCTGAGGTTATGATTTGTCCCAGTTCTGGGACCAGAATCTAAGTCTTCATTGCTTTAAGGATATTTTTATATAGATGATATTCAGAAGACCACTGTCCCAAGCAAATATATATAAGCCACATATGTAATCTAAAATTTTCTAGTCACATTATAAAAATAAAACAAGACAAGTAATTTCATATTAATTTTATTTAACCCAATATACTCAAAGTAGTATGATTTCAATATGTAATCAACACTTCAAAATTTAATGAAATGCTATATTCTTTTTTTTCAAATTAAATCTTCAAACTCAAGAGTGTGTTTTATATTCATAGCACATCTCCGTTTGGGCCCTCAATATTTCATTAGAAATATTTTGATCTTTATTTTGATTTCATAAAACTTATAGCTGATTCAAATCCAAATCAAAGGTAGATTCAAATCCTAGTTTTTCCAAATATGCTTAAAATCTTCCCACTAACTAGGTTATTAGTGTTTACATTAAATTAAATTTAAATACAATTAACAACTAATTATTAGTCTCACTAACCACATTCCCAGTGCTCAGCAGCTGTATTGTGGCCAGAGGCATCCATGCTGCATAGCATAGCTTCAGAGAGCCAATACTTTTCTCTCTAATATGAGGGATTGAACTCACAGCCTTTGTATAGAGCTGGATCCCCAGTCCTTTTGAGTTTTTATTTGGAGACAGGATCCTGCTAAGTCACTAAATGCTGTTTAAATTTAGGGTGCTTCTGCCTCAGCCTCCCAAGAGTTCTGGGATGACAGGTTATGTGCCACCATGCCCTTTTCAGTTCTCATGTTTACAACTAACATATATTGAATACAATATGTTAATAAGGGGCCAAGAACTCTGTCCTGAGCTCTGTTTATATTCTCACTTAGCTAATTGTATTACCTTTAGCTTACAGAATTGAGTGCTACTGTGTCCCCATTGTACAGAGGAAATAGGGATTTGGGTCAGTCCTGACTGGTAGAGGGACCTGTTCTGTCCGCATTTCAGCCTGTGCTGCTCCTACTTGACCCTGTCTAGGTGCCTAGGGCACCACCTTCTTGTACAGGATGCTTAGTAAGTACAAATGCTGATGATACTCAGCACCCACCAGAGAAAGATGGCGATCATCACAAAATGCTGGGGGCCCCTCCAGGGTGTAGTGTGGTGTGTGGAAAGGAGGCTTGCCTTTGCTTTATCTGTGCTCAAGTCTCATGCACGTCCCCCATCAACAGAGCAACTGCTGTGGCTTCAAAGGCACTGGTTTCTGAGGACAGCGCCTGCCTCCAGAACTCTGCAGCAGGAGCACCTGTTCTGGAGCCCCAGAGGGCGGCTGCAGCTCTCCACGTTTGGAGGTGGGGTGGTGGGAGGCAGCAGAATCACACAGAGCAGTTGTCAGCAGGCCAAGGAGCAGACCAGCGGAAGCCACGATGCCAAGGAACATTCCGTGCAGGCTGCAGGGATGTTAAGATTCCCAGAAAGAGAAAGAAACATTGCTTGGAAACCAAATCAAGATTCACCAGGCTTGTACAAGGCATTTAGCTTTTAGTTGTTATAAAAATGAAAATAATTGTGAAAGCAGAGAGAAATGTGCAGCTGCTCGGGGCTATTCGTGCCATAAGAGATCCCACCAGGCCCTTTTTATTGTTGCAGTTTTGGCAAATTATTTTCTTATCACAAGCAACCTCCTCACTTCTGTTCCTGGGTAAGCACTTCGGCCCATAAAGCTGTGGGTCAGCCACAGTTGGGCTCCACGGCACATGGAGCAGGTGGCCATGGGGAGCTTCTGAGCCTGCCCCTCCGAAAAGCAACAACTGGAGTCTATAAAAAGCTGACCTGGCTGGGCCATCCATTGACCAGGGCCTGGGACTCTGGGCTGAATCACCTGGCCCTGTCGCACAACCTCACCTGCTGGAACCATCATTTGCAGGGACCTCCTGCCTGGCTGGGGCCCACCCTCCCAGGGTGCTGACCCCTTGGTGGCCTTAAGGGCAAGGGGCAGGTGCAGGAGCAGGCTATCCGCTGCCAGGCATTGGCCGAGCTGTGGACAGAAGGGGCCGGGTGCCCACCACACATGTGCGCTGGACAAATGCGCTGGCATCTCCAGCGTGGGCAGAGAGCATGCTGCTCCCATTATGCCGGCCCATTAGGGAAGCAATTGGAAAAAAAACATTTAGCAATTTGGATAGGAGTGAGCCTGCAGAATGACTCGTTTTTCTGTGACAGCCTGCCACATACAGATGAAAGGGAAAGCTTATAACAAATTTTCATTACCCCCAAATAAAAAAGTAACAGCAGGCAAAGCAAAGGCTTTGAGGCTGAGAGGTGGGGCCAGAAATCCACCCAGAAGACCACAAAGGAGCCTCAGCAAAACAAATCAATCATCTCTCAGTCACTTCTCCTTGCCCAGCACCTTGCATGCAGATGGCAATCAGGCCTGTCAGCCTGTCAGGCTGCGGCCTTCAGTTCCGTGCCTCCTGCTAGTCGGGAAGTGCACCCAGACACAGCCCAGGGGCTCGGCTTCGGTTCTTGCTGTTCCCGCTTGCTCACCTTCCCCCCACAGCCTGTTCTCTGCAGCAAAACCCACCCTGACCTGGGAGGCAGCAACGGCAGGAAGCGCGGGTTTGCAAACAGCACTAAAGTAAAGGGTCTTTGTATTTTGCTTCTCTTCCAGTTTTAGTTAGCACCAGGTGGAAATCAAACCTCAGATTGATTCAGCAGGGTAACGGGCCCTGTGGGGCTCTGGGATGCCTGAGGCTGCGGCTTCTTCAGTGTTCCTGCCACCCCAGTTCATGTTTTGCCCAGAGAGTCCAGAACACCCACTAGGCATAGACCCCAAATGAAGCCCTGCCTCTGAATCTCCCACACAAGGCCCACAACCCACTCCCGTTCTAATGAGCTGGCTGCCCGCAGAGCTGCATAATACATTGCGCCTTTGACCTTATTAGAAGACAACAGCACAAACTCTACCTTTTCCCATCCTGGGTGTCTGTCCACAGGTATCCCCAGCACGTTTACCATCTTGGAGAGAAAGGAATTGTGGCGGAGACTGCAGACTGGATCCTGGGGCTGGAAACGAAGAAATATTTTCTTCAGAATTTCTCCAAGCCCCTGTCTCTCTCGTGATGAACAGTCTCAAAAACATAAATTATCAAATACTGGGGTTTTAATTGCATCCAAGACTGCATACAGAATGGATAAAGGGGATTCATGCAGCTGAAATATTGTTCCCGTTTGAAATAGCCTGGTCACAGGCCCAAGAATCCCACAGCAGAAACTAGGGTTACCTCTTTCTATTTGTGTGAGATTTGATAAAATAGTTTCCAAAGAAGTAGCAGCACCAGGAAAGGTATGAGGTTTTAGTCTTCCTAATATGACAAATGCTCGACTTGGAGGATTTATGATGTGTGTGGTGCATGCACACCAGCGACTAATGAAAACCTGGAGCATTCAGGAAGGAGCCTCCCTTAGCCTCTGAGTTATCAGAGAAAGAGCCACTAAGATGGGATGAAGATTCGTCAAGGCACATCTGATATGCCAAACCCCTTAGATGTACAGTCCTTTGAATGGTAAACAGAGGCCCCAACAGAGAGTGGCAGAGCCAGGAAGAGGAGCACGGTTTTCTCAGGAGGATTGGCTCAGGACAGCTAGAAGGCCAAGACAGAGACAGGAAATCCAGTTCCATGGTTGAGTAGTGGAGTGGGAAGAGACGAATAGGCTCATAGGGGGGTTTTAGAGCAGTGAAAATACCCCGCATATTTTAGCAGTAGACTTATGTCACCGAAGTTTTTTTTTTCCCTACCCATAGAATGTATAAAATCAAGAGTGAACCCTAATGTCAACCATGGCTTTTGTTTATTTTACAAAGTATCGATGTAGGTTCAGCAATTCTAATAAATGTGTCACTCCAGTGGAGGATGTTTGGTAATGGAGGATGATATGCATAATTGGTAGCAGAGGCTATTTAGAAAAGCTCTGTACCTTATCTGTAGTAAGTAAGAAGAAAATAATATTGTACTGGCCCCCGATTTAGTTATAGACCCAAAAGATTTGAGTCCAGAAATAACTCTAATCAAATAGGGTCAACTAAACTTAAACAAGAGTGCCAAGAATACAAGGCAGGGAAGGGATAGTCTCTTCAATTGATGGTGTTAGAAAAAGTGGACATCCATGTGTAAAAACAGAACTTGTATTCTTATCTCACACTATACATAAAAATCAACTGAAAATAGATTGAAGACAAATGGGAGATCTGGAAACCATGAAATTTCAAGAACACAGAGAAACAAGCCTTCCGATATTAGCATTGGCAGTGATTTCTTGAATATAAAGCTAAAAATATAGGCAAGAAAAGCAAAAATGAAGAGGCCACTTAAAATTTGAAAACTTTCACATGGTAAGTGAACAATCAACAAAGTAAAAAGACAACATAGAGTATCAAAGATAATGTTTGCAAACTATGTATCAGGTAAGAAGTTACCTCCCAAAATATATAAGGTACATCTACAATGCAATAGCAATAAAATAACCCAACCTAAAATAGTCAAGGGACCTGACTAGATATTTGTTCACAGAAGACAATAGATACATGAAATGCTTAATAGATTTGTGAAAAAGTACTCAGTTTCATTAATCATTTGGGAAATACAAGAGGAAATCACAATGAGATCACTTAATCTCTGTTACAATTGCTCTCATCAAAAATAAATATAAATATAGCAAATGTAAAAAAAGATAAGATACTAAGGATGTGAAAAAAAGAACTCATATGCTCTTGGTAGGGATGTAAATTGCTTCAGCTATCATTGGAAAACAATGTGGAAATGCCTCAAAAAATATTAAAAAAGAATGCCATATGATACAGCAATTATACTTCTGAGTATATCACCAAAGCAATTGAATCAGGAACTCAAAGTGATATCTACTCTCTTGTGTTATCCACAGTATTCAGTGTATGAAAATCACCGAAATGCCCATTGGCAAAAGAATGAACAGAGGAAATGTAGCATACAGATAGAATGGAAATTATTCACTCTTAAAGAGAAAGAGATTCTGCTGTTTGCTACAACATGGGTGAAACATTAGGGGGAAGGCAGAACATAAGGATAAATACTACGTGATAACATTTATATATAACTAATCCAAAATAGCCAAACTGATCCCAGCAGAGAGTGAAATGTGGGTTGCCGAGGTTTGAAAGAAAGAAATGGGAAATACAGGTGTATATAAAGCAAGGGGTACAAAGTTTTCCTTACTCCTGATGAATTCATCCCAAAAATCCTCTGTAGAGCATAGTGCCTACAGTGAATGACACAAGATTATATATCTAAAACTTTGGTAAGGAAGAACCTTAGGTCTTCTTTTCACCAAGAATAATGCAAATAATGATTTTCAAAAGAGGAGAGGAAACTTTAAAATGAGATGGATAGGTTTTCGATAGATTGTACTGTGATGATTACTGTGCTTACCTACAAACTCACCAAGTTGTATACATTACATATGTGATGCTTTTTGTGTGTCAATCATATTTCAAACGTAGTTTTATGTCAGTCATATCTTCTAGAGTAGTTTTTTTAAAAAAGAAATCTTTCTACCCTAAAATGCTTGCAAGCACTCTGATTCACTTTACCATTATGTAACTCACCATTAAACAGATTCTAATTTTAAAAAAAAAGAAAGAAGAAGCTAAGAGACCATTGTTTGCGTTCTAGCAATAAAATAACCGATTTAAAAATAGACAAATGGCCTGAATAGATAGATCTTCAAAAGACAGCCGGTACACGAAATGGTCAACAGATACATGAAGATATATATGGTGGGGGGCTCTGAAGTTTTCAAGAACCCATTGCACCTTTCCTCTTATTGCTGAGACTTCAGGCTGGAAAGGAGGTCGCACATGGCCAGGACAGCTCGAAAGGTGAAGGCTTCAGCAGCCAGATAAGTGCTGTAATCGCTGAACTATTCTGACTTCAGGAGGCAGTGGAAGGGGACGCTTACTTGTTTTCATTACTGTATTATGCAGCATGCCCTGGCGACCTCTGTCAGTAAGGGCTGTACACTGAATACCAATATTCTGCCAGACACGGGTGGGGAAGTAGCTCGAAAAATGTAAACCTCTAAACAGATTTCTGGTCAGAAGAAAAGTCTTTCTTTCACAGGATTATCCTGATTTCAAATTCCCAAACCAGTGTTTTCTCAAAGAGTGGTCTGTACATCATTCTGACAAGCATCCCTTGGAGGCCCTCTGTGCCCATCACAGTTTCACCAGCTCAGAATCTGCAGGGTGGGGTCCCAGAGTCTGCGTTTCATAAACTCAGGAGGCCCAGATGCACACTGATGTTGGTGAACCACCACTCTAAACTAAACAAACCACTCCCCTATCCACAAGGAGGACACCAGCCAGCTAAAATAATAAAATAAAATTTGTACTTATCCCTGGACACAGAATTGCTCCCCAAGGAAAACAGCTGGCAGATATTCCTGCTGATGGCTGGTGGCCGTGGCTACAGCAGTTGTTTCCAGGCAATGGACAATTCTTCCAGCCCAAATAAAACTTAAGCTTAAAATAACAACCATGGTTTTTGTGCAACAGCGATGATTCTTTCCATTTATCATTCTCCAAAGTCATGTGGATTGCTTAGCGCCATCTGATCCAATGGTGCTCTCTATAAGCAAGCTGGACTTTGATTTGACCTCAAACACCACGTCTAAGAGTCAAAATACTGCCACAACGCTGCTGGCTTCCATGTTGCTTCTTCTGAACGCTTTCTGGCTCCTTTCACTTCTAGGCAGCGATGCTATACTGCTGATTTCCACCTTTTCTGATTCACTCTGTTTTGATCCTTCTCCTTTCTCAAGTGCTTTTCCAAACTCAGCCCTGATGAGCATTCAAGGGTCTTAGAAAACAGGTTGCCCTGCAGAGGCTAATGGGAGATGCTAAGAAAAACAATAATTCCTCTTTCCAAATTCCAGAGGGGGACAAACAGTAGAGTAAACAGATTTGTAAATGAAGAATATATCAACATTTATCAGTCTGATTCAAAACAAAGCTTGATTAAATATTTAGTGGGGACACTGGTGAACTCCAGCTTGTCCATAGGGAGGGGGGCAGTCAAGGACACCCTGGGGACCCTTTTTCCTCCACTTGCCATCTGACCCACAAAGGACCAGAGTACACTTTGTCTGCATAAGAGCAAAACCAACTGGGGCATTTCTTCTTTACAACCAAATGCAAAGCTGCCTGCTGTGTAAGTAGGTGGAACTAAGAGACTAAGTACCACCATTCACTCGCATTGCAAAAGACGTTAACCCTAAGTTTTCACAGCACTGCGCAGGAATCCTCAGAGGCTACAGAGAGGGCCATGAAGCCCTCTGCAAAATAAAACAACCTTTTCTGCCAGTGAGCTACAATTCTGTACCCTTCAGTTCCGCCTCTGACTCGCAGGGCGCTTGGTGTCAGCTGGAAAGCATGGCTCCTAGAGGGGACGATGATGTAGACTTGATTTATGGAGAGAAATTGGTCGAATATGCTTGTGGTTCTTCTAATTGCCACACTCTTCTTCCTTGTCCACCACTGATAGCCAGAGACTCCCTCTAAAAAGTAACTGAGACATTTTGTCACTTGTTCATGTGACTTGCACAGTTTGATATTTATAATTCTCCAGTTTTTCATACAAATGGACATCCTGCGAGTCTGCCCTTGTAGGTGTCTCATGTCAGCACTTCTGTGTCTTTGCTGCAAGGCCACACACTGTTTCACAGTAATAAGTGATCTCAGTCACCTGCAGATCAAATGTCACTTGTTTTCCAGCTTTTCTGACTATATCACTACTACTGCCACCCTTTGTGGTCTTCTCGCTGGAAAAGAAGCTTTCTGATATTTAGGGACAAGTGGAATAATGGATTCTATCCTCCGGGCCCAGGGGAGCGAGCCAGTAAAGCATCAGGAAGAGAGGGGACAAGGGGAATTCATTTCCCCCTCTGTTCCTCTCTCCAGGGAAGTTGCCTGAGGTATTTTTGCACAGGTTCTCTTCTGACAGCCTGCTCCCTGTATACAGAATTCGGTTCCGGGTATTAAATGCTGATGAATGCATTGAAGTGTTATACAAAATGGTCCCAGAGTGGCCAGAGAGAGTTAATATATCCCCCAAAGTACACAGGAGGGACTCACCCTGGGAGGAATGGGTTCCACCAGCCCAAACTCTGATAGGAAGTGTCAGTATTGAAACCAGGCATGGTGGTGCATGCCTGTGATCTCACCATACAAGAGGCTGAAGCACAAGGATCTCCCCAAGCTCAAAGTCAACCCAGGTGACACACTGAGTTCAAGGCAAGCCTGGACTACACAACAAAACCCTGTCTCAAAAAAAAAAAAAAAATCAGTAAGACTGAAAAGTAAAAAAGAAGGGTAACTTCTTTTTTTAATCATGCATGATGATTTCATTCTCAGTCATTTCTAAGAAGGTGAGAAGATTTAAAAAAAAAAAGACAGAGGATGAAAGAAGATACCTAA
>NW_022900942.1:56372466-56429455 GCF_012274545.1 Fukomys damarensis | reverse complement strand
TCTAAGATCTAAGAAGGTGAGAAGATTTAAAAAAAAAAAGACAGAGGATGAAAGAAGAGATACCTAAAGGAAAGAAAAAAGACACAGAGGAAAAGATCCAAAAAGAAGAAAGAGCAAGTGACACGTATAATATTTTTTATTTGTCCTGACTGCATTTGAAATTTTTGAGCTGCAGAAATTGAATCCCTTATGTCTCAAAGCCCCTCCAGGTAGTTGAAAAAAGTCACTCTCCACATCCCAGAGGAAGGTGATTCTGGGCTTTCATCAGCAACAGTAAACTCTATTTTAGAATATGTTTGTTACTGTATCAGAATTCCCTCCCTGGAATTATATTTTAAGGACTATGTATGTCGGTGCAATGAAAGACCATGTTTTTTAAAAAGGCTTTTTGTGTGCTTAAACTTTTTTTTTTAATCTCCCAAACTTGACTCTCTAGGTCCATGTCAGATTGTTAAAAACTGGATCTAAGGGCAATACTTTTCAGTAATAGTAGTAGGAATCATGTATCGGGGGACAAATTTATTAAAGTATTTTCTTGGTGACAAAAATAGCCAAAAATAAATAAATGCTGCTTGGTAACAAAGCATTATGCATCTATTTTTCAAGTATTTCTTCACATGTATAATATAAACTATCACATCTATTATAAAACATTTTGAAGATACAGACGTAAGCAAAAAGAAGAAAATTCTCACATAATTCAATCTACAAGACATAATTTGTTCTTAATATTTTGTGGCCTGTAACTCATTATTTTATAAAGAGAGATATAAATTAATTTTATTAAAATGAATCATTGTCTTTTTATTATTTTGTCAACTTTTTTAAAAGTTTTTGACATACTGGTCAGTGAATCATTAATTTGTTAACATTTGCATGTGAAATAATGCTGAGATAAATGGTCTCAGTTTCATATTTGTGTACGTTCACAATGATTTTCTGATTTTATGAAATGGAGTTATGAGATAAAAAATTTAGCCTTTGAAAGGTGGTTCTTTATATTGCCAAATATTATCCCAAAACTTGTATCAAAGTGCTTTTCTACCAAAGTAGTCATATCGATATCTTCAAAGTAGAGACTCTCATAGCAGATCCTATTCAAAAAAAGTAGTTTTGAGTATTCTGACCCCAATATAAATTTGTAGTGGATAGCAATTCTAGCAATAGGATTAAAGGTATTTTTTTATTAATTAGGTCCCAATGATGATGAAAATATGTTTGACATACTTCATTAAGCAAAGAATTTTTTTCTTTTTAAAATGTATTTTTTAATCTTTGGCACACAGTAGTTGTAAATTTTTATGCAATGTATATGTCAGGCGAGAGTAATTGGCATATCTACCACCTGAGATATATATTATTTCTTTGTTCTGGGAACTTTTAAAATGCTGTCATCCAGTAACTATTTTTCTATAGTGAATTATTGTTAGTCATAGTCATCCCATATAACTTTACAAGTTCTGGGTCCCTCCTCCTATTAACCATCTTCCTGTCTCTCCATCCCCTACCTCCTTCCCAAGATTTGGACACCAGAACCCTACTCTCTACTTCTTTGAGATCAACTCTTTAGCTTCCTAACTTGTTTCACTTAGCAAAACCAAAAAATTTCTCTACAAATTCATTTAGCCAGGATTGAGGATGAATACAGTCACAATACAAACATAAAAATCAAAGATTACATCATGTTAAGAGCAGTTTTCAGAGCCACAGAATAGGGAAATCTTAGGTACAAAGTGGCCTGGGGCACATCAAATTCAAAGTTGGGATCCCTCCTTTATTTGTCCTTTCTCCCACCACTTATTGACTATTCTTGTTTCCACCATGCTGTATTAAACTTAAGGAAAATCTAGTTCTTTTAGTAGATCATGGAATCTTCAGAGAACTCTTCAAAAATTTAGGGACCTCTATTAGCTGCCCCAAATCATAATTGATCATCTCACAAAAACAAGTCAGCAAAGCACATAATCGATCAATTAATCAACTGCCTTATCACGTACCCATCAACCTTAAAGCACACCAAATGCTAAGAAGTGAATTCTGTCCTTCAGTAGCTCCAGTGCTATAAAACAGTCCATAGCAAAGACACATAAACATCTCAAGAGCAACCCATGGAACAATATGTAAGTGTTTTCCAGAGAGACTGAGCTGAGAGCAAGGTGTAATTTTGCTCTGAGCTGCTGTGGTCCCTCCGGTTTGAATGACAGAAGTGGGCCTTGGGCTCAGCCTTATGGGATGGTGAAAAGCATATCAATGGAGACCAGCACATGGGCACATAGGTAGAAAAGCAGCAACAGAAGGAAGAATGTGCAAGGCATATGCATGATGCTGGTAGGGTGAAGGGAATGACAACCTAGGAAGATCTGGCTGTGGTAGAGATGTCAACATGGAGGAAAGGGGAGGAAAGACTATGTAAAACATATGATAGAAGCAAAGAAGTTAGAAGTTCAGCCTGAGCCCACAGGTAACCAGAAGGACAGAGGTGACAGGGTGAGCAAAGCTTTTAGGACAGCAAGTTGAGGTGGTGCCATAAGGAAAGCATAGCAAAGAAGCTACTTTGGAAGTACTGTGGTAAGGGAGGCATGAAAGGATGAGATGCAGGGGACTGGGAGCGCACAGAAGAGGAGAAAGAGGAGGAATTCCAAAGACCAGAACAGATGACGTTTAGGGAATCCTGGGGGCTTTGTGTCCTTCAGCCACCTTTTCTTCCTATGATCAATTTAAAACACACAAATGAATAACCAAAGATTATGTCTCTGGCTCACCCAGTGACCCCTGACATGCGACAACACATATTAAACAACTGTAAAACCAAGTGTGGATTTCAGAACCACTGTTGGAGATATTTGTATCATAATTACTGAAAGACATATTTTGCAAAGGCTGTTCTCCTTTATGAATGTATGCATTATATATAAATTTATGCATTGTGCATTTTGTTATTATGATTCACATATTATACATCTAACTTTAGGGGAACTAAAGCTCTTATTAAATATTCTATGCTTGAAAATGTTAGAATAATTTACAGAAAATATTTCAAAGCTCCACTAAATGGCTCAGAAGCATTTAAAAGAAAAACTACATCTTGCTGAAAAGCATGAATTGTCTACTGTCTTTTTCTAATGAGAATTTAAGAATGTTTATTAAAAAAGAAATAAATTTTCCATTTCAGCTCATTTGGCTTCATCTGCTATTAAGTCCTACATATACCCAGGAGTTGCACTGATGTACTTAAATATTGTTTCTGCACTGAGATTGCCTAATGAGGCAATTAGTGGAACTCCTTAGATAGCCGGACCAAACACTTTTCGGCAAATAGCAGAGGTCCACTCAAGCAACAATACAAAGTGCTTACCTTCTCTGCCCACTTCTATTTGACCATGCGCCTTAGATAAGGTGAGTGGTGATTGTGGAAAGCAGACAAAACCATGCACTTTGCCCAGATGCATAAAGGAGGAGCTTGAGGTCACTGTCTCTAAAAACCTTGCAAAAGGCACAATGCTGAAGAATAGAACATTTTCTGTTTTCTCCAAATTACTGGCTTGTACATTTGTTCTAACCCAAAGTTTTTCATATTTCAGTCTTTAATTTAAAGCACTTCCTTCTGGTATTTATTTACTATCTTTAGATTTAGCCTTAAATTGATACAAAATTTTACTAACATTCATTTTGGGAGACATTTACATAAATGGAATACCAAGATCATTTGACACAAATAGAAGATAACTATAAAAAGTAACATCGGGACAATGAAACCACGATCAGTGCTGTTGCAATATTATCTTCCACCAAAGCTTGGGGCCTGAGCTTTTTTCTTTTCTTGCAGGCAAGATTTCCAAAGGCCAGAGAAGTGTTAAAATCATTCAAACACCAGACAGAAGCTTCCCCCTTGATTTCATCATAAGCACTGAATCAAAAAGCAAATAGTGGTCTCCTAATGTGATGAGTTATGTATTGCTACTTAACAAACATATGCATAACATGCCCAAGGTATCTGGCTTGGGCTTGTTCTGTGTAATTTACAGCTATTATCTAATCTTCACAATGGAGCTATGAAGTAGTACTATTATTATTCTCACTTTACAGAAAGTTTAGGTCATTTGTTTAAGGTCACACAGCTAAAAAGTGGCAGAGCCAATATTGAAACAGAGGCATTTTCACTGAGTTTGTTCTCTCAGTGCTGCTCTGCACTGTGTCTGGGAAAGGGTACTTAGTAGAGGTATGTTCACACATTACTTACAGTCACAGCATGTCACACCTAGACCCATAGGCCACACTCAGTACAGCTATCTCTTGGTTCCTGGGAAGATGGGTTCCAGGAACCTTGTGGATACCAAAATCTATGGATGCCCATGTCCCTTATAAAATATGGCATAGTATTTGCATATAACCTGTGCACATCTTCTTGTATACTTCAGATCATGTCCAATGCAATGTAAATGCTATGTGAATATTTGACATAGCTTATTGCTTAGGGAATAATGACAAGAAAATAGACTCTACATGTTCAGTACAGATGCAAGTTTTTCTGAATATTTCCCATCCACAATCAGTTGAATCTGTAGATGTAAAACCTAAGGATTTAAAAGGCTGACTGTCAATAACCCACACTGTGAAGAACACTGAATTTGCAGCTGTCCTTAAATCCCAGCTCTGTGGCAAATCCTATGACTCAGTCCTCCAATGATTGCATGGTCCCCAGATCAACTTCCTGTCTGTGGCTCTCTTTAGACTGTTAGTATTGATGAACTTGAATTGTGATTTATGTTAAACTATGATAATACTGGATACTATTAATATGTTCTCCTCTAGTAGAGTTTTAAGACCTTTAAAGGAAGAAAACATTTTGTATCTCTTTGAACCAACCATTAAATGTGTTAGCTGCGTTATAAATGATTTAATGACAATCAGTGTAGCCATAAAAAATAATGACACACATTTGAGATATATGTATGTATGTGTGTGCAGCATATATATATATATATATATATATATCATACATACAAAAAGAATAAATTTTCTCATACACACAGAAAATGCAACATGTAGAGAAGGTACAGACAAAGGCCCACATAGTATATGCAGTAAAATGTTGGCTCCCAAATGTGGGAGATAGCAATATTGATTAAGCCCAAAGTAGGCTGTAAGCAGGGCAGGCTGTGAAGAGTTATTCCCACCAATGGCTTGTTTTGAGAAATGAGTTCAGCTGAAGCCTATGTGCCAAGGTCAGAGTAATTCATACCTAAATTCTGTTCCCACAACTAAAACCTTCTTACTAGAAAAATGTTCTAATTATAACCATATATTACAACCACATATTTTGTCTATTCTGTTCCTAATTTGAGAATGCTTTGTCTTTTCCTTTATGAGTCTTGTCTCCATTAGTTTCCATAGAAACTGCACAATTGTGCATCCTTGCTATTGCTACAATAGTTTACCTTACCCCAATTGATATCCAATAAAAATCAGTGGCTTGGATGGACCAGTGGCTTTTGCTATAGCATCATTGACTGTCCTGGCCCCTGCTTTCTGTCTCTCTTAGTTCTGTATTTTAGTTTCTTTTCTCATGCTTGTGTTGTACACTGAGCAGGAGACTGGAGCCTACTGGAGAGGTTTCCAGTAGTGTTTCAGGGGTTTGTGATTTGGTAATGAGATAAATTTATAGACTAGTTGCTTTTTAGAACTATGTGGCAAGCAACATATGATTTTACAAAAGATAAAACAGCATCAGAAAGGCTAATTTGGTGAACATAATCACTGAGATCCAAGGACATCTGATCCAAGGACTGTATTTCTTAGGTAGACACTGCACAAGTGGACATTGGCCAGTTTTGAATTTTTCTACGAGAAAATGTAAATGTGCCATTGTATGTGTTTTCTTTTTTAAAAATTTTTGGTTAGAAACATATTACATGAGGAGCCAGGGATTTAGCTCAGTGGCACCATGTTTTCCTCACAGGCACAAGGTCCTGAGTTTGATCCCCAGTACAAAAAAAAAATTACATGAGATCAATCCATATAATAAAAGCCTTAAAGGCACAACACAGTATGATTAACCATAAAGACAATGTTGTGCAGACTATCTCTACAACTTTTTCATTTTGCATGACTGAAACTCTATGCTGACTGGACAAAAATTTCTATTTTCCTTCCCCAGGCACTACTATTTTTTCTTACTTACCATTTCTTGGAATACCTTTTTTCATCTTTTCACTTTCAACTTATATATGTCCTTGAATCAAAAATGAACCTTCTATTGAAAGTAAAGAGGTAAATCCTATTATTTTAACCATTGAGCTACATTGCACCATTTGATTGATGAGTTTAATCCATTTGCATTTAAAGCAGTTACTGATAGAGAAGAGCGTTTATTGCCATTTTGTTATTTGATTTTTGTGTCATGTATCTTTCTATCACTTGTTTTCTCTCTTGCTCTCTTCTTTTGTGCTTTGTTGAATTTTTGTAGTGACATGTTTTCATTACTTTCTTAGTTTCTTTTGTATGTCTTCTACAAGTCTTTTCTCTGTGATTACCATGGGGTTTCACAAAATATCTTATGTTACAATAATCTATTTTAAACTGATAACTACTTATTTTAAGTCACATAAAAATACTCTATTTTTTTCTTCTCCTCTCCTACACTTTGTTATTTCACAAATTACAAACTTTATGTTGTGTATCTAATGTATTTTTATAGTTTGTTATTTTTATACCCTTGTCTTTTACCATCTGTACCTAAATTAAAAGTGATTTGTCTACCACCATTATTGTATTACAAAAAAGTCCTCCTGTTATGGTGGTTTAACTTCTGATCTTCCAAATTTACAATGGTGTAAAAGCAATATGATTTCAGTAGAAACCATACTGAATTTTGATTATTTCCTGGCTCCCAGTAAGCAATTCAATACTGTCATGATATTGGGGAGGTGCCAGTTAGCTATGCAATTTCACTGGTAAACAACCAATACTTTACTGAGTGAATTGGAAGAGAGGTGATGAATGGCTTTACTCTGTCTCCATTGTCCTATCTTATTTTCCACTGGTTCCCCTTAAATTATATTGTCCCGACTTCCACAAAACAAGCACTGGGCAAAAGAGAGGCAAAAGACAGAAACAGTCTGACCTGTGGAATCTGGTGCTGGTTGGTTGCTTTTGAATTGTTTGGAGTCCTTCCTCCATCACCGGGGTCTCCTGCTTCAGTTCTCTTTGTAAAGTCAGTATTTCTTTCAGTGGGCTGCTTCTGACTTCCCCTCCACTTCTGGCTTCCAATGGTTATACACGTCTCACAATGCTGTTGAAAGTCAACAGTCCCCTTAAGTATCTTGTAGGACACTTACAAAACAACCTCAAAGAAACAAAGTTATAGTGGTGGACAAGAGATTAGTGGTTGTAAGTTTGGAATAAGGAGAAGAGTATGATTAGTTAGAGGTAAACAAAGGAGCTGCTTTCAGTTGACTGGCTCCATGTTCAGATTGTGATGTTTATTCAAATTTCACACATGTTAAAATTTCATGGAGATATACGTACATATTTTTAAAATTTCATGTAAAACTTGAGAAATCTGAATAACTCACATAACTCATTGAGTTAACAATAAGATTATTTCAAAGACAATTTCCTGGTTTTGATAACATACGACCCTTATATCAGGTGTTGTCACTGGGAGAATTTGTATAAACTGAGTGTAAGATCTGTTTGTACAGTTTTTGCAACTTATTGTGGATCTTAAACTATTTCAAAATAAAAAACTGTTACAAGCCGGGCATGGTGGAGCACGCCTGTAATCCCAGCACTCGGGAGGCTGAGGCAGGAGGATCGCTGTGAGTTTGAGACCAGCCTGGGCTACATAGTGAGTTCTAGGTCAGTATCAACTACATAGTGAGACCCTGTTTCAAAAATCCAAAAAAATAAAAAATAAAAAGCTGTTATACACACACTGTTAGTTAGCTTTACATTGATATAACCAGATACCTAAGAAAAACCAACTTAAAGGAAGAAAGGTTTACTTTGTATCGTGGTTTTCAGAGATTTCAGCCCATAGTTGGCTGTCTCCAATGCAGAAACAGCATGGCTGAAGGACATGAGGGAGTAAAGTTGTTTAATTCATGGTTGCTGTGAAGTAGAGGCAGAGAGAGAAAGCTCTGGGGAGGAGGACAAGGAATTTATCACTGATGAAGTTGAGCCCTAACTATCACATCTCCTTCCAAAAGCCTCATCTCTGAACACCTAACACTTTGGGGTGTCATTTTAGACACAAACCATAATATACACACAGATATGATGGTGTGTTTTCCTTGTACCAATTCCACTTGCCAACAGAGTTAAGTCCACACTGTTTAGCAAGTTGTTCAAACTCTTTAAAATGTCCAAACATACATTCCCTGTTCCATCCTCTAAAGTTTCCCTTCCACTCTCCTCACATACAAAAACTTCTCTTTCTCAACCATCCTGTGCTTTTCCTGTGGCCATGTCTTCACAGGACTTCCTGAAAATCCCTTTCCATTCTTCACATATACAGGAAAGGATTCTCTTCCTCTCCGCTGACCACTGACTGCTCACAAAGAACAACACCCAGAACTCTTCAGTACGCATTTTCAGGGGAGCATTGTGCTTCTCTTCATTCTTTGTTTTCTCTCCTCAAAGACAGAAGGGGCATCTGAGGTGGGAGAGCCTAATGTCTGCAGGTCAGGTCTCTTTTGTTAGTGGACAGGGATTTTGTTATTTATTTCCCTCCATGCCCTTTTCATGCATTTTGTGCTAAGAGGAACTTTTGCTCCACTGGGATAAATTTTTGTGTGCCAACCCTAGACAGCCAGAATTTCAGAAAGAAAGAGCTGTGAGCAGTGCTCATAAAGCCAATTCTGTGTTGGACTCACTCAAAGCCTCCCTCCTTGGTGAAGCCTTCCCAGTTTCCCCTAAGTCACTCTTCCCTCAGTATCCCAAGACTATATCAGTTCTAGAAAAGGGAATAACAGCAACATACTACATGATAATATATTCCACCAAACTGTGAACTCAAGAGCAGAGTCCCTCAGGTTTCTTTCCTATTATGTTTATACCAAGTAAGAGAGAGTATGGCATACAGGTATTATCTTAGTCCATGTTCCACTACTGTAATAGAGTACCATAGACTGGGAAGTTTATGAAGAACACAGATCTAACTTAGCTCATGGTTTTGGAGTCTGGGAAGTCCAATGCTCAGTGTCAGAATCTGGTAACGTTGAAATGTGAAATGCAATGCAATCCAGCAAGAGAGGCAAGAGCAAGAGCAGGACTATTTTATAACAATCTGCTCTTGCAATAACTAACCCACTCCTCACCCAGCAACATTGCTCTCTGTTTGTGAAGACTCTGCCCAGTTATCCTCCATCAGGCTCCACTTCCCCACTCCAATGTATTGGGGATCAAGTTTCCAGTAC
This sequence comes from Fukomys damarensis, assembly GCF_012274545.1. Taxonomy (NCBI): domain Eukaryota; kingdom Metazoa; phylum Chordata; class Mammalia; order Rodentia; family Bathyergidae; genus Fukomys; species Fukomys damarensis. The sequence continues at coordinate 56,420,036 of NW_022900942.1, read as the reverse complement.
ATGAATTAGAGGGACACATTCCAACCATAGCCCCTAAGAAGTGATCTATCTAATGACAGAAGTAATCCATCTGGTGATCAGAAGAGCAAACCTGGGGCATCTTAAAGAGTCCTGGGGCCAAGGGTCATGTGCCACAGAATTAGCTCAGATAGCCGTCCATGTGTAACAAGGAAGGAGGGAAGAACTCCCAAGGTATTCAAGATGGAGGAGCATCTCAGAGAGGCAGAACTTGGTGCAAATCAGACCTGAAGTCAAGAGAGAAAGTAGAGAAAAGGGGTCCATGTAGGATTGCTGTTGAACAAAGCCAGGGTGCTTGAATTGAACTATTAAGCACTAATATTTTTGTCTGGAGAACTCCTTCAGTGAGCACACAACAAACAGCCTTCGGCCCATTTTCCAGGAAGGCTTTTGCATGGCCTAATCACCTCTACATCTTTGTGCTTAGGTCTTTTTTACAGTCTTAAAATATATTTCCTGTAGTCTTACCTTGTCCACTGTGGCCATGTCTTTGCAGGACTTCCTATGCACAAGAATCTCCAAAGCAATAGATGACGTGTCACCAAAGGAACACCAAGGTAAATTCAAATCTAGCTGATTTTGTTTCCATCATCAACAAACAAATCTGTCTTAAGCAAGACAGCCAAAACGTGTTCATTTTCCAATATGCCACTAAGATTTCTTTGGAATCGAGCAGTTTGCTATGTTAAAGTTTCTTTTTCTTTTTCTTTTTTTCCCCTGGAAACATTCTAGTGAGCTAACATTAAATTTATGGCTTTGCAGAATTCCCTGAGAATAGGTGAAGTGAAAAATCGTGCCCATGTTGTCAACAAATTCCAAGAATAATGTTCTTGTCTATCCATCCATACAAGGAAGTTTACATGTCATAAACATATGGATGAAAACAGTAATTCACTAGTATTATAAGAAGGTATTTTTTTAAGTATGGAGAAAACACAGTAAATTTAAAAACCTACTAAAAAAGTAGGATATAATCTTCTTTCCCCATAATTTTGAACCTTGTTCCTCATGCATTTGAAATATGTTTGGAAAACCCAATATAAAATATGTATTATATAAGATTGTACACAGCAAAAAATGTTAGTCTCATAACAGAGAGTAAAACTTATCAAGTATTCATTTTAGTAGAAGGAGCATAGTACAGATGTGTAAATTTCAGTGTTTATTCATACTCATTCAGCTTTTTCATAGTAAATGTTTTTTAAAAAGAAAAATTGTTAAGGAGAAAGTTTCTGCTTAACTCTTTACCTTTAGTTAGTATATGTTGTATGAAAAAAAAATTTTAACTGGAGTGGTTGTCCTAACATGTCTTCTAATTGAGCCTTCTCAGGTAACATTTATCTCTAAAAATTCTGGCTCTAAGATTCTTGCTAATTATTTTTCCATGCCTGCACACTTGCAAAATTAGATGTAAATTTTTTTAGACACAACTCAAAGATTGGCACACACCTTAAAAATGAATTATGCTTTGAAAATAGGGAAGGGTGAGGTGGGTGAAGGGATTGCAGGGGTATGGGGAAAGAACAAGAACCAAGATATATCCTGCAATGGTACAAAATCCCAATGATAAATGTAACTGTTTTGTTTGCTTTAAATGTACCAATAAACTTAATGAAAAAAAATGAATTATGCTTTGTCTATGCTCTAAAAAATTTTTATATTGCTTCTAATTTGGTCACTGAAATAGAGGGTGGCCAGTAAATATTATTTGCAGTTAATAACTATATGACTATCCAATGATTCCTACTGCTCTATGCTCTGAAATGAATGTATACCGATTATTTTTGGCCTTACTTCGGAGAAGAAGAAAAAGAAGAGGATGAGATATACTTATTGAAATAATTGTTTTTGGACATGGGCAGGTTCTGGGATGAAATGGGAAAGTCATCATGACCAAGATGTACCAAATCCCAGTTTCTCCTGTTCCCCTCATGGCTGGAAAGGTAAAGCTATTTAGTAATACTAAATAAAATAATAATAATCCACTTTATTTACAAGGCATTTATCCACCATTGGCATGCAAGGAGTCTGCCTTAAGGCACAGCAGCAAAACAATTATACTTTATTGAGCTGTCTGATGCCATCCCCGTGTGGATGTTGGCATATTTTAAGACCTCGCTCAGGCTTCTTTGTACAAGACTTGCGTTTTTACTATAAGCACTGTCGATTCTTTGTGTGTCTCTAATTTCTTTCCACACATCAATAAAAGACAACATTGAGGGGAGAAAGGTCTCTTCCAAATGGGGGGCCTGACTCTCGGCTGTGATTTGCTTGGCAATTGGAGATTTTGTGTACAGTCTCTTACAGCAAAAGGTGAGAAATGCGGAAGCAATGGCTTTTTAAAAACGCGGAGAGCTGCAGGAAGCCCTCTCTGCTCAATTACAAGGTGATCCCAGTTCATTTTTACGGTTTGTTTCTTTTTTTTTTTTTTATCACATATGTTTCCCAACATAGTCTTGATATCCTGTGGGGCTTCTTTTGTAAAAAGCCATAGCTTCTGATTTAAGGAGCTTCAAAAATAGCTCTCCGTTTCTTCGGTCTGAAAGAGAGCAGTCAAGTAACAGCACATTTATTCTCTTTGAAAAATAGAAAGATGTCAAAAGCAAAGTTCACAGCAAAATTAGGCTGATTTGTTTTGTGCTTCTGTGATTCTGGGTGAACAAGTAAACAGGAAAAAAAAAACCACAGTGGTTTGTTTAATAAGCAAAACCTGCTATTAAAATGAATTTTGTGCTCAAAAACTTATCACAGCAGGAAGAATCATCAATTATACAAGCCTTGGGAGCAGAGAAAAGAAAGCAATGCTTGATATCCACAGTCAGCACACAATTCAGGCCTCATGTTCAAAAAAAGGACAACCTCATTAGTCCGATACAAATGATCAGCGGTTCTCAGAGAGTTGTCGTCTTGGCTGTGACTGACACCAAGCAGTAAGCCACCGTTAAAACTTCCACAGCAAAGGCAGCTTTGGCAGACAGGGATGAGAGGGTGGACCCAAATTTGGTAAGAAAGGGATACTAGGAAGATGCCATTGAAGTATAATTGGTCCGCCGACCCCAGAGCAGAACTTCCTTGAGCATGTTCTGACATGAAGACAACAGTGCTGACCCAGCCCTGTGCATTTCTCAGGATCGAGCACCACCTCAGTCATCCCGTCCTCCCCTCTCCTTCCAGACTTTCCTTGAGGTGTGCACCTGGGTCTAGAGTAAAAGTTGAATTTAGCTCTAATCCATGGGAAGTGGCCGCGAGATTTCTTCTCATTAATGCTTGCAGCTGGTGGAAAGTTCCCTCAAAGTGACTGAAGCTCAAAGACAATTTTGAAAATTTCAAGTAAGAGGAAACATTAATTCTGAGTTCTGGTAAAATATACTATTCTACATTGACCTGGACTGTTATATTTGGAAACTTGAGATGCGAACTGGTATGTCTTTGGTTTTCTGCTGCTGTTCCTAATGAGAGAAAAATGAAAGCAAGTACAGTGAATTTTCTTGATTAGGTCCTTCTTATACCATTCACCATGTCCCTTAAGCCGCCTTTTTAAACTTCAATTCTTTTTTTATTCTGTGAATATAAAATTGGCCAAAGTATCTGGAAACATCACACTCTGCATTGCTACAGTGATTTTCTGGGAGTAGAAGCATCTTTGGAAAATGAAGATTTCATCTTCGTATTATCAAATGCATCATGACCCCATATACCATAGGGCTGTTGCACAAGCTATTCCTTCTGCCTGTAACTATTTTCTACCTTCAGCTTTGTTGAAATAATTTCTTCTCTTCCAGCAGATTCTAGCTCAGAAGCCTTCTCTGATGGCTGTTTACCTTGTGTGATTTGTTGGGTGGTGGATAAGCTTGATTGTGTCAACTTCATCGGCTTGGGAGCCCCTGTAAACATTAGTAAAGCACACATTTGGGTACATCTGGCTGGGTCATGGAGGCACTACCTCAGGCACTATCTCTGGTCCCTCACCCTTCCTCATTGGCACTGTGCTCTGCTCAGCTTCCCAGCTGCCGTGAACTAAATACCTGTGTTCCATTGTGCCCTTCTGCAATGATGTCCCTGCCATGGAATCAGCCAGGCATGGACTGAGTCTCCTGAAACTGTGAGCCAAACTGAACCTTTTCTCCTTTAACTTGTAGCTGTTGGATATTGTGTCCCAGGGATGAGAAAGCTGACACAAATAGCATGCAGCTCTCCCTGCTGCTACTTATTCGGGGAAAGATTTTATGGTATTTCAGTAATTCATACTTTGATTATTATCTTAGGCAATAGAATGTATTGAATACCTATGTGCTGTACACATGGCTAATTTTCAATCAATCCATGATATGGAGGTGCACAGTCAATAATATAGAGGTATATGACTCAATAAATTCACGTGTAATTTAAAGACAATTTTTAACTGAGTTTGAACCCTCTCTTCATTTTATCTCTCATTAGTGTACACATTTAAAAAAGAACCACATAATTTTGTCTGTATTTTCTCTTTCTTTGTTCTAAATTCACCATCTCAGTGTTTTTAATGAGCACTGAAATTGTCACCAACAACACCAAGTGCAAAGATAAGACTCCTCAGAGTGGAAAGTGAATGCCAGTGATTAGATCAAAGGTCTGCAATGCACTGTCAACAAAGATCACTGCTAAATTTTCAGAACATGGCTTTTGATGGCATAGAGCATAGCTCTATTCTTTAGCTCTATTCTGATAGATGATAGATAGATAGATAGATAGATAGATAGATAGATAGATAGATGATAGCACCGATGGTGTTGTCCACATTGTTGGCTGCTTTTTACAGTTTTGTCCAAGATGATGCATGAAATATTGAAATACTTTCAAATATCAGCCCTTGGCCTCTTAAACTCCCCTTCTTCCTTGTTTAGCTTGATTGATCCATTTCATTTTGCCATTGATTCCATCTTCGGGCACACCGATATCTGCTATTCCCACCATGTACTCATCTGAGGCCAACAAATTGCTTTCTTGAGTGTGATTCTTGGTCCTACTGTACAAGTATGGAAACTGATGGAGAGACATTAGCACATCAGCGAGGTGGGCAGTATCCCATAGACCACTCCAGCGGCTGGTGTGGAACATGTTCAACTTCTTGAGGAGCTAAGACAATAACAGTCCTATTCTGAGATTGAAGCTGCAAACCGCAAAGTACTGCAGAGGCTGACCAGAGCTCCAGGACTCAAAAGGTTTTCCATGAGAAGCAAACCTATTCCATTTGTGGCTTTTGCTAGTTTTGCACTAACAAGATATGTATTTTTAAAAAACCTTTTCTGCAAAGCTAGCAAAAGCCACAAATTCAATACCTTTGGTTTATATGCAAAACGTGATGCCCAATTCTGGTTAGGTTTTGTACTGCATTAGCTAATGTAATAGAAGTTCTTCTAAGAAGTTCCTACGTCAACCAGTTTAACCTCCACATTTCAAACACACTTTGATTTGAGACCTCAGCAAAACATTCTCAAAGTGCTGAATGGCGATGTAGTTGTGGAATTTCAACTTTAAAATATTTAAATGATGTTGCACCCCCATCCCAACACTCCCGTGGAGCTCTCTTGAAAATCATGCGCTTGACTTAGCTGGTTCCATTAGTGCAATAGAGACCAGTTTTTATCACCCGAACAGGAAAACAAAAACAAACAAACAAACAAAAATGCAGGTTAGAATCATTCTCTCACATGTGACACAGATAAAAAGCATTCAGTATAGAGGGGCTCTGAGAAGAAATCTTACACTTAGAAATAGTTGAAGGGCTTTAAATTGGGGTGAAAGGGACAAGTTGGCAGTCTGTTGCCAAGAAAACTTGCAACAGGCTTCACAGGCTGTTCCCTGACCCATATTAGGTACTGAAATCTCCAAGTGGGGAGAGACTCACTACTGTTCCGTTTCGCTGTCTAAAAATTGGGTTCATTTTGATTTCCTAAGGCTCCTCTTTCTTTCTCTTCTAAGGAGACTGCTGCTCACCCGGGTCAAAAGGTGACAGCCTTCCACTCTGCAGTTCTGGGGGTGACTGTGTTTGTGGGGTATGTAGAACCATTCCCGTTATCTTGCATACAATTTGTGAAATCTGAGTTGGATTCTTCAGTATGAAAGGCTTAAGATGTTATCATTTTTAGCATCACAACATAATTGAAGAATGGATGAGAAACATCTGAGGATGTACTGATCTTTCCCTATTCACTTGGTTACTTGTGATTCTATGATTTCAAAAAAAAAAAATCTCAGAAAGAGTAAGAGTAGAGGAATTTTAAAAATAGCTCTCCTTTATCTCCCAACATATCATTAAGCTTTGGATTCGCAGAAGCAAAATGGCCTTAGATGATGAAGATATAGATTATGGACTGAAGGCTACATAATTAAACATGTAAGATACCAAGGTAAAGTACCAGAATACATAAAGAGGATAATTTCTTTAGTCAGCAAATGGGCAATAACAGGAAAAGAATTTTTGTCTTGGGATGGTGAGCAGTTGTATAAACATATGATGCAAAGGCTTTTTCAAATAGACATAACATTGCCATATGTTCCCTCCGAAAACTGCAGAGGGACTTGGGAAAATCAGAATGATTTAAGATCGCCTATACACATCTCTGCCACCACTTGGTTAGCTGAGCCCAAGCCGCTAAAAGTAGGGAGTGTAGTTAAATAGGAACCCGTTGAGAGACCATAGTGTGCCTGAGAGATTGCTGTGTTGAGATACAGAAACCATCGAGCATCCCCAACGAACTGCTGCTTCCCTTAAGATATATATGGTGGAGTGTGTGCACGGGCTCTGGAGGCTCCGCGCCGCAGTGCTCCTGGCTCCCCTTCCTCCAGCTTCACTGGAGAGCTGCTTACCTGGCAAAAGAAGGGTAGACGGTAGGGAGCAAGCGTGTGGAGCCGCCCTTCTTCAGTACTTCGCGATGAGCAGCAGATGACGCTGCCAGGGCATCAAAAGACCACTGAAGTAAATAGATCCCTCCGCATAAAGGGATAGCGACCTTCGGAGCACGCACAATGGAAGAACAGCCCCTGGATGCCCAGTGCGGGCTGTGTCCTCACCATATCACATCAACCGATAGAAGGGTGGAGAGCGTAGCACCCGCAGAAGTTCTGACTACGCAACCCAGCGGGTGTGTTTGCTCTCATTTTGTGACTCGAGCGAATAATTCAAGTATCAGGTAGGTGCAGACCCTGTGTGAAAAATTGGCAGCTGAAGATGATCCCTTCAGTGGCAGTGGGTAAACCCCACCCCCAGTCTCTGTTTCCTATGCTGAAGAGGGAGAGTGAGATTGATGTGCGAAGTGAATTTTACTACAGTATCAGCGGTGCGATTGCAATAGTCAGCTTACTCCCCTGGGCCGGCTTCATTAATCTTGAGCTGGTCCAATTAAGCAATAAGACCACTAGAGATGATCCTTCTGAAAGTTGTTTTTCTCCCATTCAAACAATAAGATCCATTATTGTATGAATAATTTTATTGTCCAATTCTTCAGCAAAGAGAAAAAAACTTGAGGACATTTTCTCCCCAGAGTTAATCAGATTGCCCTTAAAGCTTCAGTTGACTTGGTCGTTACTCAAGGGTTCACTTCAATTGACCTCTGTCTCTACTTACAGTCTCTTCTCCAGAATTTTATCAAAGTCTGCATCATTTGAAACCAACCAATCTTAAGAGCATAAATACTACTATAGCAAGTCTAGCTAAGCTACTCAAAATTGTGTTCTTGATAGGCATTGATAATATGCATACATTTTCTCCTGTGTGGCACTGGATCAAACTTTCAATCTGAAAGTCTTTCTTTAGTTGCAGAAATCCTCAGGATTTTTTCTACCATGTTGATTCTCCTCTGTGGTGCTTCTCATAAGACTTCCTCAATGAATGGCCAAACTTCCAGGTCTCTTCTTTTTATCTCTGAAACACCTCCCCTCACTTAAACTCACTAACTCATCAATCAGGTATGTCCAGTAAGCCCCTTGACCCACTTACTGAATCTTTTATTTCCATAGTCATGTTTTTATTTCTAGGAGGTGGTAAACTGCCATTTTGTTTCTGGAATGCCTCTTGTAGTTTAAGAATCTTCTGCTCATATATCAGGTTTACAAAAACCTCCTCTATCTCTGCATTCTTTGAATCATTACTGGATTGTTTCTACTATTTCTAATTTGTAGGACATCCAATTATTTGACACGCTGGCCTAGTGCTCTGTGTTTTATAGGGTTGGCCATCTTCTGATATTGGAAAATATTTGGTTATCTACTGTCTTTGGGTTCCTGCAACAGGGAGCCTGCAAAGTAGTTGAAAGTGGTTAATTTGAAAAGAATCCCAAGAAACAAGAGCAAAGAGACATTAGAGTGGCACAGGGAATCAGGAAAAGCCAGTTTGAGGGAGCATTTGGAGGTTGTTCAGGTCTCCCAGGACCCTTGAGAAGCATAGAGGATGCCTTTCAGGAATAGTCTACTCAAGAATTCCCATGTCCAATGAGTGAAGGGTTGTCCCTGAGGGTGATGACTCCCTCGAATCTTTTCCTGTTTGCCTGTGGGCCCAAGAGGTTTCCTCAGCTTCATATGAGGCCATGGAACACAGAGCAGATAAGACATGCATTTAAAGGAGGGCCTGGTCAGTGTGAGTCCAGCCATGCAGGAAATCGAACAAGGCTATTGCACCCAGACTAGGGTAAGCCATGGAGTCTTCTGCATGCTCACATGTATGGGAATAGTTCTCTGGCAGGTGTTCTGCATTGTGACAGTTTCTCACATTATGACCTTTCTGGGGTAGTGCCTTTGGGCAGCAACCCCAACCCCAACCTTTAGTGAGGTTGGTTTGGCAGTGTGGACTGCCGATTTACTGTCATCTTTTGTTCTTAAGAATGACTATGAGTACTTTACTTATAAAAATACTTTCTCTAATATTTCGCTGGAAGGATTTCCATCTGCGCTCAGCTGTGTGCCCAATGTGTAAATGAGTCCTTTCTATTATCAGTCTTAAAGCATCCCTCTAAGATCATGGAAATTTCCTCTCTTTCCAGCAACCTTGAATTTCAAGAACACACTCGCATTTACAACATCTGTCTCAAGCTGTTGCACAAACATTGATCTCCTCCCTGCTACATCTCACTTGAATTTAAAGTGTGTGCTAGTGAAGATGAATCCCTGAACCTCTGAAAAAGTTCACCAAGGTCAGTCCATTCCAAACATTCCAAAATGCCATCTATTAAATGTTTGGTATCATTAATCTTTTTCTATGGCATGAGACTGCTTTAAGTTATTATTGTGTTATATTTGTGTACTAGGGCTGCCAAAACAGAGTGGTGTAGACTGCATGGTTGGAACTGGGTGGCAGAAAACTGTTTATGTGCACTTGTGGAAGGTAGAAAGCTCAAGGTGTGGGCAGGGTTAGTTTCCTTTGTATCTTTATACAGTCTTCTCTCTAGACGGGTCTGTGTCCAAATCACTTTTTCTTATAAGGACACCAGTCATATTGGATCAGAACCTGTTTATATGGCCTCATTTAGCTTACCAGGTCTTTAAAGACTCTGCTTTCAAATATGCATAGAGGTGCTTGCTTCTATGTCAGCACTCCATAGATGAGGTAGAAGGAGCCCAAATCCAACCTCAGTTTTGGCAATTTAAGAAGAGCCTGCCTCTGGCCGGGGATTTAGCTCAGTGGTTCTGCTGCCTGCCTCACAAGCACAAAGACCTGAGTTTGATCCCCAGTACGAGGAAAGAAAAAAAAAAGAACCTATCTCAAAATTTAAAAATAGGTAAAAAGTGCTGGGGATGTAACTGAGTGCTAACACTCTGGGATCAATCCCTAGGACCACGAAAGAAAGGGAAGCAAAAAAAACCCTGTCCCCAATTTAATCACATCCCAAGGTTTTCAGGCTTAGAACTTTAAAATATGAACTTGAGGCAGAGGGGGCATAATGTAGCCTACACCATGCATCTATTACAAAGTCTCCAGAATGCAGCATTGTTTAAAGGCAATGAAACGTGACTCCAGTTCTTGTTTCACTTTAAACAGCAAGAGTTACCATTGCCACAGATTTTAAAATCTTAGTATCTTTTAGCAGAAAACATTTCTCCTAATAGTTCCTTTGAGGGTGAGGAATGAACACAAGAACACATAATGAAGTGAGAAGATGGTCATTAGGTCAAATCTAAATACAGCAAAACCCCCTCAATGTGGGGTAAAATTCTATAACTTCTGTGAGAAGAAGAAACTAAGTTTTACAACCGTTCTGAATTTATTTTTTAAAAATATAATATATGCATAATGTTAAAAAAATTAATCAAAGAGTTCAAAGGGATACAGAGCATAAGCATGTCTTCTTACACCCAGCTGTCCTTCCCAGAGGCAGCCACTGTCAGCTGTTTCTTAATCGCCGCTCCAGAGATGTTCCATGGGAATGTGAACATGGCTATTAATGTGTCTTTTTCACTTCATACAGCTGGCCCATCCTTTATACACATTTTGCACTGTGCCTTTTCCACCTACCAGTCTTTGAGATTATTCCAAAGCACAGGAAGAAGCCATATCTAATTATTTTCAAATGCCACATAATATTCTGTTGTATAAATCTACAAATCATTTTTAGCTGTGCTCTACTGATGGACTTTGAAGTTGTTCTAGCCTTTTGCTCCCATTGATAATGTTGTAACGAATCACCTTCTTTATGCAACTCTGAGCAGGTGTGTAAGTGCCTTTTAAGGGTACACTTCTACTGATGAAACTGCAAGTTCAAAAGCTATACATACTTTAAAATTCTGAAATACATTGAAAAAATTTCCCTTCAAAGAGTTTGTATCCATCAATAATCCTACCAACAATATATGTGGTATTTGCTTTCCCACACCTTGTTTAGATAGACTATCTTCAAACTTTTGAAACTGTCAGTTTCATGGGCAAACAGTGGCACATATTTATTTTTCCAACTTGCATATCTCTAAGTATGGGTAAAGTTGAGCATTTTTCTTCTACTTAAAAACATTGATATTTCTTTTTTGAAAAGCTGTTTGTTGATATCCTTTGTCAATTTTTCAGTTTTATTTTCTTAATTACAAAATAGATTTTAAATAACTATGGGGGAATACTTATTCATTTAGTTATAATTTCTAGAACTAATATCAGATGAACAGTGTCGACTTCCGATTCTGTTTAAGTCTCCTGAGTCTGTCTTGATAAACAAAATACAGGGAATAATAGATCCATCACTAGATAAGTGGCTCAGTGCTTTCACTATTGGAAAACATTTTAATAATCAGAACAAGTGGAGAGATATGCCATGTTCACTGATAGAAAGGCTTAAGAGTAAAGGATGTCAGCCCTCCTTAGCTTATCTCTATGTGTAATACAATTCCAATAAAAAGTCCCAGTAGATTATTTTTAGAAACTATGAAAATATATTCTGCAATGTTTATGGAAAAAATAAAAATATACACGTAGCCAAATCAATTTGAAAAAGCAGAGGAAAGAAAATTAGCAAATTTTGTCACAGAGTAGTATAGCTAAAGAGTTTTAGCAAAAGAAAGTAAAAGAAACTTGATCAAAAGACTATGGTTTCCCTGGTGCGAATAATCTGCAATAATACATAAGATCCTAATAAGATTACTGACATTTAGAAATGGGAAGAAAGGAGCTAAAGGTGTAGGGAAGGAGGGATGGGTAGGGGAAGGGTAATAAGGGAAAAGAAAAAATGTGAGATAATGAAAAGATGAAAATAAAGTGTTTGTAGATGGGGAGAGGAGGAGGGTGTGAAGGGAGGGCAGGGGTTAGGGAAAAAAATGAGAATCAAGACTTGTCATGTAGAGGTACAAGATCCTAACAATGAATGTAACTGTACTGTATCCCTAAAATGTACCAATAAACTCAACTAAAGCTGAAAAAAAAAGGCTATAAAAGATCTCAAAATTGGAAAAGGGTATAGTGTCAAGAAAATAAATAGGGCAAACTCTTACACACTGTAGAGGAAAACAATTTAGAATTCCTCCACATACCACATCCACACATAGTCAAAGTAGACACCAGATGGAGTAAACACTTAAATAAGAAAGACAAAATCATAAAACTAATAGAAGAAAGTGTTTAGGATGTGCCTACATCTTTGAGGTAGGAAGAGACTTCTTAAAATTAATGTCCAAAACACAAAATGTTTAGAAATCTATAAAATAAAGAGCATCATAGACGAAGGAAGTGGACAGGTGAGGTTTGAGAGAAGATAGTCACGATTTCTAACACTGAGAAAAAATTATTTAGAATATGCTACAAACTCCTGCAAGTTAGTAAGAAAAAGTTTGGACACACAGTAGAAAAATGAGTAAAAGGACATTTATCCTGCAGCTCTCAGCAGGGGAAACCTAAATAGCTATCAGGTTGTTGCAGGTCAGGTTTCCTGGAAGGCAGAGTAGGCAATGAAGACTGTACTGAAGAAGTTTATTAGCTGGTGCTCCCTGGATCAACACCTGGGAGGAAGGAACAGGCAAGGGAGAAGCTGGCCGGTGATAACATCCCTACAAAAGGTCACACTTTGGGAGCTAAGGGGAATTCTAAAGTGGCACAGTGTGGCTGTGTATTTTCCAAGAGTGCCTGCAGCGACATCTCTTACAGTGCATGTTCTTATAGGGCTACACTAGTCCCACACAGAAGAAGGGTCCTTCATTAGGACAGGGTAAACTTTTAAAAAATTTTTTTTCAACCAACGGAAGATAATGAAAGTGATTCCCTGGATTTCAGGACTAGGCTACAAAAACTAATGCAGCTTCTAAATTGTTCACTTGCAAACTCGCTCTTTAAGTATTCAGCTGCCATGTTTGCAGTCAGATGGGCTTGAGATCATAACGCTGGGAGGAAGCCCAAGTTGCTTCAGGCTCGCGCTCCTGCAGCTCTAGCCACTCTCTCAATGGAAGCCTGTAAAAGACTCTGTGCCACAGCTTCCTTAAGGACTCCTTCCCAAATTCCTGAACCACATAGCCTTGCACAATAATAAAGGGACTCTTGTTCTTTTTAGTCCCTAAGCTTTGGAGTGATTTGAAATGCAGGAATGAGTAACTGGAGGGGATGGTCTTTCAGAATCATCCTGACCTTGGGGCAAAGGGTCTAGACTTTCAATGATCTACCAAGTCACCAAATAATGACTGGCCTGGAATCCAAGAGTATTTTCTTCAGCCAAAAGCAATTCCCAAAACGGGTTGACAGCTGCAGGATGCTAAGCAGTAGAACTTCAAGAAATTTGAGGAGTAAGTCCTCGCTCTTGAGTCAGGCTCTGGTCATCATAGCAGAGTATGTACGACAGTCCACCTCTGCACACTTAGATCCATTTCATTTTCTAAGTTCTCCATGCACCCGAGGAAGCTGGTTAACTTCTTTTCAGAAAGAAACTGAGCAGAAGAATGTCAGTGGGATCCCCCACAGCTTCTCCTGCTGTAGCCGGTCCTAAGCTCCCAGCTGAATTTTGTCTTTCTTCTGCTTTGCCATCCATTCTAATTTCTCACAGCATCTCCTGGCTTATGTGATGGCTATGGTTTGTTTGTGTTCCCCCAAAAATGCCTATTTTGGAAATTTCATTCTTGAATTCATATACTGATGGTATTTGAAGATGGGGCTTTTGGGAAGCATCATTATTACATGAGACTGTGATATTGGGAACCCCGTGGTGGCATTAGTGGCTTTCTAAGAAAAAGAGAGACATGCTCTGCACCACTACGGGATGCCCTCTGCCATGTTCTATTGCAGTAAGAGGACCCCTGACAGAAAGCTAGAAGATCCTCACACCATACCTTTGGGTTACCCAGCTTCCAAAATCATGAGCTAAATAAATCTCTATTCTTTATAAATCACCTAGTCTCAAGTATTTTGTTATGACAACACAAAGTAGATTAAAATATTGGCTTAGCAGTGGAAAGAGCCCAGATCCTCATCACTGAAGAACCCAACTCATTGTCACAAAGACTTTCTCTTGCCACTATGATTATCCACTGACGTCCAAAGTGCACATGGGAGTATCAGGACCCCAAGTGGAACTCCTGCTAAGTTCATTCTTCCTTGCTGTCTTCCACATGAAGCTCTGTCCCCTCTTGCTACCTGGTCTAATGTGATGTTATGGGGAATTTTATGATGATAGGTCTGATACTCTAAAAAAGCCTCAGAGAGGTTGGCAAAGGCTGTAAGAGAACAAAAGAATATATGTCTATTTGGTGAAAATAAATTTATAGTCCTTTAAAATTGAAGAATTTTAAGATACTCAGCTTGCTGTCAAGTCTTTCATCAAGGGATGGTGCCAAATTAGAAAGTGCTAAATTGGTTTTGGTTCATGTTTCTGGCAGCTCAGACTTTCAGCAGCGGCAAGAGCTAGATCAGTCTTGATAAGGAAGAGCCCAGGCCATTGGACACACGAACAGCTCCCCTGTCTGTCCCCCTGGCTGGTCATTCAGGTACCCACTGTGCCTGCACTGGAACAGCCAGCGGCAGATGCGAGGTCACATCACCTGAGCAAGCTATGTTGCCAACTTCACTGGCTGGGGCTTCTTCCATGGGGGTGCTTTCTGCAGCCAGGATTGTATAGTTTAATTTTTTCCATATTTTGTGCCACTTCCATTTGATAACGTAGATACCTCTACCACAGATCATGTTGTTCAGCTCTGCTCAGCATTCTCTTCCAGGTCTCTGATAAACTGACCAGGTTATTTGCTATTGCCACAAGCCCGAATATACTCAAACCCTGGGCCACTTCACCTACATGAAGAAGATAACCAGGTGTACTACCCAAAACTTAGTCCATGAGTAGGATTTGCCCTCACCACTGCATTTTAAAGCCATCTATGATGGGGTTGTGTTGCAGCTTCTGTTCCTGTTGTCTACTGAAACGTGACTCCAATTGTAGTGACTTAAAACAGGATTTGTTTTTCTCTCATAATGAAATCTGAGGAGAACTTGGTGGGAGTGCCTTACTTCTATTTTGTGTAACAGGTGGGACAGCCGATGGCTGGGGATGGAATCATGAGAAGGCATCTCACTTGAAAGTCTGCTGGTTGAGGTGACTGGTTCCTTGGGATCTCAGCTGTTGCTGGGCTAAAAGACCTGGACATGGCCTTTTAATATGGCTGTTTAACTTTTCAGAGCATAGTGGTGTGGTTCCCCAAGAAAAGCACCTCAAGAAGGAAAGGCAGGAGGGAAATACAGCACAGTTTATGATGAAACCATGGAAATGATTCAGTGTCACTTCTGCCTCATTCTGTTAATCAGAAGTGAGTTACTAGGTCCAGCCCATATCCACGGGAAGTGAATACAACTTGACTGAAAACTGTGGTGAATGGGCAAATTAAAACAAAACTATTAGAGTAAAAGACACCTTGCCATCCGTCCCTCTCAAGACGCTCCCGCTCACGTCAAACCCTTGTCCCATCCTGTTTGCCACTTCCTGAAGCAGTTCCAGAAGTCCTTTCTCCTGGGTATCTTTAGTTGTGTTCTTGTGGCTCCCTCAATGTCCTGAATTCTTTCAAAACATGTACCCTTCACAGTTGTTTTGACTTTGGAGAAGAGAAAGAAGTTGAGTGGTACCAGATCTAGCAAATAAGGAGGATGAGGACACCACCATTTTTATGAGTCTGCGTTTCTACCGGATGGCACTTGGCAGCAGCATTCACCACTTTTTGATCGTACTGTGTAAAGACACTCATGCACGAGGACTTCCTGCACTGCTGCAGAAATTGGCAAGAATGATGGCATCAGTGTGGATGAGGCAAGCAAGGGGGAATATTTGAGGGAGACTGATTTGAGGAATGAGCCATTTTCATCTTACACTGCAGAGCTGCTGAGCTCATCCAAACTTTATGACTAAGTGGGTTGGATAAGACACGTGGCCTATTGTGAAGTTCTGACCACATGGTCCCTTAGTGACCCACAGCCAGGTATCACTATCAGGGCTCAGTAGTTGGCCAGGGACTAATTTTTAAATGACATTTACTATATTTTTAATTAACACATAATATTGTGTGTGTGTGTATAGGGCACAGTGTGATAATTTGATACATGTATACAGCAAGTCATGATAAAATCAAGATGCTTACCATTTCCTCTCTTTAAACATTCCCCATTTCTTTGTGATGAGATGCATCAAAGCCCTTTCTCCTAGATCTCCATAGATCATGTGATAAATTGCTGTACAATGTAGTCAGCCCAAAGTGCTATAGGACATCAGAACTTAGTTTTCCTATGTAACTATATTTTGACGCCCATTATCCAATCTCCCCCAATGCTTCTCTCCCTCTGCTTCCTAACATCTAGTAGCCATTGTTCTACTCTATTTCTATGGAATCAACTTTTTGAGATTCCAAATACGAGCGGAACATGTAGTACACCTTCCTGTGCCTGAGTCCAAGTTGCTTTCCTTCCTCCATTTCCATATGCCCATTTACCAAGGGGCCACGAACTCTTCAGGTCTCCTCAAGGGAGTCCTAGGGAAATCATTAGCACATACACTGCTCTAATGATACAGGATTCTTCCTCCTGGGCATCTGGTTTTGCCCTTAGTACAATGGGTTTCAGGCCAGAAAACTGACTCAGTTTAAGAATGGTACAAGGAATGTAACTGTATTGTATACCCAGAGTGTACCAATAAACTCAATAAGAACAAAAAAAAAGAATGGTACAAAAACATTATATATAGACAGTTGTTCTCCTAATCGACTCTCTTAGTTCCTTCTGTGGACAGAGATTGCCCTGGCTGACTTCCCATCCAGCTTGCTCTTGGAGAAAGTGTGCTCCTTAATCATCTCCATAGTTCTCTATAGATCATTGTGCTCTGAACGCCACTCTGACAGGTCACTCGGTTCCATCACTCCCTACACAGTCACGTCTGATTCATTGCAAGCACCTCAGTGTCTCTGACCAAGCATCTTGCACCTCTGCTGTTTAGAGCTTCTACTAACAGGATCCAAATTCTGCTGTGTTTGGTTACCTCTTTGTTCACAGTAACATGAAATAATAATAATTTTATAATACTTTATGATATTTTGAGTTTAGACCTTGGGTAGGGCTCAGCTAGGTGAGTCTGTACGCCAAACAGTAACAAATGCAGAGCCTCAGAGTCACTCAACTGTCTTCTAGACATGTTCAGAAGGGAGCAAGACAGCATCATGCACATTCCTCTATCCAAAGCAGGGATGAAAGGGCCTCCTGCTACCTATTGCCTGAAAGTGTTATCTCTCTGGTAAGGTAGCTGGATGTCCTACATACCACTAGCTCAAGTTTCTACAAGCGGAGAGAATAATCTGCAAGACATTTTATGACATACATTTGGAGGTCCCAGAACTTCATTTCCTCTATATTCTTTTTTTTTTTTCTTTTGGTATATGGGATCAAACTCAGGTCCTTGCACTTGCAAGGCAGGCAGCAGAACCGCTGAGCTAAATCCCGGACCAATTTCCTCCATATTCTAATGGAAAGGAGGGTCTCTAAGGCCAGTCTACATGCAAAACAAGGAGAATTAGACTCTTAAATTTTAATCAGTGCAATAGTAAAACATTTGAGGCCAGTATTGATGTATCAGAAATGGCATCTCTTACTATCAATCTTAGATCAGAAAAGAAGACCTCTTTAGGGTGACAATTTTCTATAAATCTCTAAAGATTCTGCACATCTGCTAAGCAGAGGTATTAACTACCTTTGTTCTGCACTTTCTGAAGCTTTTTTTTATATCAGCCTTGCAAGATAGAAATAATCTCTCTCTCTCTCTCTCTCTCTCTCTCTCTCTCTCTCTCTCTCTCAGCAAAAATCAGGCAGGATTACAGCCCATTAAAAAGAGGAAGGCTAAGCTCAGATCTCCTCTCCTTAATGCAGCTTTCTAGATGTGCAAGTGTGACCAGGTCCTTTCTGCATTGCCCTGAGAAAACAGTAAAGCCCTTTGTCCTGACCCAGGCATATCCTATCTTCTGGACTCTGTGATGGGCTAGCCTGTTAGCTTGCAAAAAGTGGGGTGGGCAAAAGTCTCAGACATTAAATTTTTGACACCATATGGAGCTTCTTGTGGATACTGGTAGCCCTCTCAGTAGCACAAGCTTTACTACTTTGATAAATGATTCTCCAGAGCCAATAGTTTTAGTTTCAAATCTTTCAAAGACTACTTAATCACCTCAATTTCTCTGTTTCTAACCTTCTTCCACCTCCTTCCATGGCAATTCCAGTGTTAAGTCTTGAATTTTAACAATTAGAACCATCATCAAGAGTCTTAGACATGTATTAAAGTCCAGGTTTAAGAAGAATGCTCCATGTTAAGAAATCGCCCTTTTCAAGAAAGGAAGCCTTCTCCGATGTTGGTGGGAGTGCAGACTGGTGCAACCACTATGGAAATCAATATGGAGATACCTCAAAGAACTGGGACTAGAGGTTCCATTTGACCCAGCCATCCCTCTGCTGGGTATCTTTCCAAAAGAATTAAAAGAATCATATCACAGTGATATATGCACACCTATGTTTATAGCGGCACAGTTTGCAATAGCTAAAACTTGGAAGCAGCCCGTTTGTCCATCAGTTGGAGATGGGATAAAGAAGTTGTGGTTTTTCTATAAAATGGAATACTACTCAGCCATAAAGAATGAGAAATTAGATTCATTCATAGGAAAATGGATACATATTAAGAATAGACTCCTAAGTGAAATAAATAAGTCACACATGTGTAAATACCGAATAGTTTCTCTGGTGTGAATAACTATAATAGTACAAAAGATCTTAATGGGATAACTAACAATGTGAAATAGGAAGAAAAGGGCTAAAGGTGTAGGGAAAGTGGGAAGGGTACGGTAAAGGTAATAAGGGAAAAGAAAAATATGAAAAAATGGAAATAAAGTGTTTGCAAATGGGGAGGGGAGGAGGGGGTGAAGGGAGGGCAGGGACAAGGGGAAAAATGAGAACCAAGACCTGTCATGTCGAGGTACAAGATCCCAGTGATGAATGTAACTGCACTGTATACCTAAAATGTACCAATAAACTAATAAAAAAAAAGATATCTCCCTTTTCCAACCTTCTGTTCTGTTTTTCAAGTTTGGCTTCTCAGAAACCTGTCCCGTGTGAACCCTTCCAGTTCCTGCTAGTAATGTTAGCCGGATCCTACTTCTCCTTCATGAGTGGCATCTTTTCTCCTTTTATAGGTTCAATGTTTCCCCAGCTGAGTCATTCTGTAATTTTATCCTAGTCATGGTTCTGGTGGCCAGGAGAGCGGTGGGGGAAAATCCTACCCAAGAGGCTGCTGACTTGCAAGGTCGAGGCCTTTGCAGAGGCTCCAGTTGGACAGAATCCTAGCTCTGCCATGAATGCATGGGTCACTCCAAGGTTCGCAAGTGCACCAGGACACTGCAGGGTCCTCCTCCTTCACCATCAATGCTACCTAGGTTGAGAATTAAAATGTCTCTGGAGATTTTCCTTCTTATGTTTAAGTCTCAGGCCTGATGTTTGGCTATTTCTGCTCCCTCAACATCAAAAAAGGCCTTTTAACTTCACATGTAGCTTTAGTTGTTGATCCATCTTCACCATTCAATATCCTTTTCTAAAGCATCTATTTCCCCTGGAAATTGCTATCTAATTTCGAGTGTGTATGATTACCATCCACCCCACCTATTTTTGAAGTCTTGGGTGTGGAACCCAGGGCTTCAAGTGCTCTACAACTGAGTTACACCCCTTCCCTGACTCCTTCACCTTCTCTCTTAAGTGTTGGATAAATTATACTCATCAGGGCTCATTTTTTCCCCCACTGGAACAGCATTTTAGTTAATGGCTGATGAAAGTTCTAACAATGTCATGACTTTCTTTCTTTCTTTCTTTCCTCTCTTTCTTTTTCTTGAAACAAGTTCTTACCATATAGTCCAGGTGGCCTCAAACTCACTATGTAGCCTAGGCTGGCCTCACACTTGCAGTGATCCTCTTGCCTCAGCCTCTGCAGTGCTGGAATTATATATCCAGCTATGTCATAGCTACCTTGTGCAGAGGCTAGCCATGGTCCACATACTACTAGTGTGGGATACACGGCAGCCAGCCAAAGATAATCCAGCTCTATAATCCTCTCCTAGCATCTTCTTCCTCCTGAAACTAGCTATTGCATATTTTATTCCCAATGTGCAATTCTCAGATAGAAATGGGCATGAAAATTTATTAGAGAATATTTTCAAGAGCCATACAAAGGAAGAAAGTAGGCTTGGACAGAGGGAGAAGGTGGGCTACAATATAGTCTTGGTAGAGGCTTTATCTGACTCTACAGAGAAGCCTATAGCTGAGAAAGTCCTTCCCAGTCGTACCCAGTTAGGGAGAGGGTGCTGAAACTACATGTCCAGACCAACTAGTAATGGGATGCAGGCTATTTCTGGAAAGGTATATAGAGTTGTCAAGGAAGTTCTCTCCCCTGAGTGTTGTTCCTGGAGAGGGTGACAGTGGAGAATAATCAGCCAGGGTCATTTCCAGCTGCCAGAGGAACAAATAATTACTAAATAAAAGTCTGCAAAACACACCACAACACCCAGTTCACAATACAGAAGAATATACACAGATTCACCACTAATCAGAAAAACATAAACGTCAACCATTACCTTCCTCTTATAGCCATCAGATTGTCAGAGATAGAGCCAGGGATTTAGTTCAGTGGTGCCACCGCCTGCCTCACAATCGCAAGGTCCCAAGTTCGATCCCTGGTACCAAAAAATAAAAAATACAAAGCAAGGGACTGCAACTGCTGAAGTCTGGGGGGCATTTGGAAGCAGGAAACGAGATGTGCAACGTCAACCATTACCTTCCTCTTATAGCCATCAGATTGTCAGAGATAGAGCCAGGGATTTAGTTCAGTGGTGCCACCGCCTGCCTCACAATCGCAAGGTCCCAAGTTCGATCCCTGGTACCAAAAAATAAAAAATACAAAGCAAGGGACTGCAACTGCTGAAGTCTGGGGGGCATTTGGAAGCAGGAAACGAGATGTGCATACAGAAATTGCCTCACAATCGCAAGGTCCCAAGTTCGATCCCTGGTACCAAAAAATAAAAAATACAAAGCAAAGGGACTGCAACTGCTGAAGTCTGGGGGGCATTTGGAAGCAGGAAACGAGATGTGTATACAGAAACATGAAAAGATGTGAAAAACGACCACAGAACATTAAATGAAGAAACGTGTTTGAAAGAGTAAAGTGTGCAGCGTACCACCCTTTATGTGAGTGAAGAATGGAAACCACACAGCATGTTTTGCCGTATTTCCGTACTCACTCCAGCCGAGGACTCATGTCACACGCAATGGAGTGAGCACCTACGGTGAAGGCAGCTGGGAAATGGGAACAAGGAAAGGAAATAAAAATGGAAAATGAATAAACAAAGAGGAACTGTGCGTGGACAAATGGTTAGTTCAACCTTTCGCATTTGATCCAAAATGGGAAGGTTAGGAAATACATTCAACAGCTGGGTTCAGTTTGCTGTTATGTAAGTTTGAAATTACAAATGCAGTAGGAGTAAGTAATTCCTGAAGAAAAGTGTGATAGAGTGGACCTAGAGAAAGCCTCTCCATTCGGAAAGGCACCTCAGAAGGCTTCACATCCGATGATGCAGCTTCTTACCTAGACACTCATGGTGTAAGTCAGCTTTCCATTGTTGTTATACAATGCCCCGGAACAATGACTTAGAGGAGAAAAGATTTATTTGGGTTCATGGTTTCTGAGGTTTCAATCCATTCATTCCATGGTCATTTGGTTCCACTGCTTTTAGGCCTGGGATGAGCAGAAACATCATCAGAGCAAAGCTAATCACTTGATGACAAATGAAAGAGAGAGAAGGAGGGAGGGAGGGAGAGAGAGAATCATCTAGGGACAAAATATGGTTCCCAAGGCCATGCTCCCATGAACTACTCCCTTCAGCTAGGCCCACCACCTTGGTCGCCCTCAACTCCCCAAAATGTCATCAAATTATGAATCCATCCATGGATTAACCAACTAATAAAGCTCTCCTTCTAGAAGGTGCTTCCATCTCTAAACCCAAGGACTTTTTAGGGGACATTTAAATCACAGCTATAATATCCACGGCTGTCTCAGTTCCTAGGACACCCTATAAATGATCAGTGAATACATAAAGTTAATGAATACATAAATGAATGAATGGAGTTAATAAGTTTTCATGGGAATAAACAAATGAAGATGAGAGAGTGGCAAAAGGTACAAGGTTAAACCACATTCTGGAGGAAAAATTAACTAACAGTAATTTCTCCTTTCTACAATGAACAGAGAAGAGGTAAGTGAGGAATTTGAAGAAGAAAACTCCCAACTAGCTGTCCTTACCCTTCTGAGATGAGTTTAAACTGAATCTCAGACCCTAGTCAAACCCAGTTATAAAAGGTTTTTGTTTGCCTATTTAGTGGACTCCAAGAGATTCTCTCTTTAATTATTTCATAGAAGAAAAGGAACAGGAACCCCCCCACTCTAGTCCCCACCCATCCAACAAGGAGAAGAGGAAGACCTTTTGCCACTACACCCTTTCATAGAAGAACATATAGCACCTCTAGATTATTTTCTGGCCTGTGAATCATTTTTAGGACACTCACTCCAAACCCCTCATTTCCACATTTCTCCCAACACACACCACCTACAGGGTTGCCCTCCCAAGTAAGTTATCCATCTTTGATAGCTCCCAACGATTTTCTGCCAAAAAGAGCATATTCAAATCATCTGCTCTAAGAGACTAAGAGCCTCTGAACCCTAAATCAGCAGGAACTGGAAATAGAAACTACTATGTGCTTTACAAGGAACAAGACTAATAGGGGTTCTGAAAATTCCCGAGGTCTTCCAGGGCACATTGCTGGCCCCTCTCCTGGTCTTGTCTCTGTGGATCTCCAAGTTTAATGATCTCCAAGATAACCCACTGGGGTGCAAGAAGAAAATCAAATTTTTTACATTTATTTTATTCATTTTTTGTAAAAAAAAGAAAAAGTTCTATATGTATGTTTTAAATTTTAATACTACATTGTTACTGTGGTACACATATATAACTTATAAATAGATACATATGTACATATTAGCAAAGTGTGCTCAAGCAATTTTGCTGACAATTGTACTGAAATGGCCAAAAGTTCTAAAGCCTCTTCCTTTAGTCCCTCAAGATTGGACAGTGCCTTCCCCGCTCCCCAATCCAGGTGGCCAAGGACCTTCCGACTTACTCCTGACAGTGCCCTTTGTCAGGCTTTTTATAGCTTCTCTTTGACTTGACTCTCTTCCTCTATACCTGATGTGTGGTTTTCCCCTCTGTTATTGAAGTTCTTGTCTCTTCCCCAGACTGAAAGGCATTTGGTTCCTTCTGAAGCTACCCAAGACCCGATCCCTTCCTTTGGGGATTGGCCTCAAATCACAATTAGTGGCCAGATGGGTGGGATCAGGCAAGATAAGGGGACCCCAGATCTGTGTTTATTGTCTTGTGCTCCTACCACCTGCCTCTTAGCTCCTCCACCTATTTTATTCATCAACAGTTTGCTCCCAGAGTGCTGCAAGGAAAACATAACAATCACTTCCTGAAGGTAATGCCCTTCCACTATTCCAGAGGCTCTCTCCTTTCTAGATTATATAGATGCAACTATATTTATTTTAATGGATCGTGGAACTAACACCAACTTATCTTCTGCAAGGTAGAATAAGTAGAATCTAAGAAGACAATTGATACACATATGATATAAGGGAGATTCTATTTCTAATATTGAAAAGAAAGCAGAGAATGAATTTAAATATAAAGGCAATAAAATCAGGATCCAGTATTACAGGCTGATCAAAATCACTAAACATAAGTGCTAGTATGAGCAAGAAACTTGAGAATACAAACATGCTACCTTACCACAATAGGTATTCAATAAATATTGATTATTTCTGATTGAACATTATTCATCCAGACCAGAAAAATAATCTTTTCCTTCATACATTGCCTCTGTGTTTTCATTTTTCAAAAATAAAATCTATAAATGTGTCTCCTATGATTTTCCTATAATTAGCCATGGAGCACATAGTACAATCAGGTAATGTGAACTGAACACCTTCCCATCTGGGCAGTGAGAGATGAATCTTGGAGAGAGGTAGAGGCTGTGTATCTGTGGCTTGACAAACCATTTCATTTCCAAAGCGAGGTACTTTTGAGAGTAAAAGAAGACAGTACCAATAAATACGACATGATAATTGGCATAACATGCTCATCCCAGAAAAACCAGACACCGTATGGTCATTCTATCTTTGAACTGCCAAATTAAAGGGAATAGTGATAGGTGTCCAAACCAGCAGTGATTGGTTTCCATTATGTCTCACTGTCATTTAGCCAGTGATGGGCCCAATACTTAAGGGTTAGTCATCACCAAATGGACGAGAAATTTTTAAATTTGAATAAACCGTTGAAGGCTACCATCATGTGTTTATTAATCTGTAACTAGAATTAGGCTGTAACAGATTTCTTGTTCTGTTAGTCACCCACTTTATTACCTGATTCCATTACTAAATTTTATGACTGCTTATCAGTTTTCATTTTTTTGAACCTCAGCATCTTTAGAAACCAGCAGCCATTCACTGCTTTTCAAGCCATTGTATTTGCCATTTTCCAATCCCAAATTTCTGCCCCTTCCCAGTGTGATTTCTCTCCTTCTTCCCCAAACCCCATTATTATTCTTTCTCCATGCACTCCTTCTCTTCTCACCTTTAGTACACCCTGAGGAGTCTCTTGGCTCTCCTAGTTTCAATAGCCATCTATTACAGCTGACTCTTAAATCTTCATCTCCTGTTCAGACCTCACATTTTTCCCAAGCCCAAAACCTGTCTAAATGACTGCTATTGAACTTTTCCATTGAAAGGATGCCTCAAAATTGAATAAAATTCAGGATGTTCAAATCTGTATTGGTCACTTCTCCAAGGCTTCAATCTGTCCTGCTTTAGGGACTCCTTGTCTCAGTAAGTGACACCACCACGAATCCAGAAACCCACCTTTTTTTGTGACTCCTTATCCTTTCACTCTCCACAGTCAGTGGGTCAACAAGACCTGCTGATCATTGTCCTGAATGATCTCTCCCTTCCTACCATCACCCTCTTAAGTGAACCAGTCCCAGTACTCAAACTCTCCAACAGTGACTCTGCCTCCAGACCTGTGTCTCTTATACAGTTCGTATTTTACAGCAAGAGTGATTTCCAAACACACAAATTAGTTTAGTTTTCAAACCTACTCCTTGGCTTAGATTCAGCTCAAACATGATTTAAATCACATTCCCCCGCTGTCCAGCCCTGACCACTGCTCCAGATTCCTCTGAACCTCACCCCTTTTGCACTGCATGCTGACATTTTCAGCACAATCAGATTTTCATTTGCTTCTGGACTTAACACATTCAGCTTCCTCCTACTCATCCTTGTCCCAGGGCTCAACGTCATTTCCTCAAGGGCCATATTAGATTTCTTCCTATGTGCTCCTATAACAAGCTTTCTCTGTATTAGGTTGAAACACAAGAAATTGCCTTGTTGTAAGTCAATAACAGTCAAATAAAAGGAAGTTCATATAGTTCAAGGTAATGCTTGGATCTGCTAGACTGTGAATTCCCTGATGGAAGGAACTTGGTCTATCTTGGACACTGCCGTTCACAATCCTGGTATGTGGTAAATAGTGAAGGGATGTTTGTTGAAGTGAATGAATGAATAAGAAAATCCTTAACTGTATTTTCTAGAAATGGTCCATCATTTAAATTAGCCTAATTTAAAGCTATATGTTTCTTTATATGCTGCTACATTTTTGATGCTTGTCATTTTTGTCTAGCTTGATTAAATACTAAGTAAATATGCGTTTCAGATTTTAGACCATTGCCATGACGTGGACCGATAAGTAGCATGCTGACCTACGTAGTACAAACCTGAAGTCACTTTATAACGGTCACCACTCTTCATGGAAGTGAAAGAAGGCAAAGAATCCAGAGAAAAACTGGACTCTACCAAATAACTTCAAACTCTAGCAATGTCCTGAACTGTGTACCCTGTAAAGAAAAATTCTTATAGTGACATTTTTGAGAGTGTGACACCTGAGGCTCTGTTTTAAAAAAGACCTAAGAGTGAGGATATTTTCAATCAGTATCATCCAATAGGTGTATCACTTTGAATATTTGATAGCTTCTTTAAAAAATGAACATGGGCACAGTAGCACTCTGCTAATTCCCATTAACTATGGCAATCCTTCGCGAACTGCTGCATTAATGAGGGAGTTGCTGCTTATATAGTGCCTGTGAACAGAGCAGTGTGTCTTTTCTTCAGTTCTTCTGACAAGCGTAGCTCTGCTTTAATTATTTATGATCATACACCACCACATTGGAGTGCTCACAAATATTTTGTGAGTGATGAAGTTTTAGTAATAATAGCCTTCACTCCGTCTTGCTGCTGTAAAAGCTTGCAGAGGAGTGGGGTGAGAATTTAAGGTTTTTGTGGATTCACCAACAGCATGAGCAAGATTCCCTAGGATAGCGTTCTAAATAATACAATGAAAATAAGTATCTACAAGTATGATTCTTATTCTTTCAAGCTCCTTAACAGCCCTCAGAAGACCCTGCATGAACCACAAGGAAAATGCTATGAAGCAGCTAATGATAACAATAATTACAATAATAATATCACTTATATAATAACTTTATGGATATGTCTACACAAACATGTGAGATCGACGTTGAGACAATTTCTAAATAATTCAGAACAAATCACTTGGAAGTCTGGGCAAAAGGAGGCTGGGAAGAAGAGAGTTCATTTGGTCAGAATTCTCCAGTCTATGTTGGTCAAATTTGCTGAATGATTTATCATATCTCTCCTTAAAAATTCCAACTCTACTCTTTAATCCCAATTCTGCACATAGTTTACTGTGGACTAAGGCCAAGGCCTTTAATCTCTCTGAGAACAAACCCCATTGTGTTCAGTGGAATGAGATCCTATTCAGACTATTTGCAACTATTTCTCAGCCCTTATGTTTCTGGCTCTGTGACATTTTTGTCACTCCAGATTCATTGTCATCCAGTCCTTCAATAATAATTTACTGAACAGAGCCTGCCACTTAATAAGAACCAAGGAGAATCTTATTCACAAGATGGTTTAAAGACAATATTAAGTGTTCACGACAAAACCCTCCTTCATCTCCAATTTTCTAACCCTCGGTTTTGCGTGTTTGTGTGTGTGTGTGTGTATGTACACACAAGTTTATTTGTCATTTGTATTCATTAAGATCACAGAGAAATTTGAAGAGAATTATAGCATGTCAGAGACTTAAAACATAATGTATGAAAATGGGCCCCCTTTTGCTTTTTTATTCAGCTTTATTGAGACTTAAAGGATAAATAAACTGTGTACAACTTCACGTCTTGATACATTCAAGCATGGTGAAATGATCACCTCAGTCAAGCAAGTGAATGTGTCCAGCACTGCATGTAGCTACCATTTTCTTTCTCTCATTCTTGTTTTATTTTCTTTTGCACAGGTATTCCTCATTTAGCAACTCCTCTGTTCTGAGACTTGGTGTTAGATTAACTGGCTTCTAAATGAGGACTCTTATAGTTTGTACATTACAATGTTCAGAACAAAGACATGGTCAAAGGAAACTCTAACTCCATGACTTTGCTTTTATTTGCATGATTCTTCCATGCAGCACTGTAATTTATGACGGAACATAAAACACAGTACTGTACAGAATAGTCAGAAAAAATTACACAGTACTGTGCCACTAAGGTGTACTGCAAAGAAAGACACTGATGCTCCGTAAAAAAGCCACACAGAACTGTACAAAAAAAGGCCAGTCATAAGTCTGAGTGGAATTCAGAAGTCTGAACAGTCCTTAAATAAGTGGGTCATTAGATGAGGAGTATCTGTACTTACACGAATGCTTAAGATTGACCCTCTAGGAAAATTTCAACTATTCAGTATTATCCCCATGCTACATGTTAGATCTCCAGCACTTATTAGAGTTGCAAACTCAAACCTTTGTGCCCTTGGACCAACAGCTCCAATTTTCCACTGCCCTTAGCCCTTGGTGATCACCATTCTACTCCCTGTTTCTATGACTTCAATCTGTTGGTTTTTTAGACTACAACAAGGAGTGAGATCATGCAATACTTGTCTTTCTGATTTTGGCTTCTTTCACTTAGTATAAGGCCCTCCAGGTTTAGCCACATTGTCACAAATGACAGTGTTTTTTAATGAATGCTATTCCATTGTGTGTATGTTACACATTTTCTTTTCCGTTCACCCATCAGTGGACAGTATTTCCCTGTCTTGGCAATTGTGAATGTTACATGTTATAATGAACATGGAGTGTAGATATCTCTTTAAGATCCTGGTTTCATCTCCTTTGGCTACATGTCCAGTAGTGGATCATGTGGCAGTTCTGTTATGCCTGCCCTTTTTCCTCAACCAACATATCAAGGCTTACTGATCTTGGCCCTCAGAGTCACAGTGAGTTTCCCACCTGGCACCAGGGTGCCAAGCCCAGTACTAGGTGGGAGGCAGGTAGCCTCCAATGACTCAGCTCAGGAAAAAGCACCTTCAAGCAGAGGGGCTCCTATGATTCAGCAAGCAGAACTGGAAAGAAACCACTAGCCAAGGTCATGGACACCACACCCACCCTCTGTTCATTAATCTCAGAGAGTGAAAAGTGATCCAAGATTCCCTTGGCTAATCAGATGATACAAAATGATTACCTTAAGTCATCTTCAGAATCTGATAAGAATGGCCAAAAAAATAAAAACAAAAAACAAAAAAAAGAACAAACAATAATTCAGTGTGGATGGAAATATATAGAGTAGAAAAATGACAATGCAAATCAATAAATCTACCGGATTGGGATTTTCAGTTATATCTCAACCTTAACCAATCAAACTATGAGAGTAAAGTTGATCTGAGAAAAATTCACTAAAGAACATGTGCTCAACTTTCACACAGATAAATGATTACATATTAGTACAAGGTTTCTAATTTTGTTCTCTTTTAATGGAAAATCATGTGTGACAGTACTTGCTCTTATGAATAGGGGAATTTAGGGTTTGTGTCCATACTTTATCTTTCTTGTATCACTAAATACTTTCATTAATATTAACAAAATATTTTTAGCAACTTAAAGATTGTTACAGTCTACTATTTGATGAATATGATATTTACTGAATGCCCCCTATGGGCCAGGCCCCACTCTAAAGTATGGAATATAGTTAGAGTAGGGAAAACATAGGCACATATTCTGGTGTATGAAGTCCACAGTCTTCAGGGAAGAGAGATGTGAAATAAATACAAAAAATTTGAATACAAAAAATAAATATATAGTTGGAATTAAGAAAAAAGACTTGGGTTTTCCAAAAGTATGTAATGGGGATCGAGGCAGGGAGCATCTAATTAAGGAAAGACTTCCCTGCGGAAGCGACACTTGATCTGAGATCTAGAGGCTATGAAGAATGTAGTAGAGATGCATAATCAGGTCACATGTGAGCTACCAGCCAGGCTGGTGTCAGAGCAGGTTCAGAATACAGAGAAAAGTACCTGCATGTGCAAAGAGATTTTTACTTTCAAAAAGTTATTTATAGAAATAATTTTGGTGATCTTCAGACAAGTATATACTGAGGTGGGGATAATTTCAATTGAACCTGAAGTGTGTGGCTTGCTGTAAAGGTCAACGAACTCATTTATGAGTTGGGAAATACCTGCCTACATCTAGATATTTGTCTTACTTTCCTACTTAATTTTAAAATTATATCTAAAGGCCTCCAAAGATTTTTTCTAAGCCCTTTATAGTAGTCTAATATTAAACTACCTTCAGTGTAAATAATGTTCTGTGTTTGTTTTATTTGGGTTTTTTTTTTCCAGTACTGGGAAATGAACTCAGAGCCTCCTGGGACCCTCACACACATCCTTCACGCATCCATATCTTCTTTGCAAATTTGATTTTGAGACAGGGTCTCACTAAGTCACTAAGTTGTCCGGGATGGACTTGAACTTCTGATCCTACTGCCACAGCCTGGGATTACAGATGTTCATGACCACATCTGGATAATAATAATAATACATCTGAGCTTGTTTGTACACATATTTACATAAGAAAACATAACCATCGCTAAATGCTAAAAGATTTTTGGATATTTTTGAGGATTACTATCAAATTGTCCTTGTCTCTTCTCTAGAATATATGATAGTCTTGATAGGAAGAGAAAACTATTCTGGACTATTTGCCCAGCTTCTGTTTCAATCTTCATTATTTGAAAGCCAGCATCTTGTTGATACATGTATTATGAATACATGGTCATGTGTATGCATATGTGTAATATACATCCACATAATGCAACATAGGTCCAAAAAAGTCAGACAGTGAGGATATTTACAAGCCATTCTTCACAGTCTGACCTGTGAAATGGGCACAGCTCAATTGTCATCTGCAGCAAAGTCCCCACTGCAAAGCATTCCTGTCTCCTCCCTCCGCTTGCTGGGTGCACTTTTGTGGTTTCCCTCCCCTGTGCCCCTGCAGTGCCACCCTGGCACTGTGGCAGCCACATATCTATTAGTAGCCTAAACCTTCTGGTAATCTCCTTTCTCTCTTCTAGGGAATTAACCGCCCACCCTCTGCTCTCCACAGTAACGCATCCCTCCTGCATTTATTCATTTTCCCTTCAAAGTTCCCTCCGCTTAAAACTGAATCTTTACCTGAAGAACAGTAAATAGAAAAGAGGTGTTATTGAAATGTAATGCAGTTTCAACATAATTATAGAACTGTACATACAGCGTGTGTGTGATTCTTCTGTATTTATGCGCTTGTTCAATTTCCATCCTGCTTCTCTATTACCATCTCTGCAACACGCTCATAAAAGCTGTCAAAACAACACAACATATAAACTCAGAACAGGTTCAGTGAACTGTTTCAGCTGCTTTTTCTTCTCATTTCCTTCCACTCGCTTCAGGAATCCTTGGGCTTTGACAGTGGGAATTGCAAAACCCTCAGGGCAAGTCCCTTTGTGGCTCATTCTGCATCTTATTTAGCGCTGGTATCCAGAGGCTGTAAGTAATTCTGAACAGGCCAGAGTCACCGCTGGCTCAGTGACTCCTGACACCATGCATACTTGTCAATATTCTCCCTAACTTCACCAGAGTAAGGTGTCAGCCATCGAGGACTAACGGGGCACGGGGAGCAGCTGGGGTTCAGCCCCTAGGCTGGCTCCAGGATGGAGTAATGAGCCCCGGTTGTGGGCTCGATGAACGCCTCTCCGTCCTTCACTTGGCAGAAAAAGAAAGGCTTCAGGTGCAGTGAGGTGGACTCGAGGTAGATGCAAAGATAAATCCCCTGAGAACACAGGTTGGTAAACACTGGAATACGTTATCAAAGGAGGCAGAAGAATATGCTCTCCCTAGCGGGTGTCGTTGATTTTTCTTAAGGACATTTTCTCCCTTGTCCCGACTTGCTGACAGATGGGCCTACTTGAAGGCAGGAAAACAGCCTTGAGGACCTGTGATGTATACGTGGCTTGTCCAGGTGTTCTCTCCTTAAATGTCGTGCCTTGGAGAAGACTTTTCCCTCCTATCCTTCCCCTCTCACTCTCTCTCTTTCTTTCTTTCTTTTTTCTTTTTTTGTACTGAGTGGAACCCAGAGCCTTTGTACTGAGTTATATCCTCAGCCTTTTTCATATTTTTATTTTGGGTCCCAGATTGCTGGGATTATAGGCGTAGACACCAAGCTCAACTTTCCTCCTACCCTTTCTAATTAGATTTTTCTCTTTAGCTTCCTGTTATTACCCTGTTATTTTTCTTTCTTACATAATCGTAATTCTACATTTATTGCTCACTTGTTTCCTTTGCAGAGGTGGTTGTTAAACATTTGTCAGCATGCCGTGGCCCCCACTTTCCTTCCAGCTCCCCTCTTGCCCTACTCAGGATCCAGTTTGAACCTTTAAACCCTTGAAAGAGCTCGAGCCACTCCTCTTGAAAGAGGCCAAGCACAAGGACCAGAGTTCGATCCCCGGTACGGGGTGGGGGGTGGGGGGTGCAGTGGCTTCTCAACTTCATTACAATCAGAATTCTCACCATGGCTAGAGTGCTGTACCATGTCCAAAGCCCCTGACCTTCTGTGTTTTCCTGATCCTGTCCTCCTTGAGCTCTCTGGACCCAAGACACCCCAAAGCCCTATGATTCCTCAAACTAACACTGTGCTCAGATCATGCATTCACTGCTCTGCCTGGAAAACTGTACCCCAGACAAAAAAGAGCTCAGCTCCCTCCCTACTCCATGCACTTCCTGCTTCTGGACGCATCCTCTCAGACTCTTCTACACAAACGATCCCCAGTCCCCACCACCAAGCTGTTTTCCACTCCCTTTTACCTTCCTCGTGTCTCCCTAGGGCAGGGGCCATCCCTGTATGGTTTCACCGTGTTCATGAGTATGTTCATATACACTGTGGACCGATTAAATCTAGCTAATTAACAAATATACTGCTGCACACCATTATCATTTTTGTGGTTTTAGCACATCTTTATTTTTTCAAGAATACATGACAGCCTCATTAACTAGAACCGCCTTGCTTTGCTCAGTAGATCTCTTGAAATTTATTTGTCCCATCTAACTACAACTGTGTATCCGCTGACCAGCATCTCTCCCTGCCCTCAACCACCCCAGCCTGTGAGAACCACCATTCCATTCCCTACCGTTACGAAATAAACATTTTTAGATTCCACCAATGAGTGAGCTCACGTGGTATTTTTCTTTCTGTACCTGGTGTATCTGGTTTAACCTAATATGACTCACCTACGGCATATTGATTTGGGGTTTTGTCTTTGCCTCTGAGGTCCACCTCCCACCTTCCCTCCCTCCTGAAAATTACATTTTCTTTGTTCCCGTTGCCACCTGATTGCCGGCAAAATATGGTCCCCAGAGTAGATATGCTGAAGGTTAGAGGGAGGACTGTCTCTCTTTCCTTCTCCCTTTCCTCCCTTTCTTCTTCCTCCTCTGCTTCCTCTTCCTCCTCTCTTTTCTCATTCTTTTTCTGTCTTTCCTTCCAGTACCATTGCCAGCAGAAACCCAGTCTCCCTATCATTTCCGGCTCCCCTGGAGACTCTTCCTCCCTGCCCTCTGCCACCCAGGAATCTCTTCGCTCCTGGGCTCTGACGACAGCTTCTCCCCATTATTCCCCAGACCTAGAAATGACAGCAGCTAATCTTGGAGCCGATGTGCAACCTCCTCTAAGGATTTAAAATATTTGAAACACATTCCTCATTTAAGTCTCTGTT
The DNA here is from genome assembly GCF_012274545.1 of Fukomys damarensis. NCBI lineage: Eukaryota > Metazoa > Chordata > Mammalia > Rodentia > Bathyergidae > Fukomys > Fukomys damarensis. The sequence continues at coordinate 56,386,792 of NW_022900942.1, read as the reverse complement.
TCAGTGCACGGTGAGAGGTATAGGTCTAGTTTTAATCTTAAATTGAAATGGATCAAAGATTTCAGTATTAAAATAGAAACACTAAGTCAGCTGGAAGAGAGGTTAGGTAGAATTCTTGAAGACAGTGGTATATGAAAAGATTCCGTGAACAAACCTCAGGGGCATGTGAACTAGCACAAAGAATCAACAAGTGGGATCTCATCTTATTAAAAAGCTTTTAGTGGAAATAAAGTGTTTGTAAATGGGGAGGGGGAGAGGGGGTAAAGGGAGGGCAGGGACAAGGGGAAAAAATGAGAACCAAGACCACCTTTCATGTAAAGGTACAAGATCCCAATAATGAATGTAACTGTATTGTATACCTAAAATGTACCAATAAACTCAATAAAACAAAAAAAAAAAGGAAAAAAAAACTTTTGCACAACAAAAGAAACCAGCAACAGCATGAAGAGACAACCCAGATGTGGGAAAAACTTTTCACCAGCTGTTCCTCAGACCAAGGTCTACTATCTAGAATATATAAAGAGCTTTAAAAAAAATCAGACTCCCAAATTTAAAGACCCAATCCAAAAATGGGCATCTGAAATAAACAGACATTTCTCAGACAAAGAAGTAGAAACAGCGAATAAACATATGAAAAATGTTCAATATCCTTGGTCATTCAAGAGATGCAAATGAAAACAACATGGAGATTCGCCTCACCCCAGAAAGAATGGCTGCTATCATAAAATCAACCAATGACAAATGCTGGTGAGACTGTGGGGACTGTTGGTAGGAGTGTAGACTAGTGCAACCACTGTGGAAACCAATATAGAGATACCTCAAAAAACTAGAATTAGAGGTCCCATTTGACCCAGCTATTCCCCTGCTGGGTATCTTCCCAAAATAATTAAAAGAACCACAGTGATATATGTGCACCTATGTTTATAGCAGCACAGTTTGTAATAGCTAAATCTTGGGGACAGCCCAATTGCCCATCAACTGGAGACTGGATAAAGCAGATGTGTTTTTTAAAATAAAATGGAGTACTATTCAGCCGTAAAGAATGAGAAACTAGAGACATTTATAGCTAAGTGGATGCACATTGAGGCCATAGTCTTAAATGAAATAAATACGACATATTTGCATAGATATGAAAGAGTTTCTTTGGTGTGAGAAACCGAAACTGTAAAATAAGGATGAAAATGTATATTAGATAATTTGAAATAGGAAGAAAAGGGACAAAGGGGAAGTGGGAGGCATAGGGGAAAAGAAAGAAGGGAAAGGAAAAAATATGAGAAAAGGAAAAAATGAAAACAAAGTCTTTGTAAATAAGGAGGAGTGGAGGGGTTAAAGGGAGGGCAGGGGAATGGGGAAAAAGTAAGAACCAAAATATATCATGTAAAGGTACAAGATCCCAGTGATGAATGTCAGCATACTGCATACCTAAAATGTAACGATAAACTTAATGAATAAAAAAATTCCCTGTTTTGAAAGACCTGGGGTGAGGTCAGTAATGAATGATACACTCATTTCTCACTCCCGTTACTACCAAGGAGGGTGGCCTCTCCGCCAGGAACACTCTGCCTACCACTTCTTAAAAGGCTTGCTCTAGGTCCTTCCCTAAATGTCACTTCTTCCTAACATCAGTCTTTGCATTCCCTCCTTTCTACTTAGATCTCCTCTCTGCATTTCTTTTCTGTTGTGTTTTGATTGCCATCTTTTATGACAACTTATAGTTATAATTTGCTCACTTGTTTGTTTATGTAATGCTATCATCCCATACTAACTATACGTTCGGGTCTCACCTTTCTTCCCCAGATCTTGTCAATGTGTCCAGCCCATATTTTGCAGTAAGTAATGAGTACATTTGGACTGGATCCCCTCAGAGTAACCATTCTGGTACTTTGGACCTAATCTGTGCCCCATAAACATCAGTAGAGGTTATTAGTACACAGGACTTTCTCTGAAAAATTCAGATTCCCTGTATATCAAGGTTTGCCATAAACCTGGAAGATGTATCTACCTTGGTATTTTCCGCATGACTGCATACTTGTTTATACTTTGTTGCATGTTCCTATCCAAGTGCCTTCCTCTGCAGTAGGTGATAGAAAAACAAATGAAGTAAATGCAGTCTACGATTTAAGCATATTCTTTTGCAAAATGTGGAGAGGGCTCGAACACTTTATACATCCACTCTTTCTCTGAGTCTTTGGTATTTTTGTCTTTTTGCATGGTTTTGGTTTTTGGGGAGACGTGTTTATTTCATTTTCATTTCCCCTAATCGAAAATAGACTAAGCTATCAAAGGGCGATATTACATTGGTGCTTGATATTTTCCTTTTCTTTTAAACAGTTAGCCATCTTTGAGTTGCATTACAGATGTTCCACCCAGACTTTTACTGGTCTTTGTAACCCTCTACACTTTGTTCTTGATTCCAAAGTAAGGAGAAAACCTTAAACGAACACAGGGAAGTCTATCATGCCTCACTTTTTTAACTTTTCAATTTCTATTTGCTCCTTTTTTCTCCATACTTCTCTGTCCTCTCTTTTGTTTAAAATCTCATTTAGCATTCTCTTGAGGGGAGAACACAAGATTACAATCTAACAATTGTAATGAGAATGGGTTAAGTTGGTGCCGTTTCCCATTTTCATTACAATCTTGGTGGCAAGAATAATGTAACAGAATTTTTAATGCCTCATATATTACATGAACATTTTCCCGTGAGCTTCTGATTCTTTTCCATGGACAGCACCGTGGCTGTGTGCTGCAGGACTTTGATCTTTTTATATTTTGCATTATAATCAATTGGCCATTTCACCCCTTCCCCATAGATTACAGTCAAACAAGTGAAAAATATTTGATTTATAGCATACTACTGCATCTCACGACTATAAAATCCTATCGCCTTCAGACCAGAACCTGCAAACTCCATGGAGTCAGGGACTCAAATCAGGCAGAAGGTACAGACCAGGAGTCCTTGCAACCAGGCTCTTCTCTCTGAAAGGCACTCTGAGAGTTGTAGTTCTGTCATTTGGAGCATGAACACACAGTTTGTTTATTTATGTATCAGGCGCTCTTGGGGAAGTAGACTTAGAACTCTAAGATGATAAGTTTTGAACTGGGAAACCTTGCAGATCTTGCTGCACCAAGTGTGATCCTCAGGCCCACAGAATGGGTAGAACCAGAGACGATGTGAAAAATTCAGAAACTCACCTCTGCCAGTCCAGACAGATCATCCAGTGACTGGTCTGCACTGCAGAGTTTAAGAAGGGCTGCTGTAGTGTTTATTAAAGGCCACTCTTAGTACAAATAGTCAGGAAGTGGCTCTTTCTCCCAACATGATTCCAAGGTCTTAATGATGGGGCCTAGTGCAAGGTCCCATCCCCAGAACACAGAGCCTGCAAGGGCGCCTTCCCAGAATCCACCTCCCTGTGACGTCATTTTCACTTCAGCATTCTTCTAGCCTTTTGCTTTTCATTGCCAGCCTTTCTAGGTTCCACTTTCTAGCAAACCCAAGATTCTTCACAACCTAATTCTCAAATGGCCTCTCAAGTAGAAACGCCTCACCAAGTCTTAGCTCTTTTGTTATTGTGGAAAAACTCCTCTATCCACTCTCTGCTTCACCTGCTTTGTTTACTAACTGGGCATATTGATATTTATCATATTAGTTAAAATAGTGAGAAAAAACACTTTAAGAAAGAGGCTCACATCTCCCAAAAAGCACACAACAGCTCAAACCAGAGAGAAATGTCCTGTCTCACAGCATGGCACATGCCGGCAGTCAGCACTGCTATCCGCCCCCACTCTTTCAGAAAGTGAGCTTCTCTCTAGTGTTGCTCTCCATGATTTCCATGACTAACCTCGCTGGCAGGCTGGAGCTTCATTGCCACAGGAAGAAAGGGATAAGGGTCCTGATGGAATGTACCTGACCCACCCCGCTGGGAGCGGATGGGAGGTGCGGCCCTTCCCTGGCGGACCCACTCCAACTCCATGACAATGGCATTTGAGTAGATGCCAACAGCCCCAAGGGTTATTTTAGAAGTTCAAGGATTTACGGAGATAAATTTTACAGCACACTTGCTATGCATGCTTACACATTAGATATTCAATAACGGTAGCTACTATTCTTACCTTATTAGCCTTTCTAGGAATGAATTTGCTGGTTATCAAGACTGTTTGAAATTTCAGCTCACGGAATTTGAGGTGAATTTCAGCTCACTTCCTGAACACATGCATAGATGTTTTGGCCCAAAGCACACTGGGCTTTACATCAAGTCTGTGTGACTTTGGCACCATTAGACAGGGTCTGATGTCTGGAGAGTAATGAGCAGCTCCTCCAAATGCACCGCTTCTATCCTTGCAGCCTCTGCTATTCTCAGTGGAGGCAATGCCCAACGCAGCGATTTCATTACCCGTGGATCATCTGTGCCAGTTGGGCTCTTGGGAGAAAAGGTGTGAGGAAGTCTGATCCCACAGAGAACTCCTGAGCAGGAGCTGCCAGACAAAACTAGTAGGGTGCACCACACGTGAAGATGATGCAGAATAAACCTCCAGCTCTAGCTAGCACTTGGCCACAAGAAGATCGGAAGAAGTGAGAGTTACTCAATGTTATCTTTCTCTATGACTGGACAGAGAATTCCTACCACACCAAGGAACAAGATGTTTCCTGAAAATAGGCATCCAAGCTCTGGTTGTTTACCCTGTTAAGGCAGTACCAATGTTTGTATGCATCCTAGGCACCAGAAATAAATTGCCTGCCCTCATATAAGAATATGAGTTGATCTCAAATCATCACCTTTAACGGTCTTCAAATAAACCAGTCTGAGTCTTTTGCTTATAAATAGAAAAATAAATACAAATAAAAACAAACTCTGCATCTAGTAAAGGGTTCTTTGGGAATAATTCAAAGTATTCTTAATCACCATGTATTATTGTGCAACTGCCTTTATAACAGCACTTCTATCCAAATGTACTTCTGCATGTCCAAGTCCACTGTCCAAGACCTTGTCACATCACACCTAGATCACAGTGTTCAGTGTGGCCTCCCTGCCCCTGAATCAGAGCAGTAGCTCCACTGCAAATCAGCCTGACCTTGGACCCTGGTTCCAGCTCCTAGCTTTGTCTCATTCTCTGTTTAAAATCCCACCTTGTGCCCTAGATCCACTAATTATATCCACATCTTCTCTACTGCCTAGCTTTCTGCTTTAGTTCCTGGCCTGATGCTCCAGGTCCCTCAGGACAGGGTCTTTATATCCCTTAGGAGATACAAGTCTGATCCCCAGTCCTATGACTTCCTGTTGTTCAGTGACAGATTCCCTGGGCCACCTGCCACCTGCTTATCCACCTGCCTGCCTGCATCTACACCCATCATCTACTGCCAGACAGCTTGCCTCCCCACGGAGTGAAAGAACAGATGGAACAGTCTTAACAAAGTGGTGTAAGGAGAGAAAATGCCAGCTGAAATGCTAGGAAAAATCTAGGGTTAAGCTCCATTACTAGGGAAGGAGTTGCTTAAGACGAAAGCCCAAGAACAGGAAGGCTGCCTTCTGTAGTCTGAAGGGCTGATGTCAGATTGTCACAGCCTGAGGTTAAGAGTTGTGTCTTGGAATTGGACCTGCTGTGTATCCCAGCCCACCCAGGAGACACAGAAGAGGAGACTTTACTTCCCCCTATCAGACTTAGTGCCCTGGCTCTAAAACAGGAGTAAAGACTCCCTGGGCATCATCTACTGCTCTTGCTGTGGTTAAGAGAGATGTTCCATGCAAAGTCTCTGACAGTGGTTTCCTAGGCACAGGCATGGTGCACAGCAAATGCTCAATAAATATTAACAGCATGTCTCGGTTCTAGAGGAAAAGATACAGATGGGGTAGATTTGGGTAAAGGAGAAGAAATATCATGAATGTAGAATAAAATCTGAGAGTAGATGAGTCACCTTGTAAAAGATCAATAAATTCAGGAAGTGTGGAAGTGACAGGAATCAAGGAGATAAAAACCAGGGCAGAAATGGGAGTCCTAGGCAAGAGAAAGTATGGAGAGCCTAGGAAAAGCTGTTGAGTAGGTCCTGGGGAGGGTGGGGAGCTGGGACTGAACCAGAGAGGCCTGAAGGCAGCAGAGAGTGGGACCTGGGCTGCAGTCTAAGGACTTTAGGCACCATAGAGGGTCGGCCAGCCCCAGAGGCAGCAGTGAGAGAGGAAGTAAAGGGGAATCGCCGGACATGGCGAGTTTTTTTGGAAGGGCAGTGAGTGGAGGGACAAACAGCAAAATATTTGGAGCGATTCAGAGAGGGAGTGTGGTGGGGGAGTCCACGAGGGAGAGGTAAACAGGCAGTCAGCTGTGACAGAAAGGAGCTGCGATGAAGAAACATAGTAATATAGAATGCTATTTCAAAACAACAGCTGGGAATAGGGAATTGATCTCAAAACAATAAATACCAGCAATGAGGGAACTAAATACCATTAAAATGCACAATAGTTAATAACGATAAAGCTGAAGATGGGAAGCAATTAATAAATTAATAAACAATAACATAAAGTTTAAAATGAATAAAGAAAAAAATGAGGATGTAAAGGTGACCCTTTAGTAGAAGAAGGGCAAGTGCCCTTGGACGAGGCACAGGAGGATCCCACTGCGTGGCAGGAGCGCACGCTCCAGGCCCTGTCTGAGGAGGGAGGAGCTGTCCCTAGGGAATGTGCTCTGCTGAGCCCACAGCTACTCTCCTGCCACCAGCAGAGGATGAGTGGCCTCAGGGCAGGGACCGACTGCCCAGACTGTGCCAACAAGGGTGTACATGCAGGCGAAATTCACTCTAGAGGTGAAGGTAGTCTCTGGAAAGAGCTACTAGGGAACTGGCCTAAAACTGCAGGTCAGGCACCAGGTCAGAGACACCATTCCTAGGTTCAGCATCAACCTCAATGCATCTTTTTGAGTGGTATTGAGAGAAGAGGAGGACAAGAAAACAATGAGGTGTTGAGGCCTTCCAACGAATGGACTATTAATACCAAGACAATATTAGTTTTTCACTTGCATGAAAAATGTTAATGATCACTCTGTACAACTAGAACTTGATTATATTTAGCATATACAGATAAAATTCCTTTCCTTTCCTTCTTTCTTTTTCTTCCTTTCTTCTCTCTTCTTTTTCTCCTTTCCTTCCTCTCTCCCTCCCTCTTTCTTTCTTTCTTTCTTTCTTTCTTTCTTTCTTTCTTTCTTTCTTTCTTTCTTTCTTTCTTTCTTTCTTTCTTCCTTTGTACCACGCATTGAACCCAGGGCATTCACAATGAGCTACAACTGTAACCCTTTATTGATTTATTTTGAGGCAGGCACTCACTAAGTTTCTAAGTTGCCCACATTGGGCTCCAATTTGTGATCCTCCTGCCCAAGCCTCCTAGAGGCTTTACAAGTGTGCTCCATCACTCCCAGTTTTCTTATTATCTGGGAATCATGATAGATAAGGTAATATAAGAAGTATTCAGCAGCAATAAATGTGAAAGCATATTTTCCTTGAGTCTACTGCTATAAAACAAGTGTAGCCTACCTCTCTTAAAGATTGCTACAATAATTCATTGCAAGGCAGATCAGAGACTTGGTTCTTATTCGGAAATGTGAACACTCCACTCAGTACCTCATACATATTCCAAGCCAATCAGAATCCATGACCCAACCTCCAACCCAGGACTTTCCACTGTCACGGATTCTTGCCTTACTTCCCACTTGCCCTATCAGGGCCTCTCTTTTTTCCCCCTTCACGACTTCATTTTAGAACTCCCTGGTTCAGGAATCTTGACTGGAGCAAACTCTTTAAAATTTTAATATGCCTAATGAAGAGATGAAAATAAAGTGTTTGTAGATGGGGAGGGGAGGAGGGGGTGAAGGGAGGGCAGAGGTAAGGGGAAAAAATGAGAACCAAGACTTGTCATGTAGAGGTACAAGATCCCAACAATGAATGTAACTACTGTATCCCTAAAATGTACCAATAAACTCAATTAAAGCTGAAAAAAAATTTTTTAAATATGGCTTAGTTTACCTTTTAACAAGCCAGAACTATCTTGAAATAAAAAGAGAAAAGTCCAAGGGTGTAAGTTACAATTCTACCATTCTGATTCCTGTAAGGAGAACTTTCAGCTCAAAGAGCGGAACATGACTTTGTGCAGGGCCCAGGACACGGAGTCACACAGGACAGAACACCTACCACAGTCATAATCATTAACATCAATTCTGCAGGTGCTTAATACACAGAGGGCTGAGATTTCCACTTCCAAGCCTGAATTATTCACTATTGGATGAGCAATTTGTTTCTACTGTGTTGGACATTAATTAAATTGATTCCAACTATTTAAAGTTTGAAACCATTGGTGAGCTACTATATTGTCTTCTAATACTGTATATATTTGACTGTGCATTGGTACAAAGGTGTTGTTTCCTAATCTTTCTTCATGACAAAGAATACCATCCTGAAGAATTTTACAGTGAAATCTGCCCGTCAGGGAGTGGAAAACAGTAACAACAATAAACATAGCAGGAGAGTAGTTGTCTTTTTTGGAGTACTGCTCTGCCATAAAGAAGGACAGGTTTTAGTCATTTGTAGAAGGTTAAATGAAATAAATCAGATGCACTAGTTTAAATGTTGCTATGATTTCTCTCATATGAGAAATCCAAACTACACGCAAAGAGCAAAATAAAAGATAGCTAATAGGAAGTGGGGATACAGATATTTTTTCTTCAAATGGGATTAAGAGAAGAGGAAGGGGGATAAAAAGGGAACTGACTTTGTAAACAGGGAAGGGTGAAGGAGGTGAAGGGAGGGCAGGGGAATGGGAAAGAACAACAACCAAGATTCATCACGTAAAGGCACAAGATCCCAAAGATAAATGTAACTGTATAGTGTGCTTTAAAAGTGCCAATAAACTTAATGGGAAAAAAAAGAGAACTGAAAAGTGCTATGAACATAATCATTATGTAACACAAATACATGCAAATAAAAATAAAAACTGAGGGCCAGGGATTTAACTCAGTGGTTCCACCAGCTGCCTCATGAGCACAAGGTCCTGAGTTCGATCCCCAGTACCAAAAAGATAAATAAATAAATACTGATTAAAAAAAGAATTTAATAATTTCATCTGTGATCTGCGCTATTCCATCTGAGACGCACAGCTAGAAAGAATAAAAGTGAAGTGTATCGATCAATCATTGAGTGTTAAACAACTATAATATTAGTTTAAAACATCCACGGGAACATCGTATTCCCAGAGTACAAATATTGAGGGGCACATAACATACACACAGACACATGGTCCCCTGTGCTGATATCCCCTTTCATGAGCACATGGCTCATTCTTCTCCAACCCATGACAATTATTTAAACCACTTGATGCTAGAAGAGGAAGTAAGGAATCGTGGAATCTAGTTCCACTCCTGACACTAAGTGTTTTGTAAATCAGACATACGGTATCCATCTCTTGATCCTGGGATCCCCACCTGGGAGATGCTCAGACTGCCACCCGCCCTCCCCTTCCCTTGGCGGATGTCACAAGGATTAAATGAGATCCTGAAGAGAAATGTGCCCTGAACTCACACCCAACACCTGACGCCTTCACAGTGAATGTGAATCAGAGAATAGCAAAGTCAGGGGGGAATTAGAGATCCCCAGAGCAGGGTGCTGACTTGACCAATGGATCCTCGGACAGTGCAGATCCAGGGTCAAACGTGAGCAGTCACAGTGAGCTAGGACCAACATCAGGGACCCGATTCCCCAATCTGCTTTCTGCACTCTGCTACTTACTTGCTAAGTATTGGTTATCCTGTGTTGCTGTTACCTCACAATTAACTTATAATATGTGTTAAATAGCATTTCAGCATCAACACTAAATGAAAATCTGACTAAATTAGCCTAATTATGTTGACTATTTTTTTGCAATGAATAGATGCTACATTATATTTTAGAATACCAAAAATGTCAGCATGAGGCGGAGCGTCCTTAGATTAGGCTGCGCAGTACAGCTAGCCCTTGTTGAGCAGCCCCTGCGCTGGGCTGCGCTGGGCCTTCTCCATGACGCCTCCAGGGCAGCTCCGTTAGGTTCACACTGCTTCTCTTTGTCGTATGGAAATTGATCCAGGGAAACTCAGCTTCCGGTCTACTCTACCAGAGGCTGCTTGGTGGCTTGGCCAAAGGCAGATGCCAGGACACTGGGTGGCATCCTAGAGGAGGAGTCAGGTTATTTCCCTCTTCCTCTTTGCGTCTCACTCTCTCCCACAGAGGCCTCACTCCCTCTGAGCTGGGTCTCCGTTAGCCCCGTCTTTCCAAGTCTGCCACTCTGGTTACCAACAGAGAAGGAGCAGCTTCCTGGAGCTCCAGAACATGATGTTGCCTCCTAATAGTGGGAGGGAAAAAACATCCTTCAAGCTTCACTTTCTTGTAGTTGTTTTCAGTTAACTTTTAAAATCACTGATTTTGGAATAACCGGCTGAGCAGCCTATTATTAGTCTCCCGTTAGCTTTACTGTAGGTAACACCTCTCGTGGGCAGGTCCTGATGATCATGGTTGCCTGGGTTACTTTGTAGGGAGTTAGGGACTCGAAGGCTGATTTTGCTGAAATCACCAGCTCTTCAACTGGGCCAGAGCAGGTGCCCCGCGGGAACCCTTTGGACATCAGGAGGCTGCAAACTCCACCATCAGATGGTGCAAACATGGCCATTTTCTGAACACGCCTTCTCTGAGGAGCCGTGAAGTTGGATTACACGCTCACAGACCACTGATGCCCTCACCTCCAGTCCCAACTTAGATCGCCCTACTTCCCTATTCCATAAATATCCCCAAACCCCAACTTGGGGGTGGAATATTTACATTTGTGCATGGCTGTCTTGTAAACAAACCCTTTCATTATCTGAGTGACTGGCACGCTGTTTCCAGTGGAACTTTTTACCTCTTCCAACACCTTTACACTTAGCTCCTCAAATTCCATTCCTTCCATTGAACTTCCTGACTGGACACGGGCTGGTACAGGTAAATAAGAGAGTGGATTACAGAGCACAGGCCCACTCGACTATCTGACTGCCAAGACTCTGTCCTTAACCTTTCACAGCTGCTGTTTCCTACACTGCTGTGGACTAAGATAGTGGTCTCCACACATCTCTTTAATTTGTGGTGTTGTGCAACCTTAGGAAGGAAAAGTATGTATGTAGGGACCCCTGACACATGCGCATTTATTGTAAATAACGTGAAGTAGTACTACTATTTGGTATGTTAGATACTAGTAAAACTTAACCATTTTTATTTTATGTTAAAAAAATGATTATGAGATGTTTCTGTTGGCTGAAGGAAATCAATACACTTCGGTGCTGAGTTAATGGAAATGTCTTTGTGCTTTATTGCTGTTACATAGTTTCAGCTATTTTTATCTGCAGCATTGAGATGTTCTTCCAGAATCATGCCACATGTTCTCTTCCAGCAGAGGAGGTAAGGAAGGAGTGTTGGGGAGGACGCAAGAAGAAAAGTGGACGTAGAAGTTGCTCAGATATTTTCTATTCCCAATTCAAGACCAGCTTGCATGCTAGAAACAGTAAGTCATTTTTGGCATGGTTTTTAATGACACTCTTACTGAGATACATTGTATACCATAAAATGTATTCCTTGAAAGTGGGTAATTTAATGCTTGTTAGTATATTCTCAGAACTATGAAACCATTCTCACTAATGTTAGGACATGCCTGTCACATAAAAAAGAAGCCTGAACCTATTAGTGCGCATTCCCTATTTTCCCTTGCCCCAGCCTCTGGTGATTGATAATCCACTGTCTATTGCTCTGGATTTCTCCATTCCAAAATTTCCATACAGTATGTGGCCTTTTGTGATTGCACTTTTCATTCGGCGTGATGTTTTCAAGGTTCATCCATAGTACAGCAGAAAGCATTAAACCTCCACTCCTTTTTAGGGCCAAGTAATATTCCATTGTTTGAGTACACCGCACTTGGTTTATTCATTTCTCATTTCACAGGCGTTTGGACTGTTCTGCCTTTTGGCTCATAGTGCTGCCATGAACACCACGTGCAGTTGTACATTCACACTGTCCTGTGGATGACAAGCCCAGGGACAGAATCGCAGGACACAAGCTAACGATGTGTATAACATTTTGAAGATGTGTCAAAGTGTTTTCCACAGTGGTTGCCACCTTTTGCAGCCCTGCTGGCGGAAGTGTCTGAAGCTCCAGAGTCATCACATCTTTGCCAGGGCTTGTTGTCTTTTTGGCTGTAGCCATCCTAGAGGAGGGGATGTCTTATTTAATAAGTGGTGTCTTATTTTGTTGTATTTCCAGACTCATTCGACATCTCTCAAAAAGTGAAATAGATATTTGGTTAACATTAATAAAATAATTTATTAATACAAATTAAACATGAATATTTATTTTCAGCAAATGAAAGGCGGCTAATTTCATAGGCACACAAAAGGATACTCCAGGGCTCTGATACCATGCTGGAAAATCACAGTGTGAAAGCTAAGTAACAATTCCACTTAAAATGTAGCCATGACTTTAGAAAACAAATTTAAAATGCAGGGTCACTGACCCACCCATCCATGGACCTTGGTGTCTACAACATTTTAAAGATTCCATAGATCATTTGTTCTCTGAAAACAGGTCTATTATCTTAACCACCAGTATTAACTCAATTAACGAAGGTAGACATTTGATTAGCATTTCCGGGTCACTCACTATGACTTTTCCCTCAATGGCCCATATTTTAGAATAATGTGTTTTCTTTCTATTTTTTTCACTCATTCATTTTTCATTGAAATTCAATCTTATTAGTGTTCATTATTGATGAATATCAACACTTATTTTGCTTATACAACACTTTCTGAAAAGCCTCAGGAAGTGGTAGGTGTGGTGAAAGATAAAACCCTTATTATGTGGCTGATGGAAGCATTTATCCCAGGGCAGGACACGGGTGACATGCTAAGGGACATTGTCCTGCTCTGGGCCAGGAAGGGCTGCAAAGCTTTGATTGACAGATGGTTTTGCTCCAAAATGAAATACTACCAAACCAAAGAATAATCTATTCATTAAGGCATCCATTGCACAAATAAGTATCAAGTGTGTACCATGTGCAGGGCACAATTAAAAGACAGAAGAAACAGCAATGACCCTGACCTTCAAAGTTCTGCCCTCAAGAAGCACACATTCTAATGAGAGCCTTTTCGTCTGCTTTTTGATGCTGCCATGTGAGGATGCAATGCCTGGTTCTCTGGCAGCCATTTTGTCTCCCTGGGGACACAAGCCAACACACTGCGGATGACAGAGCTTCAAAACAGAAAGAAACCTGTTTAAATGAGTGTGAACACTCAAGGCCCCAAAGCAATTCACTTTCACAGGACAGGGCTTTTCTACTTCTAATTCTCAGAGCTTACTTTCAGAGCGCTAATGTCCACAGAGGAAAAAAGAAAAAAAACAAAAAATAATAAAACTCATTCAGACTGCCCGGATCACGGCCCCAATTGCTAGCTGACACTCTTCGAAGGAGTGCAAGTGCATAGAAAATGTATTTCTCTAACTGGCATTTTCCACATACACCTGTCTTCCAATTGGAAATACCCCGCTTCCAGAACAATGTCTGGTCCCTCGGGATCAATTCCTCTAACTGCCGATCTCCTTTCTCCTGCAAGCCTCCCAGACAGTTAGCCTGCAGTAGTTCCGATGTAGCTAAACCTCAAACTGCTCAAAAACTCTGTAAAAGCCTCCATTCCCAGGACACTTCCTGCTCTAGTCTCTAAGTGTACTGGCGCTCTGAGGGCATAAATTGAGCAAGACCTTGGGGATCTCTAATCTGATACCTTCTTTGATGGCTCAGGGGGAAAAGATGCTAAAAAGCAGAATTTAAAGGGCCCACCACAAGCACAAGAACCCTAAAAACTCCCAAATTCTGCTGAGTTTCTCTGTTACACAGTCTCCTAGAACCTGGCCCTTTCCTGCAGCGTATATATTACCAATATTGCTCAATCCTCATTAGTGTTTATATTTGATCCATAAAGGTAAGAACCAGAGCTGTTTGGGTCTTCACAGCCTTCTCAGTGGAACAACATTCATTCATTTATTGGCTCCTACAGATGCTAGATGGACAACTGACCTTTTAGCCTACAGCAGGCTCTTAACCTTAAGAATGGCAATCCTGACACTGTAAAGCAAGTTGGTTACCTGTGTACTGCTTCATGGCTATATTATTTCACAACTGGGGGTCCTTATAGGCATCGCCTTCAGGGATCACACACACTAGAACCTCTTCCAAATTGCTCACCTGTCAGGTAACTTTCATCTCTCTCTCTCTCTCTCTCTCTCTCTCTTTCTCTCCCTCTCTCTCTC
>NW_022900942.1:56367546-56372438 GCF_012274545.1 Fukomys damarensis | reverse complement strand
TTCTCTCTCTCTCTCTCTCTCTCTCTCTCTCTCTCTCTCTCTCTCTCTCTCTCTCCAGCTTTTCCTCATGGTCCTTTGGAGCCAGGAGTTGTTCCCCGGCCCACTTGAGGATCCTCGAGATCGTGTATGCTGTAGTCAATAGTCCCTATGCTGATTTTAGATTTGCCTAGTTTCCAAAACTGTCAAAAAATAAAATGATGGACAGTGTCCAAGGTGCTTTGGGAATGGGGTATACAAAGTACAGTGCATTCAAATATCTTTTTCTTTTCTGTTACTAATTGTCAAAGAATATTTTAAAGTATAAGTTTGTTCCTCTTTTGCACTGGGATTGGTAACTCTTTCATCACAGTAGACCTTCTGAGTCACATCGAATTCTTCAGTAAACTGGGAAAGGCCCTTCTCTGTGACTTGGGTCAGATGGTATATGAAATCACTCTAATCTCCAGCAGCACACACTTTTGTATCTTCATCTTATTTCCCTCAGAAAATTTTCCTGAAATACAAAGGCCAAAAGTTAAACCTGTATAGTCCAGGCATCCACATCCAGGGTCTCACATCTGTGGATCCCACTGACTAAAGATAGAAAATATTAGGAACAAGAAAAAAATTACATCTGTAAAGAATGTATACACCTTTTTCTTTTCATACATGGTAATGTCTACTTTCATGGTGCTTGCCTCTGTCTTAGGTATTATAGTCTACAGATGACTTAATTACACTGGAGGATGTGAGCAGGTCTTATGCAACTATTGTGCCATTCTAAATAAGGACCTTGAGTATCAGATCCTAGTATGCCGAGGCTGAAACAGCCCCCTCAGTTACTAAGAAACAAGGGACAACCATGCTGCACACAGGAGGGGACTCTTACATCCAGGGACGACAGAACAGAGGTGCTTCGTCATGAAAGCAATGAGGATCATCTTCAGTGTTCATCACATGCAGCTGCTTCCGAGGCCTTGGGAGGTCTTGAGCAAGATGCTAACAAAACCATAGGTGTTTTCATACTTTTTGCAAACGTAGAATATCGATGGATTGTTTGTATAGAAAGCCCCCTCCGATTGTATGAGCTTAACAAAAGATATTTCTACAACCAAAGATAAAGTCAGAAAACTTTGATATTGCTCTATTTGTCTCCAGCTATCCAACAGATGAAGTCCTCTGGTTGAGAAGATCTACCTGGCTATTTCCCCACTTTTTTTTTTTAAATAACCAGAACTTCCACACCTGTTCTTTACAAACCAAAGGTTTGCCAGGTCATACTTAGTGGTTCTCTCCTGAGTTTCAGTTTATTCTTTGTAGACCTGCGGGTTCTGTTGAGCATAAGAATCTGCATGGAGTCTCTTTTAACCGTTTGACCCAAAATAAGTCTTGGAGTGCAAAAGAGTCCACTTCCAGATAACCAAAACCATTTATTATAGTTTTTTTATTTGAGAATTTGTGACTTGACGAAGACTTGTGCTGAAATAAAGTCATGTCTCTTTTTTATAAGTATTTGGAGAAACAATGGTCCCAATCAAAAGAATATTCAGACACACTCACACATACATAAAACACATACACACATGTGCATGCCCATATATATGAAATCTTTAGAAAAGAATATACTGTGACCACAGGGATGGATTTTGTGTGAATAGAACCCTGAGGCAGCCAAGAGTTTAAATAATGTTTCTATTCCAGGGAAGAAAAAATATTTTTCCTTGATAGCACTTTTTTATATTCACAGCATTGGAATGACTTCTTCAAAATTCTGCCAGTGAAGACTTATCATATGTGGGTGCCGTTGCTGTAACATAAAGATAAGGATTGAAGCAAATTCCACTCATAAGCTCATGAGCCCATAAATTGGAACTATCCCTCATAACACAAAGCATTTTACCAACCCGAAAATTTTTCTTAAAGGTAAGACAGGAGTTCACACCTACAGAATTCTCCCTTCTTTGACTGCTCAAACCTTTTCCACCTTTGGCAACCTATTTGTTCACATACTATTCATGGAAGAAAGATCCACAGCACTTCTAAAGCTCATTGGTTATAAAAATGTAGAAAATACCCTCTGGTTAATTTTTTATCGATTCTAGATTCAGATTGATAGCAAAGCATTTCAATAAAATATACAATGTTCTGTTTGCAGATTGAGGAAAATAGCTGAAGTCTGTATAAAACCCAATAAATAAGACAACTGTCGCTGAAGTTTCGTGGTGGGATAACTGTGTTCAGAAATGCCTGCCTGCAGTTAGTAGAGTAACGTTTGAGTGCATCCTGAAAGGCCACCCCTCACTCCAAGTTTTTGAAGCCTCAGCCCAAACACAGACCATCGCTTCTCCTTGTCTGCCTCCTTCTCCAGATGAGGCCAGCCTTCCCGTTAGATGCTTTCTAGTGCCCTGACTGACCCTCCACCATTCGAAACAATCAAGTGGTCTGCATGGCTCTTTGTTTCGCGTTCCTGTGCTCTGATAAACCGTAAGAGCCGCACAAGCAGGTGCGCTGTGCGTCCTGCCGTATCACTGTGCTCCCACTTCACCCCACATCCTGGAGAGCCCCTGAGTGCTCGCCAGGTGAATGCACAAATGAGGGACAACAGGAATATTACATATTCTCTTCTGCAGTCTGTTGTTGTGAGGCAGGGAAAAGGATCGATTAAATGACATTCTTGCTGCTATTTGCTGAGGATTCTTCTAGATTGTGAAGCTTCAAGGGGCTGCTCACAGCCCTTCCCCTCACCCGCTTGTACTTGATTGCCCTCCGCCTTCTTGTAACCTTCTGAGGAGGCTGATGGGTCGGTCTACGAGAGCCCTAAACACCAGCCTTAGTTTTTAAAATTGTGATGACTGCGTTACACTAAGAAGAGGGAAAGTAAGCTAGAAGGCGATGCTCAGCCCTTCCTCACGGTCCTGTTCAGCACCACAGGCTGTTCCCACCAATCCACATACTCACAACTGTGAACACCTTTCTCCCGGAAACTCTCCTCAGCCTTTTGTAGGGGAATCCCAGCTCTAGAAATGACCTCCACCGAGCGTGTGGTTCACATCCCCTGAGCAGCCCAGAACTGCCCTGTGCCCTTCCAATTCAACCCCCGGCTACTATGGCTCAGAACGAAAACAGAGCACCCACCCACCGGTAGGACTCCATTTAGTGACCCTAATTCTTTCATAATTTGGCATTGTTTTCCTTTGTATACCAGAGCTTCCACTTTGCTTTATTGTTGTTGAGGAAGGGGCTCGATATTTCTTCCATAAAGATAATTGTTTCCAGGGGATTTGAGGCTTTTCTCCCTCCCCCTTTTTAGAGTGCCTAGGTGGCTGGAAACAGACAAAACAGAGACGCACCTCTTCATTAAAAAACTTTAACCTCTCGCTAATGACGATATTAATACCCAGCGTGCGATAAACACCTGAGACGTACTTTGTCCTAAACAACACAGCCTTAGAGAACCTTGTAGTCAATAAAATAAAATACCCCTTTCTCTTTAATTAACATATGAAATGAACACAATCTGTGACACCTAGTGTGCAGCAGCAATTAAGAGGCATTGCTTAGTTAAACCTCCTAATACCTCATTTAAATATGCAATTAAGGGATAATTGCCTTCAATCAATAAAAAATTGAAATATTTCGCAGGGGCTTCAATTATTTTTTGCTAGGCTTTCTACTTTCCACTTGGCCAGCGCTAAGCCTCTGAGCCTTCCTTCTTTGGTTAAAGTGACATTACCCCCTTTCTTGGTTCTGGCTTTTAAGCCTGCTATTAACATTGTGAGAAGCCAACAGCAATGCTAAGCCTTAGAAATCATCTCTTTTGGCCTCCACTAGAATTTCTATGGCTCTGAAATTGCCTCTTCCTGCCTTGCCTTAAGTGAAGCTCTTTGTTTTTACTCGCCCCCAAAACTTCCATTTCCATCTCCTTGCAGAAGGATCCAAGCAAAGCGGCAGCTTCTCTACCGCTGGGATGGGCCCGTGAACGATCTGCACTTTGTCATCTTGTCGGTGCGCTTACCGGGGGACTGGGTTTGATCCTTTAGCCTCTCTCTCCTCAAAGCACACACTAAGAATGGGTGTGTTTTCAAACTGTTGTGTGCATGGAAATACTTCTAAGTGGAATCTTAAGATAAACTCTGGGAAGTCCATAAAGTGAGTCAGGATGTACAAGATGGGATGTGACCACCAAGTGTGGCGAATGTTTAAATTTTTAAATTTAAATAAATAATAATAAATTTAATTTATTACAATAAAGACAAATTGCCATTGATCCTCCTGAAAATACTTCCCTTCACTTCAAACGCACACCATCTTCTTGCCACTTTCTGAACTAGTTCTGGAAGTCATCTTTCATGACCTCTGTGAGGTGTAGCTGTGATTAAAAAATACAGTAAACGCTGCTGCTGAGTGCCATCCAATAGGAAGACGGGCTCATAAATTTGTTAGTGTATCCTTACCCACCTTATGCACAGATCTGGCATCATGTGACTTCTGGCTCCCCCACAGTCAAAAGGAAAGGTGAGCATTTTGAATCAATTCAGCACATCAAGGCAGCCAGGACAGCATAACCAAAGCCATGAACGAGGGCTTTCCAGAAGTGCTTCGGAAAGTGCCAAGAACGATGCAAAGCAAGGAGGGGTATCTTAAGCGGGACTAATGGTAATGTACGTTTTACTATATAATTTTTAATATGAACACTGCACATAGTTTTAATCACATCTCATATGACAACCAACATCAGGGAGGATTAAGGACTAACTCGAAGGGCTGGGGGTGTGGGCAACAAAACATAACCCACTATGGATCCATCCTGGAAAGGTGCAAATGGAATCAATATGCTGGGAGAGCAAGGGACGGTTTGAAGTGAGGAAGCTCTCTAGAAAATGAAAATATTGAGGAATAATCTTCATATATAT
>NW_022900942.1:56326321-56367515 GCF_012274545.1 Fukomys damarensis | reverse complement strand
TATATATATATATATACAATCAATCCAGAAGGAGCAAATATCTCACTGATTAAGCCAAGTGATTCAATGACATTTGATAAGCTTATCTAAGCAGCTTTGCCACATAATTCAGGCAATGAGAAAACTCTCTCTAAATTGGCAGCCCAGCCCATGTCTAAACTTCTATTTCACTTTGATTGAGTAGATTTGACCTGAAAAGATCAATATATATATATACAATCAATCCAGAAGGAGCAAATATCTCACTGATTAAGCCAAGTGATTCAATGACATTTGATAAGCTTATCTAAGCAGCTTTGCCACATAATTCAGGCAATGAGAAAACTCTCTCTAAATTGGCAGCCCAGCCCATGTCTAAACTTCTATTTCACTTTGATTGAGTAGATTTGACCTGAAAAGATCAATGACATTTTGTTCTGAACATGAACGTGAAAAATAACATGACATATATCATGAATGACATGTGAAAAAATGTGTATTTTTTTCTTCCCAATACCAGTATTGAACCCACAGCACTCTAAATCTGAGCCATACCACCAGCTCTTTTTATTTTTCATTTTGACAAATGACCTTGCTAAATTGCCCAGACTGGCTTGAAACTTAAAATCCTCCTGACTCAGCCTCCCCAAATAGCTGGGATTTTTGGTGTTCACCACTGTACCCGGTAAAAAAGTATGTGCTTTCCAATTTAGAGTCTAGTGCAGAACTCTGTATTCATAGGTTCCACATCCTCAGATTCAACCATGGACTGAAAGTATTTGGAGAAAAAAAATTCCAGAGAGTTTGAAAAAGCAAAACTTGAATTTTCCATGCTCTGAGTACTATACCGAAGGCCCCACAATAAAGTTATGTGTAGGTATTATGTTAGCTAGTATAAGTAACTTAGAGATAATTTAAGGTATACCGGAAGATGTAGTTAGGTTATATGTAAAATATCATATTATATAAGATATGCCCTTTCATGTAAGAGACTTGGGCATTTTAATACTCAAGCAGAGTTCTAAAAGCAATCTACCCTGGATACCAAGAGTTGAACATATTCACTCCTGAAATCCCCAAGGAAGTCCTGCCCAGCTGCGTTTACTGACCACTCAAAATGGCTCCTTTAAGGTGTGAAGACCCAACAGAAATCTCAGGGACAGGTAAAGTCTGCACACAGAGAACTTGGCAGTGCTGCAGAAACTCTGAACTCCAACTTCTTCTCTCCTCCATTTGAGACTTCCTGCTGCCGTCAATCTCATCGGATTGAGACACGCCTTGCTCATCTCCGACAACCAAGCTACTTGAAGACTCATACACTCATATGCAAAAGCTGCTCTCACTCTCTGAGTGATTCAAGCTGTGGCCACAAGCCTATGAGCCTTTCACCGGGCTGAAGCAACCCGTTTCTCAGTAGTCTCAAGCAATGCTCATCGATAATAATGCTGCATGCCTTTCAAACATTGTGCTAACTACATTACATCATTTAATGCCTATAATCCCATGACCCCAAGAGGAGCACGCTGAAGAAACTGTGACACTGAAAGATCATATCACTAGAAGTACCTGAAATTGCCCATTTCAGACAGCTGCGTTTGACTGACTCTCTAGAATCTCAGTTTCCAGAAATGTGGCACACACTCAGTGAACTAGACATAAAATAAACTGTCCTTTCAGGTTTCATTTTGATGGCTGCCATGCCTCTCAAGAGAAATAAAATCTTGCCACAATATCCCTACGTTATAGAAAACAATTACCCACATTCACAAATAATCACATATTTTATTCATTTATTCTTTTTCCATTCATCCAGTGACATTATTGAGTCACTACAATAATCATTGGGTAGCACTGCGGCAAATGTAAATAATGAGATGAACAGTTTCATCCCTCCTTCCCTTCCTTGTTTTCCACACTGCATTAGAGAAATGTATTAGGTTGGAAGATATGAAATTGCCATTGCTCAACTCTTTCTCATCTATAAAAACAGCAATTTTGAATAGTTCAGCCAAATAAGCAAACAAACCCACCTATACAGGGCTAATTTTAGTCTTCTGAGGAGTCGGAATGTGGTCCTTTCTCACCCATTCAGGTTTGTCTCATGCTATCGTTCCTGACTCCCCACTTTTCCTCCTCCTCCTGTATGGTCAGACAAACGTGGCCTACACATTTTTCTGCCAACTCTTTTCCTTGGGAGATATGTGTCCAACAGGTTCTTAAGCTTATATACATCTTACAAGATCCTGACTGCTCTGATGGGTGATTTCACAGGATTGTGTTTATGGAGAGCCGTCTTCGGGGACAAAGTTATTGTCTTCTGGAACAACACAGTCTTGCTTATTACTTGTTATAAAACAGCAGATTTCTCAAGTTCAGCATCCCTAAACTGCAGTGTCTACCCATCTGGGCCCATGGCATTGTCCCAGTAAACTCGGGAGACCAGGAAACTGGTGCACATGTTGATACTTGTGCTGTATACTCTGCGGTGGTTAATGAAGTCCTTTGTCTCTGACCCAGGAGTTTCATGTCTTCTGCCAGCATCTATGGAACAGTATTAGGCCAATTTATCAGAGTGTAAGTAGGATAAAATCAAGTGCTAGGACTGATACTCTCAAGATTCAGGGAAAACATTTATTATATGAAGCTCTGATCTTGTCAAGTGGAGTTCACCACAGTGCTTGCTGGGCTCCCTCATTTAATTGTACTTAATAACATTAGGATCGATTAGAGGAAAACACAGCTACTAAGCAGTGTGCTCCGTGTCAGTGGGGACCCAGTTTTTTTGTTTTCTTTGTTTTGTCACATTAGAGTCCCAGCATGGTTTCTGAGAAGTAATGACCATTTAAAAAACTGTTGGAATAAATTGTTGGAGGACTAGTACAGTATTCTTGCTTTCTAGTAACTCACAATTTAAATTTGTTTTGTTGTTGCGGTTATTTTTTTGTTGTTCATTTTTATTAGATAGTTTTGGGGGGATACATTGAGATTTTTTAAAATGAAAAATTATATGAATATAAAGTAAAAGTTCCTCTTTCTTTCATCAGTACCATACTTCAGAAGTAGCTGCTGTTTTGGTTCATGGTCT
This sequence comes from Fukomys damarensis, assembly GCF_012274545.1. Classification (NCBI taxonomy): domain Eukaryota; kingdom Metazoa; phylum Chordata; class Mammalia; order Rodentia; family Bathyergidae; genus Fukomys; species Fukomys damarensis. Next base: position 56,364,451 of record NW_022900942.1, on the reverse strand, counting down.
TCCAGCAATTTTCTGTGCTTTTTCAAATTCTCATGTCTACTCTTTTTCTGTACACAAGTTAAATCACACTATAAATACTATAATCTATTTTTTCCATTTAGTAACATTGTGGATATCTTTTCAAGTCCATACAGAGCTCATTATTTGTAATGGCTACATGGTATTTGTTTGCAAATTTAAAGGTACAGGCTGAATGATTTACCTAACTAATTCTCCAAAGATGAACCTTTGACTTTTCCCCAATTTTTTATATTATCAGTTACTCTGCAATGAATGTTTTTATATGCATTTCTATGACTGGTTGCCAAGATACCTATAAAAAAAATACCAACAAGTAGAATTGCCTGCCCAAGGTGTATATGAATTTTAAATAGATGTACGTATCTATGTATCTATCTATGCATAAAGTACAAGTTGTTCTCCCAAAATATGTAGCAATTTACACAATGACCAAAAATGTGTTTTTCCAAACCTCCTTGAATATTAATGTATTGTTATATTTTTGTATTTTCCAAAGGAATATCTGAATCTCTAATTTCTACTTATTTAGGCATATTGTATATATGTGTTGCTATTTATATTTTCTGTGAAATTCCTCTTACTTTTCTTTTCTCTCATACTCTGCTTGATTTTCAATAAGAAAATTGCAAAAATTCCCCCCCTCTTTAATCTTTTATTCTTGCATATGGTACTCTGTTTTCCAGATAGAAATTTTAAATTTTTTCATATAGTGAAGTATGTCTTTCCTTTTCAACTTCTGTGTTTATATTGTTGGCTGTTATCACTGTCCATTTATTTAAATTTTTATGGCACTTTGGATTTATTTTAAAACAGGATGTAAATTAGGAATCCAACTTTTTCTTATTTTTCATAACTGCATCCAATATGCTTTTAAAAAATCTATATTTCTTCCCAAAGGTGAGCACTCACAATACCTGTATGTTTCCTACCCTTGCATCATTATGGAGACAATGTTAAAGAGAGTTTTTTCAGGAGAATATTTATTGAGACACAACTGCTTTTGTATAAGCGATGCAATAAGGAGGGTTCATAGTTATTATAGAAAGTAGGACTGCTTTCCTCACCAGGCACTTGAGTGGGGTTTCCTTGAGTAAAATAACACTTGAAATGAGAAAGTCATTATTCAGGGTGTAGTCCTCAATTTCTTGTGCAGGTAACTCCTCGCTGAGCTAGCCAGTGCTTCTCAGATCAAACAAGCTGACAGCAGGGCTCAGGATTAGGAGCTGAGATTCTGAGTCTGGACTCCGGTCCTGTGCTAAGTACACAGTGAGCTCATGGCCCCAGCTATGACCACAAGGGGAGAAGCAAAAAATAAGGTCCCAAGATGGCTGAGTGGCCGGGAAAACCCGAATGCCAGGTGGGACTATAACAAGAGAGATCAAATCCAGGGAAATGGAGGTTCGAGAAAGAGCGCGTGATCCTGAGAGCTGGGGGTCCTGCCACTCCAACCAACTTCCCTTTCTGCCTGCAGAGTCTGCCCCAGGCTCCCCGTGCACCTGCCTGGGCCCCTCCACCTCCTCTGCTCCTCACACAGCGCGTCCATGTACAGATCGCTTACTGTGTGAAGGAACCGCCCAAAACATGGTCCCTACCACTTTGGCACTTCCATCTAAGCCAGAAAGATAGATATTAAAACCATTTATTTTATCTTTTATTTTTCATTATAACGAAAGAGAAGCTGCAGTGTTATGAAAGTAATCAGAGAACTGGACCCAGGCCGGGGCCTGAGGAAGCTGGATTTGAAAATATACACAGGGATTAACCAGCAGGGGTGGAAAGGGGGTGTGCAGCTCACAGAGGGGACTGCAAAGCCACGGCCAAAGGCAGGAAGGACTGCAACGGTGACTTTATTTCAGAGAGAAAGAGAAGGTGCACGGATGAGAAGCAGAGGAAGAGGCAAAGAGCTGGTGGGGGCAGAACTCAACCTTGGGGTACAGGGACTCCACTCAGTGCTGCCCAAGGAAGGTGGCTCAAGTGATGGGAGAGACTGTGTGAGCCCTGCCTTAAAGGGACAGGGGGTGGCAGAGTAAGGGACACCTACTCAGCTTCCAGGACCAAAGAAGCCTGGGACGCAGCAGTCAGGCATGGATTTTTATGTGAAATCCCTGGATTTTGGATGTCACTGGAATGGAAGACAAAGATAAACTCTGTAACAATAAAACACAAACATCTGCAGGCATCCAGGTTGCAACCACAAGATCAGAGGACCTACCAGGTGTTTCCCCACCTCTACATTTCACAAGCTATGATTTATCAGTCCTGTGTACACCAGCCTCCACCTTGGAGGGGGAATGCACTGCTTCCTTCTTGATTTCAACAAATACCACTTGGGGTAAATATCTCAGCTCATTTCTGATAGTTTGAATTTACACTGGTTTTTATAAAGCCTCTTTAGATTATTAAATCACAAAGGTCTCTAAAAAGTCAGTGGGGCACATTAGAATTCACAAGACTAAAATTTTTAATAACTGGGAGCTAAGTAAGGACATTATTTCAAACAATGGTTGAAATACTGAGCTACAGGCACATTTATATTAGGAACACTTTTGGGGTTTCATTATCTTAAGTATTTCTCACAGCCGTGCATATGGGTTTCATTTAATGTCACTCCTCACTTCTCTGCCATCTAGGCTGCTTATAGTTTTTCAATGTTGCAACAATGCTGTGAAGAACGTATTTTAGCATATTTTGGGGAAATATAGACTACTACCCAAAGTATAGGGACAAAGTGAGCATGTAGTAGGGAATATTAGGCTGGCACATATTGATGTTATCATTAAATGAAATAAGTATACAAAATATAGTATCTTTGGAAAATAAAAAAGGGGAAATAGCCCAAAAGGGATGTTTTCACAAATTCCAAAGTCATGTTTTGTAAGAAGATAATGGTTTCTTCTTTTTCTAACATTCTTTGACAAAAAAATAATGCCATGTTCCTGATTTCATCAAATAATAGAACCGCAAACATAGTGATTTACATTAGGAAAAAGAACTTCCTGGCTGTTTATATTATAGTTGTTGACAAATCATCAAACTTTGAAAGCTTTACGAGTTGACGTTGATGACAGCCACTGACCTGCTCATACACTGTCCTGGGGAATACAGTCTGGATGGACTCCCAAGTTCACAGCAGTTTCCACTGAGCATTCTCAGTGGTCACCAGGGAGGAGGCCAGTTCCAGCCCCTCACAAGTGGGCTCCTGACTCCAGTGTTCTCTACCTCTCACATGGTCTTCCAGGTCTTCTCTGTTGTTTGTAAAGTGATTCGCCAGGCTCCTAGAAAAGCAGACTGAATAAATCAATCCATGGATAAAACTAAAGATCTCTTCACTAGACCTTCCATCTTCCAATACCCCATTTTATTACCTGTAGCACCTTTTGAAAATCCTCTACAAATTTGTTATGAGTAGCTAACATTGTGTGGGTTTTAAACAGTTACTTTTATAAACACTCTGAAAAAACAAGTTCTTTCAACAGGTAGGTGTGAGTTTGTTCTACAGGATTTGTCATTCAAATGAATACTGCATTGGGCCAGGGATTTAGCTCAGTGGTTCTGCTGCCTGTCTTGCAAATGCAAGTTGGATCCCCGGTACCACACACAAAAATAAATAAATAAAATGAATACTGTATCCTCTTCAGGGAAGCAATGTTTGTCAAGCCATCAGCTAAGATGTGATGCAGGCTGGTTAACCACAATAGGCAACGTTTTCCAGGTGTCTACCATATGTCTCATACCAGGCTAAATATTCTGGGTCCAAACATGAGATGATCCTAGATAAAGGGTAGTCTCCTTTTTTCCTAATAAGAATTTTTTTTAAAGTTTGAATATACTTTATAATATTTTAGGAATGTAGTTAAAACATTCAGATCTCTGCTTATATATGTCATCAATTTACCCATTTATATTTACATTTAGCTACAATCTAATACAAAGTTAGCAGAAATACTGCTTTTCCCCCACATCCACGCAGGTTGTGTCCATACCTTTCATATGCATGTGTGACATGCATTTGTCACCTTCTCAGTGCTCGAGGCATAATCCAAAATTAAGAATCAGGTTAATAATTTTCCTCATCTCTTATCGCATTACCATCATTGGCTTCCAGTTAACTGGTATCTGCTCACTGTGGCAATTCCTTCCCCAACTCATTTCTCTTATCCCTTCTCATGATAACACACAGGCTGGTTCTGTCTCCTGGCCATAGCAAATAAGGTTTCAATGAGCTTCCCTGTACCCTGCATGCTTCTTAGATGGCTGAACTATAACCAGTTTCCTGATGTTTACATGACCATTAGCAGTGCAATGGGTTCTGCCTTCTATATCCTTGGAGTCCCTAAACTTCCAGTCTGGCCTTCAGGTATAAATGAAGAAATATTATCCCGCTTATATTTGTGGATGATGCTACTACTGGAATTTTATCTATGCTAAGCCTCAATCACCAATGATCAACAATGCCACTGCTACCATCTATCGTGCATCAATAAATCTGTTCTGGACTGCCTGTTTTGCTCCACTGGACACAGTGGTTTCTGAGTTTCAGTGTAATCCATTGATTGACTTATCCTCCTCTCCACCTACTTCCACATGGTTTTAATAAATTAGCTTTTTAATAAGAGTCAATCAATATGTTGTAGGATAAATTCATCAAGCCTTTTTTTTCAGAAGAGTTTTGCTGATTTGGCCCTTCATGTTTCCATAAATATTAGAAATATATATATTAGAAATATAGTGGAAATTATAATTATAAATATAATATAAATATTATATGTATATAATATATATATATATATGTTAGAAACCCTGGTGTCATTCTCAATTTGGAAAAAATTAATATCATCATAGTTGTATACTTTATTTTTTATTAGAAACTGAATATTCATTGGTACATTTTAGATATACAATACAGTTACACTCATTATTGGTATCTTGGAACTTTATATGACATATCTTGGTTCTTATTTTTTTCCCATTCCCCTAGCCTCCCTCCCCCCCCTTTCCTATTTACAAAGACTTTGTTTCCATTATTTTCCTTTTATATTATTTTTTCTCTTCCCTTTTACCTTTCCCCTACCCTTCCCATTTGCCCAATACCTTTAGACCTTTTCTTCCTATTGCAAAATATCGATTACGTATTTTAACCCTTCTTAACACTCTTACTTTATCACACCAGAAAAACTATATGGTATCTACATATGTGTGTCCTATTAACTTCACTTAAGAGTATGTCCTTAGTGTGCATCCACTTAGCTATAAATGTCTCTAGTTTCTCATTTTTATGGCTGAGTAGTACTCCAGTTTTTTTTAAACCCACTTCTTCTTTATCCAGTCTCCAACTGATAGACAATTGGGTTGTTTCCAAGTTTTAGCTATTACAAACTGTGCTGCTATAAACATGGGTGAGCATATATCATTGTGGTATGATTCTTTTAATTGTTTTGGAAAGATACCCAACAGAGGGATAGCTGGGTCAAATGGGACTTCCAATCCTAGTTGTTTAAGGTATCTCCATATTGATTTCCACAGTGATTGCACCAGTCTGCACTCCCACCAATAATGAAGAAGAGTTCTTTTCTCCCCACACCCCTGCCAGCATTTGTTATTGGCTGATGTCTTTATAGCAACCATTCTTTCTGGAATGAGGTGGAATCTCAGTGGTGCTTTCATCTGCATCTCTCAAATGACCAGTGATGTTGAACATTTTTTCATGTATTTATTTGCTGATTTTACTTCTTTGTCTGAGAAATGTCTGTTCATTTCAGATGCCCATTTTTTAATTGGATCTTTATATTTGGGGGCCTGATTTTTTAGTTCTTTATATAGTCTAGATGGAAGACCTTTGTCTGAGAAATAGCTGGATTTATCCCAGGAATGTAAGGATGGTTCAACATATGTAAATCGATAAATGCAATACAGTGTATTAACAGAATCAAAGACAAAAGCCATATGATCATCTCTATAAGTGCAGAAAAAGCATTTGACAAAATTTAACACTCATTCATGATGAAAACCCTGCAGAAAATTGGAATAGATGGTCTTTATCTCAACTTGATAAAGGCTATCTATGAAAAGCCAACAGCCAATATCATAGTAAATAGTCAAAAACTGAAAATCTTCACATTAAAATCAGGAACAAGAAAGACAAGGATGTCTACTATCACCACTCCTGTTCAAAAGAGTTCTGGAAACATTAGCCACAGCAATCAGACAAAAGAAAGAAATAAAAGTAATAAAGATAGGAAAAAGAAGTAGTTAAACTGTTATTATTTGCTGATGATGTGATACTCTACATAGAAAACACAAAAAAATCTGCCAGAAGATTTCTAGACTTAATTGACAGATTCAGTAAAGTAGCTGGATATGAGGTAAACACTCAAAAATCACTAGCCTTCCTGTACACAAATAACAGACTCATTAAGAGAGAAATTAGGTAAAAAATCTCTTTCATAATTGCATCCAAAAAAATGAAATACCTAGGAATCAATCTAACCAAGAAAGCAAAAGACCTCTACATTGAGAATTACAGCACTTAAAAAAGAGATCAAAAGGGAATGGAAAGATATGCCGTGTTTTGGGGTAGGAAGAACTGATACAGTGAAAATGGCCACACTTCCAAACTGCTATACTGATTCAATGCAATCCCTATTGAAATCCCAATAGTATTTTCCACAGAAATAGAGAAAACAATTCAAAAATTCATTTGGAACTGGAAGAGACCTAGAATAGCAAAAGCAATTCTAGGCAACAGAGACATGGCAGGGGGTATCATAATCCCCAACTTGAAACTATAACACAGAGCCACTGTATTAAAATAAGCATGGTACTGGCAAAGAAAAAGACCAGAGAATCCGTGGAATAGATTTGAAGATGCTTAAACAACTCCAGACATACCCAGCTACCTCATCTTTGACAGAGGAGCCAACCATCCTCCCTGGAGGAAAGACAGCCTCTTTAATAAATGGTGTTGGAAAAACTGGATTTCAATTTGCCAAAGATTAAAACTAGACCCCTACCTTTCACCAAGCACTAAATTAAAATCAAAGTGGATTAAAGATCTAAATAGTAAAACTAAAACACTAAACTTGTTGGAAGATAAGATAGGTAGAACTCTTGAAGACTTTGGCAAGGGAAAACATTGGCATCAGTAGCATGGGAACTAGCACAAAGAATCAACAACTGGCATCTCATCTTGTGAAAAAGCTTCTGCACTGTGAGAGAAACCACCAACAGAGCTAAGAGAAATTAAAAGTTTTTACAAATAAATGATAATGCCAATAAAATATGCAGGAATCTATGGGACACAATGAAAGCAGTTCTATGAGGGAAATTTATAGCAGTGGATGCCCACACTAGGAAAACAGGGTGAGCTGAAATAAACAATCTAATGCTGAATCTTAAGCTTCTAGAAAAAGAATAGCAAGACAAACCCAAAGCTCGTACAAGGGAGGAAATTATAAAGATAAGAGCAGAAATCAGTGCAGTGGAGACTAAGAGAACGATAAAAAAAATCAATGAATTGAAAAGCTGGTTTTTTGAAAGAATAAATAAAATTGATAATCCCATAGACAACCTTATTACAAAAAGAAGGAAAAGGCTCAGATCCATGCATTTAGGAATGAAAAAGGTGAAGTCACAACAGATCCACACAGAAATCCAGAAACACAGCAGAAATCCAGACAATTATCAATACCTACTTTGAGTTGTTTATTTGAGCTTGCTCTGTTTTCCTAGTGTGGGTATTGATTTCTGCTCTGATCTTTTTAATTTCCACCCTTGTACGAGCTTTGGGTTTGTCTTGCTATTCTTTTTCTAGAAGCTTAAGATTCAGCATTAGGTTGTTTATTTGAGCTCGCTCTGTTTTACTAGTGTGGGCATTCACTGCTATAAATTTCCCTTATAGAACTGCTTTCATTGTGTCCCATAGGTTAATATATGTTGTATTGGCATCATCATTTACTTGTAAAAACTTTAAATTTCTTCTTTCATTTCCTTTGTTTCCCATTGATTGTATGGGAGATTATTATTCAATTTCCATTTATTGAGAAGTTTTTCAGATTTCCTTTGCTATTGATCTTGAGTTTAATTGCACTATGGTCTGATAATATACATGGGATAACTTCAACTCCTTTGAATTTGCTTAAACATGGTCTATGAGCTAGTATGTAGTCTGATTTGGAGAATGGCCCATGTGCAGCTGAAAAGAATGTATATTCCGATTTTGCAGGGTGGAACACTCTGTAGAAGTCTGTTAAACGCATTTGTTATAAAGCTTTGTTCAGTTATAGCATTTTGTGGTTGATTTTTTTATCTAGATGACCTTTCTATTTGTGACAGTGGGGTATTTAGGCTCCCCACTACAATTGCATAAGTGCTTATTTGGTTTTTCATATCCATTAACATTTGTTTTGTATAGTTGGGGGCATTAGTATTTGGTACATATATATTTATGATTGTCATCTCTTCCTCTTGGATTATTCCCCTTACAAGGATGTAGTGGTCTTCTTTGTCTCTCTTAATTAGTTTTGGTTTGAAATAGGGAAGATGGGATGGGTAGGGGAAGGGTAAAAAGGGAAAAGAAAAAAATGTGAGATAATGAAAAGATGGAAATAAAGTGGTTGTAGATGGGGAAGGGAGGAGGGGGTGAAGGGAGGGCAGGGACAAGGGGAAAAAATGAGAACCAAGACTTGTCATGTATAGGTACAAGATCCCAACAATGAATGTAAACGTACTGTATCCCTAAAATGTACCAATAAAATCAATTAAAGCTGAAAAAACAAAAAAGAAATTTACTTGGTCTGCCCATAAATTAGCTACCCCTGCTTTTTTCCAGGTTCCTAGAGAACTGTTTTCCATCCTTTCTCTCTCAGTCTATGAATTTCTTTATGGATTTAGTGGGTTTCTTGCATACTGTTAGATTTTGCTTCTTAATCCATTCTGCTGGTCAATTTCTTTGGATTGCTGAATTGAGGCCAATAACATTGATGGTTATAACTGATGTGTATTGACTTATCATCATCGTGTTATTATCCTGCCTTTGGTTCTTTTTAATTATTTCCCCTCTCCCTTTAATTTTTGCCTTGTCTGCTAGATTTCCTCTGTTGGGCCTCATGGAGTTGTGAACTTTATTGTCTTTTTCTAGGATATTATTTAGAATTGTTTGGAGTAGTGGTTTGGTATTCACGAAGTTTCTCAGGTGTTCTTTGTCATGAAAGTATCTTATTTCCCATCCATTTTGAAAGAGAGTTTTGTAGGATACATCAGTCTAGGTTGGAGGTTGTTTTCTTTTAGGGCTTGAAATATCTCACTCCAGACTGTCCTTGACTTGAGGGTTTGTGTTGAAAAATCTGCTATGATTCTGATGGGCTTTCCTTTGCATGTGATTTGTTTCTTTTCTCTAACTGCTCATACTCCTTTTTCCTTCCTTTGAGTTTCCAGGATCTTGATTTTTATATGTCTATGTGTAGTTTTGGGTTTTTTTGTGTGGGTTTTTTGTGTGTGCATGTGTGTGTTTTGTGTTGCTGTTGTTGTTGTTGTTGTTGTTGTTGTTGTTGTTGTTGTTGTTTAATCATGGCTAGTTGGAGTCCTATGTGCCTCATTTATCTGTATGTCAAATTCTTTTGCTCTGTTCGGTAAGTTTTCTGTCATTAATTCTGTGACAGTTTTTTTAATGTCATTTGTACTTTCTCCTGCTTTTTCATGGACTCCTATCAGTCTTATGTTATTCTTCTTTGCATCATCTAATGAGCTGTTGGATTGATTTCTCATGGTCCCTTACTATTGTTAAGAGATTCTTTGTTTCATAGTCACTGATCTCCATCCTGTCTGTCTTCTACATCTGATATCCTGTCTTCAGATTAGCTCAGTCTGTTATGTAAACTTTCAATAGAGTTTTTAATCTCTTGGATATCTGTTTGAATTTGTTTCATGGATTCTATTTCTTTCCTATGCTGGGCATTCATGGCTTCTATTATGCTCCTGAGCTCATGTTTGTTTTTTTTTTTCATCTGTTTCTGTTCTAGCATCTCTAATCATGTCATTCATTCTGCTCACCATCTCTGTGATTATCTGGGAAATTATTTCTGTTTTGAATTTTCCTAGAGCCTCATTCATCTGATTTGTTTCTTCCTGTGCTATCAGTTCAGGGCATCCAGGTAGTTAGACTTTTCCACCTTGTTTTCCCCAGAATTTCCCCTTGGTAAGCTGCAAGTCTGTGTTTGTGCTTGAGCCTTGTTTGAAAGTCTTCTCATTTCTATTTCTGTGGTTGGTATTGTCCTTCCTTTAATACCTGGGTTAATACATCAATCTTTCTGTTATAGCTTGTCCTTAGGTTTTGAGTCTCTAATGACTCTGAGGCAATCTCTTTTTCCTTATACCAGGGAGGACAACTGATTATATCAATCACATCTTAGCTCAAGTGATATCATCAGCAACACAAGAGCATCAGGCACAGCTTAGAAAATGACAATTTGTGGTAGTTATCAATCTATCACCTTTAACTGTGTAAATTAAATCAAAATCAAGGCTAGAGCTCAGGACAATGGCCTTTATGATCCCTCTGTGCTTCTGTGGTGTGAATCCAGGTACCAGCACAGCCAGGAGGCCAGAGTTGCCGGGCATGGGGTGTGCAAGTGCCAAACATGGCTCTGCCTCTTACCAGTCTGCTGCTGAGGTCGGGGAGCTGGGCAAGAGCTGCAGGCTAGCTCCAGGCAGTCCACCCGGCCACCCATCTGCTCAGTTGTGTACTTTCTCCCTATGAGTCTTGCACACCTTTTGGTAGGCTTCTTTTACTAAATAATTGAAAGATATCTGTTAATTGTTTTTGCTGTTGTGCTTTTTTTCAAATTACATCCTCTATCTTCTAACTATAACTTTTAGGTAGACATGCAATTGATTTTTTTTTTTTTGAAGAACTGATTTTTTTTAGCCATTCAAATTTTTATTTTATTTTTTTAGTACATCTTTTCAGTGCATAATGATTATGTTCTTCATGGGGAGCTTGCATATGTACATAACACATCTTAATTTTTTTTACTTCTTCTTCTTATTCTCTCATTTCATCTTTCCTCCATCTTTTGGGCTCCTTCCCATTTGTAAATGATCTATCTCCCTATTTCCTAATATTTATCTTTTATTTTGCTCTTTATTTATACATTGAGTTTCTTATATTAGAGAAACTATGTGATGCTTAAGCTTGTGTGTCTGATTTATTTCACTTAACATTACTCTCTCTAAAGATGTAGGGAAAATGGAAAGGGTAGGGGAAAGGTAAAAAGAGAAAAGAAAAAAATATGACAAAAAGAAAAAATGGAAATAAAGTGTTTGTAGATGGGGAGGGGAGGAGAGGGTGAAGGGAGGGCAGGGACAAGGGGGAAAAATGAGAACCAAGACCTGTTATGTAGAGGTACAAGATCCCAATAATGAATGTAATTATACTGTATACCTAAAATGTACCAATAAGCTCAATAAAAGAAAAAAAACATTACTCTCTCAAGATGCAACTATTTTCCTACAAATGATTCAAATTTATCTTTCTTTATGGCATAGAAACACTCCCCTTGTATGAATACCACATTTTTTTTATTCATTCATCTACTGTTGAACATATAAGCTCCTTCCAAAGTTTAACTAGTATGAGCTGTGATTTTTTAATCTATGTGCTTGACATAATAATTGTCATCTAAAAATATTGATGAATCTCTAGAACCTGAATATGTTACCTTACATGACAAACTAGATTCTGTGGATATTATTAAGGTTAAGAATCTCAAGATGGGGAGATTATATCCATGAGCCTAATCCAGTCACCTTTTCTTTAAAGCAAAGAACCTTTATCAGAATTCCCTAAAGTGGACCCTGCTCAGTGCTATGACTCATGGCAAAAAGACTTAGAGTCAGAGTTGAAGAGACATTTATAGGGAGCCAGGATGAACAGTGCTCAAACAAGCAAAGGCTTGAGCAAGAAAGGGCCCTGGCCAGCCAAAGCTGTCTATATTTATTGGTGACACAATCACTGTTAGGTTAGAGTGAGGGGCTATGTGTGGTCACAGGTATGGCTTGTAAAAGAAGAGACAAACATTCTTATATTAGGCTGGGAACAGAATTTGGGTAAGAGGCACTCTGACCTCAACTGTGTGTTTTCTCATATGCTTTGGTGAGACTCATTTCTATAAACAAGCTAACTGTGGGGTTAACTTTTTATGGCCTGCACTGCTTACAGCCTGCTTTGGGCTTAATCAATCAAGTAATCTGCCACAACCCTTTTCAGCTATTGTCAGGGGAACATGTTACTGCAGAAGAAGGTTCTGGAGAAGGGGGCCACTAGCTATTAAGTGTGGGTGTCTTCTAAAAGCTGGGAAATAGATCCTCTTCCAGACCCTCCAGAGAGGATCACAGCTCTTCCAACACCTTCCAGCATGTAAAATCTCTGTTGGATTCTAACCTACAGAATTGTAAAATGATTTTTGCAGTAATTTCTATGCCTTAAACCATCAAGTTTGTGTTAATTCATTACAGTGGCAGTATAAAACTAACAGTATTCTCACCTTCTTGCTGAATTTTAATTTGTGAAAGTTTCACATTATTCCTAATAAGTTATCATTATGCTATTGTGGTGGTTATTCATCTAATCACTTTGCCTTTACTTATTTTACTACATAGGCTAGAATCTTCACAGTTGAGTATAAGTAATGATAATTATTTCTGTGGCTTATTCTCAACTTCAAGGAAATTTGTCCAACATTCTTATTAAAAATTATGCCTTTGGCCTGAGGTTTTAACTTGGTGGAAGAACTCTATCATAACATGCACAAGTCCCTGGGTTCCATTTTAGCACAAGCTATGCATGTATATGTGTTGATATACATTCTTTATCAAGTTAAGAAAGTTCTTTATTACCTTATTATATTTCTAAAGTAGTTTTTGGCTTCATTTTAATCATAAGTAATTGTTGAATTTTATTACCTTTCCAGATGATCATGAATCTTTTCTTTTTAATCAGTTAAGCATTAAATTCTGTGTACAAATTTTCTCATGCTACACTACTGTCATTCCCAGGATAAACACAGCTTAGCCATGTTGTCTTTCTGTCTCTTACTTGATTTGATTTGCTATTAGATTTAATTTGTTATTAGAATCTTCACAATCCCATTCACTAATGTAAACAGCATACCATGTTCTTTTCTAGGACCATCCTTTGGTGTGAACCTCATGGATTAAGTTAGAGGCTATTCACTCTTTTTCTATGTGACATTCTCTGTAAAACTGAAATCATCTTTTCCATTGATTACATGTTAGATTCTCACCTCTAAACCCACCTGGACCTGATACTTCTCTTTAATGAAAAATTCTAATTAATGGTTGACTTATTTAATAGTTATAGAAATATCCTGTATTTCTGTTTATTCTTAATTATTTTTCTCAAAATTTGTCCAATTTATTTAAATTTTCAATTTTTATTGGCACAGCATTCTGAATATATGGTGTAATCATATCAGAACTTATAGAGCTCTTTTCTAAAGTTATAAAACTCTTTTCAATACAACTGTTATTTAATAATGCCTTTTCACCATCCTATTCTCACCACAGATTTTTCAATTTCCCTAATTTTTCAAGAAGCATATTAATTCTATGTACTGTATTTTTATTTTCCATGTATTAATTGTTTTTTGTTCTGATCTTTCTTGTCTTCTACCCACCTTCATTAGCTTGCTTTCTTGCATTCTAATTTCTTAAGTAGATACAACTCATTGTCAGTCTTTCTTGTTAGGTGTTTCCCTCAAAGTCCCACTTTCACTGCATCTCACAAATTGCGATGTACTGTTTCCATTATTGTGCAAGTCTAAATACTATTCTTAATTCTATGATGATTTATTTTTTGACCTTTGGGTTATTTAGTAGAGTGATTTTTAATTTCTGAACTGTGAGGATGTTTACTAATATTGTTGACTTTTAATATAATTATATTTTAATAACTTCATTGGAAGATAATTTAAATACTATTAAATTTATACTTATTAGCATATAATTCAATCAATTTTACTAAATGTGTAAAATTACCAGCCAGGACATTTAGATGTCCACTTTTAAAAAATTTCCATCATCCTTGTAAATATCCCTGCCTGGTTCCAGCCAAATTCTAATGGCATTTTGCTCAAAGAATCTCTTCTATATTATACTGATTCTTTGAAACGTATTGACTGTTGCCTTATGGCCTAGATATGCACTGCCTAATACTTTAGCCTCAATACATATGATTAATTAAATTTAAATAGTTTAAATAAAATTAACATTTAAGTTCCCTAATCTCATTAAGGCCACTTAAAGTGCTCAGTAGGCACATTTTTGTATAGCAAGAGTCCAGAATTTTACTAAAAAAAAAGTGAAATTGTCTTCTCATCATTTAAGATGTTCTATTGGACAGCATTGGTCCAGACATCTCTTTTAATTATGCCATTTCAGTTGGTGTAATCTGCTGTTCAATTCATCCGTTGAATATGTTAGTTCTTTGAATAGTCCATGCATAGATTTTTCTGTGGTGTTAATAATTTTAATATTTAATATAATTGGGCGTCTGAATCTCTTGTTTGTGTGTCTGACTTTATTATAGGTGTCCTTTATTATCGCTAGTGATTTTTTTTCTCATGAATTAAATACTTGATTTCAGTGTGTGGGCATCCTAGAGCCTAAATTGGACAGTTTCCAAAAGAGAAAAACTTAGCTCTGCTTTTCTGTCCTATAAAAAGCACCAATAACAAAGACCTCTTGGTCCTTCATCTGAGTGCTGACTCAGATTCCTAGGCTAAGTACTTACTGGACATTGGCACAGAACAAGCTCACCACTGTTCACCACCCTTACTCCTATCCCGGCTTATGTTAAACTCTTTTGAGGAGATGGGTGCTTCATTAAATGTCTCTGTCATCTCTTACCACCCCAACCAGGTATCAACAGTGATGTCTTACTGAGACTGAGTTACTCTATACAGAATCTTCAGAGAAACCAGTTCCCCATACTGCCAAAATTTGGCTAAGAAACTTCTATGAGTAGAACACACTGATATTGACTGAATCTATTTTAGGATTATGGCTTTCTTAAGTAGTGTTTCTTTTCAAAAATATAATAAGAGGGCCGGGGATTTAGCTCAGTGGTTTGGTGGCCTGCCTTGCAAGCTCAAGGACCCGAGTTCAATCCCCAGTACCAAAAAAAAAAGAGCATTACAAAAGACTTTGCAGAGACTTGAACACAAGGCAATTATTTCTTTTATGAAAATCAAACATCTCCTATGATATTCAGATTGTGTGATACCTTTGTTTAAATTAAAGGAATAAGCCTAATGCAGCTGAAATACCTTGGACTTTGAGACCATATAGTCCTGAGCTCCTGGTTGGATACAAAACTCAACAACTGTGTTTTATGCACTAATTTAATCTGGGCCTCAGTTTCTTCATATGTGCAAATAAAAATTCTAAGCTATGTCTATTAGAGTTGTGATGATTAGTGACAGAAAATCTGGCATATAGAATAATTCAATCAGAGGTGATGACTATCAGGATGAACATGATGACAAATAACAAAGGACTGAGGTGGTTATTCTTATCTCCATTTGGTAAATGAGAAAATAGAATCCTGACAAAATTGCACTTCTCTAAACACGACTCAGTGAATTCAGAGGAGCATTATACTTTCCAAAGTTGTGAGTAATGACACTATTCTGCTAGATAGGTGCTCTGAGACTCTGGAATGGCCAAGGAACCACTACAGGAGTTATGAACAAAGCTTGGGTGTGTGATCTGAGGTGTCCCCACATAGCTCCTAGTGGTGCAAGACCGAGCTAGGAGACAGGAAGGAAGGAGATGTGCCGCAGACTTGTGGGAAGTTCCCCCTGCTTCATTCAGTTCTGGCATAGAACTTTCTGACATTCAAGAATCTTACACTTGAGCCTGATCTGCAAAGTCATTAGGAAGACTTGTCTAAGTAAATGGATAGCACATATTTTATTTAGCACCAAGTTAAATATTTACACTTATGATATGTGGGCCTCCATTTGTTCTCTTGCTTGGGCCCCACAGATATTAGGGACAATCTTGTCCATGGGGAAAGATAACATGTTCTCCCATGCAAAGAGAAAAGCCATCTGCCCCCGAGTATGGATTACTCTTGAATGGTTTAAGAGTGAAACAAGGGGATGGCAGTTCGCATTCGTCTCATTTTATCCCATGCTAGAGCTTAGGCACCTAAACTTTAGTCCAAGGTTTAAAGCTCTGTCTTGTCATTACAACCTTAGCTGCATGCCTTCCTGCCCCATTACTCACTTAAGTCTCACACACCAAGGTAGGGCTAGGCATACCACAAGATGTGAAGACCTGCAGTTCTAGGAGCTCTGCCTTGCTGCCTGGCTTGGCAGTAAATTCAGGTTTACAAGCTGAGCAGGTCCACATGTGAATCTTCTTCTGTCTCCTCTGGGAAGAACTGTGTCAACAGTGGAAGCCCAGTGTCTCCTCCTGGGGCATTAGTCACTACCCATATCTCTTGCCTGTAACCATTTGCTACCTGATTAGACAGGTCTCCTACCTGCTTACATAGAAAAATTGACCAGAATTTTTTTAGTCCTAAAAATGTTTGGATCCCATCTCTACAAATTCTTATTCAATAGGAGGTCTTTGGTGAAACCAGGTAGTTATTTGCAGTAATTCACTATTTTAGCTATTGCGGATATCCCAATGTGGTGTGTGTGCAAGTGTGCTTGTGTGTGTGTGTCTGTGTGTGTGTGTTCATCACTAGCTCACCAGGTTATCTGCCACAGCTAGCAATGAGAAGCTTAAATTTAAATTTGCTGTTTCTTCCTACATGTGTAGGTCTTGTTTTCCAGGTAGAGATTAAGCTCTTGAGGTCAGAAATTGTACTATGCACCTGTATGTGACCTGCTCAGCACCTGGCAGTAGGCACTGTATCCAGTACAGATGCCTACAAGACATTGAATGAAACCTGGGTCTCCCAGGGACAAAGCAGAAGGAAATGAGCATCGCACAGTTACATGCCATTCACAATGTCCCCTTGTTGTCACTGTTTCCTCTGCTATTCTGCACACTCCAGTGCTGTGGAGCAGAAAGCTGCAAACCCCGCGGACAGCGGGGCCTTCCATATCTCACAGCACATTGGCAGCTTCAAGCTCAACCTCTCCAACAGTTCTTTGTTTTGTTTGCTTGTTGAGCTGAGTTTAAATCCAAATTCAAATGTGAATCATTAAAAGGGGGATTTTTTCTTAAAACCAATGATTTGTCTTTGGACCGCTGGCAGTCCTGGCCCCTGCTTGAGCCACATTAATTTCAGCAAGAGTTGTTAGGGACGGAGGAAAGCCAGCTGGGGCTGCCAGCTTTTAACTCCTGCTCAGGGGGCTTAAAGAGGTAGTCCAGAGGTTCCTGCAGCCATGTACCTTCTTTAAAATCAATTAAAAAGAGTCAAAAAGTGAAACCCTATTGTAGGAAAAATACCATCTAGGAGATCTCACTTTTTGTATGTGTCGTTTTGCCATTCTGTAGGTGTGTGGGAGACAATTTCCCCACCTGAATGTGATGTGGGGGAATTATTAGAGACATTTACTTAGGTGAGAACCTTTTGTTAACTAGAAAATTGGTCCTTTTGTCTCCCTGTTTCTTATATATAAGTATGATTTACTTTCACTATTTTTTTCATAAATGGTACTTACACATACACCTTATTGATGTTTTATTCATGTGGACAAACTATTTCCATTATGTGAATGTACAATAGCTGGAAGTCCATAGGAATCAAGCAGCTAAAGCTCAATACAATGCTTTAAAAATTGCAGAACGGATAATAACAACTTGTGAGGCTGTTGGTGTTGAGATGGAGTTGGCCAAACTTGAGATTTCCATGTAGAATATACATATTCATCTTCCAACTCTCAAAGAGGACTCCTCTCTATTTCCATCAAGAAGATGAATTTATGATTTACTAAAGATAAGAGCATAGAATTTTCACTTTCCCAGCCCTGCAAAATCAGAAAAGGCAAGTCAAATTGGACATATGGGCACCAAGAATGCCTGCCATGTGTGAGGCAGCGCTGGACATAGGGGCTGATAAGACAGGACTTTTCCTCTCAAAGACCCCCATGTGGAAGAGGCACCCATTTCATTCCCCCTGAGAAATCTCCAGGAGAGAAGATAATGGAGACAGATCACAGGGTGGAAAATCTTTATCTACAACATGGGCACTAACTCATAACCTCACAATGTTCTTCCCAACCATTTAAGAAGGAGAAACTTGGAAAGTTCAGCTAGAAGTATGAACTAAAGGTATGTGTGAGGTGGAAGATATATTGCAGTCTGTAAGAATCAAAAGACTAAGATATTTAAAGATTATGGGACCACATTAGGTGTGTGTGTTAGTTACTTTTCCCTCATTGCTGAGGCAAAATATGCTACACCCAAAGTTAAAAGAGGAAAGGTTTATTTGGCTTACAGTTCCCAGAGGATTCAGTCTATGATCAACTTGTTCTAAAGCAGGGACGGCGAACAGGCATCACAGAGGAGAAATAACATGGCACACAAAAGGCAGCAAAGGTAACAGGGGAGTTTAACAGAGTCTTTCTGTCCCTTTTATGCCATCCAGACTACTGGGATTAGAGGATTATGCCAAACCTATCACTCACCTGTAGTGGTTTAGCAATCACATACCCTGAATCCCAGCATCACACACTCCAGATTTAGCTACCTTCGAAAAAGACTGAATGAGGCTTTAGGGGGACATCCAGATATAAGCCACAACTGTGTGTTTCATAGAACCTTATCCATCTTTAGTTTATTGGGGTGTGCTCACATTAGAGCCAATAAACTGTGATAATAACTGTTACACTTAAAATAGCTATTACATTAAAATCTCAGTAAGTGGGGAGGGCTCGAGGGATGGAAGAGAAGGAAGGGGATCAGAAAAAAACAAGAACCAAGATATATCATGTACAGGTACAAATTCCCAATGATGAGTGTGATCATAATATGTACCTAAATGTACCAATAAACTTAATGAATAAAAAAGTAGTAAGCATATAAAGAAATATCCTTAAATTGACAAATATTTTTTTTTAAATAGACGTGCCAAAATCAATAACTAGGAGAATATAACCACCTCCACTTGCTCCAGCACTGGACTTCACAACAATATGATAATTAGAAGGATTAGAAATTATTGAGTAGAACCATAATTTTAAAATGGAAAAAAAATCTCAGGTTCACATTCCTAAGCGCACCCCAGCCAGGTGCCTTTGATCTCACCTCTGCGTTCAAGTCTCTGCCTGGTCCTGAGTCCTGTGCAAGGCTCCTTCTTCCACAGAGCCTCACACCTGACACTTGCAGAGATCCCACTTCCTGTGTCCCCTCGTTCCCTCTGAATACAAGCAAACACATTTATATTGATTGGGTTGGTTTCTTTTGTGAAGCTACACTGATTTCTCACTTGTTTAGTTTCCTTTCTGTATGCGTATGTGTTTTTTCATATGCGTCAAGTATCCATATACATTAAGAATCAAGTTGTTAGAACTTCAAGACTTGGGCCACATGTTCTGCTTCTTTTAAATCTCTCCCACAGTGCTAAGGACTGTTAGTTGGCTAAATCAGAGGTCAAAGCTAGAAAATACAGTACTAAGAAGATTAATTACAGAGGTAGGGAAAATGGAAGATGGTAGAGACTTTGCTCTCATGTATGAAATCTAACAACACACAAATGGTGACAAGGTGTTTATTTTGTACTAATTTGTTCCAGAAGTTAAAAAAGAGAGAAGAGAAAGGGAGCGGGGAGACAAGCAAGGATGCCACACCAAAACAAAACAGAGCAAAAGCACTTGGAACTAAGCTCTGACTACTATGATTTTTTGCAAAACATTGTGGATTCCATATTTATTCCTGGGACAGCTACAGTTTTCAGTAGAGATTTCTAGAAGCCAATCGGCATAGCTATGAAGGCTGTGGTTACTGGTTTTACCTACTTAAAAGAATCTTTGCAACCCCTGGTAAGATACTTTTACCTGCCAGACCATTCCAACCTCCCATGATGACTATTTAAAACTGAAGCAGCATGCCCAGAGCTCTTTCCAAAAACCAATATGTCTAGCATCGATGCATTCACCTGCAAGCCAATGTGGGAGCCACCACTGATCTTCGGAGTCCTCTCCTTGGAATCCCATCCTCTCTTCCTCAGCCTCTATTCCTGGCTGGTTGTCCATCATCACTCTCACCCACCACTCTGTCTGCCATGTCAGGATGACAGCTCTGTATGGTCCCCCTCCACACACATAAGTAGTAGGTAGGATGATAGACCAGAGAGATAGATGATAGATAGATAGATAGATAGATAGATAGATAGATAGATAGATAGATAGATACACAATATGTATGGTCTAGTTCCTCAGTGGTATGCAGCTTCTCTAAAAGCTTCCTGGCTCCAGCAGCTGCTGGCATCCCGTTCACTTTATCTGATTCTTTCCTGTGTTTTCATCTTTCACAGATGACACCTGTTCTTGACCTTGCTGAGCAAGCACATGACCTGAAGCTTAGCTATACAAGGTTGCTCATGGTGATATCTTCCCAATTTCTTGGATTCTGATTCAAGTAGTAAGATTCTAGTTCAAAGAACAAATAATCTATACCCAGGAAAAAGAAGTCTTGGGAGCAAACAACCTCCTGCTTAAGAAACTACAGTTTTCCAGAGCTGAGAGCTGCCTCATTGTTATTGTTATGTTTTATTTTTAAAAAAATAACTTGAAGGGGACAGCTTATCTAGTTAGATCCTTGGGTAGTAGAAAATGAAGCAAATAAAAGAAATCCACTGTGAGCTTTCTGGGCGCAGAGCTTACAGTGGAGACCACATCCAGTCAATAGCATTTTATAGAAGGAGATCACTTCTGATCCTCGCGTCTCACAGAATCTTTTCTTCTGAGGTCTAACATGTCTTCCGGTACTATATTCTTCCCATTCTCTCCTTCTTATTTCCAGAGGCTACTGGATGACAATTACAATTTTCCTCCTTATCCCTTCTGTTGCCCATCCCTTCTTAATTCTAACCAAGTTTTTGTTTGTTTGTTTGTTTTTAAATGGGGATTGAACTCAGGTCTTTGTGCTCGCAAGGCAGGTGGTGGAGTGAATGAGCTACATCCCCAGCCTCTCTAACCAAGTTTATCTCCTCTCTTCTTCAGTCTCCATACTTATCACTGTAACTTCATGACCAAGGTCTATGACTTGGGCCTGCTTTCAGTGCCTTCACATCTTTCCCTCCCTTAATGATCTGTGTCCATCCTTTTCTAAAGAAGTGTCTCAAAGATGAGAGTCCTCCTTCTTATGTCTAGTGACCCTCGCATTGGACTAATTTATAGCTGATGTGGAGGATCAACTTGTGCTTCTTGACACTCGCTCCTCACTTAGTTTTCATCATCCGGGCCGGGTACCCTTCTTTCCTGGTCTCCCCATCTCAGACCTTGACTCTGATTGCCCTTGCCCTGCCTGCCCCCAAACCTCTCTCCACCATCCTCTTCTAACTGGCAGAGCTACTCATGATGATCTCAAATCACATTTCTCAGCTCCTTTACTACCGCAGACATGCATTCCCAACTCTTCATAGGCAACCTCTGCCTCAAAATCCAACCCACCACAGTACCTAGCACATGACTGGTGCTTAACAAATATTAACTAAATTGAACTGAGTGTGGACACTACACTAAATATGTCAAATACCCTCTAAGTATGTAAGTATGGACGGGAACCATGGCAAGTACAAAGATAAAAATGTACATCTGTGTGAGCCGCAGGGAGAATGACTGTGTGAGACTAACAAGAGAATGAGGTCACATAGACTGATTTACCTGTAGCTTCCCTAAAAGGGCAAATTCTTGAGGAAGAATAAGGGAAAGTGGGATAAAATTGCACTCCTATATTCATGTGGATATACGGGGTAGACCCGTATATAAAAGTCCAACCCTGGCATGTATACCGATGGAATAAAGAAAGTACCAAATGATTCTTAAAGAGAAAATTAAGATAGACAATAGAGGAGCCATAGTCCACAGGATCATAGTCCACAGGCCAAATACAACTTGTTGACTGTTTGTGTAAATAGAATCTTATCATAGTGCCTATGGTTGCTTTTGTATTGCAAGAGCAGAACAGCTATGGCCAAGATCATGGGACTCACAAACTTCAAAATATTTACCATCTGATCATCTAGGAGAAATTTGCCAGAAGCCAAAGATTTAGATCAGTGGCACTGTGCCCGCCTTGCCAGTGCAAGGTCCTGAGGTCTATCCCTGGTACTGGAAAAAGAATTTGCTAACTGCTCCCTGTACAGTGTGACAAACCCAATCTACAGTATTACACATATAACCTGGAGTGCTTTAAAAGACGGTATTTCTAAACCCTACCCCCCATCTAAGCATTAGAATTTCCAGGGGAAGTCACCTGGAACTCAGGACTTTCAATGGATGCCATGGCTGGTCCTTAGGCACAGGTAAGTTTGGGGAACTAGCAGAATTTTAAAAATCTTAATCTTTAAAATCTTGCACCTTTGAATTTACATCTCAGCTCTACCATTTCTAATTCTATTACTCTTTGGTACCTCCCTGAGCTTCAATTTCTGTTTTTTTTAATGATAAAGTGGGGAAAACAAATGTGCCTTCTCCATTACATTGTTGGGAGGACTCTGACCAGGATCAGTGTTTTACTATCACCATCACTGATGCTTCCTTCTCTTCCTGTTTTTCCCCATATACTAACGTCTCTCATCTGTTCTACTTGCTTAGAAAAT
Organism: Fukomys damarensis; assembly: GCF_012274545.1. Taxonomy (NCBI): domain Eukaryota; kingdom Metazoa; phylum Chordata; class Mammalia; order Rodentia; family Bathyergidae; genus Fukomys; species Fukomys damarensis. The sequence continues at coordinate 56,341,629 of NW_022900942.1, read as the reverse complement.
TTTGGGTGAAACTGTGTTTGAAAATGGTGAGTTAGTTTACCTTTACTTCATAAATCTTGAGTTCTCTCTTCTTTTTTTGTTAGTTTAAAAATATTCAGCAGATAAATCTTTAAATGATGTGCAGCATGTTTTATTCAAGGAGTACAAAGTACCACGCAAACAAGGGAGGATGATGGAGGAGATGGAGAAGGTAAATGGACCTGCCCCAAACCACACAGCAAATCCAGGAGCAGATGTACAATGCCCGACTCCCAGCCCAACACCTGAACTGAAATACAAACACACCTTTCTGGATCTTTCTTATTATCATTTATTCATTACCCTCTTGCTGGTAGGATGCAACAAGCCTATCAGCCAAAAACCTTTTATGGGTCCACAAAATGCTCCCCCTCCCCCACCCTTTCCCAGCACCACCTCCCAAAATACTCTGGGTCACTCTGCCCCTGTCACTCTTGGAGCACTTCAGGGGGGCTCCAGCTGCCTCTCAATCAGATTTAAGTTTCCCATCACAGGCTTTAAATTCCACTCTCTCTTCCATTTCATGGCTAGAATCCCTCACTTCATTCATTTATATCTCACTTTGTGGTATTCACCCCAGACAAGGAAACCTATACAAAGCCTAGCCATTCCTCTTGGATCTTAAAAGTCCATTAAAAGGAGAAAAACACCCTAAGCAAGAGAGCTGATGGTCTTACCCATATTCTCTTCTGGGAAGATCACATTTAGGAAATCATGTCCCGTTACAGGAAAGACATTCTAAGAGACATTTGGAAAAAACAGGTGGCCATTCAGAGGAGAGGACCCGATTTGGTAAGGGGATAAAGAGCTATGTGAGCTTGCAACATGATAACATCGTCCACACACTGGAAGGACTGTCACACAGAGAAAGGGCTGGGCTAGCTCCTAGTGGTTGGAGACTCAAAACCAAAGCGATGGACTGGTGTTTCAGGGAAGCAGACTGCTGCTCCATTCTGTGAGAAAGCAACACAATCCATCGAGCTGTCCCAAAGTGGAATATACTATTTGGAGATGGTGCAGTGTGGGCGGGATCAGGACTGCAATGGATGTGGCAGTGGCCATATGTATTTCTGACCTGGTGGGTGGGGGATTGTAGGGCATAAGTCAACGGCACAAGCTTTGGAGCCATTCTGTCTGGGCTTGAATTCTACTCTATTTCCACATACAGTGTGGCTTATACCTCTCCACCTTAGTTTGTTCATGATGATGCCAACGTCATCATGTTACAGCGAGGGATTAAATGAACTAATAAACACATGTACAGGACTTAGAAGTTGATATGTATGAGAGTTCCATTTGTTTTAAGTATTTTATGATTTTTATCATCTGTTAATTGTAGGAACAACTCCTTTTATCCTCCGTGTGCATTGAAGCATCTGCTTTTTTCCCCTAGGGAACACAGAGAGTTAGCTTTTCACAAATATGGCACCCTCTTTCTCTCTACTGCGGCATGAACAGGAGGACTGGGGCACCAGAGACAGGAGACTCCCAGGGCAAGCCGGGCTCCTAGAACCTACAGAGAAAGGGAAGAGAGCACCTGGCTCTTTTCTTCTCATGGCTTCTCACCCTGGCTGACATTTCAGGTAAATGGCTTCTAGAAACACAGGGACCACAGATAGGCCAAAGGGAAGCAAACAAATTACAAGGGCAAACCATTGGGTTTGGTTTTAATTTGCACCCAGCACATTGATGGCAATATTACAGCCACAGTGGAAGCCAGCATGGCCTTGTAGACTTGGAGCTGAAAGAAATTAGACAGAGCCTTAAAGAAATCAGACTGCAGGTACAAAGGAATCGCAGTAAATTATTAAATGGCATCCGCTAATGTGACCATCAGTCACCTGTGTGCAGTCCAGTGGGTGACTGCTTGCTTCCATGAATTCTTTCTCCAATGCACAGATCTGCAAATGAGTTTCACCTCCAACCCCTTCGTTAAAACCTCCTGGGTCTCCCCACTGCTTATGCTACCGAGGCCAATTCTCCTAGGAGAAATTTCTCTTGTTTTTATTTTTTTATATAGGTAAGGTGTACGTGATGTTCTGATACCCACAGGCAAGGGCAAAGGATGACCACTGGAAAATTAACATTTTTCACCTTCCATTACTTTTCTCACATGTGGTCAGAGCAGCTCAAATCTACTCTCTTAGCAAACATTCAGCACATAATGTGATGTTGAGGACGTTCTGTACTTTGGGTTGCTAGACTACCTACTTGCAAATCTGGCTGCTTTGGCTCCCTTCTCCTCATTTCTTCCCCCTTTCCATCTCTGGAAACCACTGTTTTACTCTCTATCTGCCTGACTTTTCTTTTAGATTCTACATGTAAGTTTGAACAATATTCTTTCTTAGATCTGCCTTATTTACTTAGCATAATGGTCTCCAGTATTGTCCGTGTTATTACAAATAACAATATTCCCTTCTTGAAGACTGAATAATATTTCACTGTATATGATCTCTCCCTCTTCCTCCCTCCCTCCCTCTCTCTCTCTCTCTCTCTCTCTCTCTCTCTCTCTCTCCCTCTCTCTCTTTCTCAAGTTTGTGTGCTTGTGATTGAATGCCTCAGAGAAGCTGAGCATGCATCCCACTGCTGAGCTACGCCTCAGGGCCTGTGTATAATTTCATCTGTCCATCGATCAATGGACACTCAAGCTGATTTCATACCTTGGCTACCGTGAATGATGCTGCTATGAACACAGGAACCTAGAAATCTCTGAGATGTTTATTGCATTTACTTTGAGTGGATGTTTCTGGGTTATTTAGTGGAACTTTTAAAATCCTACCTGACTTCTTATACTCTGGACTTTGGATAGCTATAAGAAAACTTTCGCCATTGCTGGGGAAACCATGATCGTTACACTGTGGCCCTCACTCTCTTTTCACTGGCTAACAAATCCCACTCAACCAATTACCTAGCCATCCTTGACCCCAGGCAGGCTGCTCTCCCCCCCACTTCTCCGTGTTCATTCTCTAGCCCTTCAGTACTTATGCATTAGATTATAATTATTTTCCTTGCCAGCCTCACCTACTAGACTGATAACTCTAATTACAGGAATGCTGACTTATTTTTCTGTACATCCCCAGAATTTAAAATTATGTATGACAGACAGAAAGTTGTCAGTATTTTTGTTGAATTAATAAAGAAATAGAGGAAGGAAGGAATAAGTCTAAACAGGCCAGAATTCTACTGGCACAGTTAAAACCCTGAATCAATTCCAGAATCTATAGGTTCTTTTCAGTGGGTTCCAGCTGAAGCTATGCCTGGCATCTGCACATATTTTTAATGGTACTTTAATGAGAGAAGCACATCTCACCCCCTTCAATGGGGAGATCGTCTCTTCAATCCCCCTGTAACAGTCTTTAATTTGCTGTTCTTTTCTCTGCCTCTGTAGAACTGAAATTATTTTTGCCTGTGGTTTAGTGGTTTCTGCCCCTGTTGCTTATGTTTGTTTGTTTGTCCTGTCTTCTTCATTACCCTGTAAGTCTCTACCTATAAGCCCTGACTTCTTTTGTAACTCTCCCCAGTATACAACGTATACATGGTTGACTGACTGCCATATTAGTGAATAATGTTTGATAATTTCATTGAAATTCCCCTTCACCCATGGTCTGATTTCTTTAGGGTTTAGCCTAACTTCTTTCAGCTCCTGGTCCACAGGCCCATGTTGATTTGCATTATAGCTGAATTAATGCTTTTGAATGCTATCCATGTGCTAGGTGCTGTTTAGAACTAAATAAAATGTCTTGCCCTAGTGATTTGTTTTCTTTCAACTTGGCAGATTTGTGACCCCTGTGTTTCTAGGAGCTGAAATTGTCAAGACTCTTTTAATGCACCTCTTTGTTAGTGCAATAGCACGCCTGGTGGCTTTGAGAATAGCTGTTGTTTTGAGAATAGCATTTGTAGACACAACGGCTGCTGAAAAGGGAAACTCTACACATGGACTATTTCACTGGGAACAAGGCAGCAAAAAGAGCCACTATTGTTCTCCATTAAAGGCAATGAATGAAGCCTAGTGTATTAATTTGGTCCTGAACATGATGCAGCATTTTGATCTAAATCTGTCCATGTCAGAGTAGTTTTCAGCCCAGTCAGTGTTTGCGATCACCCCCCAAGGCACCTGGTATAGAAAATAACTGGCCCCTGCTAAAATGAACTTCCAAGATGGCTTTGAACAAACAGTGCTAGCCACGGTGTGAAACTCCTCGGGTCCTTGTTACCCTCTGGAGTGTCATCAGCTCAGGCAATCTCAGCACTGTAAAAACCTCAGACAGCTAGAATCCAAAAGAACCAGAGGCTTGGGATACTTCTGTGAAACTTGGATTTGTGCCATTACAGTTTAGCAAGAGTTAGAGACCGACCAAGAGGGTACATCTGTCCCCTTCTGGCTGGCCACTCAGCTTGTCCACGCACATGTGTGTGCATCTGTGTTCTTTCCACTGATGGTCAGGTGTAAAGACATTTGCCACTTGTGTGACACTGAGTCTTCAGGCTCAAACAAAGGTGCCAAATCCCTCCTCACATGACACATTAGAATGAAATGCAGCTGTCTTTCTCCCTTTCTAGAGCAAGTTCGTGTCTGTTGTGGAATTCTAGAGTGGCCCATTCGCAAAACCAAGAGCCTGAGCAAAACATGTGCTTTCTTTAAAAACAAAAGAACCTCAGACTTACACTACATTCACGTTATTTACCACCCGCATCATGAAAAATGTCCCTGTGGAGAAATCTCAATATGGAGACCAAAAAATTTTTTTAAAAATAATCATTTAGAAAATCAAATGAAAACAGTTTCAAAGAAGCACCAACAAAGAGGGGGGCTAAAGGAGGAAGAAATTTTAAGACAGCATATTTCAAAGTGGTAAATTCCAAACTTCATTTCTAAGTCTCCTGAAAACTTATCCCAAAGGAAATAAAATGGGAAAGGGAGAGATTTGTTGACTGGGGGTGGGGGGGAATAAAAGAAAGTGGGAAAAAAATGAAAATGAAAGACAATTCAGGGCCGGGCTTTAGCTCTGAGGTTGCACAGCCTGCCTTACAAGTGCAAGGACCAGAGTTCCATCCCCAGTATTAAAAAAAAAAGACAATTCAGGAGATCTTCTAGAGGTTAAAAAAAAAAAAAATTCAGAAAATCTTTACTTCCTTGTTAATTTGAAGCAAAAATGCCTCACATCATTTCAATTTGCATTTATTTGATCACCAGTGAAATTATTTTTCTGTATATTTTCTAACAAATCTATTTTATCTTTACAAATTATTTTATGAATGACAAATGGTCAGTTTTCTTTGTATTTTCTTATCAATTTATTTGAGCTATATATGTAAACATTTCTATATTTCCTGTGCCTGGAAAATCTCCATTTAATGGCACACTTATAAGCCATATTCATATGTAATCTTATTACTTATTTACTTATAAATGTATATATAATGACGATTCAGATCCACTTTGCATACATATCATAAATTAAGAAGAGATGTTCTAAGACTATTAGAGAAGAAGGCGATGGGAGAAAGGAGGGTAATGAGGAGGCAGGTAAGATCAAAGTATGATATTTGCATCAATAAGCCACAGTAAAACCCATTTTTGTATAATTAATATGTCCTCCTCTACCCTGCAAGAAAAGAGTAGCTATTCTGGAAACTGAGACTTCAGAGAGGTTTACCATGGATGGCTGTAGGAAATGTACAGTAAATGTGTACTTGGCAACACACCAGGGCGGTAGTCAGCATGTGGGGATTAGCAAAGATCCTCAGTACAATGCATAGCTGTAGGACATGACAAAATACAGTTGGTGAGGGCAAGTGCAGTATCAGTAAAAGCCACTGGTGCCTTGGACTTGGGAGTGATTCACAATGTCCAGACATGGCAGATGGGTCTGGGAGCCACTGGGCCCGCAGCCTTGTCCTGAATTTCATTGTTACTTTAGAAGAAAACATTGAACACAGAAGCTCCTGCAATGACCTTGTTATAGTCAGTCTGAGTCACATTCTTAAATCCTATTTAATCCATTCTGTTATCCATTTAGCCCTACTGTAGTCCAGACTTGATTTGGTGCTGAGGATATATTGATCCGGAAGGTGGTCAATGTCTCTGTCCTCGTAGAGCTTGCTACCTAGTAAGAGTGAGACTGACAATGAACCAATAAACACTAAATGACTCATGCAAGTGATGGTGAAGGATAGGAAACAGAGTTCAGTGATAAAAATGACACGCGCATATATGCTCTCATGTACGCAGCCACACATAACAAAAGAAACAGAAAATAAGATGTGAGAGGAAAAGCTTGGAAACTAATATGCTTTTTCCTGGGGGAGAAGCAGGTGAGAGAAGACCTCCTCAAGAATTCAGAAGATCATCTTTTTCCATTGAAGACATCCAAGATAAAATGAGATAAAAATAGTAATATATTAAGTCTGTCAGTTATGCATTTCCAAAAGGATAGTATCTTCAAAAAAGGGAGGTTAAAAGATTTCTTCTCCTTTGTACTAGAGGAAATTATCTTTTATCTAAGATTAGTTTTCCAAGTATTAAGAGAAAGACCAATCATTTTTAATTGTCTCCCATTCTCCTATTATTTTCCTTCTTTTTCTCTGCTCCCCTCAAAAAAAATATTACAAGTAGTTTCTCAACAAGACAACCCTTGATGAGGGGGCTTTGATTGTACCCTTCCTGGGTGTACAAATCTGGATTTCAATTTGCAATTGCTTCTATTCAGACATACTGATTTAATAATTTTTCAAAAGATTCTTTTAACTTGGAATTCTATTGAGACAATCAGTAATTAGCCAAAATGCAACGAAGCCACACCGTGAATAAACGGTAATAGAGGCATATGTATTTATCACCTGGTTATTATTCTTACATGTGTGTATTATTAAATATGGCAACAGCAAATAGATGATTCTAGGACCGTCCCACCTACCCTGTCATGGTATTAAATATAGTACACGCTAACCTTCCTGTCCTCTGAGGGACATTTGGGTAGTGGCAGGTGCATGGAAGGCAAAAGGGACATTCACATGAGTTCCATTTTAAAGATGAGAAAACTGAAGTTACAAGATTTTTAGCAGAGTATTCTGGAGCTGTTCAAAATGAACAAATTTCAGATGTAATTCTCAGAGTTCTGGCCTCTAAACAAAATAAATGAATGAATGCCCACTTCCAGCTGGCATGGAGTCTCCGGGGCTGAGAGGGTGGAAATCTGCTTTAAAAATTCTAAAGCAAAAACCCTTTCAAAATACAGTTACAACACACTAATTAGTGTGCTCTGATGTCCCTCCGTGTCAGTCACCTCCAGAGCCTGAGACCATTAGTGCCACTTAGCTGGGCTTGGCAGTCCTTGCTCCGAGAAAGGGATCCATGGTGGCCTTTCTGACAAGCCAACGCATAGATGTGCGTCTGAGACATGAAAGAGACCCTTCTGTGAAATGTGTTGAACACTTGGCGTTTTTATGAAATAGTCTTGCACATTCTTTCTCCACCCATCTTTTCCTTCCCGGCCACATCCAATTCTTTCTTTCTTAAATCAAGGCCACTTTCCAGAGCTGCTCCCCATCCCACATTTTATAATTTTAAATGAGTTCTCTGTTGTAATTCAATAGATAACTCATTCCTATTTCGAACATTTAATGTATTTTCTCTCTCTTTTTTTCTGAAAGCAATATACTTGTGTAATTAATAAACAATTTAGTATGTTGAGGAACCTAGGAACTTGGCAAATGTTCTGGGGATATGAAACCTCTAGAAAAGCAGCACATTATAAGAAATAGTAAGTAATTACTTATGTAAGCTTTCTTTTTAAATTCTAAGAACATTAACTACTAATTACCTACTAATTACCAGTACTTCCGCAGGTGTTTGCACTTAACTGTGGGCTAGAGCCCCTGTGAAAAACAAACCCCTTGCAGCCTCTCAGGGTTGGAGCTGAGTCCCACTGGACCCCAGCGCGCCATGGGTTCTCCAGAGCTGGTCAAATGCCAAGGCCTTCGCCACTTGGCTGCTTGAGGTGCAAAGCTGATTCGTGTTTGCACACTTTTCCCCTCTTCTCCCCAAATGCAGCCATGATCAGCAAATGAGATGGCCTGGCTCCAAAGGCATCCGGGTATCCGGGGTTACGCTCAGCAAGGGTGTAGAGGCCTTTGTCAGAAATGCATCCGTGCATGCGTCTCCCAGGGGCGAGATGCACCATCTCCCATCTTCCCATATTTCCCTTTTCCAGGAGTTTGCAGCACGCGAGCTTCTCTTCCCGCTTTCTAGGCCCCTTATCTCTTGGAGATCTCCAAGGTTCCCATCTAGCTGGAAAAGTGCAGGGCCCTCTGATTCTGCACTTCCTAGAGTTCTAGGAGTTGAAGCAAAGGGCCATTCAAAGAAGTCCTGAGACTGCTTTGTTGGTTTGGGAAGTCCCCACTTGGACAGTGCTGTTTCTCTGTCACAGACTGGGTGTCTTAGTAGTGTTAACAGCTCCTTTTTCAAGACACCTTAGTCACACTGGCATGGCCCATGCTTTTTGGAGACAGGTTACAGAAACCAAAATGTGGGGTCTGATAGCACAATGTCACCCAAAGTCGCCAGAGACCTCAGCTCTGCCAGGAACATATCCCAAAACAGTCCTTGTCTTACACTTGAGTTCTCTGTGAGTTTCCTGTGACAGCCACACAAATCACCTCTGCTGGTGGCTTCAAACAACAGACATTTTCTAGCTCATGATTTGGGGGCCAGGTGCCCACAATCCAGGTGTCAGTAGGGTGTGTCCCCTCCAGAGGCACCAGGAGAGATTCTGTTCCTTGCCTCTTCCCCTTCTACCCGTCAACTGTCCCCAGCATCTCCCTTACAGGACACTTGCCATTAGATTTAGAGTCCACACACATAATCCAGGATGAGCTCAGATCCAGGTCCTTAATTACATATGCAAAAGATACTTTCTCCAAATATGATCATTTTCACAGATTACAGAGATCTAGACATAGACAATTCAATTGGGTGCTACCATTAAACCCATTATGGTCCTTTAACTGTTCTCTCACCTATTAACTTCAGTATCTCAAGCACTAATTCAGGGGAGCAATGATTCTATGAACAAGACCAATTAGGTCCTTGCCCTCATAGAGCTTATGAGTTATGGTAGCACCCCACTCCCATTTATTTTTCTATTCATATCAGATGCACACATTCCCTTTGAATCTGTGCTATGCCATTGATATTCAAAGCACATAACTCTTAGGAAAATCTAGTTAAATCCTCGCATGTGTGTAGATTGGAGAAACAAGGGACATGCATGAAAAGTTTCTTTTCAAGTTTTCAGGAGAACAAGAGAAAGGCATAGATGTGCAAATTTTATAAATTCATTTTACAACGTAATTGAAATGCCAAAAGATTGAAAAATTCAATGTTGATGAAGAAACGGATATTAGTGCAACATAGAACAGCTCTGTCTTTGTCAGGGGGCCGTCTTTTATATGTCACAGGCTGTCGTATTCTATTGTGTTTCAATTGACTAATTACCCCAGTTTATTAAAACAATATGAATCCACATATTTTACTTTCCCAGCATTCAAGTGTTCCTGTTGTCAAGAACCTAACAATATATCCCTCCATTCTGGGGGGTTTCCAGGTAAGGAAACAAGTGGGTGTGAGGAAAAATGGGACAGCCATTGCTGAGGACAAGTGTCGGACAATGTTGTGTATGACAATATGCGTTACTCAGGGAGGAGGAAAACAAATACTATAACTGTGTGTGAGGAACTGGGCACCACAGTGGCCAGGAAGAAATGGGAAGGCAGGCTGGACTCCAACAAACGGACACAGTACCTCTAATGGAGAGTTATTTTCCCATCAGAGGTAATGACCAGTGGTAATCAGGGGAAGGGACCATAAATTAGTTATGTGCTGCCTGTCTGAGGGCTACCTCAACTAAATTATACACTTAAAGTTTGTTGGGTCTTAGTGGGGCAGGAGGAGGGTTCTTGGTGGCGATGGTGCCTTGTGCATGTTGGGAGGGAATACTTGGGGGAGGGTAGTTGTTTTGTTTTTAACCCAGATCCCCACCCAAGTGAAGTGCACTTACAGGTGTGATGAAAGGAGTCTTGCAGATAAAACCAAAGTTGGTCTCATACGAAAAAGTAAATGTTGTTGTTCTGCAGTCATATCTGTGTGATTATGGGTTTTTAAAAGAGCCGCGGTCAGAAAAGTGGATTCTTGAAAGAACTAATTAGCACTTGGATCTCTGACACAGTTTGCAAAGCCATTTGGATCGTACCAAATAACGTGCTGGGAGGAGCAGCGGCTGCCACTCACCACTTTTCAGAAAGATTACCTAGACTTTTAAACCGGGGACCTTCTGACAGTGATGCGGTCCTTTCTTGGCCAGGTGGGTAATGTAGCATACAGGTGATCAGAATTCCTCAGCAACATTTTCAGCTTTCATCACTTACCCATGGAAGTCAATATAAAAACAATAACAATAAACAATACCTTGGGAAGTTAGGTAGATGTGGGGAACTGGCAGAGAACATCGAAATCTCTGGAACTTGTATAAACACCCGGTCACAGAGGAAAACGCCACTTATCCTTAGCCGTAGTTACAAATGTGAGCACCCAAGACTTGGGAAAGGGAAGGAGGCTTGTTGTTTCCTTAGCAGATTCTGAATGTGTTTTAAAAAGGGTAGTTACTGCGTGCTTTGCCCTGGTTCATCACGCTATCTTGCTCTACTCAGAATGTGTCTACATTTCAAAGTGTAAGAAGAAAGGCTTACCAAACCCACAGTGCAGTCTTGTCCCTGGTCACAAGGGGGACATGAATAAACGTTCCTCCATAGTCAAAGCCTTGAATGCCTTCCCCTCCTCCTCTTTCTCTTCCTCCTATTCTTCCTCTTTTGTGTGTTCTCACTTTGGGGCACTGTGCTAACAGAAATGAACCAAAGCTATAAAATCAAGAACTCTGTTCACCCTAATCTGGATTTTCATTATCCCCTTTAAAACTTCTGAAGATCTATCCCCTGAGCTGAAATTCCTATAGGGCCACAATCAGTATGGCCATGGCAGATCTCCTAAACACGACAAGCATACTCAGCTGCTGCAGTCCTCAGCCCCACACTTCACTAGTGAATGTTCTCTGCCTGGCCCCAGACCTTGGGAGGTCTCAGTCTGCAGAGGACCCATGGCTCTCAGAGGCCTCACAGAACCCCTACTTACAGACACCTTTTGGAGTGCACGTCAGCTCAGTTCTCCCTGTCAGGAGTTCTGACTCCTGCTTGGGTATGCTGAAGTCCAGTGAATCCTCCCCTCTGTGCTTACCTAAGACAGCCAGCACACACCAATGCTCTTAGAGTTCTTCTCACCCTCAAACCCTGCTGTCCAGGTGTGCTGGACAGACCAAGAAGAGCTGATATCCTGGTGGAATCTGCTAGAGTGGAACCTTCCTGTCACTAGGATCACCTGAAATACTGCACACAACAGCCCCTGCAGGACCTTGGTGCCCATCAGGACCTCAGAACACTGGCTTATGTCTTCCAAATATTATTGTTATTTTATACATTCAGTTCTTTTAAGTAGATTATCTCTTGAAAAAAATCTGTCTCATACTTATATTTCATAATACATGTTTGAATGCAAAGTGTGTGAAATAAATGATTATTGGTTTACTCTCTGCCATGTGTTGAAATAGTTGCGACTCCTGAGAAAGGGGACCTGGAAATTCTCTTCCCAGTAGAAGTTACTGCTGACTCTCGGTGCCCAGAGAAGGACGTTAAGAGCTTCTATGACAGGAAGAGCACACCACCTTGGTCATTCGCTGACAGAGCGGCCTCTGGGCCCACCTTGCACACTGAGGCCCAGCACCGTCCAGTCAGTGTAAAATAATGGCAGTGAACACTAGAAAAATAAATACACCACTGTGCTGTGATTGTGCAATTTTCTGTAAATAGGTTTTATACCATAAAAAGTGAAAAAGAAAAGAAAGGAGAAGCAATTGAATATGAATCTTTATTCAGTGTTTCCTGGATGGAGACACGTCTGTCCCAGCCTAGCCCTCTTGTTATTCAGGGCAGGAACTGGGTTTATTGACATGCGTTTCATTGTTGTCTAATGCAGGGCCTGGCATGCAGTAAGGGGGCAGCATGTTCTTACAGAATAAATGAACTTGGCCTTGGCACAGCTCAGTACAGTGAGAATTACCATTCTCCCTTCTCCACGCATCTCATTATAACCTAGACATACACGCAACCAGTTCCCAACAGCTGGTTCTCCTTAGCCCTTGTCTCCTTTCTGAGGAACAGACAGATGAGACAGAGTTCTATCCTAAGCCTGTCATTTCATAGAGCTTTGTCCTGGACACAACAGGCCTCGACCAGATGCTGTGCTAAGAGTAAAGCACCAAGACACACACAACTGTTTCTTAGGGAGAACAATTATGGAAACAAGTTGCTACAGCCATGCATGGGGCAGGAGGGTCAATCTGTGCCTGCCATAGGACCTATGAACAAAGCACCACCAGAACAGCTCTTAGATCTATCTAGAGAGGTCCAGGAAATTTTGACAAAAGAGATGGGACTGGGTAGAGGCTCCCCAGGTGATGATCTAGCATTTTCTGCTGACCACTATTTCTAGTCTGATAGTTTCCCTACCAGAAGTGCTTCCTGCCAGAGTGAAAGGTTATGTTAGTCAGATTTACCACTACTGAACATAGTACCCAACACCCACACCTTAAAGGAGAAAAGTTTTAATTTAGTTCACAAGTTCAGGGGATTTCATCCATGGTCACCTGGATCTAAAGAAGAAACATCATGGTAGAAAGGCTTGGAGGAGCAAAGATGTTCAGTTCATAGCAGCCAGGAAGCAGAGCAGAGTTAACAGTGCCAGAGAGGAAGGGGTGAGGGACCAGGCAGAGTACACAAAGGCACACTTGCGTGGCCCACCCAGACACACCCAGAAGCATTCTCCACAACCCCCGGGTGGCTCCCAGTCCAATCAGCTGACACACTGACACACAATTAACCCTCACAAAGGCAAAATTATCTGGCTTTTCCCCCAATCTAGCTCAGAAGTGAATCACAACCATTTGAAAACATTTTGGCCTTTCTTAACCTTTCTGACTCCTGATGAGTGAACAGATACGACAAAATTATATGACCTTTTGTCATTCCCGAGAAGGCATAATTTCAGACAGATGGGTATGCTACTATTTCATCAATATACACACAAAAGGAAGGTACACAGAATAACAGCCTCCCAAAGAGATCCCAAAAACCTGTGACCCTGCTATTGGAGCACAGCTGATAGGGGACTCTGCAGACTGGCATCCAATTTGTGGACTTTAAAATAGGGAAATTGTCTGGGTTAGGGTCCAGTGTAATCGCAGAAGACTCAAAAAGTGAGAGAGGAAGGCAAAAGAAAGAGAGAGAGAGAGATGACATAAGACAAGAAATAAAGTGTAAGGCTTACTTCCACCTTCCTTTTCTGGCCCCGAGCCTACAGGAAGAATGTCATGAGCTAAGGGATACAACCAGTTTCTAGAAGACAGAAATGACCCTCCATTAACAGTCAGCAAAAGCGGGGGTGGGGTCTCGGTCTCACAACCAAACAGGAACCAAATTCTGCCAACAATGTGAGTGAGAAAGAAGACAGATTCTCCCCAGAGGTTCCAAGCAGAAATGCAGAGCAGCTGATACCTTGATTTCAGCCATGCTAGAAACCCATGCTGGACTTTTGATGTACAGAACTGCAGGGTAATAAATCTGGTGTTTCTTTGTTTGGTGGGATTAAATCCAGGGCCTTAGCACTAAGCTACATCTCCAGCCCTATTTATTTATTGTTTTTATCTTGAAACAAGGTCTTGCTAAGACACTAAGCTTCTAGGTTGGGTTTGATCTTGGATTCAATCTTCCTTCCTCAGTCTCCCAGAGTTCTGGAATTATAGGAATGTGCCATCACACCCAGGCATTAAATTTGCATTGTTTGTATAATTGGTTACAAAGCAGCAGAAGCTAATACTAAGGGGAAGAAGTCTCATACCAAAGATATTCTGCTCTGAGACTGATTCCCACTGGCTCTGACACTTTTTGCCTCCATGTGACCTTAAACAAACCCTACACCCTCTGGTCTTCACACTCTGTAGCTATAAACAGGCCTAAGGATACCTACCTGTTACCTGGGGCCATGTGAGTACACCAGATTGGGCCTATGAAAGCACCAAGCAAGATGCCAGGGGTATGATGGGGCTCCATAAATGTTCAGAAGGAAAATAAAACCATTACATCCTTTTGTTGATTAAAAAAAAATCTCAACTGGCTCATACAATTGTTTCACACCCATTTCTTAAAAATCTCCATCAGTCCAGTCCTGGGTGAGATTTTTCTTTTCCTGCCTTTCTATGGTTGTTTCTATGAAGCTCAGCAAGGGCACAGCAGGAACTTTACATTATGGAAGGGTAGAGGGCAAGTGAGTCCCAAGAGGGAGGCCTTTCATTCTCAGAAACTCAGCCCCTAACAGTGGCTGTGATGAGGTTTCCCTCTCCAGGATGTTTTGTCAGAAATTGAACCCAGAGGAGCTATATCCCTAGCTCCTTTTTACTTTCATTTTGTTTTGAGACAAGGACTTTCTAAATTACTAAATTGCCTAGGCTCTGGGCTTGAACTTTTGATCCTCCTGCCTCTGTCTCCCAGAGTGTCGGGATTACAGGCGTGCACCACGAAGCCTATCTTGGCTCTTATCAGCAAACATTATGTGCCAGCATCCCCCATGGTTAGAAAATTATCTTTCCTCCCATCTCTTTTCTTCTGAAAAGAGCTTCTCCTTCGCATCCCACTGGCTCCTCATCCATCCCATGGGCACTGGTTCCCACCTCTTTTCTTGTTACCTTTCTTCTGCCCAGGCCTGCTCCTCAGGGTGTAGCAAAGTGCTGCACCTCTCACGTTTGCCCTGAAGTCTTCCCCTCTTGTTTCTGATAACACAGTCCTTCTCCTTTGCTGACCTCTTCTTTGAGAGCACTGCCTCCTTGCTCAACCTCACCACACCAGGGCACCCCAAGGCTTAGCCCGGAGGATGGTTTCATTACCTCCCAAGGCTCCAAGTGCCTTTGCAACAGCAGATTTCCAAGCTCCTCTCTAGTTCTGCCTTTGACATTGGCTTCCGGACATCCCTTGGATACCTAGAGCCATGAGCAAAACTAACATGGCCAATTCTGGAGCCCCAGCCCTCATATGTTTCTTGTCCATGAAACTCCATCCCCAGTGCTTGACCCAAGTCCCCAACTCAGATGCTCAAGTCGTAAGTCTGGAATTGCTGTTTTTCTTTTTTTTTT
>NW_022900942.1:56315414-56325995 GCF_012274545.1 Fukomys damarensis | reverse complement strand
TTTTTTTTTTCTTTTTTTTTTTTTAATACCACATCTCATCCATCAACGAGTTTCTTCAGCCTAATTTCAAAACACCTTTCCTATTTATCCATGCCCTCATCGCCCACCCAGCCAGGCAGCCATTCTCCCCACACCTGGGCCACCTCAACAGCCCCTGGACAGGGTTCCTAGACTCCCTCTTGCCCCACTCAATCCTTCTACATATTTGGTGTTTTGTTTGTTTGTTTGTTTGTTTGTTGGGTACCAGAGATCGAACTTGGGTCCTTGTGCTTGCGAGGCAGGCGGTGGAAACACTGAGCTAATTCCTCGGCCCCTTCTACATTTTTTTATAAGGAAGACAGTCGTGTTCTTTTAAAAAATCTAAGATAGGTCATTTTATTCTTCTGTTCAACTTTCCCAGTGGTTTCACACTGCCTCTAAAATGAAATTTAAACTTTTTATTGGGCTGTAACTGATTCTATGCCATCCTGCCCCTGCCCAGCCTTTCATCTTGGCTGGGGTCGCTCCAGCCCTGCGGGCTTCTTCCTGCACCTTTATCTCTCCACGATGAGCTTTGATTTAGGGGCCTAGCTCCTGTGATCTCTCGGCCTGGAACACTTCACCTAGATAGTGCTTTGCAACTGAATTCCTTTCATCATCCCTCAGTCCAAATATCCCCTCTGCCAGACTCCCCGTATCCTTCTCACATCACTTTCACTCCGCAGCATTTATCACAGGGACTTACTCGTTTCTTGAATCATCCACTGGCTTACAAAAATGTGCCATGAAGAAGGAAGAAAAGTGGTCGGTTCTACTCAACTCAGTGAATTGCTTGACTGGCAGAATGTGGCAAACGGGTTTCCCAAGTCAAGTTGTAGAAAGACTCACCGCACCTTCCTTGGTCTTCTGGGATGCTCACGCTTAGAGTCCTGAGCCACGCACCTTTCAGTCAAAGCCAAGCTGGGGGGTGACACAGGAGATCTATGGCACCTTCAGCCTAGTCCGGCCTTCCAGCCACCCACGCCAAAGACTTCAGCATGAGAGAGGAGCCGGTGACTTTGCCATGTGATCTCCTTCAATGCCACACAGCAAAGGAATCACAGCCGAGGCTTCACAGCAAAACTGTGAGGTATAACAGATTGGTTGTGGTTTGCAGCTACTACATTTTGGATTCATTTGTTAATGTAGCAGTTAATATCTGGAATAACAACACAGATCACACCTCCTTTATTTGGGTTTAAAAGTCACAGGCAATTAGCTTATCTGCCTCCCTTTATAGGAAAATCACAGAGAAGCTGAATCTCTTTCCCCCTAGTGTGGGCATCCACAAGGGATCATAGAAATAGAAAAGACACACCCCTTAACCTCCACAATCTCTGCACAGACACCTGGTAGTGATCAGCAACTCAGAGTGACCCTTAGAGACCAAAGGGTGATGAACTTGTTCTGTTGGTGCCAAACCCAGAAAACTCCCAGACTAAGAGTTCTATCCTCCCATGCCAAAATGTGTTTCCAGCCCACATGCCACAACTGCCCTTCCATTAATGGGGTGAATTCTTTGATGAACAGCACCCTGTGTGCCATGGACTTCGGAAATAGCCTCGGTTTAGCTTCCCTTTCATGGTTTCAGCTTAGCCACTTCAACTGTTAAACAACTCCTGATAAACAGCAGGGTTGCCTTGATGTGACAATTACCCAGCACTAAGTATTCTTGCACCTACTGGGTTTTCTGCTCCTCTGTTGCCATCCTCACCTGAGCATGGGGCTCCCGAGCAGGTGTGAGGGGCTGAATGGGGTGTTGGTAAGTGCCATGGTCACAGGAAGACTGTGAAGCAGGTTATCAGTCCAGGTAGAGGCGCCCACTTAAAGCTGTGTGACATGACAAGAGGTTCCCCCACATGTCCTACCCTTTAAAGAGCCCTGCTTTGTTTTGGAAAATGTCCATAATTTGGCACTGGTACAACTGTCCAGAACTGTAGATGCCTGGCTCTCTTTGAAACCCCAAAGCCTCTCAGGAATGAACTTTCCTGGGTTCAATATTCATTAAATGATTAAGCCTGTCCTCTGTGGGGGGTGCTGTAGATACAAAAGCAACCTAGCCAGCAGCGTGCGCACACTTGAAGAACTCACAGTCCAGTGGAAAAGATGGTCATAGGGTGTCACCCCAAGTAGCCTCTGCCTCCTGGAAGTCCTACTTCCTAGGAGGACGGAGACAGCACAAAGGACGACTGTCATGCTGGGCCTCAAGATCACCAGCCCCAGCGGGAAGCCTGCTGCTTACTGTGCATTCCCAAGGTGCGTCCCTGGCTGTATCCAGCGCACACAGGCAGTCTCCCAGGCCCTATTTCATCACAGGTTCTTTTGAGAGTGGAATAAGAGATTGTCTGGGAGAGCCATTTCAAACACATAACTCTGAGGATGTGAGTAAGAGCCCAGTGTGACCAAGCAGATGGCTAATTTAAACCTGGAAATCCCAACTCAGCCTTAACCCTTCCCAGCTTCTCCCAAAAGCTAGCAAGCACCTTCTTTGATTTCCTTAATAACACATGCTCCTGTCATTTTTACTTCCATTCTCCATGTCACCTTTCCCTCCTTCACTACCGCTTCCTGCTAAAAATATTGTAGGATGCTCAGATGTGGCCAGGCCCCTGCCGAGAGCATGCATATGCATGAGGTGGTACTCTTGCCCCTTGGAGAGCTGATGTCACAACTCTGGGGAAATGGCTGAGTAACCATGACAACAGGGCTCCGGGTTGCATCTTGCTCTGGAGGGCTCCGGGACAGCCAGCCCTCTACCCAGGCAAGACAGTGACATTTCCTCAGCAAGGGGTTCTGAGTGTCCATGGATGGCAGCCGGCCAGGAGTGACAGAGGGCCGTCCATGCTTTCCTCCATCTGGCCTCCCCTCGCCCACTCTGGTGACTGGTGAGCATCCCGTGATTTAGCAAGCCGAGGACCCCACTTGGGAGCAATGGACAGATCAGGGGCAGCACAGGATGCCAGGAAATACAGCCAACAGTCTTGAAGGCTGGGGTCTGAGATCTGATCTTTGTCAATTTCCTTCCCATTTTAACCAGGTGCTACTGACCCTGAGGTACCCATTCAGGAAGATTTAATATTGCAAAGACATTAACTACAACAAGCAAACTCTCCAGTGTGGGCAAAGGGAGAAAGAGGACACGTTCTGGAGAAAAAGCAACCAACACATTGTAAGTACAGGGATGTGAGGTTTTCTTTCAAATCACCTTTATGTCAATAATAATAATTTAGTCACCATGTTACTTCTAAAGTGAATTTTCTCAGATAAACCTCCCTCACCACTATATTTTCTAGATCCTTTTTTTTTAAGTGTAAGTGTGTGTTTAGAGCCCCCATGATGTACTGCTGAGATTTTGGAACCTTTTGATTCCATTTCCTCAGCCACTCCCACTGCCAAAAAGTAATAATACAGTGCAAACTCAGCTTGTATGCATGGCGCCAGTCAATTTCAGTAACATTTCCACTACTAAAAAATAATAATTTAATGGGGCCTCCACATAAGAATGTTACCCTATTGTTCAGAGCTATAATTTCAATAGCATTTTTTTCAAGAAAAAAAAAAAAAGAAACCAAACTCCCTTGCTAACAGGATGTATATTGAGGGCTTTATTCTAAATGCCAGGCTCAAACAATTCAGAAACATGTGACAGAAAGAAAGCAAACTACCTCTTCAACAATAAACAATCACATGAATGGGCAGTCGGACCTAGAGCAGACCTGGTGGCCTGACACCAAGCAGGTATAGTTGCCACCGCTCCATGAGACCCCAGGTGGCATGGAGGACCTCTCTCCTCCGTGTCACACTCTGCATGCTAACCTCTCTCCTGAGAGCCACAGAGCACAGCCAGCGAGCCCACAGCAACAGGAAGACAGCTCTGACAGAGAGGCTCAGTTACCCTTGTAAGTGTCCCCGTTGCCTGTGGGGACACTGGCCTCCCTATCCCCACCCTCCGCCACGTGGCCATCTGATCCCTGCCACTCATCAACCATCCGGGACAGCGAGGACCTGACTCCTGGCCACCTGCCAAGGCAGCCTCTCGGGTTCCATACTCACAAAGTCAGGACAGCAGACCTTCTTCCACCACCTTGTAAGAAGGGAGATTTCCAGACCCACTTGCTGGGCAAAGGACAATTCACAAACGTGGCAAAGTCACAGTTGCTACGTGGGCTAGTACTACAAAGGCCGTGTTAATCCTATTACCGGACTAACATACAAGATTACGCTCCCCAGTACAATGTGCTAACCAGGGAGATCGAAGACAGCTTCAGTTGTCCTGGACACTGTGTTTCGAACCTGAGGATGCTGTGCCACCTGTGTATGAGCAATGGAAATTCAAAATTAGCCAAACCATAAGCCTGAGACCCATTTATCACTTCTTGTCTCTTGAGATACTGCCCAAAGATGCTTTTCCTGACAAAAGTGCTGCTGCTGAATTAGTGTGCCATGTCAACCACCCACGTGGCCCGCATGCAGGGAAAGTTAGCCAGATTTCCAGTCTTCTTGACACAGGTAGGACATTAGGCTCCTGACCAAAGGCCAAGCTATCAGCAATTCTGTATGCTTTGTGTTAGTCAAGCTTCTTAACTGAAGTGAAATAAGTTGACTCTCACTGATTAAGCAGTAAATATTATTCTAAGGCCACCTGGTGGCTCCTAGAATGGTAGAAGGAGAAAACAAGACCTGAGGCCAGTGTCCAGGAGATGCACCCCAAGCAAGCCCGAAAAAGGAAAGGAGGCTTTGCTGGTGCTGTCGCTGAACAGGAGCCCTCGGATTTGCCCTGAGGTCTCTTCTACATGAGAAGTGCTGATCTGCTCCTGTACCAAGATCTCAAATTTGCAGTCACCCTGTCAGCCTCTGCATGCTTTCTGTCTAAGGTCTTTGACACATAGCCACAAAACAGCTGCCATTGTCTGAGATACAATCACATTCCAATCCAGAAGAATGATTAAAAGGTGTCGTTGGTGAGTTTTTCTCTTTTCTCGTCACTGTTCATCAGGAAGCAATCGTTTTCCAATAACTTTCACATACTTCTCATTGTTCAAATCTGAATTCTTTCCCCTAAACTCTCAAACTCCAAGTGAGTCTTGAGAAGAGGACCCGTGGGAAACGGAATTGGATTGCCTCTCAGGGCTGAGCACAATGATAGCCTTCACAATCTAGGGTTCTTTCAAGACACATGTAAAATAGGCATGACCCATGGGGTAAAAACATTGTCTTCTCACAATGGTGTGTGTGCGTGTGTGTGTGTGTGTGTGTGTGTGTGTGTGTGTGTGTTTGCATGTGCTCGTGTGTATAGTTAGGGCCACCTCACTATGCTACATCCCCCACCCTCTCTAAGTTTTTTCTTTATTTTTGAGACAAGGTCTTGGTGAGTTGCTAAGCTGCCCAGGCTGGGCTTGAACTTACAGTCCTCCTGCCTCAGCCTTCCAGAGTGCTAGGACTATAGGTATGTGCCATTATGCCTGACCACACTGAATTCTTGTCCCCTGGTGCTAGCTCTGCTTCTAACCATCATACAGACTCCAGAAGACTGGCTTTCTTCATCACACAGGTTGCCTGTCTCAATCTATAATTAGAACGCTCCTCATCATCACTGTTTTCCTGTGAATGTCTCCATACCTGGCCTATGGGAAGCACCCAGGTATTTTTTACCTGGAAAATTTTGTCAAAACGGGCCTCACAAACAGCCATCTTTTCTTGGCTTGCACACCCACACTTACTAAGCCCTTCTCTCATTCTTTATTTCTTACATGGCCTCCAAGTGCTGGAAAGAATACCTCTACCGAACAGACCATGTTATACCCGTCTCCCAAGGCTGACTGAGGGGAAATATCTTCAGTCTTACATCCTGCTGAAGCCAGGATTGCACCATTGCCCTAGCTTTCTCCAAAAAGTGCCCTCAATAAACCCCTCTCGCTCTCTACATTCCTATGTGTCCACCATGTGGATGAAAAATTTAACAACCGTATAGCTCGCTTTCGGTTATCTCATTTTTATCATATTTTACAAGTTCAGCGGTCTTCTAACTCATTTTGACCCTTGATACCTATTTTCTTAAGATGTCTACCAAAATGTCTGTTGTGATGTTATTGTACACATGGAGGCAAGTGAAATAACTACCCTTTCCACAACTAACTGCATCTTCCATGGGTTATAAAATGTAGCATATAATAAGCAAAATAAGTCAGACTCAGAAAGGCAGGTATTCTCTAATATGTCCAATTTAAAAAAAAAAAGACTTTGTGAAAGTAGAAAGGAAACTACTATTAGACAAGAGAAGCGGGGGTCACAAAAGGGAGTAAAGGATTGTAAGGAAGGGTAAGAAGAGAGATAGAAAAAAAGAATTATTAATTATCTCAGTAAGAGATCATGATGCTGACAGGAATTGAGGGAGGTGAAGAGGTATCTACTATACTCCAGTAGGTGAAAAAGCAGCTTATAAAACAGTGTATGTGGCATTGCTAGTTTTTTTTTTTTTTACTTTCTAAAGTGCATTAATATATAAATATATCAAGAAATGGCCTAGAATGGTGTTCACTTAACTGTTTAACTTATCTCTGGGGGTGAGATGCTGCCCCATTTTTCTTTTATTTAAAATTATTTTCCAACTTGTGCTACCATAAATTGTTTCTAAGAAGAGGAATTTAAGAATTGCTGTAAGAATGTGAGCAGATGGAATGTTAATTGGCTTAACTATAATAATCATTTTGCAACATCTATGTATCTCAAATATCATGTCTTATACTTTAAATATATGCTTTTTGTCAATTACACTCAATAAAAATTAAATGTACCAGGTTATCTCACCTCTTCTCATGGAGGATGAATTGCTCCGAGGATTCTCCTCCTGCAATTAACAAAAGAAATTGAAATAAGATATGTAAAAGTTTTGTTTTCAGCCATTAGACAGAAACAAAGACAAACAGATCTATGGGGAAGGGAAGGAGATTGTCAAGACGAGCCTATAACCTTACAGTCTGGGTCAAGGAGCAGGAACACTGACAAAGCCTGAAGCTCTCTGCCGCATCGGAAGACGGGCCAGAGTTCAGGAAGCCAAGGCAAACAGAACTTTCAGGGCAAAAGATAACACACAGAGTTCCAGAAATGTGTGTAGGAGTCTGCTGAAGCTTTGCTTGATCTACTCGTGCATAAGCTCCACCCCATGAGGCCAGAAAAGAGCAACATCTAAGGAAAGAAGAGTGGTTGACTTGCTATATGATGAACAAACTCAAGACTTCACACAAGAACTGGAACTCACTGGGTTCTCTTCAGATAGGCTGAACCTTGAAAGTACAGCCAAGTTCGCCCTATAATAAAGGTTACTGGAGATTTGCCTAATCAAATTTAAAGATGAATCTTTAAAATATGACTTCTTCCAACTAATTCACCAGTGTAGCACAACAAAGATATCATTCTTTAAAGAATAAAACGAGATATGGCACAGAGAAGCTTAAAATATATAATGTCCAGTATAGAATAAAAACTAGATATATAAGAAGCAGGAAAATTGACCTATAATCATAAGAAAAAACAGTTGAATAGAACTAGACCCAAAAATGACAGATAAATTTACCCCTTAAATGAAATTAGAACAACTGTCCTAAAAACATTCCATATATTCAAAGTGACAAAGAAAAACATAGACAAATTAGAGGAAAACTGAAATATAAGGGACTCATGTAGAAATTTTAAATGTGAAAGATATAATATATGAAATAAAATAAATATATTGGAATTAATTGACAGAGAATTGACAGGGATTCTTCAGGATCCCAATAGAAAGTACAGTAAGTCCCTGACTTACAAACAAGTTCCTTTCCAGGAGAACATTTGTAAATTATATTCATTTATAATCTGACAAAGTGAGCTTTATATAGTACACGTGTGAATCTTATACAGCACACCTGTGAAAGTTTGCAACTGGAACGTTTGTTAAGTTGGGGACTTACTGTATCTCAACTGAAGTATACAGAGAAAAAAAGGATTAGGGGAGAAAACAGATGGCATCAACCTACAATATCATCTGAGCTACATGTAACTTGAATATCAGAAGGAAACAGGAGAATGGCTTTTAAAAGTTTGAGGGGATAATAAGAAATAATGCCCCCAAATTCTCCAAATATGATGAACAGTCATAACAAGAGTCACAGCAAGTGCCATGAACCTCAAGTAGAATATTACACCAAGGGCTATCATCATCAAATACCCAAAAACCAATAACAAAGAGAATATTCTTAAAACTTAAGCCAAAAAAAAAGAAAATGCAGCAGAATTAAGATGAAAGTAAAAGCAAACTTCTTGTTAAAATCTACAAACCAGAAGACAATGGAAAGCTCTTTTACAAGCTAAAAGGAAACACTGTTGACTTATTTGATATCCATTGAAAATATCTTGCAAAATAAAGAATTTGTCAGGCAAGTAAAAGCTGAAAGTCAAGAGTAGAGGTATATTCCACAAAATTTGTTAAAGGCAGTTTTTAGGGCAAAAGAATATTAAACTACATTGAAATTTTGGATAAAGAGTATATAAAATGATATATGGGAAAATAAAAGACATTATAAATGACAATTTTCTATACAGGTTGGGGAGGGATCAGTAATGGGTACCAAAATACAGTCAGAGAAAGAAAAGTAGTTCCTATGTTAAACAGCAAAGCAGGGTAACTACAGTCTAAAATAATAAATTATAGTTTTCAAGATAACTGGAGGAGAAGAGTTTGAAGTTTCCTAACATAGAGAAATGATATGACATGAGGAGATGGAAATGTTAATTATTCTGATTTAATCATTACATGCTATATACAGGTAAAAAATATAAGAATGCTGCTCATAAATAAGTGTCAATTAAAAATAAAAGTTAAAATTCATCTTTAAATATCTTTAAAATTTAAATAACTCATAGGGGAAAGGAAAGAAGGGAAAAGAAAAAATATGAGAAAATGAAACAATGGAAATAAAGAGTTTGTAAATGGGGAGAGTGGAGGAGGGGGTGAAGGGAAGGCAGGGACAAGGGGAAAAATGAGAACCAAGAACCATCATGTGAAGGTACAGGATCCCAGTAATGAATGTAACTGTATTGTAGACCTCGATTGTACCAATAAACTCAATAAAAAGAAAAAAAAATTTAAATAACTCTCCAAGCAAAAGTAATAACCATATATTATAAGCCTTACAAAATGTATAGAAATACCAAAAAGGATGAGTGAGACAAATCAAAATATATCGCTGTAGAGTTCTCACATGTTACCTGAAGGACTTGAATAGTATATGCAAGTTGACTGTGATAAATTAAAGATGTATGTTGTAAATTCTATAGCAACCACTTAAAGATGAACAAAGAGGTACAGCCAGTAAGCCAGTTATGGAAGAAAAATAGCATAATAAAAACTATTTAATAAAAAAGGACCTTTTCCAAGGACCAAGTGGATTTGAAGGGTTGAAATGTACAATTGGCCCACTGTAGCCACTGGTTCCACATTGGTAGACTTAACCAATCTCAAACTGAAAATATTCAGAAAAAGAAACTCAATTTCTACTCAACATGGACAGTCATTTCTATCATTATTCCCTAAACAATATAGTGTGGCAATAGCATCTTGTGTTCTAGGTATTATAAGTAATCAAGACTTAAAGTATGGGGAGGATGTGTACAAGTTACATGCAAACTCTGTAGCATTTTATACGAGGGACCTAAGCACTTTGTATTTTGGTATCTGTGGGGGAAGCGGTTCTGAACTCCTTCTGTGTGAATTTTGAGGGACGGTTATTTGTATTACCTTTAACCGCACACTATGGACTTCACTGAAGGACTGGGCTTTCAGTACTAAACTTTCAATATATACCACAGTCAATTCAACTGTACTTTGAGAGTACAATCAGTGTTAATAAAAATACTAGTGCAATTTCTGAAAGAGGAATGCAGAAGACCATTCCCACGATAGAATTCGGATGTTTGAGGCAATCCAGATTGCCCAGCAATCCAGATGGTTTTCTGAGTCTGCGAAGTCCAAGGCTTGAAGAGAAGGCTAGATGCCCAGCAGAGGGAAATCAGGCTAACAGATCCCATGGGTACCATGCTTTTTCGTAAAACAAAACAGGGGCTGCCTTGGCTTTATACACCACTGGTCACTATCGCCAAGCACAATACTGGGCACTTGTAATGCACTAGATAAATAGTATAGAAAGAAGAAAGAGGCAGAGAGGTAGGAAGGAGAGAGGGTTCGATTAGTGGAGAAAGAAGTGAAGGTGTCCTCAGGGGAATGTGTCAGCACCTATCAGAAATCTATGTGCGTCTGCTATTTTTTAAACATACCAATAGTAACAACAGAATCCAGAAGCTAGAGCTAGGAAAAATAAATGTCATGAATGAATATGGTGCTTAGGGAAAAAGATCAAAGTACTAATCTTCAATAATGTTGATTCGTCCCTCTCAGAGGCCTTAAAAGATTTTCCGTGGCTAACAAGTCAGATCTATGCCAAGAAACCACTATTTGGTCCGACAGGGCAGCTAGTGAGCTACCATCTGACAATTGTCCCACAAATTGGTGCATAATAAAAACGAATT
>NW_022900942.1:56308970-56315303 GCF_012274545.1 Fukomys damarensis | reverse complement strand
GAAGGTGGCTATTACAATACAAGTCTTAATGCACATCAGAGGCCATCCCTCAGGCAGAATATTCAATTTGGAAATCTATTGTCACCTAGATTTATCTGCTAATAAATTGCCAGAGAGATGCGTTTGTATTGAGGGCAAAATACTTCGCCTTATGGTCCCTCCAAAGATCCTTGAAAATAAAATGGTTTATCCTCAACATCTTTGTTTAAATGGCAATAAAAGCTTCAGCTAACATGAAGGTCAAGGTAGGTAGGACAGTTAACATACACACCAGTTTCTCACAAGGGAAAAAGCCTCCACTCTCTCTGATCTTGCAGGAATGGATATGGCCCAACACAATCTCACTACACATGTAAACTATGAGATTTAAAACACGTGGCTACGCAGGGACTCAATACCCAGAATTCCCCTAAAAGAATAGGTAAAATACATGAACAAAACCCATAAAACCAATTTTAAGAAAACACTGTTAAGTGACTGATCATAGCAACCTAGTCCTGATTCAGCAACCTTAGCCCACCACCCTCGCCATTATGCATAAAGCGTTCATAGTGTCCATCCTGTTTCCTATGAAAATAAATGCAATTTTTGGACATTGATATAAAAGGGAGAAAATCTTTATATGATTTCTCAGTATCATTTTCCTCTCTCTCTCTCTCTCTCTCTCTCTCCCCTCCCCTCCCCTTTTGCAGCATAGACTATTTTTCTCGATCTGTCCTCCCCAGCTGACCTCTTCACCTCTGTTTTCACCAATTACCACCTAAGATATCCATACTTTTCTCACCAGTATGTCTGATCCACTGCAGTAGATGGAGACCCTTATGCCTGTCAGGGAGGTGAGGGAAGGAGGGAAGTTCCACTTGGTGGGACGTGTTTATTTGTCTTTAACAAAGGGGTAAGGGTGTCTCATAGCAAAGATTTTTAGCACAGGGAGTCCTGGATGTAAATTTACAGCAGTGACCTAAGCTCACCTCGGGAACATTGTTAGTTAACAAACTCGTGAGAGTGAAAAGCAAAATCCCAGCCCAGCTCCCTCTGGCTGATCTAAGCTCCTTTTGCTGTCATTTAATGCCACAGATTTGATTTCATTTGATGAGACTTCTAAGACCATCTAGAAACCTAAGCATTTAATACCAGCCCTGATCATTCCTGTTCTACACATATTCAAAGGTTTCTTGGTTTATGAATAAAAAGTTGAATCAGATGTGAGGGCCGTGAAAAGACTTTGTTTTTTCTGCTTTGTAGTTTGTAACTAAAAGTTATCTTCCGAAGAAAGAACTAGGACAAATGCGTGAAAAATACAGAGAAACAGGTTGGGACTAAACATAGGAATCGGTCTCCAATGATTGAAGCCATTGCCAATGGAGAGATTTCCCTGGCATGATGTAGGGCAGGGGGAGTTGGAAGTGACTTAGTGGGACCCCATTAAAGGTCTTCAGTACAGCCTGTGAAATCCATGCTGTATGTGAAATGATTCCACAATCAACCAAGGAGTCTGCTTTCTGGTTACAGTAGGCAGCATTTCAACAAGCGGGTATCTGGGGATAAAAAGACCTGTTACAGGACACAGGGCCTAAGCCAAAAAGACAATCTGACTATGTGCACTGAAAAATGAATGTATCAAACGAAGTAACTACCTATATGTTGGAGCCTGACCTGGGGTCACTGTTCCTTTCTTTGTCTTCTCTGAAATCCTACTTGAACCTGGGGATGCCGGTATGTACTGCTATCACTGTGACTTCATGCTTTGATAAAAGTTTCATGATGAAATGCTCCACTATAGAAGGCAACTGTGTATAACAGGGTTTGTTGTTTTGTTGTCAGAACTGCGCTGTGATTTCTGCTACGATTTCTGCTACTGGGGAAATTGCTCCAATTCAAACTGAATTTAAGTCTTTAAACGGTTTCCACCAAGCAAACACCTGGAGGCCAGCAGCTGCTGAGCCCTGCCTGTGGGCACAACCTGCAAGAGGACAGGATCCTGTGTGTGACCAAGGGGCAGGGAGGGGCTACATCTGGTCTCACTCCCCCTGCGACCCTGTCCTCTCACCCCCAAATCGCTGGCACTCTGGCCAGCTACTGGCAGCTGTCTGGGACACCTTTCCTCAGCGGCAGCCATCCGTCACTGCGCAACCGTCATTCCCAAATAGCTCTTTCTGCACCTACCCCTGCGCACTTGGCCCAAGCCGCCACCACCGGCTCTCACCCGGAGAGGGTTGCTGTACAACCTCCCAGGGTGCTCACCCCACCCCCGGGCCACGCTCCACAGCGGGTTTCCCATGTGTCTGGGCATTGTCTGGGCCCAACTAGAATGGAAGCCTCACGTGGCCTGGGGCTTTGCACTTGTCTCTTTCTACGTCACAGGCATGTGGAACAGTAGCGGTGCTCTATGCCCATCCAGTAAGTATCCGTGGTGCTCTGGGGAATTCTCTACTTGTACTTGCATTTGCCAAGGAAGAATAAAAATGGGACACTCTGTTTTTCTGGGTGTTGTTGTTTGATTGTTTTGTGATAGTAGAGATTGAACCCAGGGTGTTACCACTGAGCTACATTCCCCAGGCCAGCCCCCTTTTTATTTTTTATGTTAAGATATGATCTAAGTTTCTAAGTGGTCCAGGCTGGCCTCAAACTTGCAATTCTCCTGCTTCGGCCTCCCTGAGTGTTGGGATTACAAGTGTGTGCTGTCTTACCTGGCTGGGATACTGTGTTTTACAATCTCTATCGAGAACGTGAACTCAGAAGGACCAGGTACGTCATATACGTAGTACTACATGTAGCTGAAAACTTTTCCTGACAGGTAAGCACGGGATCTTGTTCTGACCAGTTTTATACAGACTTATAAATTTTATCTGATGCTTAATAGAATAATTTTCCTGAGCATAACGAAGCGGAAATGCTCCGACACGTCTGCCTTTCTCCCTTTGACAAACTATTCATTGAATTTCCTCATTGGGATGTGTTTCTTTGCTAGCAAGTAGGTGAATGCAAATGAATAAAAGAATGAAGAACGACCCTCCACGGGCAGCCAGAGGTATTTGGAAGCTTAGACAATTATTAACTGCTTTGCACAAGCACAACCAAGATTCAATCCCACCCGAAACGGCTCTCCCCAAGGACAGTTCCCAAGCGAGCAGGGCTTTTGGAAGAATCTCTGTGGCCTTCTGGTAAATAATGGTAAGCAGGGTCCAAACACAAAGAAACATTCATCAGCTGCCACGAGCAGACCTGCAGGGTGGATCTAGTGCGGCCCAGCAGGGGAAACCGATGCGAGGACAGAGGGGAGACAACAGTTCGTGCTTCATGGCTCCACCCCTTTGGGAAAATCACTGCACATTCCTAAGTCTCAGTTTCTTCTCCTGTAAAATCATCACCTCTGCCTCGCTCAGTGTTGTGACAATTACAGAAAGCATACAAGGAGCGATCAAAATTTATGGTGAATGTTTTAAGTTTTAAAATGTGTTGCAGTAAAAGACACATTGGAATTAGCAACCCACACACACATACCTCTTCGCTTTGAACACACTTATCATTCTCATCACTTCCTGAAACAGTTCTGGAACTCCTCTTTTGTGTGTTTGTAAGAGGTGTGATCAAAAATATGGTGAAGGCTGTTTCCAAGTACCATCCAACAGAACAGCAAGCTCCGAAAACCATTCTATGTTGTCATTCACCGTAGCCTCCAATCTGGCACCCAGTGGCTACTGGCTCTTCCCCAAAGTCAAAATGACCAGGAAAGATAAACAATTTGAGTGGATTCAGTATATGAAGGCAGCCACAACCGCGCCATTAGAAACATTCATGAAAGATTTCCAGAATGGCTTCAGAAAGTGGCAAGAACAGCAGGGTAAATGTGGTGGAAGTTAGTGGGGGTATTTGGAGGGGAACTGATACGGATGTATCTTTTATTGTAATACTTTTTAAAATTTAAACATTCACAGTACTGTTCGATCACCGTACATATGTACACAAGGCACCAGGAGGGCACCACATCAGAGTAAGAGTTCAATGCAAGTTATTTTTATTCACAAATGGGAGTCACTGTCCCCACGTGTTACACCAAGAGCTTTGTTACCCTCCTGAGGAGACACTGCGGATGTGTGGTTCTTTTGTTATCGTTTTTTCCTAATACTCAGTGGCTTAAAACAGATGTCTATCGTCTCACGGATCCTGAGTGAGAAGTCTGAGCAGAACTCTTGGTCTCTGCTCACAACTATTGTGAGGGTTCAGCCAAGGAGAGGGCTTGAGGTGAGTCACAGGGTCCCCTTCCCGGTTTACATGATTATTCCTCCTTCATTCCCTTGAGGCCGAAGAATTCATGGCATCTTACCTCTTCGGGGCCAGGAAGAAAGACTTCTGACTTCTTCCATCTCTGACCTCTACACATACCCTGAAAGGGCCCAATAAATTAGGCCGGGCCCACCCAGGATCTCTTTGTTAACATAAAGTAGATCGAACAAGAAACTTAATTATACCTGCTGAACCATTGCCCCTGAAGAGGATCTCATCCCAGCAGAGCCGCCACCCCATCCACTTGCCGTCTTCTGTTCATTAGAAATGAGTTACAGGTCCCACCCATGCTCGAGGGCCTGGGCCACAGTGAAGCATGGTAGAATTCTGCCTCCCGTGGACCTCACTGGTAGCCACAGAATCTGTCCATCATCAGCGGACCTGGACAGGTGATGGAGGGAAGTTAGTGAGCTCGGCCACTCACCTACTTCCTACCCAACTTAGAACCCAAGACAAACAGACGTGAAGGGTCTGGCTATGGCAGCTGGTCAGCAAAAAGGCAGCAGAGAGAAATCAGAACTACTCATAGCTGTCACACTTGGTGCCAGAAGCAGCAGCTGTCCCCAGGCAGATGAGGTCATCACCTCATCAGGCCACCCTAGGACATCTTCCGGGTGAGTGACACACTCATGAGTGGCCTCAGGATTCAGGAGAGCAGCTGGAGTCGGTGCCGCTCCTCGCACCGGCAGGGCCTGGCTGAGGCCCGTCTTGTTCTGTTGGCCGCGGAGATCATGTCTGGAAGATGGCTAGAGAGCTTCTCTAAAATCCAAGGGACAGAGCTTGCGACCCAGGCCTCCAGAGCAGCCAACCCCACTGGAACCAGATGCATCAGGCAGAGTGGGAACTGCACAGCCCTGGGACCCCAGGCCTCCTCTGAACACTGAGGCTTCTCCCTCTCTTCTCCCTTCTCCTCTTCCCTTCTTCTTTTTTTCTTCCCTTCTTTCTTTCTTTCCCTCTCTCTTTCTTTCTTCTTCCTTCCTTCTTTCACTGCAGCCTTCTTCCCTAATTTCCCCTTTTTCTCTGCTGCTGTTTTCTTTCTCTCTACTGCTGCCCCACACACACACATACACTCACTTGCTTTCTTCAGTTCTCTCCAGCCTTTGCAGTGTACAACATCCATCCATTGGATGAAAGTCTTTTGAAAGCCTCAGCTGCAATTTTGTCTTGAGATAGGGTCTTGCTAAGTTCCCCAAAATGGGCTTGAACTTGTGATCCTCTTTCCTCGGCCTCCCAGAGTGCTGGATTACAGTCACGAGCCACCAGCCCAGTTTGGAACTCTTTAAGTCCGTGAATAGATTATGTGTGACATTCTGCTCTTGTTACTGAGACACCTCCCTTGGAATCTGGGGAACTCTCACTGAGTAGATAGCACACTGGGTAAATTGCACCACAGAACCAAGTAATACAACAGTCAGCATGGAAACATCAGTGCAGAAAAGAAAACCTCTTACAAATGGAATAAAAATCTGTTTCTCGTCAGTAACACTGACGGGACTGCAGCCTCGTTACCTGCAGAATGGCTTGGGCATCAAGCATAGGTGACACTTTGTGCCTTGAAGAAATAGGAGCCCTCGTGCTGTGCCCCTCTTCCCTCCTCCCATACCCTTGGTGTCTTCCTAGAACGCAGCTTGCAGTGGTGGAAGATTCCAGTTTTATGCTGGGCCGCGCTAACTCCTTAAACACCCTCAAAAACGATTCCCCGCATCATAACAGGAACACTTACAAATATCTTCGTGATGACACAGAAAATCTGAACACTTTGGCCACTCTGTCAATGTTTGAGGAAAAAATATGCCTGACCCAGCTCCAGCTGAAGAGCAACTTGCTGAAACATCACCTAAAACAGAAGGTTCCTATTCATTGGATCTCAACTTATTACACGCTTGAGCAGCTACTGGAACAAGAAAAAGCTGTGCAAGATTTTGCGGGCTGGGGTGTGAGAACAACAAAAAAAATGAGGTATTCTTTTAACCTTTACTCCATGGAGCCTGCCTAGCCCTGCTGGTCCCCTTCCTCCCCTCCCCCCCTTCCCTCCCCCCTTCCCTC
>NW_022900942.1:56264913-56308654 GCF_012274545.1 Fukomys damarensis | reverse complement strand
GATCTCTCTTATTTATCTTCAAACAGGAAACGCATTGTTTGCTCTCCAGTTCTGAGGAGGACGCGTGGTCTGGGGCTGAGGAGCTGCTGGGGGAGAGGGAGTACCCTGTACCTTGGGTTTCAGAGGCTCATTTTCCTGTCCAGCCAGAGCCAACAGGCTCTGCCCTTCTCTACACTTACTTTAGTTTGTTTACTTATTAGAATGCGTAATGATTACACGGGCTTTGGAGAATTGGTATATATGTGTATCTTTCAGTCGCTTTTGATTCCCTCTTCACCACCCTCTCTCCCCTTTCTCTGATGCCCTTCCCCATCTCCAAAAGTCTGTCTCTCTGTTTCCTACCATACCTCCCTTATTTTACTCTTTATTTATACCTTGGGTTTCTCATATGAGAGAGACCGTGTGACAATTAACCTTCTGCATCTGGCGTATTTTACTTAACATTATGTTCTCAAGATCATCAGCTTTCCTACAAATCCATTTCCTCAAATTCACCCACTTTATGGCTAAATAATATTCCATTGCCCCTATATATCATATTTTCTTTGTCCATGCAGCTGTTGTTAGGCATCTAGGCTGCTTCCATAGTTCAGCTATTTGTAAATTGTGCTGCTAAAAACATGGGTTTGCATGAATCACTACAGTGTGATGTTTTTAACTCCTTCAGGAAAATACCAGGGAAAGGCATAGTTCAGTCAAATGGAATTTCCAGGTTTTTTTTCTCTCACTCATTGAGTTTATTGGTACATTTTAGATATACAGTACGGTTACATTCATCATTGGGATCTTGTATCTTCACATGGCAGGTCTTGGTTCTCATTTTTTCCCCTTGTCCCTGCCCTCCCTTCACCCCCTCCTCCCCTCCCCATTTACAAACATTTTATTTCCAATTTTTATCTTCTCATATTTTTTTCTTTTCCCTTATTACCTTTCCCCTGTTCTTTCCACTTTCCCTACACCTTAGCCCTTTTCTTCCCATTTCACATTGTCAATTATATCATTGGGATCTTATGTACCATTATAGTTTTTCACACCAGAGAAGCTATTCAGTATTTACACATGTGTGACTTATTTATTTCACTTAGGAGTATATCCTCAATATGTTTTCCTATGAATGAATCTAATTTCTCATTCTTTATAGCTGAATAGTATTCCATTTTATAGAAAAACCACATCTTCTTTACCCAGTCTCCAACGGATGGGCAAATGGGCTGTTTCCAAGTTTTAGCTATTACAAACGGTGCTGCTATAAACATAGGTGCACATGTATCACTGAGATATGATTCTTTTAATTCTTTTGGAAAGATACCCAGCATGGAATTTCTAGTTTTAGTCTTTTGAGGAATCTCTATGCTGATTTCAAGGAAAATTTTCAACTCTTGCTCTTGAACTCCTGCATAGAGGCCTAAATGTTTTTCAAATACCTGGCAGTGGTGATACCCTTAAGAAAAATAAGTATCTATTTATAGTACACCAATTTATATATACACCAATATCTAAAAGGCTGTCTTTTTTTTTAGATAGGATAAACAAAAGTAAATTCAATAAACAAGCTTTAGCAATTGGTCATTCCAGCCATACATTTGTAAAAGCCCAACATTTACACTAAAACAGTAGCTGGTGATGTTTTCTTAAACTGTATGTATCTTATTTTTGTATTCATAGGAAAGCTTATTTCACTAAAATAGCTATATGCAAAAGGTAGTGCAAATATGTGCTAAATCCTAAAGCAAAGAATCGTTGCTTTAAAAGCAAGGTCAGAAAAGAAACAATATGGAAAAAAAGAAAAAATGGAAACAAAGTCTTTGTAAATAGGGAAAGGTGCAGGGGGTAAAGGGAGGACAGGGTAATAGGGAAAAATAAGAACTAAGATACATCATGTAAAGGTACAAGATCCCAATGATGAATGTAACTGTATTATTTATCTTAAATGTACTAATAAATTTACTGGGAAAAATAAATAAAAGCAAGGTCAGACAATGATAGATTCATTATTATTTCAATTCAAGAGTGCTCTAAAAGAAGTTAATTTAAAAAAAAAGAAAAATGGGCTGGGAATGTAGCTCAATGGTAGAATGTTTCCCTAGTATGTACAAGGTGCTGAGTTTAATTATATATTTTTCATCAAGTTGAAGCTTCTATATTCAGTCAGTAGGAAATATGTGAGTCATACTTTAAATGAATATATATAAAAACAATTTTTGTTGTCAGCACATCAAAAATATTAAAAAGAAACAGCTGAAATTTCTTTATTAATGTATATTATTTAATCCAATATACCCTCAATAGTATCATTTTAATGTAAAATTGATATAAAACTTTCATCAAGTTGAAGCTTCTATATTCAGTCAGTAGGAAATATGTGAGTCATACTTTAAATGAATATATATAAAAACAATTTTTGTTGTCAGCACATCAAAAATATTAAAAAGAAACAGCTGAAATTTCTTTATTAATGTATATTATTTAATCCAATATACCCTCAATAGTATCATTTTAATGTAAAATTGATATAAAACATCTTAATGGGCTTTTCTTTTTGCATTCTTCATTCTTGTAAGAAGTCTCAGAAATCTAATGTATATTTTATACCTGCCACACATCTCTGTTGAACAAACCACATTTCAAGCGCTTAGCACACACAGGAAAGCACGGTCCTATGTGAAGGTTAGCTGCAAGGCTGACTTGATGACCAGAGTCCCAGCCGTGATGATAACGACAGAGCAGAAATTGCTTTGGTCCATGGAGACCTCTTTTTAAACCCTGGCCCCATGACTCTGGCTCTGATGCCTTGTGCAGATCTCTTAGCATCTCTGAAATGAAATCTCCTCATCTTTGAAGCCAGGAGTATATCAATCCTGTACCGCGTAAGAGTATTGTCCAGCGCGAAACATAAGCACCATGGAAGCTGCTTAACACACTAGTGAGCACACAGTACAGGCTCGGTAACAGGCATCTAGCATTTTAAGTCCCAACCATGGTTTGTACATAGGTAACAATGCTGATAGCTTCCTTCTGATATCCACAACCTGCAGTAGAATCTAGTCAAACATTACACAGTGATCTCAGCGATCACCATGGAAAGTTAAAGGGAAGAATTGGACCCATTCCCAATCCAGGGCAGCACCAGAGACTGAGAGGCAGCCTTGGGACAGGAGGGAGCCTGAGACAGCATGAACCCCCTGCACTGGGCATGAACAATGACCAGGGCTGGAACAGCAAGTGGCTGTCTTAAGCACACAGTGCATGGGTGGCCGAGGGGTTGCCCCAGCAAGGCAAGCTGAGCAAAGCTGTAGCATCCTCAGAGAGCCCCAAATGCCAGGGGATTCGCTCATTAAAGGAAGCAAACTCCAAGTGGATGAGCGTTCAATTGTTGTGAGGCAAACATTGAAAAGAATTGAGGACACATTTTGCGTCTGCATCTGTGGGAGGCCTGAATATCCTGGCAGCACGGCAGGGAACTATTAACTTTCTGGTCATTTGCTCACAGCTGTTCATGCTTGGACAAACTATCCAACTTCTCAGACCTTCAGTTTGTTCATCCTCAGAATGAAGGGACTGAACAAGATGGTTATAAGATTAGGTGATATAAGCCTTCACATGATGATTTGAGTACCACGCAGCTACATGTAGACGTAGCCTATCCCTTATGTTTAGAAAGCCATTCCATGCCTGTATTCTAGACATAAATGTCCTGTTAGGATGATCAATTCAAACAGATCCAATGCAGATTTGCAAGATGAACGCAAATTGCTAAAAATATGAGATTTTGGACATGCTCATTTATTTTATTACAGCATTAAGATCTCAAGCTTTATTATGCCTAATTTTAGAATCGGTTCAACTCTGTATTGGTATGAAGTGGTACCTAATAGGTGCTTAGTAAATACGAGTTGAGTAACTGACTGAAAAATACTCATGGACAAGTTTGGTTGGCTTGATGCTGTTTTAATTATCTCATAGCCTTCATATTAAAACTTCGTAACATATTAGGGCTTCTACAGTGCTTAGTCTTATTTTTAAATGAAATCTGAAGATAGTATCACAAGTGATACAAAGATAAGGAAAAGAGGTGTAGAGACACTAAAAAAGTCAGCCCACCCATGCAGATAATTCCCAAATAAAATGGGGTTTCTAAAGCAGCATTACCAGAGGAAGTAGCAGGGAAATTCTCTGATCAGGGTAAAATATTAAAGTACTCCTTGGCAGTGCGGGAGGCATAGCCTCATGGATTGAGGTTGCACAGTAGTCTAAAGATAAGCAACAAAAGTATTTCTTAGCAGAGTCTAAAGCAAGAACAAAAGGAGGAATAATGATCACTCGGGGAAAACGATGGAAGGTTTAACACTTGGTATAGAAGGCAGAGTTATTAAGTTTCTGTTTGATTTTTCTTCTCCATGAAAGAACATAATATTCAATCTGCAAAGGGTAACACCATAAAAAGGAGCATAAAAGTTTAGGTAGTTAAAAATTATCCAAGTTCAGGTTTCCAGTTCCTGAGAATTCCATCCTGTGTTCTTAAGGAATGTGCAGCTGCCACTTCTCCAACGTCTTTGAGGAGTTACTGAAATACGGGAAGAAAGCTGCAAGACAGAAGATGAGAAAATATTGGGCTTGTTTTCCACTGGATTCTCTAGCTGCTAAATGGATCCTGAGGAAATGCAGCTCTGGTTTGTAAACTTTGAGGAAAGAGTGGTGGTTTTACTAGAAACCAAAAGGAAGTCACCAAGCATGGCTTGAGCCATCTGACTTTAATCTTGCTAGTGATTTTGCACAGAGAACAGATGGTGAGTGGGTTAAAAGCATAAAGTCTCTGGCTTTTAGCAAATTTAGAAAAGTAGACTGAATTTCTCTATTTAAGGAAGACACAAAGCTGTGAGAATTAATTTAAAGGTCCCAGGTAGTTCTCAGGACCTCTGACTATAAGTGACAGAAGCCCAGTGTAAATTATCTCCCCAAAAGACAAATTGCCTAGGTATTAAATCACTTCAGGCATAATTGGATCAAATTGCTCACAAAATGCAACCAAACATCAGATTCTTGTTTTGCTCTTTTCCTTTGTGCCTGATTCATTTTTTTTTTAGGATGTTTCTTCCAATGAGATCAAATGTAGCAGCAGCATCTCCAGACTTAGTTTCCATCTTCTCAACAACCGTAATGGAAGGAATGTCCCTTTTTCCCAAGAGTTCTAGTCAAAGTCCTAGGTTTGAGGCTTATTTTCCTGACTCCCTGACTGGGGATATGTGCTCATTTATGAACCAACTACAGTGACTTAATTCTTTCCCAAGCTTGTGTGTCTATGTCCTCCCAGAGCCCAAGGACTAAGAGCCAGAAGGAAATTGTTCTCCAAAGAGATTTTGTGCAGGCAAAATATAGAAAACAATTAGACCAGAAATAATAGGCTAAAATAATCACTTATGAAAACAAGATTAAATAATAAAAGTCCTGAACTTGATTTAAAACAATCAATTTCATAAATTAAAGATGAGGATAGACCACATTTGTCAACAAACAGTTCATCTGAAAAAGATTTAGAGGTTGTTTTAGACAATAAGCTCATTATGAACCAACAATGTGTTACAGAAACTGGAAGAACTAATTCAATTTTAGTTTGCCTTAATAGAAAAATCATAACCCAATTATGGGATGTTATGATCCCAGTGTTTTCTTCATAGGTCAGACCACAAATGAATGTTACATCTGAGAAGGACATTCACAAAGTACGGTACATCCGGAGAAGGCCGAGTACAACATAGAGCTAAAAAACGACTTAGGGAACAACTAAAGAAGTGGGAGATTTCCACCCAGGGAGAAAGATGTCCAAAGAGCCCTGTTTCAATATTTAAAAAGTAATATTATAGACACAAGAATGACTTCATCTGTGCTGATTCCACAGGAAGTGTTAATACCTACAATGAAATTCAATGGAACTCGATTTGGATGGGTTTAACTAGCACTGCCCAGCAAAATAATTGATTCCTTTGAGATAAAGTGAGCTCCTCTGAAAGATAATTACCAAAATGTTGTAGGATTGTGTTGGTCACTGGTCAGCTCCTAAGAGTTCTCTCTCAACTCTTTT
The DNA here is from genome assembly GCF_012274545.1 of Fukomys damarensis. Lineage (NCBI taxonomy): Eukaryota > Metazoa > Chordata > Mammalia > Rodentia > Bathyergidae > Fukomys > Fukomys damarensis. The sequence goes on along the minus strand of NW_022900942.1, from coordinate 56,302,575 downwards.
TTTTTTTTTATTGAGTTTATTGGTACATTTAGGGATACAGTACAGTTACATTCATTGTTGGGATCATGTACCTTTACATGGCAAGTCTTGATTCTCATTTTTTTCCCCTTACCTCTGCCCTCCCTTCACCCCCTCCTCCCCTCCCCCTCTACAAACACTTTATTTTCATCTTTTCATTCTCTCACATTTTTTTCTTTTCCCTTTTTGTTCTTCCCCTACGTATCACACCTTCCCTACACCTTTAGCTCCTTTCCTCCCATTTCTAAATGTCAGTAATCTTATTAGAATCTTATGCATTGTTGCAAAATATTCACACCAGGGAAACTATTTGGTATTTACACATGTGGGACTTATTTATTTCACTTAGGAGTATATCTTCAATATGTATCCATTTTCCTATGAATGAATCTATTCTCTCGCTCTTTATGGCTGAGTAATATTCCATTTTATAGAAAAACCACAACTTCTTTATCCAGTTTCCAACGGATGGGCAAATAGGTTGTTTCCAAGATTTAGCTATTACAAACTGTGCCACTATAAACATGGGTGCACATACTTCTCTGTGATATGATTCTTTTAGTTCTCTTGGAAAGATACCCAACAGAGGGATGGCTAGGTCAAATGGAACCTCCAGTCCAAGCTCTTTGAGGTATCTCCATATTGATTTCCATAGTGGTTGCACTAGTCTGCACTCCCACCAACAATGGAGGAGGGTTCCTTTCTCCCCACAACCCCGCCAGCATTTGTTATTGTGTGATTTCTTGATAGCAGCCATTCTTTGTGGGGTGTCTCTCTCAACTCTTAAAGCTATCTTCCAGTGGTTCCATGAATAACTTTTAACGTCTCCATTATGAACAAATGAACAGGAAATGCATATCCTTTTTATATATTTGGTAGTAAGGGAAAGACTGAAGCCTTCTGAGTCTGCTACATGAATATGACAAAAGACCTTTCCACTAGGGTTAATTATAAGGAAGTCAGTGTTATGTGAAAATACAAGACACCAAGGAAACTGAGAGCGGGCAAATGTCTTTACTTACCTTGGCAGCCTCATATATTAGTCAGAACTTAGTATTTTTAAAAAATAATTAAAACAACACTACTTGATCATTATTAAATCTACTTCAGAGAAAAGGTTCAAATTTCTATTAAAATTATTTTGATCATCTTGGAGTTCTTTGTATTATTTTACAATGTAGGTATTATTTTAAAATGTGATAAAATAGCAAGTGCATTGGAACAAATTCAACTTGTTAAGTAGTTCAATTAATAAAATATCTAAAATTGAACGAAAATATTAGTTCAATTAATAAAATAGCTAAAGGTACTTTATAAAATGTCTAACAGCATATGCACATAGACTTGTAATTATTATTCATTCTACCATATGTCATACATAACTTGAGTTGCCTACATTAAAAATGTCTTTATAGTTTTTGAAAAACTATAATAGTACACAAGATCCTAATGAGATAATTAACAATGTGAAATAGGAAGATCGGGGCTAAAGGTGTAGGGAAAGTGGGAAGGGTAGGGGAAAGGGAAAAGAAAAAAATGGAAATAATGTGTTTGTAAATGGGGGCGGTGAAGGGAGGGCAGGGACAAGGGGAAAAAAATGAGAACCAAGACCAGTCATGTAAAGGTACAAGATCCCAATAATGAATGTAACTGCACTGTGTACCTAAAATGTACCAATAAACTCAAAAAAAAAAGGAAAAAAATAAAAATGTCTTTTTATTTTTATTTTTTTTCAGCTTTAATTTTCATTATACTACTACAAGAAAATATAAATGTCTGGACTAAGCAACTCTATCTGGTCATTAACATCAGCATCCTGGTACCCAGAGTGGGCAAAATGAGGTAATAATTTTCCTTATGCGTAGGTGGTTTGAATGCCTTACATCAGTCTCTGATAGCATTAATTATTGATTATTAGCCGAAGTCACAATTTCAAATTTAGAGACTCCATGGCCACTCTCTATATTACAAATCACTCTTATAATAGTCCTTATGGTAGCAAAATTGCATGGTAAAAGCACTAGATCAATAATAAAAGAAAAGTAAGTATGTTGAAGACCTATATTAAGATGACATCCTTAAAAGGAATCATGGAAACCATTTTGATTCTCCATTATCATACCTCCAAAAGACCAATAGGTATGATCTATGAAGCCTAAATATTCTGTAGATACATCTTAGTTACTTTATAGCAAGATGAATTAGATCACCTGGAATGGAAGTTACTAAGCAATCATAAAACTGAACCTTCTCATTTTACAAACGAAGAGACAAGATCCTGGGAAATAAATGCCTTCTCCGGGGTAAGTTAGCAGGGAAGATGGGATTTCAAGAAGAGATTGTAGTCTTTAGTCCTTCTTAGGGATTTCACTTATGGTAAAATCTGATCTCATATTTAATAAAACCAACCAATATGCTCCAGTCCTTTTCCTTCATGGTCCTTATCCTCACCAAGTACATGTTATTAAACAGAGGTAAGGAGACACAGTTTAAACCGGATGATGAACTTGAAAGGCTGTGATTCTCTTTCAGTAACAACCTACATTACAATCACAATAGGATTTAAACAGTGTTGGTCGACACAGCCAGATATACAAATATGCAGGGAACCCCGACTGTTCCACTTCACACACACAAAGGGCTGTGAAAAAATGTGTCCATGCACGTATAGCATGCGTGTGTAAATGTGAAGGGCTGGTAAGAAATGCCTGATGAGCAAGAACATTGGCCTTGCTGCTACTTGGGGTCAAAAAAATGCAGAGTTTCTTTCGTATATTTTATTTTCCTAAGGGGAGCAAGTTACTTAATTTTTCTTAAATCTTCAAGCAACACAATCTCTCTAGTTGCAATAGTGCTTTCTTTTTCTAGAACTGTCTTACTTCAGTTTGTTTGTTTCTTCATTGTTCAGAAGCAAAAAAGGGAAAATTTGGCAAAGTTTGACCCAGTCAAGATAGATGTTAATAGCAATGTTATATTACTAATTTGTGCATCCTCACTCAACCAAGAGAAACTCATTATGGCCTAATTTAACATTCTGAAAACGTTTTTAGACCATTTATAGGTTCAAATGGAAATAAATATGGTTACATATGTAGAATTGTCATTTTAATCAAATTAAATTTTCCAATTAGGGAAAGAAGTCGTATTAAAGATCTCCTATAATTCTTATTCATGGAAGACTTCAGTTCAGGTTATTGAACTCTGAAAGACTATTTTTAGAATGAGAAATTTGTAGTGATTTATTTATCAGAATGGGTTATCAGTGCTTTTTAGCACTGAAATATTTTTAGAATAATGCATTCATGGTTGATAGTTTAACTCTTTTAAAATTCTTGCTGTTTTGTAATTCAAAGGTCGAATATCAGTAATGATGAGAATCTGAATAAATATACTTCCAAAGAGCATCACCATTTAGAAAGAACAAGGAGGCGAAATTTTGCTTTATAATAAATAAAAATACTGACATTCAGTACAATTTTCTAAATGCTCATCTATGATGCTTAAAAAATAAATAAGTAAAGAACATTGCTATAATATCTATAAAGTATAAATAAAGGTAATCAAATCAAAACAAAGTTATATCTGGTCAGTTTGAATAGTTTAATAGTATCATTAATAATGCATCCATAAACTGTATGCATTTAAATACCAAAGTTGAGTTCTTAAACAGAATAAATAAATATACTCCATGGAGTTAAAGTTTTTTTTAGGATGACTCATTACTCTCAACCCTGACATTCAGCTAATGATGATGCATTGCATTGCATTTATATCGCATCATATTTATATCGCATCACAAATAATCCTCAAGACCTGACAGAAAGAGTTGTTTGTTTTTCATTTCTCCCAAACTTGCACATTTTTAAAACATTTAAATTCAAAAAGCCCAAATCCATGCGCTATAATTAACACGCTGCCTGAGGTTGATAATATTTAAGAAGCAAGAATTTCCAGGATTCCTGATGAGATCTAACCTGCAGGACAGATGGGCTGCAGCCGTCTCATCAGCAGGCTCAAAACCAGGCCTGGGTCGCAGAGGCTGTGACCCAAGATGTGGGATTGGAGGGGACTGGGAAATGTCTTCTGTCCCACCTCTGGCCTGAAGAGTATTTGTTTTTCTGTTTACAAAAAGATGTATCCCTGTGGTCTGTGCTGCATCTGTCAGACTTCACGGTTAAAATGCATCCCACTCCTGACTGAATACATTTATTCAGCAAATACTGACTAAATCCTTTCTATGTTCTGCATATGACAAGGAATGCAGATAGCTGGGAGCTGTAGAGTTGCAGAAAGTGAAAAAAAAAATGGACGGAAAATTCTATGTTTTGATCTCATCACTGCTCCTTCCTGACTGTAAGGGTCTCAATGGATAACCTTGCCTCAGTGTCCTGGTCTGTAAAATGGGGGTGACAGCTCACACGCCTGTCATGGAGTACAGAGCTGGATGGGTCTGACTGTGATTAGCAAACAAAATATATGAAAGGGATTTAGAACAATATTGGCGCATACTAACGTTTCAATAATTATAGCTGGTGCTAATTTTATTATGAGCCAAAGTTATTCCCCTTAAGAAATTTAAAGTGAAATAGGGAAACGAGGTATCTGTGTATATAGCCATAATAGAAAGTAGAAAGAGTGATTCGGGGAAAGAAAATAGCCTCCTGAAATAGGGGTCAGAGGAAGTTAGAGAGAAGAGGTCACATTGGAGCAAATATTTCCAGAAAAAGAGCAAGTACCTTAACAGCCAATCAGAATTTAAGACATTCACTCATTCATAGCAAAGATTGTTGAAGTTTAAGAGAGGTACAGGAAAAGAATGTGTGTGTGTGTGTGTGTGTGTGTGTGTGTGTGTGTGTGTGTGTGTGTTTAATGTGAGCAATGACTGATTTTTTAGGGGAAAAACTATTATTTATTTATTTATCTATTTTTATTAGTCCGTGTTTGCAGTGCGTAATGATTACATTCCTCATGGGAAGTTGGCTCATGTGCACAACACATCCTAATTCTTTCTTCATCTTTTTGTGTCCCCTCCATTTCTTGGCCCCCTTCCCTGTTGCAAAAGGTCTATCTCCCTGTTTCCTATTATCTCCCTTTAATTTTGCTCTTTATTTATGTTTGAATTTCCCATAGAAGAGAAACCGTGGGATAGTTAAGCTTGTGTCTGATTACTTCACATAACATTATGATCTCTAGTTTCATCCATCTGCCTACAAATGACTCATGTTTATCCTTCTGAATGGCAGAGTAGTAGTTCATTGTGTATAGGTGCTCCAGCTTCCTTATCCATTCATCTGTTGTTAGGCATATAGGCTGCTTCCAAGATTTAGCTATTGTGAATTGTGCTGCCGTAAACACGGGTGTGCATATATCACTGTAACAGGATTCTTCAACTTTCTCAGGAAGATGCATAGATGGGGGAATGGCTGGGTCAAGTTCTGTGATTTTTATGTCTCTTCTTTTTTTCCCCTTCCCTCTACCCTCTTTTATTTTTCCAGCATCAGATTCATTTATTTATCTTATAAGACCTTATCAAGTTAATTACAATATATATATACGGACTAAAAAATGAGAGTAATAGGCAAAAAAAAAACATATAAAACAAATACGACAATTTAAAATTTTTTGGATCTAAAGTTCTAAATTAAGAGTTTGTTTTAAAGTGAATTTAGCACTTTAAAAATATTACATTGCTTTGGGCTTGTACATTTCTGATGGATAATCTATAATAATTTTTAAATTTTTACTTTTTCTGTGCAATATATTTTCTTCTGTCTTCTTTTTGTTTTGTTTGTGCCTGGAATCGAACTCAGGACCTTGCACTTGTGAAGCAGGCATTGTGCCACAGCGCTAAATCCCCAGTCCCCTCTGTCTTCCTTTAAGATTTCTCTTTGCCTTGATTTGATTAAGACATACCTCGATATCTTTTGGATGCATGTGTGCTTTATTCTGCTTGTGTTTATTGAGCATCTCAATGTGTGAATTTGGGGTAAATCAGTCATTATTTCTCCAAACACCACCCATAATTCCTCTGAGGCTCCAAGTGCAGATATTACACTGATTGATATTTTCCCATAGGACACCTATGCTCTATTCATTTTTAAGGAAGTTCTTTTTGAAATGTATCATTTCTTTTTATATAACATGCTTTTGTGTGATGATGCACAAATCATAGACAGTAGTCTTCTTTGTTTTAGCAAAGTATGATGATTCAAGTATGTACATGTTGTGGAATACCTAAATTGTGCTAATTAACATGTGTCTTATCTGTCACGCTTATAATTTTTATGGTAAAAACTACTCAAATTTACCCTCAGTGATTTTCAGGAATACAATGCATGGTTGTTAACTATAGTCACCACGTGGTTTGCTCAATCTCCAAGACATCTATTTCTCCTGACTAACTGAAATTGTGTATCTCTTGGCCCACCATGGTAATGACAATTCTACTCTCCACTTCCATGATTTCAACTTTTTTAGCTTCCACACACATGTGACGATGTCATGCAGCCTTTGTCTCTTGGTGCCTGGCTTGTTTCATTTTACATAATGTTCTCTGGGTTGGTCCAGACCGTCACAAATTGCAGGATCTCCTTTTACAAGCCGACTGTAAATACATCATGTGTATGTACCACATATCTGGGAATTTGGAAACAGGTTATTGAAACTCCATTCACTGGGTAAGTTTTCTCTTCTTCCTTTGTTCTTCACAATTCTATTGCTATGTTCTCAAGTTCTTTGACATTTCTTTTAATAACTGTTTTAAGATCCCTGTCTGATAGTTCCTTCATCTTTGCCATTTTGGGTCAGTTTTTACTGCTATTTTCTTATCACATAGGCCACATTTTCTTGCTTCTTGACATTTAAAAAACTTTATTGGATGCTGGGCATTATTAGTTTTCACACTGTAGAGTGCTGGATGCTTTATGTGGGTGGTTATGTTACTTGAAGATGTTGGGCGAAATTGGGCCCCTGTAAGGCTTACTTTGAATCTTTTTTTGAGGTGGGTCTCTCATGCAGATATCTAACTCCACTGCTGAAGTGTGATCTCTGGCTAATGCTGAGCAGTGGCCCTTGGTTCTTTGCTCAACTTGGCGGTGCTGCACTCTACACATGCGCAGTTTGATGTTCTACAAGCATCGGAGGGGCGTCCTTGCAGATTTCCAGAGCTCTTTTTCACAGAGGACTCCTTCCCTTCCCCAACTCTGCCTGGCAAATTCCAGCTATCATGCCCTCCCCAAACTCTGATCACCACCTGCTTACCTCCGTGAGAGGACTGGCCTTGGTTCATGCTCCCCTTCCTCTGTGCCTATTTTCTGTAAGTTATATCCAGGCCCAAAGTCAAGAAATTATAAAATTTCCTTCATTTGTTCCCATCTCTCCAAGATCAGAGTCCTATTCTGTTTTCTTATGTGTATAAACTTATGTTTCTTATGTGTACTTTTTTTTTACAATTTTCCAATTTATGATGAGAATGGAATTTCCATCCTTATTACTCCCTTATGTCCAGAAGCGTGATCCCAATGGTCAATTCTGATTTTTTCCTGGGGTGAGTAATATCCAGCAAAAGCAAGCATGGTGATGATGCAAAGCCATAGACAGTAGTCTTGTTTGTTTTAGCAAATGACTGCCAAAAACCATTAGGTAATTTTACTGTCTGTTTGGAGGACTGTTTCTAAAGGAAAATAGCAGAGCCCTGTCCTATTCAAATTTTTATTGATTTAGATTGAAGAAGTCTATCAAATTTTGCAAAAACTTAAGACTTAAAATGTTACCTAATCATCTGAGTGGATTCTGAAAAGCTTTCAATAGGTGAAAAAAAAAAGCTGACATTTAATGGGAAGAGATGTAAAATGTGTTAAGTTCAAAAGACCAAGGCCACAAATACAAGACAGAAAGATTTGCTGTCTTATCCAATTTACATGAGAAATGTCTAGTGTTTTATTTGCCCACATGCTTAATATGAATTGTGCTGACATTGAATTTTTAAGAAAAGAAAAAAGCAAGGAAAGAAATGGGGGGGAAGAAAAGAAACTTTAGACAGAAGGCAGTAATCCAGATTTCAGACCTCTGAGGTCAGAAAATTAGTTTTATTTACTAATGAATTCTCCTCACAGAGCTTTAAAAATTTCAAGATGCTCTCCTACAATAAATTGCATTCTGTTCCAGGGGTCATATTGTAAGTGGCACATTGACAATCTTGATTGGAAACCCAGGATTCTCATAATTCTAGAGAGTATCCCAATATGGAAGTAGTTGAAAACATTTTGAATTCAAATCATGGGAAAGAAATCAAAAGGAAAAAATATTATCTACTTCAAAATACCCTCAGTCCTCTGAATTTGTAAGTTCTGCATCCACTGATGCAAGCACAGATTGAAAATATTTAGGAAAAATCCCACATCTGTACTGAATGTGCATAGATTTTTTTCTTGTTATTATTCCCTAAGCAATGAAGTAAAGCAACTATTTAGCATTTACATCATATTAGTGTTCAAGTCATGTTGAACTGATGGAAAGCATATGGGAGAATGTATGCAGGTTATATACAACTACTACATCATCTTGTATAAGGGATTGAGTATCTATGGATTTAGGTGTCTGCAGGAGCTTGGAACCAGTCTCTTGCAGATACTGAGAGTTGGCTGATTTTGAGGACTTGCAAATATTTGAAGAGGTGGTGAAATTGCTCTGTGTCTCTCAAGTAGAGAACACTACAAGTATGGGGGAAATTGACCAGAAAAGGAGTTTGGGTCTAATAATATAATAGCATCTTTTGTGGGAATAAGGTCCCAAGCAGTGGCCAATTTCAGGAAATCCACCATTTGAATTATTTCAAAGAGGTATTTTAAGGTGGTTTAAGAATTCTATTTCCTACCAACTTTATAAATGCTTGGTGCCTTGGTGCCAGTGAAACAGAGCAAATATCTGTCTTCCTATGGGCCTTGACAGAAAAGCCTTAGTCAGCATTGTTTGACTCTCAGTAGCCAACCAGAGCCTTGTCACTAGGTCCTCCACCACAAATGAGTACCTTTGCTACTGAAGGTGATCACTCTCAGGCATTGCCACATAAGAGAAACTTGAGGAAGAGGTGGGTGGGGAGGAAGAGACAGGGACAGGAAAGGAAGCAGTGCTCTGTGTTGGGAGATGTGGCAGATGCTTCAAAAGTCCAGCTCTTTCCACAGACTAGGATAAGTCTGTATTCTATAAACCAACTGCCTGTTGCACTCAACATTTTGTCTTAGGGGCAAAAAAAATTATTCTGATGCCTTGTCTTGACTCCTCCAATAATTAAAATATAAAAATGTGTCATCCACAGCAAAATGCAGATAATTTTCAAAACTAAACAATGGAAATAATCAATTTTTGAGATTGATTACACATTCTACTTTCATGTGTTTTTATTTTTCATACTATAGGGTTCCTACTTTTATCTATCTTGTAAATATAACCCAACATACTCAGGAGTATCATTTTATCCTTTCTTATAAGTATGCCTTTGCATATGGGGAAAGCTCCCCTAGGATACTATCCTTTGCCCTATTGACCCCAAGCTCCAATTTCCACTGGGGAAGTAAAGCAGCTTTTCATAGGTGATTTTGGAATAAGAAAGTGAGTATGCATAGCTCTTCCACTTTCCCTGTCTTGTTTTGGGAGCCACCTGGCCACAGAAAGCACACACCTTATCTACCTTCCATATTGTAAGTTATGTGGAGCAGCCCAGTTAAGCGTTTCTGGGTAAAATACCTGTGTTAGGAAGTGTCGTTGCTTCCATCCAAGCCTTGTCCAGGAAATCCAGGATTTATGAAGCTGACAGTTTTATGCCTATCTACCTGAGTTCTTTGTTTTTCTCAAAGGATTCAGAAGCATCGGTTCCTTTCCACTCCTCTCCTGTTATCTTTGTTGACCAACCCTCTATTCTCTCTCTCTCTCTCTCTCTCTCTCTCTCTCTCTCTCTCTCTCTATCCAGTTTATGACAACAGTGTATCATCTGTAGAATTATGTTGTCAGTATCTGATTAGACATCTGTCTTGCCAACTTTATGGAACCTTCTAGAACCACGACAGTTTTCATCTACTCATACTTCTAACACTGACATACATAATGCCTGGTCTTTAGTTGAGTAGACTCAGAATGTTCCATGAAAGACTGAATGAATGGGTGCAATAGTAAATGCCTGTAATACCCAGCACTGAGGGAGACTGAGGCAAGAGAATGACAAAGTCAACTCCTACATGGGCAACTTAGCAAGACCCTATCTCAAAACAAACAAACAAACAAAAAACAAAAATGGCTAGGAACAGCTCAGTAGCAGAACATCCCTGGGTTTGATCTCTAGTGCTGCAAAAAAAATTAATAAATGAATAAATACTTCATATTTATAATAGATAGTTATTAATTCTGAGCAGCAGTTCATTTTAAGACCTTAGTTATTTTTAATGATAAAATGAAAAACTTCTAGGCCTGAGAGAAAACCCTGTATCGCAGTGGAGTTTTAATATATACTGACTTTAACTTAGGGTCTACAAGTTCTAAAGGTAATATGCTAACTTAATCAGTTCTTTAATCAGTACACTGTGGAACCAGGAATAAGAGGTGCTGCATTTTATTGCTGGCTCTACCACTGACCTATCTTTGCCTTTGAAGAAATCACTTAAACAGTTGCTGTCTTGGTTCCATATTTATAAAATGGAGGCATTATACGCACTTATATCCCTTAATAAACCCCTTACATATAAAACCTATATTTTCAGTGTTGCATGTTTAGCTATAATTTTAGACCACAGATGAACATTGGAAATTTACTGAAAAGCCAGTGCCTCTAATGCCAAGAGGTATATTTTTAACTTTTTTGCTATAAAAAAATTCTTAATATTAAAAAAAGGAGTGCATAAAATTGCTTCTGATCTATGGAAGTAATAATTTCTATATTTTGATTAAATTCATAAATAAAGACAAATTTTGGTTATTTAGTGATTCCTGAGAGAGAAATATTCATATTAAAATATAACTTTATCTGTTGAATGGTTATTTTAAGAAGAAAGAAAGTCTGATTCACTATCATCATAGAAAAACATAGCTCCTTCATTCCTAGTAACTGGAGAATTACACATTAACACATGCCTGTTTCTGTAGTGTGTACAGAGAACAATGGATTATGAAGAAAAGAGACATTAGCAAAGTGGCCAAAGATTCATAACCAAGACTATTAGTAACCCACCCAAGAGCCACCCTTTCTTCCAAAATACAAAGCTCCATGTTAGTTATGAGCAGCAAGAATCTTGAGTTGTTTTTCAAAAATTATCTCCAGCCTCTCTTGCAGCTAGGTGTGGCCCTGACATAAAGTTCTGGCCAATAAAATGGCAACAAAAACTGTTATGCTAACATCTTTCAGAAGATGACAGACAATTCTAACTTCCCTGTTGTCTTGTGCCTTTTCCTTTTCCCCTCTAGCTGGACTGTGGGCATGAGAACTCAACCGTCAGCAATCATTTTGAGACTTTGCAGATGGGAGTCAGTACTAAAGATATCACAGAAGTAAATTAGACGGAGCCTGGATGCCGGGCCCCTTCATGGGGTTACCACTAAGTCCCTCAGCATTCTCCAGGATTAACTACTTCCTTTCAGTACAGGAAAACCAACCATCTCTGTAAGCCATTGCATTCAGATTGCTGATGCTAGCTGACAAGTACAATTCCTATATGGCAGAACACATCCTACCTTAACAGAAAGACAATCTCAAGCCCACATTACTTTAGAAGTCTTGTGGGACAAGGTAAACATTTCACTGCCTTCACTTGCCAATTTAAATTTTTAAGTATCAGGTTGAAAAATGACCAGCTACTCGTGGAAGCTCTGTGTGGCATCAAAGCCCCAAGAGATGTTTCCAGGCCTTTTGTGTAACAGTTATCCAAACCAAATAGCTCTCCACCAAGCAGAGAAACCAAGACCCCATGCAGCTCTGAGCACCTGCGACTCCGAATATATGTTGCCCCAGGAGGGATATGAGATTGGTTCCTACGAATATTGCTACCATTGTTTTTCCCATTAAAGTAACTGTTCATAAGTCTGTTTTTTTCCCTGCAGACTGTGAATTCCTTGAGGGCTGAAATGGTCATATTAATCACGGTGTTCCCATGTTCAAGGCACTTCATACAGAGAAGCTGAGTGAGTAAATGAACACCCAGCCGCTGAAGTTCTTGTGAGCTCTTCAGGTCCTGTGTGAACCAGAGCGGGTGCCATTGGCCAGCATCTGACACATCCAAAATTCCAGAAGAACCACTTAGTTCATTTTTCTGTCTGCTGAAAGAAGTGAATAAAATCAGGGTGGGAGGAGAAAAGTCTTACCTTCCACATTTGGGGAGTACAATTCACATGGAAAAGGTGGTGCTGACTGCAATAATGATTTAATCATTTTCACATCCCATAATTGCAAAAATCTTTGTTTCCCTATTGGATGCAAGAGAGTTATCTATGCCTAGATTCAAAGGTAGGAGAAATGGCTGGCAGGGTAACTAGGCAGTCATACTGTAAAAGGAAGCTTTTACATCAGAAAGAAATGACAGCAGCATGGGAAGGCATGACACATTTTGGGAATCTTTACAACTTCTGTGAGAGATGTTTTTATGCCCATGTATTGTGACCCACCACAAAATTTGGCTCAGATTATAAAGAGCAAGGCTACAACTAGTTTCAAAAGCAGCCTTGGTCTTAAAATACTTGAAACAAAATACAATATGTAAAACAACATAAGTGGAACTTCCCTTATTTCAGAGTGCGTTCATGAGCTTTCCTGTCACTGAGACAGACACAATACCAGACAACCGCAACTTAAGGAAGAGAGGTTCAAGTTGGCTCATGGTTTCAAGGGATCTAACCTAGTATGGTCAGCTGGTTCTAAGGCAGAAACATCATGGCAGAAGGGCACAGTGGAGCAAAGATGGCGAATTCATGAAAGCTAGAAAGTAAAGCAGAGAATGTCACAAAGAAAGAAGCCAGGGACCAGTTATAGTTCCCATGGTCATGACTCCATGACCTGTAGATACGCTCGGAAGTTCACTACACTAATTCCCTCAGTGGTTCCCAAGCCAATAAAATGGCAATATTAACCACCACAATAAGGCAGGAGAGATATCCGAAGATCATCTGTTCTCCACCATCCATGTACTTGGAGCCTCACATTGTCCTCGATGAAGATAGCAAGTCTGAAAACAACCCTGGACTATCTCCCTGCTCTGACTTTAAATGAATCCATAGACTAAGGACATATTCCTTTTTCTACTCATTTCCTAGCAGTAGAAATACTAGCTTAGCCCCAAACAGGAAGTTTAACCCACCAACCAGAGCCGTGAATGAAAACTACCGTCCTGTCTGTGTCACTTATTTCACCTGTCTGCTAGTCTTTGAAATGAAGGCAACGATTAAATTATTCTTTTAACGTTTGCCTAAGTTCATTCCCTTCATTTGACAGTATACCTTCATTTAAATGAACTGATTTGTTAAATGGATTATGCAAAAAGCTTTACCATTACCAACAGCTTTCCTCACATATGCCTTTTGTACACTTCGCAAAATAAATAGCCTTTGGCCATTAGAAAGAGTGAAGAGAGTGTAATTAGTTTCCTTAGACCATTCTCCTTGATCAAACAACCTTGTTGGTGTTTCACATTCTTTCAGTTTCTCAGATTTAGTGCCATCCTATCTGGACACCAGATGTTTTATTTGAAAACAGTTACTAGAATATAAATGGAATGAAAACTAATCAGGTTGTTATAAATTCAAATAAGGTAGCTTGTTTGAAAACTATTTGGTGAATAAGAAAGCCAAAAAGTATTTTCATCTGATGGAACAGGTAGCACATAAGAAAGCTCTGTGTAATCTTTCCACGTTGCTCTGGGAACTCCATAAATACTAAATAACAACAATAAAACCACCATGGTGGTGATCTGCAGCACCTCTAGATTCCCTTGCTTTCTCGTGAACACTAATGGCTTGATGTTTATAAGGGGAAAAACTTTAAATTGAGACTCTAACTCTGCCCTTAGTGGGAGAGAGAACTACGATTCTTGTCGAGCAATTTTTAAAGTTCAAATATTTATTTTAAATGCTGAAAATAAATTTAGTCACTTCTATGCTCAGTAATTTGGTGGCAAATACTTCCACCCAGGATGTTGTTTTTATAGTGAAGCTCAACTGTAAGCACAGAGCATTCTTGACACTTCATTTTTACTTACTGTTTCCATTTTCTTGGTTCTAGTAACAAAGTGCCGTGGACTGGATGTACTGGACTGCGGTTGTTCTTTGATAGCTGTTGATTTATGGTTGGTGCACAGGGATGTTCACATCGGAGCCATCTCCTTCCTCTTAGTCTCAGCTGTAGGTGCACTGACTTCTGGTTTCAGATTTGTACGCAAAACTGTGTGACTTCACTTACCTCTCCAGAAGTTTATGCATCCCAAGCTCCCTCAAGTCAATCCACAAGGAGTGCGAAGCAAATATCAGAATTTCTATATTACCTTTTCATCCTAAAGGAAGATGCAAATTACTTCAGATGCACTAAATGTTTGAATTGACACTACTCAGCTGCCATGTGATGTGGAGGGAGGGCATGGTGTTTTCTAAGAGCCACTTTAAGGTGTCACCATGAATTACGGTGTACGTCACATGCCTGGCTAAATGAATTTACGGTTTAGATGATCCAGTCTAAGCTAAATTACCTCTCACAAAATGAACACACGCCTAGAAACATTCTTTCAAAGAAACTGCAGATTGGAGAGAGTATGAATAATACAACCACAGGTAAATAAAAAAAGTGCTGAGTCAAACTTTCATTCCTAGTGTAAGTTCATGTCAACCGATGTAAGGTAAAAGCAGCGATGAACTAATGATATCAGACAGACTGGATCACATTTCTCTCATGTTCTTCAAAAGTGAGGGAAAAAAAACTCATGGGATCTTTTTTTTTTAATTTTATTGAGTTTATTGGTACATTTTAGGGATACAGTACATTGTTGGGATCATGTACCTCTACATGGCAAGTCTTGATTCTCATTTTTTCCCCTTACCTCTGCCCTCCCCTCACCTCCTCCTCCCCTCCCCATCTACAAACACTTTATTTTCATCTTTTCATTCTCTCACATTTTTTTCTTTTCCCTTTTTGTTCTTCCCCTACCCATCACACCTTCCCTGCACCTTTAGCTCCTTTCTTCCCATTTCTAAATGTCAGTAATCTTATTAGAATCTTATGCATTGTTGCAGATTATTCACACCAGGGAAACTATTTGGTATTTACACATGTGGGACTTATTTATTTCACTTAGGAGTATATCTTCAATATGTATCCATTTTCCTATGAATGAATCTATTTTCTCGTTCTTTATGGCTGAGTAATATTCCACTGTATAGAAAAACCACAACTTCTTTATATCCAGTATCCAACGGATGGGCAAATAGGCTGTTTCCAAGATTTAGCTATTACAAACTGTGCCGCTATAAACATGGGTGCACATACTTCTCTGTGATATGATTCTTTTAGTTCTCTTGGAAAGATACCCAGCAGAGGGATGGCTGGGTCAAATGGAACCTCCAGTCCAAGCTCTTTGAGGTATCTCCATATTGATTTCCATAGTGGTTGCACTAGTCTGCACTCCCACCAACAATGGAGAAGGGTTCCTTTCTCCCCACAACCCCGCCAACATTTGTTATTGTGTGATTTCTTGATAGCAGCCATTCTTTGTGGGGTGAGGTGGAATCTCAGTGTTGTTTTCATCTGCATCTCTCGAATGACCAGTGATGTGGAACATTTTTTCAAATATTTTCTTGCTGCTTTTACTTCTTTGTCTGAGAAATGTCTGTTCATTTCGGATGCCCATTTTTGAATTGGGTCTTTATATTTGGGGGGACTGATTGTTTTGAGTTCTTTATATATCCTTGATAATAGTCCTTTGTCTGAGGAACAGCTGGTAAAAATTTTTTCCCACATTGTAGATTGTCTCTTAGTTCTGCTGATGGTTTCTTTTGAAGTACAGAAGCTTTTTAGTAAGATGAGATCCCAGTTGTTGATTCTATCTGCTAGTTTCCGTGCTACTGAGGATTTGTTCCCAGGAAGGCCCCAAAGACCCCGGAGGGGATCTTATACAATTGATAGAAAAAATATTTTTTTTAAAATATTGCTTATTTTATCTTTATCTCTGCACCATGTCTTTGTCATGTAAAACATATATACATAGGATATTATAACATATCAAATACATGTGTCATAATTTCCATGGGTACATATGTAAGTAAACATACACACATGAATCCTTGCTAAAGCTACTCTTTTTGATGTATAATCTACAAAGTTTGGTGACTACTGACCACTGCATTCAGAACTGTGAAATCTTAGGAACGGTACCTTCCCAAAAGAAGCTGCCATTTCTTGTAGATATATTTTGTAGCACTGTTTCGGTTTGTTTTTACTGAAGTTTAACATATATTCAGAAGTTGCATAAGGTACAACATCTTCTCTCAAAGTAAATCCATTCATACATCCAAAACTCAGACAAGAAAACAGAGTAACTCCAGAATGGCAGGAGATCCTCTGTCAGTCACCAGCCCAGCCGACGGCAATAACTATCATGTCTCTGAATATAAGTCCTTTGTACTGGAAATACATATGTATTGAAAAATATCCTTTCCAGCTCTATGGATTGGCTTGTTATTCTCTTAATAAAGTATTCAGAAGAATAGGGTTTATTAATTTTAAAATACTACTATTTATCAAAATGCTTTCTTTTGTACTTATTGCTTTTGTCCTGTTTAAGAAACATTGCTTAATCTAAATCTGTGAAGATGTTTTGTTTTATTTTAATAGTTGTGTAGTTTTGCTCCTAAATTTAGATCTGCATTCCATCTTCTGACTGTAACTGATTTTTAGTATAGTATGATTTTTTGTATAGTATGAGGTAGTGGGTAAGTAATGTTTTTTTTTGTAGCTATCCCAATTAACCAGCACAATTTATTTCAAAATATAATCCTTTTCCACACTCCCTGTATAAAAACTCTAAGTTTGGGAATGTTTCTGAGTTTATCATTCTGTTCCATTGGTCTAGTACCTATCTGTATTATGGCATGTTCTCAATCACTGTAGTTAAAATAGATCTCCAGTCTGATAGAACATCTCTTTGTCTGGACCCTTTGAATGGCTTAGGTCCTTTGAATTTAAAGTTAGTTTGTGTATTTCCACCAAAACAATGTGTTTGCATTGAAAAGTATAGCTCAATTTGTAAAGAACTGACCTCTTTATAGTTTTGTAATTTCCAAACTGTGACATGATATACTGCTGCATTTATTTAGTTATGTAATTTTTGAATTGTGGGTTTTTAGCTTGAAACATAAATTTTAATGTCACACTTTATATTTAATTTCAAAATATGTGATGCTATTATTTCTATTGTATTATTTTAAAACATCAATTTTTATTTGTTACTGGTGTATGCAAATAAAAATCCATGGCAGTTTGACCTTTTATCCAGATATCATGCCTGATTTACTTAATCTGGATTATTTTTATAATTTACAATCTTGCTAAAGTCACTTATTAATTATAATAATTTTCTCCAAATTCTTTAAATTATTTTTACAAAATTATGTCAGCTACAAATAATGTGGCTTTTTTTATTTCTTCCTTTCTCATATATATGCCTTGTACCTATTTTTCTTTTCATTGATACTCCAACACTTTCAACTCAGGAAGGTATAGAAATGATAGCTTACATGTCTTATTTCCAAGATCACTGAAAGTTTTTCATTATTTCATCAGACATGTTCTCTTATAGCAGTTTTAAAATTTTGTAGATAATCTTTGTTAGCCATATAAGGGAACTATTTTATGATAAATCAGGGTTGGATTTTACCATACATTTTCCTGTACCTATTAATATGATAAAGTACATTAATTTATTTGGTTAATTTAAAAAACAATTGCAATCCTGAAATAAAATTCCAATGTGTTATCCTACTGTCATATTGCTGGATTCGATTAACTAATATTTTATTTAGGATTTCTATTTCTAAACTGATGAAAACATGGGTTTATAATGTTCTATCTTTTAGTAATCTTGTCAGACAGCAAGCTTTCACTACATAGAAAGATTTGGGAAGTATTTTTGATTGTTACTTTCCGAAAGGGTTTGTACAGATATATTCATGCTATTTCTTTTACATTTCTAAAAATCTACTTATGAAACAATACCAGTTTCCATAGTAAAGTTTTTAATAACAGAATCAATTTCTTTAATTAACAGTGATATATTCAAATATCTCCATCTATCAGTATGACTTTTTTTAAGAATTGGCCCTTTTGTTGAATTATTAAATGTATGGGCATGAAGTTGTTTATAATATCTCCTTAATATCAATTGGCCCTCTTAATGCTGATAATTTGTTTTTTCTATTTTTTGTGTTTAGCCTTTCTAAAATTTAATCTAGTTTCTTAATGTTTTCAAGAAACTATGATTGTGTCAACTTATTTCATTATACATTTGTTTTCTTTCATCGATTTCTGTCCTCATCTTTATTGTTTTCTTCCTCCTACTCCTTGGATTTTATATCTTCTTTAGGTCATTGATCTACAACTTTCTGGTATAGTCTAATGTATGGATTTCAAGACTATAAATTCCCTGTCTGTACTGCATTGGCTGTATGCCATACTTTTTGATACACCATATCATTACCATTCAGCTTGAATTTTCTAAATACCATTATAATTCTTCTTCACAAACTGGTTATTTAGGAGAACATTGTTTAACTTTGAAGTAGTTGGGCACTTTCTAATTAGCTATTTGTGATTCATGTGTATCTTATTTACACACTGAACAGAAAATATGCTCTTAATGATTTCAATCTTTTGACATTCAAGGAGGCTTTTGTATGACCCAGTGCAACATCAATTACAGTAAAGGTTTACTGTGCACCTGAAAAGAACATGAATTTGAAAATTGTTTGGTATGATGTTTTATATATGTCATTTAGGTTAAGCTGTATAGATACACTAAATTCTTACTGATAGTAACAGATTTATATTTCTCTGGTTAGCTTTTTCAATGTCTGCTTTATCTTTAAACTATATTATTGCAATAGCCTCCTAGACTTATTTATCACCATAAAATGACTCAATTTCTCACAATGAAATTGTACCTTAAAAACTATGTTGTTTGATAGTAATATAGCTATACTAGCTTCCTATAATATATAGCTATACTAGCTATACTATTTACTACCCTAAATGAATTTGTGTTCTTACATTTAAAGTGCACCTCTGTAGTCAGCATATATTTAGATTTTTGTTTTCTAGTCTCACTATCACAGTTTTTACTGATAATATTTAGTCCATCTACATTTCATTTAATTAATGAGATAATTAGGCTTATATGAACCCTCTTACTCTTTGTTTTCTATTTGACTCATCTAATTTATGTCTTTCTTTCCTTCTTTTAGAATCTTATATGTATGTTGGCTATTTTTACTGTGCCCTACACATCTATTTAATTCATCCCTCTATTCACTCATTTTTTCTATGCTTTGTTTTTATTATTAGAATAGATTAATAGATTAATTAAAATAGATAATTTGTATTAACTTGTCTTTTAATTCTTTAATCCTGTCTTGTTATGTGTCTAATCTATGTTAAAATCTGTCCATTAAGTACTTGATGGATATTATAATTTTTATTTCTGAAATTTCTTTGTTTTTCTAGATTCTAGGTCTCTGCTATTTTCCTAAATATGAAAGACTATATCTCTTAATTAAAATACTAGACCACCTGTGAATCTACTTCTATTCTCTGATGTTTCTCTTGGAGTTTGGTTATGTGATTATGACATACCCAACCATTTTCATTTGAATAACAGATATTACAACTCCCAAAGACTCTTGTCTTTCATCACAGAAAGTTCAACATTTTTCTGCTAAATACAGTAAATCCAAGTGAAGGATGAGCTTTCTAACCAACTGGGACTAAGCTATAATGGCTATGTTGCAATTTTAGTAAGATTTAGTCTATCTTTAACTTAACCCTAATCCCAAGTAAGATACTCAAGAGCTTTTAACTGAGAATCTGATGAGTCTTTGATCATGAAAACCAAGGAACTGTGGGACAACCCTCCTGTTTTTAAACTTAGATTCACTAGTCTCACACATAGCTTCAGAATTTGGTGAATATCTTGAAGAATAAAGGAACAATGTGTTTGAGGCCCTTCAAATATTTTATATTTGTATCCAGCCTTATACAACTCCAAATTTTTTATTTTACTGGTTTAATTTCAGCAGTTACTTTCTGTTTGAGCTAACCAAAATTTTCAGTCAAGGCCCAGAATGGACAAAATTCTCAAAGAGAGAGAAAGAATGAAGGTAGTCAGCACATCAGTAAGAGGGTCTCTCCTCTCATCAGTAAGAGTGTCCCATCTCTCCAAAATTTTAGTAGTTTTGTTCTTCATTTTTTTTTAAAGTACATAGATGATGTGTGTTTGATCAATCTTTTCTGATTGCTTTCAACAATAATGCAAGTTGGACACAAAAGATCCCTTCTACCCTGTAGTGTAGAAGTCCTCAGTTTCTGTTGAGAAACAAATTCCATTTGAAGAGTTTTTTGTTGTTGTTGTTTTTTCTTTGGTTGTTTTATGAAGAAAGAAGTATGTTAGGGCTAATACTCTTTTTTTTTTTTAATCCTGTTTGTTTAAAAGCCAAAGCCAACATAAAGTGGCAAAGTTGAAAGCCCTTTTATGGTTTGAAATCTAGCCAAGCACAGGGTAAATATAAAAAGTAGCAAGTCAAATGAACATAAAGAAAGCTGGCAAGAAATCTGCAGAACACAGTGACTCATGTAATGTTCTCTTTCCACTGTCAAACAGAAATCCTCAATTGACTTAACTAAATGTCAAATGTAGTGGTTGAGAACACAGTGGGCTTCTTAAATATACTATACGTATCATTTGCCAACTTTTTCTACAACAAGAGAAAGTTATTCATAAAAATTACTTTCTCATCATATATTAATTCTGATCTGAATTTCATTAGGATATGAAAATTACATAGAGTAAAATACTTCATATGAATATTAGCTCTCTGAGGGTGTTATTTTGAAATTACTTATCACATTTCAAATGGAAAACCAACCCTTTCCTTCAAGTGTGTAAAGATGTGCAATGAATTTTAGAGTAATGTATTAAATTTTTCCTAATATAAAAAAATCCTGCCACATTGTTTTATTTTTACATGTAATCAATAATAACATCCTACTAATGTTAATATAATACTGTCTAATCATTGTTAAATGATTGACAATCTTTTGAATGATCCAGTACTTGCTGCTCAGTGTCCCATCTTGTTGAATCAACACAACAACCCTGAGAGTGGGCATCCTGGGCCTACTTCCTCATCCAGTTACAGATGAGGAAACCGAGGATAACCTTATACCCAGGTCTGTCTGTTTTGACAATCACAATTTCCTGTGTCACCTCTATCTTCCAAGAACTTTAAAAGCTGATCTTATGAGTTTTTCCTATCCTCGCTTTTTCTTTAAAGATAGTCCTTCTGCCCCTATTTTCCTACTGTGCCTAAGGGCCTAACCTGATCCTTTACTGTCAATAACCTAGATTCTAGTGAAAGAAACTCTGTTAGTCCAATCATTGGTCAAGACAAGGTCTGTTGGGCTGCATTTAATGATTGATTATTCTTGGATAAAGTCATAACTTATCAACACTTTCTCACTTCTTTTTTTCCTTCACCTTTGCTTTTAATTATCACCATCATTGTTGCTACTGTTGCTGCTACACACAAGTGTATTATTATTGTTCATGTGTCTTAATTAATGCTTTCATTTTACACCATTTAGCCAGACATGTCTACCTTACTGTTATTTCCCCACCATATGCCTCTTTCTTGTTAATCTTAATAGAGATATCAAAGACTCCAGTCTCATCATAAATTAATTCCACTTCCTCTGGGATATTTAAAAGTTTTAGGTCTCTATGAAAGCATCTGCTATAAATTTACTTCTTTTTCAATTCTGCAGCTTTTATATCATTTTTTAATCAAAACAATAAGAATAAAACTATATCTTAAGGAATATTCCCTGTGCCCATGTTATTTGTGTGGCATTCAATTTTAATTTTTCTCATCTTAGTACCAGTTCATTATTCAAAGTAACTCTTTCCTCTTTCCTCAAATTGAACTGGTTTATAATTGAAAGTGTTTTTAATGGTTTTAGAAAGTTTCTCAGATGAATGATGATGAATTGTAGTCCAGCCTTTGGAAATAACACTTCTGCACACCATCCTTTTGAATGTGAGCAGGAAACTCTGTAGAAAACATTGTAGCTGGGCAACAATTGCAAAATCATCACATGGTCACACAGTAAGGTGAATATAAAAAATGCAGGCAGAGGTTCCTTAGAACCTCTGGAGGGGATGTCTTAATATTAGCATTACAAAAATGTCTCTAGCTCCCCAATCTTAAATACATAATCTGTGAATAATATTATGGGTTTGCGGCTGGCAGTCAAGTGTGATATATTGTTAATGCTTTTTTGCAAATGTTAGAATGGATATCTATCAAGACTCCATTGTCACTGATGACTTTCATATAGCACAGTCCAAAAAACACTTCAGTCTCCTACTAAACTAGAGGCTTTACTGTTCTGCAGATCATTAGAATTTTTATTACATCTAAATAATAAAAGCCTTTTATTAGGGTCAATTCATAGCTATAGAGTTTGTAATTTTAGGATTTTCTCCATGGATTTGGTTTGTACTCTGGAATCTAAGCTTTCGTTTGGGGGGAAAAATAAGTTAACTTTCCTTAGCTGCCTTGACTAGGAAGACAGCTCTGACAACATTTAAATACTGTGCCAGAAAACCAGGCATATCAGATTCCAATTAGCATTCTCAGTCCAAACCCATCTCAGTTTTTCTTGGGTGGAAGGAGATTGGGCTATTCTGAAGGGTTGTACTTATGAAGCCATTATGAAATTTTCTCCTGTCATTCACTTTTGTGTGGAGTCTCTGGGCCATTTCTGATGTTGCTACTTTAGCAATAGCATATTTAGTGATTGTTACAGACAGGAGCATTCTGAAACTGTGAGGGAGGAGCCATGATTTATAATGTGCTACAAATTGCTCTCAGCAGTAGAATACAAATTCAAATATGATAGTTGATACCAATCTGCAATGTATTTTGGAGTAATCCCAATTGCTTATGAAAATCCCTTGATGGTTTGGGGATACATTTTGTCTACCAAGCAGACATTCTGACTGCATTGAGAATTCAGACACAATTTTTAAAATGCAGAAGGGATTTCAGGGTAAATTAGATTTTTGAAACCCCAAGTGTTTAAAATAGAACCATCTTTGCTTTAAGCACCAAGACCCTGTAAAACTCTACAGATAGGGTGGCTCTGAGAAAAATTCCATTCCTGGTAAATACGACTGGGACTGTCAATTGAGCACAACTTTAAATGATCTGTGCATGCTAGGCATCTCTGTACACGAAGAGAAAATGGTATATAACTCACCATTTTTTCTATAATGTCTTTATTGAACAAGAATACCTAGCATGTGCTATGCTATCACACACTCACACACACACACACACACACACACACACACACACACACACACACTGGCAGCTATTTCTACAGTAGCCTAAAAATGCCAGAGTGAAAATAAGTGTGCAATATGGCTATTAAACCAACAGAGTTATAACACATTTTGATTACTTGTTTAGAATCCAACACATCTATAATGCATTATTTGCTTGGAATTTGAGAATAAATTTATTGTAAACAAATCAGAAGTTCAAGTGCCTGCATCTAACTTGAGGGAAGAAAAGAAGAGCTGGTAAATACATCTAGCTACACTAATCAGTGTGCTTGTCGCCAGCAGTGAAAAGGAGTATTCTCAACGAGCTTGGCTTGAGCCATTGTTACCTGAACACAGTGGCCGGTGAAAACTCACGGCGTGGCTGGGAACAAGGAAGCAGACTCTTTTGTGGCAATGAACCTGGTTCTTGCCCATTGAAAGACCCAAGGGAATTCCTCAGCAGTGGTCCCTAGATCAGGGATAGGGCAGGACTCTTTGATGTGCTCCTCTTCTTCATGGTATGGATGAGAAGGAGGACAGCAGATATTTGTCATGCTGCAAGTTAAAACCTTATGAGTGTGCTATGGAGACCACAACAAAGTACCACAGACCAGATGGCTCAAACAACAGGAATCTATTCTTTCACAACTGGGGAAGCTAAAAGTCCCAGACCAAGTTGTCAGTAGGGTTAGTTTCTTGTGAGCCCTCTCTCTTTGCCTTGCAGCTGGTCATTTCCTCCTTATGTCTTCACATGGTCTTTTCTCTTGCTCCAAATGGGTCCTCATCTCCAGGTTTTGTAATACCAGTTACATTGTATTAGGGCTTGTCGTAATGACCTCTTTTTAACTCAAATACCTCTGGAAAGACCCTGTCTTGTTCTGATTCCTCTCAAGTAAGGACATCAACATGTGAATTTGGAAGCGAACATCGTTCGTCTCACAGTGAATCTAAAGGTTGATGTTAATTATGTTTCATCTTTCCTGATTTTCCTTGTACTTTTGCAATATTTCCTTAAACATTTTGTCAAATTAGAAAATATGTGCTCTTGATTTGGAAAGAACATGTTAAGGAAGCCAGTACAAGGTGTAACACATTTTGGTCTGAAAATGGCCCTATTGGGGCCACTTATGCAATTATTTTGGGGCCACTTATGCAATTTTCAGCTATCTTGTATTATAAGCTGTGGAGAATTTTGTTATGGTTGAACTTGGTGATGTGACTGGCTTCAGTGGCCTTTCGCTTTCAATGAAAGTGAGATGCTCCAGTTCCAAGTAAAGCACTGAGACTCCCTGCATGGTTCCATCATGTTCCCTTTTCTACAAAGCATGCGCCTAATCAGCCTTTGCTGTTGTAAGCCACCAAGATTTTGGAGTTGCTACCATGGTCCAGTTTAGCTGCAGCTGGACAGTTCATCCTGCTCCTGAGCCTTCTGCTCATCTGTATCGTTGACCTACTCGGCAGCAGCTAGAAACCCCACTAGCATGGCCCACATTCATCCATCTGTTCATCCTGGCCAACATTGTAACATCTCCTTGACTACATCAAATGCTAATTCCTTTTTTTTTTCCTTCAATAAGCAATCAGTAACAGCTATTGGAAACTCTGCAGAAACCTTTACTGTCCAGATTGAGGTGCAACTTTACCATGGGAAGCTCTGAATTAAAGAGAGATATATTAATCTGAAGAAAAGACTCTAATAATAAGAGTTCAAGAAAGTTTTCAGAGGAAGAGGAAGGGTACTCCAGCACTTCTAACCCTGCTTTGTGTACTCACCGAATCGCTCTCCCTGCCACAGTTGGGAGAAAAAGTTCCAATCCGTGAATCCTAGTGATGATACTCAAGCTGCAGTTTGAGCTCCATACTCCTATAGCTCCTTACCACCCATGCAGGTATCACACAAGACTCTTCAGATGGATTAGTCCATGTAACCTCATGGCTCTGCACAATAGGTGTGACTTTTTATTCCCATAGGACAGATGAGTAAATTGCTTTTCTGGTTCATATGGCTGCAGAAAGACAGATACCATGTCTTTCAAACTTATAAAGTAAGACAGTGGCACCAATACTCTGGTTATTCTCGGGATCTAGGGGAAGTAAAGCAGCACTGTGGAGGCTTATTCCTTTTCACTTGTGATCTACCTTCAATTTTTTTATGGTGTTTATGACAAAGGGGAGAACACAGAGGAAAGTATCCAAACGGCTTAGCGAGTTCACAATCCAAAGTTGATCCATTTCTGCTTCAAACCCTTAGAAATAATAAATGAGAAAGCAAACATAGCAAAACGAAAACCCATAGCAAGGCTCCAAAGCAAGGTCAGGCATTCTTGTGGGTCAAAAAAATAAACAAAAGTTCTGTACAGTAATGAGGAGACTGAAATGCTGACGTGGTAGCCTCACAGACTCTGGTGGGGGCCATAAAGCCTGCTCCAACCAGGTAATGGGGACTAACCACGTTCCATTCCAGATGGATATCTAGAGCTCAGTTCGCTGCTTGAAGCCAGAGATGGAGGATGCTCTCCACTGCTCCTGAAAAGAAGCTTTTAAAATGCTGCTGAATGAGGCCTGAGCATTCAGCTGTTAGAAAACCAAGGTCCACCAAATTGAGAGAAACCGAAGTTCCGCCCGGCTGTGTAAATGTCTGAACTCCTAGGCTCAGTACCACCAGAAGCACTCTATGATTATAAAATTTGTTCTTAATGTAGGCACGACATCCTGAGTGCAAGCAACAGTATAACCTCTAGGTAGGAGGATGGCCTCACACAGGAAGAGAATGGGGGAGGGACATATTCTTTAAGACGAGCTCATATTTTGAAATTTCAGAACACACGGAAAACTGATGCTACACAGAGTCATAAATATGTAATTAATTAAATGCACTCCAAAAGAAGTCAATATCATAAAACAATCTTACAAAGACTTTAAAATAACTATGCTTAAATTAGGGATTTAACTCAGTGGTGCTGCACCTGCCTCGTAAGCACAAGGTCATGAGTTCTGCCCCCAGTACCACAAATAAATAAATAAATATAAATAATAACTATGGTTAAAGTAGGTTAACATAAGTTCAAAAGGTTAACGTAAAGGTTGACATAGGTTAAAAAGGTTACCATAAAGGAAGCCACAACATCTACAAAAATACAGTAATAAATAATCAAAGGAAACCACAAAAGTAAAACTAGTTGTTTATTTAAAATAAATAGTAATTGTGGAAATGAAAAATAATTGTTAAATATAAAAAACTAATGGGATAAATTCTTAACTAGACTGAAGAGAAGTGGTACATTTGACCAGCTCCAATATGCATCCAAAAGGAGTCCCAGTAAAAGAGAATTAAAGAAATAAATGCTAAGAATTTTTGAGTTGAAGAAAGATATGCTTCCTTACATTAAATGTGTGCTTCAAGTTCTGAGCAAGTCAAAAGGAATAAGTCCCCACTCCATTTGAAAAAGAAAACTTTAAAAGCTTCCAAAAATGACAGATGAATTGGAAAATAATGGCAATTAATCTGGCAACACAACTTTCATTAGCAACAAAACAAGCCAAAAGACAATGGAAAAATATTTCCTAGTGCTCAGAGTAAGAAACAATAAATCTTAAATTTTCTACAGCACTAAACATTTAATTAAGAGTGAGGGGGAAATAAACACTTTGTTACATAGCTAAAAATAAGAGTTTACCACAGTACGATGCTAATTAAGAGAGTTATTAAAGAATTTGTTTCAGCAGGAAGAAAGGGGAAGCCAGAACAAAGGTGGATGTAGATGTCTTGCACAGCTCATCGATAAGCGATGCCTCTCTTATAGCAAGATTTCTGTTTTCCTGACCCTTCTGGAGTAAAGCATGGCCATGTAATTTTGGCCTGGAAAATGGGAATAAAAATGATGTATGATTATTTCCCTTGGAAGTTTTAAGCACTATTGCATCCTCCTGTGCCCTGTCCTCTCTGTTCCAGCCACCAGCCCTAAATCCCAGCCAATTTGAAATGGAAGCAACAGAAGTCACTGCCTTTTTTTTTTTTTTTTTTTTTTTTTTTTTTTGTACTGGGGATTGAACGCAGGACCTTGTGCTTGCAAGGCAGGTGCAGCACCACTGAGCTAAATCCCCAGCCCCAAAAGCCACTGCTTTAAAAGTTGTTTGTTACCACAGTATTGTGACTATAAAGAACAATTATGTAAAATTAGAGAAACTATGGGAAATAATTAAAAATGCTAGGAAATTAAATTAAAAATCAACTCAAACCAGGGGCTGGGGATTTAGCTCAGTGGTTCGGTGGCCTGCCTTGCAAGCACAAGGACCTGAGTTTGATCCTGGTACCAAAAAAAAAACAAAAAATCAATTCAAAACATACTAATTTTTAATAAACATATAAATAAATATCTAGGCAACAATAACATAAAATATTTTCCAAGGAGAATTAAACCATATTCTGAAAGGCAGAGAGAATACTATATAAACTCAAACTTTGTTTAAAGTGTGTAGGGACATATATATGTTTAAAATTTAAGATATGCAGCAGTAGAACAGAAAAATGATGTAAAGCCTTCAAGACAAGGGTAGAGAAAGGAAAATAGTGACAATGTGCCCAATTCAGGTGCAATCAGGACAAAGGGAAAAGAAGGAAAGGAGAGAGGGAGGGAGGGAAGAGAGGGATGGAGGAAGGAAGGGAGGAAGAGAGAGAAACAGAGAAGCTACCTAACTGATGACAATATTAATATCAGACAAAGTAGAGTTAAAGTAAAAAGGCATTAATAGCATTGAGATTGGTTCTTCAGTAAGAACCAATTTACTACAACATAAAAGCCATCTCTCCTCAATCCTCTCCAGCCAAGAATTAGTTACTGCCTCTCCAAAAACGATCACTTTTGTCAATATCACTAAAGACCTTCACATGTTGAAAACCTCGAGGTCATTTTCCAGTCTTCAACTTCTGACAATTCCCTCTCTCTAGAAAGCCTTGCTGCACTTCTTCCCCCTGACACGGCCCCTTCACGCCCCCTCTGTCTTGCTGGCTGTTCCACCTGTCCCCAGCCTCAGTGGGTGATCGGGCTTCAGAAGACTTCCTTTGCTTCCTCAGAACAGCTGGAGAGGTGATTGAGGGGAGAGGGAGAGGGTTTGTGGAAACAACTTTGGCTCCCTGCGATGCAAGGCAAGAGGTCCATAAAACTAATGCAACGATAATTAATCGTGGGGTTAGTGCTTCATTTTTACCCCTGCCCACCACTCTTCCAAGCCATTCCCACCTCACCATACCTTTGACCCCACTCATCCAGTTGCTCAGACAAAAATCTTAGGGCCCAACCTTGCCTCCACTGTTGCTCTTCTGCTTGACATCCAATTTCTCAGCAAATCTACTGACCTAAAATGTGGTTTGTACCAAATCTTATGTGTACTATGTTTCCCTGTATGCCCTGCAGCTTGGCCATATACCCCAGAGTTCATCTGTCCTTCCAGGTTCTATGGCCTGGTACCTCTTTTGCATCCTTATTCTTATAGTTTGGAACTATTACTAAGTAAAATAAGTGTTACTTAGACACAAGCACTATGTTGCTGTGGCAATCAATTTGTTAAGTGGCCAACAGATGGGCAGCATATACAGCATGGTGAGACACTGGGCCAACGGATGAGTCACTTTCCAGGCAGGACAGAGTGAGATTCTTATCATGCTACTCAGAACAGCAGGCAATTTAAAACTTAAAAACTGTTTATTTCTGGAATTTCCATGTCATGGTTTTCAACCATGGTTGGATAACTGATTCCTCTAAAAGGAAACCCTGAACAGAGAGAGAGACCATGGCATGGATGAGTTTCTCTCACTTCCTGAGCATCACATCTTTAGTTCAAACCACCTCCATCCCTTTGCTTGGACTCTGGTTAGCCTCCTCACTGGTCCTTCCTGGTCCCCTTGGTCTCACTAGAGTTAGTCCTCTATGCAACCAACCGAGGTGGACCTTGCCAAATGAAAGTCATTCCCTGTCATCTTGACTTTGCCCTTTTTTAAACACACCCGTGCTCCCTCCATGGGACCTTTTCCATAGTCCCTGCATGGAATGACCTTCCCCTCCCATCACCCACACACATACAGGACTGACGCACCACCTCACTTTGTTCCAGTCCCCTCAGGGGTCACGTCCGGAGGCTGTCCTCTCTGACCACACCTGCAGCACAGCTCCCCGCCCCACCCATCCTCCCTTGTTGACCCGGCTTGATCCCCACCACCATCACCACTATCTGGGACACCTGACGGTAGGTGCGGTCTATTTATCATCACTGTGACAAGAGCTCCCCGAAGTAAGGACTTCTCAGTCTTTTCACTGTTTTGTTCAGAGTACTTACAACAGTGTTGGTCACATCGTAAGCACTCACAAAACATGTAGTGCAAGTCAGTCAGTTAATCCCCAAACCAGTCACATGTGCCTAAGATTAAAGAGGCAGAACATCAGTCTCGCAGCCCCTCTAGCTAGTAAGGCCTTTAAATATTTAAGCGAAATATGAGAGAGTTGAAAAAGAAACTGATGATTTTCTTTTTTTTTTCTCATTGAGTTTCTTGGTACATTTTAGGTGTACAGTACAGTTACATCCATCATTGCAATCTTGTACCTTTACATCACAAGACTTGGTTCTCATTTTTCCCCTTGTCCCTGTCCATCCTTCACCTCCTCCCTTCCCTATTTACAAATACATTATTTCCATTTTTTCATGTTCTCATGTTTTTCTTTTCTTTTCTCTTATTTCATTTCCCCTACCCTTCCCACTTTCCCTACACCTTTAGCCCTTTTCTTCCTATTTCACATTGTCAATTATACCATTAGGATCTTATGTACCATTATAGTTTTCATGCCAGAGAAACTATTCGGTATTTATACATGTTTGACTTATTTATTTCACTTAGGAGTATATCCTCAAACTGTATCCATTTTCCTATGAATGACTCTAATTTCTCATTCTTTATGGCTGAGTAGTATTCCATTTTATAGAAAAACCACATCTTCATTATCCAGTCTCCAACTGATGGGCAAATGGGCTGTTTCTAAGTTTTAGCTATTACAAACTGTGCTGCTATAAACATAGGTGCACATATATCACTGTGATATGATTATTTTAATTCTTTTGGAAAGATACCCAGCAGAGGAATGGCTGGGTCAAATGGAACCTTCTAGTCCCAGCTCTTTGAGGTATCTCCATATTGATTTCCATAGTGGTTGCACCAGTCTGCACTCCCACCAACAAGGGAGAAGGGTTCCTTTCTTCCCACAACCCCGCCAACATTTGTTATTGTGTGACTTCTTGATAGCAGCCATTCTTTGTCAGGTGAGGTAGAATCTCAGTGTTGTTTTCATCTGCATCTCTCGAATGACCAGTGATGTGGAACATTTTTTCATATACTTACTTGCTGCTTTTACTTCTTTGTCTGAGAAATGTCTGTTCATTTCAGATGCCCATTTTTGGATCAGGTCTTTATATTTGGGAGGGTCTGGTTGTTTTGAGTTCTTTATATATTCTAGATAATAGTCCTTTGTCTGAGGAGCAGCTGGTAAAAATTTTTTTCCTACATTGTACATTGTCCCTTAGTTCTGTTGATGGTTTCTCTTGCAGTGCAGAAGCTTTTTCATATGAGATCCCACTTGTTGATTCTTTCTGCTAGTTCCCATGCTGAGGATTTGTTCATAAAGTCTTTTCCTATGCCAATGTCTTCAGGAGTTCTGCCTAACTTATCTTCCAGCAATTTTAGTGACTCTTTTTTTAATATTTAGATCTTTAATCCACTTGGATTTTAGTTTAGTGCATGGTGAAAGATAAGGGTCTAGTTTTAATCTTTGGCAGGTTGAAATCCAGTTTTTCCAACACCATTTATTAAAGAAGCTATCTTTCCTCCAGTGAGGATGGTTGGCTCCTTTGTCAAAGATGAGGTAGCTGAGTACATCTGGAGTTGTTTCTGTAACTGATGATTTTCAGGTTATTCCCCCAGTTATGTCAAGTATATGAATAAACCAGATTTTAAAATAGTAAAAATATACACTTGAACATCAATTTAATTGTGTTTGACCTAAGATATATGCAACCTCTATATCCTCCAGATAGAAAATATACATCTTTTCTATGTATGCATTGGTAAGAACTAACGATATCCTAAATCAGGAACAATGACCTAAAAAATTTCAACAAATCTATATATAGAGACCATATTTTCTGACCACAACACAATTAAAACCAAATTCAACAATAAAAACATAATATGTTAAGGAATATTTGTTTGGAAACCAAAAATTGGAGTTATCAATATGTATGGGTTAAAAAATGTTAGAGTATAAATTAATGAATGATGTAAAAAATGAAAGCTATGTATATAAAGTATTAAAGCTCAAAGTATGGCCATCAGTGAATTTGTTAGGAAACAACCAATATTTTCAAAAAATAAGTAAGTATGCAAATCAAGAAGTTAGAAAAATACCCAGAGAGTTATAATCTAAAATTTTAGGAGAAAGGAAAAAATGTCCCAAAAAAGATATTGATGAAACAGAAATAAATAATAAGGAGGCACTATAAAAGTTGGCCTTTAAAAATGTGAAAACTTAGTAAGTTATAAATAAAAAAGATATAACTTCAGATAGAAAAGGTCAGAATCATTTAAAATATTTTGAATAACTTTATACTAATAATAATTTTCTATAAGAATATAACTTATTACATTGAAAAAATAGAAAGTTAACAAAGTACACATCCCAAAGTAGCAACCAAATCTCTTCTGTCCACAAGTTCTCCCTGCCCTGAAAGAGTATATATTTTTGTGGATGAAATTTAATAAACCTTTAAGAAATTTATAATTCTCCTCCTCAGGAAAAACTATTTCAGAAAAAAAAAACAGTTTAGTAAAAACTATTTCAGGAGAAAAGTGGGAAGGCAAGCCAATTAAATTTGTCAGATTACTATAGCACATATCCGAAGAGAGCAAAGACAGTAGAAGAAAGCATAGAAAAACAAAACAAAGTAAAGCAAAACCATACAGGAAAAAAGTTTTGACATATTTAGCTCATTAAAATTAAAAGCTTTTCTATATCAAAAGATACCATAAACAAAATGAAGAATCCATCCCAGAAAAATAACTTTTGGAAGAAGTTATTTGCATATCTATATAAACAATAGAATACAAATATGGAAACTTAGAAAATCACAAAGGACAACCATAGGAAAATGGGTAAATGTAGTTCCCGAAGAATTCACAAAAGGGGAAACCAGAACTGACAAATTTATGATGAAATGTTCAGTATCACTACTGATTTTTTAAATGCAGAGTAAAATAACAAGATTTCATTTTCCACATACTGGCAAACCTAAAAACTTTGCAATTGTTCATATTGAGAAGGACGAGAAAGCCCAAGCTCTCTTGCGCCATTGGTGAGCACACACTGGTTCCCAACACTGGAGATCAAATGGCAATAATTAGAAAGGGTGGTGTGGCTGACTCCTAGAACCGCCAGTTCTTGGCGTATAATCCAAATAAATTCTCCAGAGCCACGTGACATGCTAAAAATGGATCATTGCTGTGGTTTTTTCTTGGGGCAGGAAAAAAATTAGAAACAATTTAAATGTTCATTAAGAGAAAATTGTATATCAATTGTAGTATATTCATAGAAAGAGCCTCATACAGCAACCAAAATAAATGATTTAGAGCTGCAATTATCAATATAGATTAATTTTTTTAAAGATTGGTTTAAGAAAAAAGTGGCTAATTGCAAAATATATAAGATATTTTATCAATATAAAAATTGAAAACAGACAAAACAGCATTAACATTTGTGAGATCACTTCTCAGGCTTTTGGCTAAGATCAAGTGTAACATTTGTGGTATTTAATAATGTAAAAACATTTTTAGGAATCAAAAAGACACATTCAAGATAGAACTAACACCTGCAAAAGGAAACAATTTTATTGTATCAGGTGAAAGAGACAGTGGATTCAATAGGCTTTAACTCTGTGCATAAAATAGATGATTGATAGATACATAGATATATAGATAGATAGATAGATAGATTAAAAATAAGGCCCAAAATGAATGAGAAAAAATGTTAACATTTGTTAGTTTCATTCTAGAAACATCTCTTGTTATATTATTTTTTACATCACTAATTATCAGTGATTTTGTCTGCATGAGTCTGAAGTATTTCAGTATTTTAAAAATACCAGGCAGTAGTTGGCAGGAAAATGGCAGGACGAAGAACTGAAAGAACACAGGGTGGGAAGGCCAAGGAAGCTGGAATGACTAAACAATACTAAGCAGTGGAGAGGAGGAAAACAAATACAAGAAGGTAAAACCAAAAGGAAGAGCAAAACAGACACGGTGATGGAGAAATGGACAAAGGAAACAGCCACTGGCTATCGCTGGAGACAAGGCAGGTGGGTGCTCTTTCATGTGTCCTCCAAGGCTGCTCCATCAACTCGGTGGCTCCCCGGGGACAGGGCTGGCTGGGAGAGCACAGGATTGCATTGATCCCAGTAGCATCACCTCTTCGCTCCTCACTCCCAGCAGCCGGATCTCTATTAAGTGCCTATGGAGGGGAGCCAGGGAGGGTAAACTTTACTAACTTATCTCCACTTCGGAGAAGTCTTGTCCATGATTCCTGAAATTTAAATCATGAGAATGACACATTAGTGCTCCTAAGACTACTTTTCCCTGGCTTAGTAAATTGCCCTCTGAGCCATGTCAATTTTGGGAAGCTGTTGACTGGTTAATTCTTAGAAGTAAGGCCATTTTTTCCTCTTGGTATCTCTGTTTTCCCTCTCCCCACTCAGGCACAGACAGTGTAGTGCGATCCTGGCTTTTTCTTCCTCACCTTCCATGTTCTGTCACCTACCTCTCTCGCACATGTCTCTGCCTCTTGTGTGGCCAGTTGTAACAGCCTCTTGGATCTGCACATATGGGTCTTCCCTCCTAAAGACACCACCATCTGATCAGAGTTCTTACAACCCAACTTTCATCTTTCATGCCTTCCCTAGAAGTGCTGATGCACTAGGTCCACCAGTGTGTAAAGACAGAGCTCAGACTCTCCACTCCAGTCTTCAAACAAAGCCTGCTACAGTCGGACCCCTGGCTCTTCCACTCACCTTATGCCACACTACACATCCACACTGTGGCACCTGGCCATTCTCAGGCATCCCCTGCTATTTTCCTTCCTTGAACATTTACTTACAAAATTCCCTCTACTTTCTCCTCGTACTTGCCTGGGAAATCCAATCCCTCCTTCAATATTTACCTCCAATACTGTCTGCACCTTGGGGCCTTCTCTAAAGCAAAGCCCTCTCACCTCAAGACTGGCATGCCACCTTGCTACCCTTCTAGATTATGGGCCACAATTCTTTACTGCATTCCAGCCGTGCCTAGCACAGTACATTATGCATAAGAGATGTTCAACAATATTCAAATGAATGCCTGTAAATACGCATTTGTATATGCACACTACTACCTCTAGTCACATGTACTTTTATAATCAAAGGTTTAGTATAGATCCTACTTTCACAATGACCTTCTCTCACCTAAGGAGTCCCTCGACATGGTATTGTGTGAATTCATAGATGAATGAGTAAGCGAACGGGTGGATTTCCCAATACTCACTTTATAATTGAATGATACCAAAGGTCACTACCCATCCTTGACGGTCACCAGTACCTTTCCTCAAGATCCTTGGGTGTATTTCTAGATTCGGAAAGTAACAGGTAGACTTTAAATCTATGCAGATAATGATCCTAAAGTGGAAAAGAGAGTTGCAAGAAGATTCTGTATAAAATGTATTGCACTTTCCACTGCAACTGGAAAGGCTAATCACAAAATTTGTCATTCTTCTAGTTCTCTCCATTGTTCCCTGTATCCCCTTACCTGTATCTGAGTTGGTTTACTGACAACAGCCCCTGGTGAATAGAAGCCATTTGACTTTTTTTTTTTTTAAATATCATTTTCTCTACCCAGGATGTCCACAAAGTATTAGGTCAAAACTTCTTGGAATATTCTTTTATGTATAACTTTTAAATTGACCCAGTTATTTCTAACAGTGAACTGAGTATCTTGAACAGCAAAAATAAATAAATAAGTGTTGCTGTTACTTAATTTGTTATTGAAAGGAGTTGGGAAGTCTTGCACTGGTGGAAACTGACCTGGAAATCAGCACATCCACAGTGTCCTTTTACAACATCTCATGCCACAGGAGGTGCCATTGTGCTGGCCTCCCAGGGCCTCCCACAGTCTCTTGCTTCTCTGCACACGTGCTGAGAAAATGACCCCGCGCAAATAGAACTCAATTTTTAAAAACGTCAATCAACCGATATTACTTTCCATCTAATATTTTCACTCACACAGCATTAAAAATATATATGCACTAAACCTTCAGTCAGCTTGAAAAGAAGCTAACGAAGTTTCACTCTATTTCAATACAAGTGAGTCAATTTAGGGGCCTTTGTTGTGTCTAGAGGCAAGATTTTTCTCTCGGGTTATCACAATACAGTGGGTGTCAATCACAGAGCCGCACTCAGAGGACGACGAGAATATCAGATGAGATTTATCACCGGGCTGAATTTTGGCCTGTATTTGTAAATGATTTCCTTAGCCGGATCATCAATCACAGAGTCATCTGCATGGAGCGGATTCTTCATTATTGTTCTATGGGGCTCCAATTAAGTAGGACATGACAGTTATCAAGTTGGCAGCTCATCTAAGTGTTCAACAATTACCAGCGCCCGTAGCCAGGCACGTGGGCCTCTGCTTCCTTCTCAGGTGAAGGCAAAGTGAAATGAGAGACTTCGCTTCAAATAGGTGCCTGAGCATCAGGCTCTGCGATGTAAAGCGTCTCCTTGTAAAACTGCAAGAGACTCTGAAGTCGGTGTCTCATGGAAAATCCTTGAGAGCTGTCATTGGTTTTAAATTCCTCTACTCATGCAGATTGTTCCCCACTGAGGCCAAAGCTCCCCATGAAAGAGGATAATTATGTGTTTTTATTCGCTCCCAGAATTCAAGAGAGAACTCAAGCACTGCACCAGATTTTAGTCACCAAGTACAGTGCTTCGTAGAAGTACAAATTATTGACTTGATTTTTCATACGTATTCACATGTGTTTATTCTCTACCAAACCAGTCCATTAGAGGGATAGGTGCTTTCCCATCATTGGGGACAGCAATGTAGTGGCATTTAAGCTGCCATTGATTGACTAAGGTGATTTGATTTCCACTAATAATTCACAAGAGCTGTTAGGAAAATTGGATGGTATTTATAATTCTAATTTGTTTGACTCTCCGACTCTAGGAAACAGCATTGTGGTAAATACATTGAAATGTCAGGGTTATCACTCGCCACACAAAGTTTATTTTCTTCTTTCCCCACTGAACAAATGCCAGCAGCTTAGCCTGCTGAGCCCAGGCTTGTGTGAACCAGTGATCCAGACAGCCCTTTGGCAGGGCCGAGTGGCCATTTGGCCCACCCCGGCTTCTGCTGCATAGATTCCCTGGGAAGGCCTCCAACTTCAGGGCAGTGGGAGACTTTTCAGTACTGCTGGGCCCCGCGTCACCCCGCGGCAGCAGGCTGCTTCCTAAGAAGCTGGCTCCTCCACCCGTTCTGGGAAGGAAACACGAATCCTGTTTTGGCAGCTCTCGGCACCAGCTACTCTCTCCCCGGGGCTGAAGAAACTTTTGAAAAGTGCTGGGAGCCCTGGTTTGAGATTTTGTCCAGAGCAACTTGGAGGAGAGTTGCTCAGAATGCTGAGGTTGTCTCTCTGGGAAACTGGGCCAAGGAGCCAGCTGCCGTGCTCTGCACAGCTAGGGCATATGGGGGAGTGTGACTCCAAAGACAGTGTCCAAGGAATGGTGGCTCAGATGTGCCGAGAGCATCCCCATGCACAGGGCTTCAACCCTCTGAGTCCAAATCCACCTTCCTTGGAACAGGGATCAGCTCAGGAGCCTCAAGCTGCTACAAAGACAGTTATAGTGTCCATCCTTTTCTTTTCTAAACTGGGGATTGAACCCAGGGCCTTCACATTAGGCTATACCCTCA
>NW_022900942.1:56241273-56264903 GCF_012274545.1 Fukomys damarensis | reverse complement strand
TTTTTTTTTTTTTTTTTTTTTTGAGACAGAGTCTCACTAATTCACAAAGTTGCAGGTCCAAGATCCAAGTTGAGATCCTCTTGACTCAGCCTCTCAAGTGGTGGAATTATAGGTGTGTGCCACTGTACCTGGTGTGCAGTATGGCTTTTTAAAACTGCATTATCATTGGCTTTATTAGGGATTCATGCTATGTCTGTGAGATGCCCATTTTGCAAGGACGAAAGAAAGCTGACCAACCAGCCAAGTTGGACAAGTGAGCCAGCATTCCATGGTGCCCTCCTCGGCTGGAAATTCAGCTCTTGTGCATTAATTTCTGGGTCTGGAAAAAAATGGGTTTACAATACCATCTTGGCTTAGGTGCAGATGCATTGTAAAGCATGCATTTAAAAAAAAAGCTTGATTTATTTAATTTGTTTTTGGCTTGGAAGTCTTACTCATTTTCATTGATCTTGTTTTATAATTATAGCATGCATGTACATAATTAAAAATCAAAATATTTCTCCTGCTACTGTGTCCTTTCCTGTCCCTACAGAGTAGCTATGTTTATTAGTTTCTAGTTTATTTAAGCATAATACATTTATATATTTTTGTCTCACACCTTCTTAGAACATAGGTTATCAGATATTTTCTTCTTCAAATCGTTCTTACCTTCAATCCAGCAAGCCCCACCGGAGCACTATACAGACTCCGCATTTCTTTTTGCAGTTGCATAGTACTCCATTCTATCACTGTACCCCAGTCCATTCGTCTGAACCCGTGTTGGTATGCAGAGGGTCTTTCTATCTTTTGAAATTGCAAGCAGTGAACAGCTCTGTGTACATATGTTTTCATATTCTTGTTGTTGTAGAGTGTGTATAGCCTGAATCTCTTGCCTATCTAATAAGAGATATTACACTGTTCAGCCTTTCTGCTGTTTATATCACTAAGCAATGGCTTTTGGGTGCCCCACCAGACTGCCACTGTCAGTCTTCCTTACGACAGAGCTAAATTATAATGTTCTATGGCAGGGCCTCCTGTCTTGCAATTTGATTCAAATTATAGCATCTAGATAATGGTAGTAAAAATGATCAAGCAGCTCAAAGTGGCATCTAAAGCTGAATTCTTATTCTCCACCTTCATATCTTGCTGTAGAACATGAACTCAGGGAAGGGCCACATCCTGTTGCCATTCCAGAAGCATGATGAGTTTCTTGGTGCTATTCTGTACTACTCTTTTCTCTGTCAGTAAATCAATGGTCAATCTAAAATCAAGTCAGAAAGCTTTCAGCTGCATATTCATTTGCTGTGGTTCTGAAAGAGGAAAAAAATAAAACTCTGCCTTCTCATAGCAAAAGTTGTTCTAAAGAATCATCCAAAGCCTTCTGTGCGATAAGTCATTGTTGGCTGTGTAACTATAGCCCCAATATGATGTTTACAGGATCTTGCCAGCTTATTTAGTCCACAATCATGTATGAATGTGATATAAAGACACTTAAGGTAGAGAGGTAATTAATATAAAGTTTCTAAAAAGTAATTAATATAATTCATGATTATATTTATATTATAACTAATTAATATAAAATTTCTTTAAAATGTCTTACTGTCCTAAAGACAGCACAAAATCCAAAGTGATATAATAGTTAATTGCTCTTAAAGAACAATGCACAAAATGTTGTTTATTGCTCTCTACATGACCACATACTGCTTCTATAGCATAAAAATACATTTTTCTTCCTTTAAAATGTCTTCAGATTTAAACATGGCTCTCATGCATGAGCCCTGATTGTTTGGAACTCCTGAACTGGTCTTCTAAAGTCTGTGAGTGCTGGCTCACTCATCCCTGGCTTTCCTGTTGGATACAAATGCCCTTCCCCTATGAAGGTTGCAGCTCTTAGCACTTGAATCTTCCCATGCTCAAGGAAAAGCAAAAGTGAATTCTCACAACAGAAAGGGAGATTTACAAGGTGAGATCAAAATACGTGGCAAATGTTTAAACATTTTTTAAAGCATACAGTAAAAGACACATTGCCATTAATTCCCCTCGGAATAGTCTCCCTCAGTTCAAGCACACTCAACCCCGTATTCTTGCTACTTTCTGAAGCAGTTCTGGAAAGTTCTCTTTTTTTGTCTTTATGTAGTGTGATTAAAAAACTACTGCGAACGCTGCTGCTTAGTGCTGTCCAAAGAAAAAGCAGGCTCATAAAAACATTGCAGTGTGTCCTCATCCACCTTACTCACTGGATCTGGCACCATGAGACTTCTGGCTCTTCCACAAAATCAAAATGGCCATGAAAAGTTAATGTTTTAAATCGATTAGGACATCAAGGTAGCCACAACAGCACAACTAAGACACTCACCAAAGAGGACTTTCAGAACTGCTTCAGAAAGTGGCAAGAAGAGTAGAATAAATGTGTTCAATGCAAGGGCGAGTGTTTCAAGGAAGATTAATGACATGGTGACTTTTACTGTAGTAGATTTTTAAAATGTAAACGTTTACTGCATTTTTCAATCACATCTCATACATGATGACCACTAGGCACATAGATCCCCAAGACTACATGCTTCTGATAAGTACTGCCACCACCTAATCACACCAATGCATGAACTTTGCAAAGTGCTGGGGTCTCCTTCTAACCCCAACAGTCTCTCACTTACTGAGGGCTGTGTATGCCATGTTCTTAGCTAAGCGGCTGAGGGAGTTGAGAAGCTCATTTAACATTAGAGTATATATAGGTCATCAGAGGGGAACTCTGCCACAGACTTCCACCAAAAAATATTTATTTTCTTAAAGACATTTTGGTGTTTAAAAATCCAAGTCCAATATGACCATTTGGTGGAGACCCAACATGGTGCTTTCAACTCTTACATAATTGGTTCTCTCATCCTCTAATATCTGCCCCAGGATTATGATAATGCAGATATACTTCATTTTTACATACTTTTAGCAAAAGCTAAACTCTAGCATATGTCCTACAGGACTTAAAATATCAGAAGTTTTTCTCTCTTCTCAAGAGAATATTCTTTGGCACAAATGTTGAGAAAAGTGTAAGTTATAGAGCTTGATTTGAGACTGGATATGTGGAAAAGCTCCAGGGAATGAACTATTAGGATATAAGCTAAGTCACATGAAACTGGATTGACTTCTGGAATCAGCCCCATTAAAATGGAATTACATGGGTTCTTATTCAGCAAGTTTTTCCATTAAGATAAACAGGAATAAAACTTTCATCAATAACAATGTCCCACAACTATAGCTATGAAAATCATTATCCAACCTTAGTTGCTCAGTCAATTTCAAAATCTATCTCAGAATACACAGTGCCTTCCTTCTACCAGATTAGACATGGCTTTCTTGTCATGTCGTAAATGTTTTTTCTCTCTCTCTTTTTTTTTTTTTTTTTTTTGGTACCAGGGATCGAACTCGGGACCTTGCACTTGCAAGGCAGGTGGCTGAACCACTGAGCTATATCCCTTGTAAATGTTTTCTAACTACTATTTACTACTCAGATACAAGGAAAGATCCAAGTACATTTTTTTTCTTTTCTCAGTCCAAAAACATAAGATGCCTCCTCTTCTTGCCCAATAGCTGTTCTCAGCATTATTTTAATTCAGATTAGAATCATACTTCCATTATTATAAATCAGCTATATGAAATCAAATGTGTATTTTAATTTTATTTTACATAAGCCCCTTCAGACCACAAATTCTAATGGATCCATGACTATAAAACCCCCAGTTTGTAGCATTCCCTGCCCCTGATACCTCCAGAGAGTGTTATTAAATTCTATTAACAACTATAAAAGATATGCCTAATTGCAAAGTTTGGTTTGGCTGCCCTCTCATTCATTCTGTTTATCAACAGATGTTTATAGAGTACCTACTGTTTTCCGGCACAGTGCTAGGCACTGGGGATGAATAAGACACGGCCACTGACCTCAAGAAATGCTTGTCTATTGCAGAAAGAAGAGAAGTAAATAATCAACTCTAAAACAGTGAGACTACTGTTTGTACAGGGACCAAAAGAGGTGAGAGGGTGCCTAGAACATGTGTGGTATCGTGAACCATTTCCTAGAGAAAATTAAATTTGATAATAAAACTATGTTAAAAATGTGAGAGGTTATCGAGAAAGTGCTTTCTGGCAGGAGACTCCATGTGTACGTGTTAAAAAGCTGGAGAGAACATTCAGTGCATGGTACAGTTAAGTGGTTCCAAGTGCTGGAGCCTCAGGTTCATGAAAGGAAATGCTGGGAACTGTAGTCATGAACACAGGCAAAGAGCAGATCGTAAAGGATCCGGAGGAGTGACTCTGTATTAGTCATATACCCACTGCTGCGACAAAATAAAGGACACCTGAAACTGAAAAGAAGTTTGTCTTAGCTCCTGGTTTTCAGAAGTTTCACTGGCTCCAAGGAAACAGCACGGAGGAAAGGTGTGGTATAGGAAAGTACTGAACCCATAGCGGCCAGGAAGCAGAAGGAAAAGGAGGAACCGGAGAGAGAAATGAACCCTCCAAAGCCACAGTGACAGTAGCGCACTTCTTCCGATCAGGCCTCACCTCCTAACGCCACATTTAGCCATGAATTCATCATGGGCCCTCATGATCCAGTCACTTTCCACAAAGCCCAACCTCTGAACACAGGACGCTCTGGAGAATATTCTAGACCTAAAACATAACAGGCACCCAGAGAAGCCCCTAAATGCTTTAAGTAGGGCACTGTGAAGATCTGATTTATGTACTGATAAGGCAATTTCTACAGTAACTGGGGCTGGGCTGGACTCCACTGAAAGGAAAGAGGGTTGATGGCAGTGAAAGAGAGAAAAAGAGGGAGGGAGAGAGGAAAAAGAGGGAAAGAGGGAGAGGGAGGGAGAGAGAGAGAAATTGGGAGACTCTGAGAGAGAATTGGGAGACTCTGCAGCAGTCCTGACTGAGTTAAAGAGAATATGTATGAGCTGAGCATTGCAGAGCAGGGAAGGCTCCCAACAGAATTTAGCAGATAGAATGGGCAAAATTCATTAGCTTCCAGATGGAGAGAGGAAAGAGACGGAGGTGATTCCCAGATTTCTTAATGGAGCTTGAGCTGTTGTTTGGAGGTTCTGTCTGGGAAATGCTGTCACTTATGATTCTTGATGGAAAAATATCCCTGGTCACTCAGGAAGCTCATCCTTTAAGCCAATCCACTTGGGGAGCAGAAAAAGAAATGAAACACTGGTCAGTGGGTGTCCAACCTTCAAGCCACCATCAGGGTAGTCAGTCATGCTATTAATTAAGATAATGCATCAAAAGAAAAAGGAGACTTGGAAGAGAAAGAGCACTGGCTGTCACGAATTCCAGTTTGGATAATGAGAATGATGTGTCTTCTGTGTTCTACAAGGAGTTTGTTAAAGAAATCTAGGCCTGGGGGTGGGGATTTAAAGGATAGAACTTGGTAAGACATCAAAAGAATGGTGATAGTAAAAGCCACAAGCT
The DNA here is from genome assembly GCF_012274545.1 of Fukomys damarensis. NCBI lineage: Eukaryota > Metazoa > Chordata > Mammalia > Rodentia > Bathyergidae > Fukomys > Fukomys damarensis. The sequence continues at coordinate 56,259,458 of NW_022900942.1, read as the reverse complement.
AGGCCAAAAGGACTCATTGATACGTATTAGTTGTATATGATGGTTGATCTAACTCAAATTCCTCAAACGTATTCATTCACTCAAATAGTAACTGAGAATCTTCCAATATGACAGCAAAAAATTAGGGGGTTTCATGTAAGAATCTCCAGACAACTATTTTGAACTAAAGTTCAAATATGAATTAAAGAGGCCATGAGGGAGATGAGCATTCCAGGTAGAAGAGAAAGGGTCAGAAGCAGAAAGGATGATAAAATACTCCAAGACATTCTGCCAGTGGGATAAGCAGAAAAATGTGTAAATAACCTAAACTATTAAGTATTTTTGTTGAGCAAGTATTAAGTAGTGTGATGACAATTTAGAAATGCGGAATCCATACGATATGAGATTTTTAGAACTCTTTTGTAGTGTTGGTAGGGAAAAACAAAAAACACAAATACAGTCTGGAGATAGAGAAACTTAATACAAGAATAAGTTCAGTGAACATCACTGAATCCCCTCCAGCCCTGTAAAAGCCCATTCTTCAGTGACCAGTGAAATAGACTTCAACATCACAGCCAGAATGACAATATAATTTACTACTGAAAAATATGTTATTTTATAAGCAATTAATTACAAAATGTCCTCAAAGCACTAAGGGTTCAAAAACTGAAATGAACAATATTTTCCTATTCGCATCCAGCAGGAATGTATGTGCTCATTCTGAGCTTGTGGCCTCCTCACTCCTCTTTGCTATCAATACCCAACCTCTAGTGGGGCCCAGTTACCCATACATAAGCTATGGCCTGGAGTCACTTTACTCCCATCAAAATCAAGTCCCAAGAGAAGACTTAATTACACAATGCCAGCTAGGATAATCATGAATAACAGCAACCAGCAGGTCCATCTCTCTCACTTCCAAGAGGATTTGGGGCTTTCTTCCTGAATAATTGCTCAAGGGTTAGCTGACCTAGGTACTTTTCACCTACTCAAGCCAAAGGAGATGGCAGCTACACATCAAGAAGTAGCTCGCACACTGTTGAGGGCATTCAAAATTTTTTATGGGTGAGGCAAAACACTCTCTGAGAAAATGTGTCTTGCCCTACGGTTTCTGGAAACTTCCATGAGACCTTTTGTTTCTCCTAGTTGTTCACAGATGACATTGCTTTAGCATCTGTGCCTCCCCATGATTTCACACATAATGACCCCATCTCTGTTCCCTACAGCACAGTCTGATGACACTAAGGACCCACTAAGTTCCGCTAAGGGTTTTCAACATATCTGGTTCCAGTGAGTCATGGGCCCAGAAGAGAGAAGCACACTACCTCAAGCCTTTTGAATCAAAACCCAAATTCAGAGCTTCTCCACAATATTGTAAAAGCAAGACCATTGCATTTATGAAAAAAAAAGTGTCTTTTGTAATGGGATCATTAAGATCAATCCTAAAGTATATTCACAAATAATCATGACAGTGTTGTGGATACTAATTGCTATCTAAAAACACCACTCCAGTCTAAGTGCTAGTATTAGACAAGGGTGCATCCTGTCGAATGTTGAAACAGTCATTAAAATTTTATTGAAAGGGATACTAGAAACACCAAAAAGGACAAAAGGTATGTTTAAAGCTCCAGCCATTGTCAGTAGTGCCACATCAAGTGACAAGCACCAGAGGTCTGGCCAGGAGGGAATGGATTTGAAGGCAATCTTGCAGACAGGTTTGGTTGGGTTCTCTCCCCGCACACACTTGAATACCAAGGCCAGGGCTGACTGATTTGAAACTCTTTCAACCACACTGTGATGAAGTACTGATTGTCCTACATCTAAGAAATCTACCTACAGATCTACATCTTATGAATATTTAATCTAGATACAAATTTGAAAGAAAAAAAATCACCAGTCTTTGAATTATTTAATTGTTTTTGCCAAAGTCTTAAATTATTTTTCCTGTAATAAAATAAGATGTATTAGGTTGGAAACAAGAATCCAAAGATGCAAATACCAAGTTGAGCCCTAACAGCTGAGATTCCAGCGGCTCTGACTTTCTTTATGACATAAGTGCTCTGCTAGGTAGATAGCAGCAGAGACTTGGGTCAATACTGTCATTCCTGCCTGCCAGGGCCTTCGACTTCATGCAGTCTCCCTTGAATTAACTCGACCACAGGCTATTTCTTGTAGGGCATAATGAAGAAATTGGCCAAAGTTCCTGCAAGAGATATAACTTTGACATGAATTCTTTAAAACACATAAACAAGTCTTGAAAACTGGAAAGGTCAGGCAAAAGAAGCAAATTTTCCTTCCCTTAATATTTATGGGAAGCAAATAATTCATATCTGGGAAGTGAAATAGGAATAGCAGCGATAGGTCAGCCACAGAGGTCACTTGTGAAGGTAGGGACAAGACAAATGACCAAGTATTGGGAAGGACTGTGAGGAGACACTATACATGCCATACTCTGTGTGTAAGCATGTTTGTGTACATGTGTGAACATGTGTGTCATCTGCTGAAACGATGGTGTTAGAGCATTATAATTACAGAACTTGTTATGTGCTAAAAGCTCACAGAAATATAGAGGCTTTTAACAATGGAGGAAGATAGGAAAAGAAACAAAAAGAAGTTAAAATTCAGCAAGTATGCCTATGGCACTTAAAGGGAACATTGAGAAGGAAAATCCTCTGACAACTGTAAAACGCATCTTAGTACTCAAAGGTATGGTTGCTGCACAAGGTGGACCCTACAATGGACTCCGTAGTCCACCTCCTGGTGTTGGTGCCCTGTATTGCCACTCTTGCTTGAGAGGAACTGGTGAGACCCTGAAGCAGGGAATCAAGCCAAGCTGTGCCAGACTCTTTACCCATAGAAACTGTAACAAAATATATCAGTGTTGTCGTGAGTGGCCAACACTGGGGTATTGTTCAATAGCAGTAAATAACTAATTAAGAGTCCAAGGGCTTTGATGAGGTTCTTTCATTCCTAAAGGCTGCTTCTTACACAGTGTACTCACCAAGTACATGTACTAAAATATAGGTCTAAAGAAAATTGCAAGAGTCAAATTTAGTAACGATCTGAATTCTGTAGAACAAGAAAGATAATTGACACAAGACAGTGAAAGGGAGTAATTAGCCAGTGAATGGGAGAGCTTAGAAGTCGCCTTGCAGTGAAATTCAGGCTCAAGTTCCACCTTTGCTCTTCACTAACTGAGACAACATATTGAGCCTCAACTGCTTATCTGAACCATTGAGACAGTTGACCCAACCTGAACTGTGTCAAGAGAAGGAACAATATTGTAACACTGGGCAGAGAGTAGGCACTCAATTAATATTAATTCTCTTTCTCTTTCTTTATGCCATAAGATTAGTGTATTTTATCATGAATGGGTGTTGGACATTGTCATATGCTTTTTCTGCATCTATTGAGATGTTCAAATGTATTTTGTCCTTGGCTCTGTTAATATAGTGTATTACATTTATTGATTTGCATAAGTTGAACCAACCCTGCATCCCTAGGATGAATCCTACTTGGTTTGGTGTAAAATCTTTTTGATGATTTGCTGCATTCTGTTCGCCAGTATCTTATTGAGGATTTTTGCATCTATTTTCATCAGGGAAATTGGCCTATAGTTCTCTTTCTTGGTTGGGTCTTTCTCTGGTTTTGGTGTCAGAGTAATACTTGCTTCCAGAAAAAATGTTGGGATTATTGTTTCACTTTCCATTTTATTGAAGATTTTGAAGAGTAGTAGCATTAGATCTTCTCTAAATTTCTTGTAGGATTCAACAGTGAAACTATCAGGGCCTGGACTTTTCTTGTTAGTAGGTTTTAAACTACATTTTCAATTTCACTGACTGTCATTAGATTAATTAAAAATTTTATATTGCCAAGATTCACATTTGGTAATTCATATATATCTACGACTCTTTCCATTTCTCCTGTGTTTTCCATCTTATTAGAGTACAGTTTCTCCAACTAGATATCAATGATCTGCTGGATTTCTACAGGATCCATTGTGATTTTACCCCTTTCATTCCTAGTCACATGAATGTGAATCTTGTCTTTCCATTTTTTATAAGGTTGCCCCCTGTATCTCTTAAATTTCCCCCTCCTCAGAGGGTAAAATCACCCAATTAAGGGGAAACTCATTGCATACAAGCTCCTGGTTTATGTTGGGTTGTGTTATATAACTGTAGACCTTGCTTCTGTGGTTAATAGTTACCACAATTTGCCAGTTTCTAGAGTGTGCTTGAGGCTATTGATATTTCTGATTATACTGTTTTAGCCAAGATATCCTACCTGTTATAATTAGTTGTTCTCCCTTGTATGATGACACTGAGATTGACTGGGGCCACAACCACCACTATAGTCAAGTATCAAAGGACTGGGTGCTGAGCCAAATAAATGGCAACTTCTGATCCTTAATAAATTGGGAAGCAGAATCTTGAGACAGACACAAAGACCAAGAATCACATACACCCAGAAGACATCTCTGAGAAATGGACATTTCCATTGATACTAATGACAAAGATTTCTACCATAAGAAATTTACAAGCATCAATACAGCAAACAAAATAAAATTTAAAAAACAAAAAATGACAAGACACAGAAGCAAAATACAATGCCAGACCTCCAGTCCACCTTGGACAAGTCCAGGAGATGCTGAGATAGAGGAAATCAGAAGTCACATAACTGATTTTTCTGTGATGTTAGAAGCAGAAGTAAGAAAACAGATATGTGAGGTTATAAAGAAAATAATCTCTCAGGTAAAAAAAGAAATGTTGATCAAAATTAAAGACATGCTCAATGAATCTAGAGTAGATACAGATAAAAATAAAAATACAGGAGCTTAGAAAAATGATGGAAACTATGAATGCCCAACATAGGAAAGAAATGGAATTCATGAAACAGATTCAAACAGATATCCAGGAGACTAGAAATTCCACTGAAAGTATATGTAATAAATTAACTGAATGTGAGGACAGAATTTCTGAATTAGAAGACAGGAATGCAATTAACAACCATGAGGAGAAAGCTATCTTAAAAATGTCAAGGGACCATGAAAAATCAATCCAATAATTGCAAGATGATGCAAAGAAGAACAATATTAGACTGACTGGGGTCAATGAGAGAGTTGGAGATCATGCAAATGCCATTCCAAGCCTGTTCAAAGAAGTGTTGCCAGAAAACTTCCCAAAGATGGGAAAAGAATTTGACATGCAAATAAGTGAGACTATAGAACTCCAACAAGCTATGACCAAAATAAATCTACACCGAGGCATATAGTTATCAAAATCCCAGAAATCCAGCACAAAAGTAGAATATTAAATGCTATTAGAGAAAAAAACAAATCACCTACAAAGGAAAGTCCATCAGAATCACAGCAGACTTCTCAGCACAGACCCTTAAATCCAGAAAAGCTTGAAGTGAAGTATTCCAGGTTCTAAAACAAAACAACCTCCAACCCAGATTGAAGTCCCTGCAAAATTATCTTTCAAATTAAATGGAGAAATAAGATACTTCCATGAAAAAGAACAACTGAAAAAATTCATGACCACTAAACCAGCTCTACAAAATGCCCTGAAGGATATTTAGAAAGAGATAATGAAGACAGCCCCAAGAACACCAACAGAAAGAAGGGTATGTGGGGAAAAAATGAAAACCAAGATCTGTCATGTAAAGTTATAAGATCCAATGATGAATGTAACTGTACTGTATACCTAAAAAGTACCAATAAACTCAATGAAAAAAAAAAAAAGCCACCAGGCAGGGCAAGCAACTAAACAGAGGAAAAAAACAGGAAACCAAAAGCAGGAAAATAACATGACAAGAATAAACCAATACATTTAAGTTATAGCCATCAACATAAACACGCTCAACTAACCAATCAAAAGAAACAGACTGGCAGAATGAATCAAGAAGTAAGATCCAATAATTTGCTGCATACAGGAAACACCTTTAACTCAAAAACAAATTCATAGACTGAAAGTCAAAGAATGGAAAACGTGCAGGCAGCTGGAAAAAAAATAGGAGTAGCTATCGTATTTGCAGACAAAGTAGAATTCAAACCACGACTGATCAAGAGAGACAAAGATGGTCACTACATTCTTGTAAAGGGAATAATCCAAGAGGATGAGATAACAATCATATATATCATATATATGAATATATATATATATATGCCCCAAATAGCAGTGCACCCAACTATGTAGAACAAATATTAACAGACATGAAAAATCAAATAAGAACTAATACAATTGCAATGGGGAACCCCAGTACCCCATTGTCACAAATAGACAAATCAACTAGATGGAAAATCAACAACAAAATATTAGAACTGAACCAAACCTTTGAACAATGGACTTAACAGATGTCTACTGAATGTTCCACCCCACAACGCCAACATACACATTCTTCTCAGCTGCACATAGGATGTTCTCCAAATAAACCACATGCTAGCCCATAGAACATACTTCAGTAAATGCAAAGGAATTGAAATCATCCAATGCCTATTATGTGATCATAGTGCAATGAAATTGGAAATTGATGGTAAAAGAAACCACAAAAATTGCAGAAACACCTGGAATCCTGAACAACCAATGGGGCACAGATGAGATTAAAGAAGAAATTAAACAGTATATACAATTAAATGATGATGCTGATACAACATACTGAAACCGATGGGATGCAATAAAAGTAGTCCTAAGAGGAAAATTTATAGTAATAAATTCTCTCATCAGAAAAAAATGAATGAGCTCAAATAAACAACCTAATGTTGCATCTCAAACATCTAGAGAAAGAAGAACAAATCAAACCCAACACTTGTACAAGGCAGGAAATTATAAAGATCAGAGCAGAAAAGGCACTTGAGACTAAGAAAACAATACAAAGAATCAATGAATCAGAGTTGGTTCTTTGAAAGATTAAATTAAATTGGCAAACTTTTAGATTAATGTATTTTAGATTTTAAAAGAGTTTTTTTTAAATCAGAGGAAATATAGCACTAAAAGGAAATGGGATTCATGAAGTACTAGCAGGCCTAAAAATAAAAGTGGTTCTATAATTATGAAAATAATTAATGAAGAAAAAACGGTCCAAGAAATCATGATAGCAGCTTAGAGTGTCTTCCATAAGATCATTTTTTATGAAGCATGTGAATAAAAACTAAAGGATGATTACATTTCTAAAGACTCAGGAGAAAAGGAGAAAAATGGAAGAGGAACAATAAAACCCACTCAAAAGTAGCCAGAGGGGTCTTGCACAGGACAGAAGTGAACTGGGCCTGGTGAAAACCACAAAGACCAAAAAAAAAAGAGGGGGTGAAAATAAAAGGGATAATGTCTGAGTTTGGGGAAGATGGTGCCATTTCATCAGGTGACATAAAACAAATTGCCTTTATTTTGCAATTATCTTCACCAAAGCAGTAGTCATCAAACAGGAAGGGTAAGAATAGACATAATAAGGGACAACCAAAGAGTGAGCATGTGGTGATGACAGGCAAATTGTATCTTGGCTCAATAAATGTACTCAGGAGAATTTGCAAATTCAACTGTCAATAATTGTCAATAATTACACTTTCAATACTTTTTGAAAAATTCTGTAGAACCACAGAAATCATCAAGGTAAAACAGGCAAAATTTTAATCTTTTTTTTTTCTCATTGAGTTTATTGGTACTTTTTAGGTATACAGTACAGTTACATTCATTATTGGGATCTTGTACCTCTACATGCCAGGTCTTGGTTCTCATTTTTTCCCCTTACCCCTGCCCTCCCTCTACCCCCTCCACCCCGCCCTATTTACAAATACTTTTTTTCCACTTTTTTCGTTTAAAATAGAAAAAACTTCTAAGTATATCTTGACACTGACGTCCAACTAAATTCTCTAACGATAATTAAATAGATGGTCAGCAGGTACTTTGAGAGAAAAACATTTATCACTAGAAGCCAAAATGGGTTCACTAAGAAAACATTAGGCCAAATAAATCTCATTTATTTCCTAACAGAGTAACTTCATGGTTAATTAGAAAGTGCTGGAGGCATGCTTATGAGATCTGGCAATAAAGATTTTGAAAATTATTTTACATTTAGTCTAAAAAAAGACTTGGGGGAGAAACTATCTTCAAGTGTTTCCAAGACAGTTATAAGAGGTTAAAACCATTGTGCACTTGTACACTCTCCAAATCTCAGCTCAGAGGACCTTGAAGAGGCTCTCTCTGCTCTCCTAGTGCAGATGTGCATACAGCATCCACCCTTCCACTATTGTAGTGTGTGTCAGAATGTGTTGCAATTACGCATTTAGTATCCTGCCGTAGACTATAAGATCACGGGGTCTAGAACCAAGTCAAGGGCCTAATATCACACCCCATACATGGAGGGTGCTCTATTAGTAATTACCAGTAGAGTGAATGATTAAATATAAAATTTAAAAATTGTTATTGAAATGTAGTTTTCACCTCAGTCTATAAGAGAACATTTTTAGAATTAGGAATTTTTTTTAATTCCTTCAAAAATCATAAATTCCTCACTTTGAAAGTATGCAAGAACACGACCATCCATATCGTGTTTTATACAGTGGGAAGAAAGTCAAGTAGATGACCTTTAAACTCCCTTCTAACTCTAACCCCTATCCACAACACCTTCTGTTGTAAGATAGGGTCAGTCCTCAGGAAAAACCAAGACCCACGGCCTCAACATTCCAAATGCAAAATATTTATGCTAAACAGTGAGCTATAAAAGCTAACTTTATTCTTGTGAGTGTGTGTGTGTGTGTGTATGTGTATGTGCATGTGTGTGCCCTGTCTTGCCCAAAAGGGAGCTTTTCCAAACTGATAATTAATAAATGTTGATAAATAAATGGCTACAATAAATATAGACTGCTTCTGAAATTTTTGTAAAAGGTAGGATATTCAGTTCAACTATCCTGTTTCACAGGAAGAAACACAGTCCCAAAGGTTAAGATGATTTCTCAAAGGCCACCAAGATATTTGGGACAGAGCCAAGACTTTATTCAGTTTAAAGTCATTTCTGCCATTCTTGGTTGCCTTGAGGACTCTTTTTTTTCAATCATTTAATAATAAATGAGTAATATATTTCCTTTAACTTGTTTTCTCTCTCTCTTCCTCTCTCTCTCTCTCTCTCTCTCTCTCTCTCTCATTGAGTTTATTGGTACTTATTAGGTATACAGTGCAGTTACATTCATTATTGGGATCTTATACCTTTACATGACAGGTTTTGGTTCTCATTTTTTCCCCATTACCCTGCTTTGCAGAAACATTTGAAGACAAGGAACCCCAAGTCTCAGGACAGATGGAACATTTTGGGACATTGTAAGCATCTCTACAGTCAGCAACCAAAGATCCTGTAGCTCCGAGGAGGGTGTCAGACAGAACCAGAAGAGACTGGACACCAAGCCAGAGGGAATGGAAGTAGTCTTACCCCATTCACTGCATGTCCCTCATTGCACTTCCCAAAGAAGACACAGAAAGACAAACTCATAATAACATAGCATTTGAAGGCAGCAGGTGATCCAAGGATATAGCCCTAATTCTACTTAAAGAATGGAGCTGACCCATTAAAATTTACGCTGTGACTCTACAACATAATGGAAAGGGGGCAGCTTGCTGTCACTCAGTTGCCTTAGTAAAACAGAATACAAATGTAGATGGTAGTAATGGAAGTTTGGGGCCTGATATTCTGCATTTCTGCTAGAGATAGATAGAGAGAGGGGTGGGAAAGAGAGAGCAACGGAGAAGAGAGCGATGACGATGATGATGACATACATGGGCGATAAAGTGTGTGTGTGTATAAAATAAATCCAAATGACATTTGGGGGCCTCTCTTATTTATATCAGTGGTCTATATTAATCTAGATCACCTTGAAATCACCAAATATCATGAGACTACATTCTACAGTGATAATTCATAGATCTAGAATCAGCAGAAACATTTTTCTCAGCAGTGATTCTAGGATAAGAAGCTCTTCATTTTGTCCAGCTATTTGATGAAATGGCAATTAACACGCTGTATTGCTCAGAGGGCGCCACGGCACAGACGCCACTTTGATGACACACGTACTGCAGTGCGTAACCTCTATCCTCAAGGAGGCCATAACCAAGTCCCGAGTCCTCTGCTACTTACTCCATTAGAAGTATGTGTGGTCCAACAGGAGTCCCAGTGACAGGAGACGATGCCGGATGCGAGACTTTAGGTAAAAATGAAGGCAGAAAGCTGGACAAGGGTAGGTGACATTCAGACAAGGGGAGCAGCAGGTACACGGTGGCTTGTAGCCTGGTGAGCTGAAGTTTGTAGTCCATGTGATGAGGGGCTTCCCCTGCTCTGCTCCTTTTGACAGACTGGGGCAAAAGACAAGGGCATCTCGCTCCTCCCATCGTCGTGGAACCTGCCTCCTTTGGGCTCTCCCTAACTCTCCAGTAGTACAATAACTTCCTGTCCCCTTCCACCATTCTTTCTTGCCACTCCTTTCTGTTCATCCTTCACGTTCCAAGGGGTTTAGCTTTCCAAAACACAAATCTGATTATATCCTTCCCCGATTTCATGTTGGCCTGTGAGATAAAATCCAGACTTTTTAGTGCAATGCATAAACATTTCACATTCTCACCCCTTGCCTTTCTAACATCATCTCCTCACGACTTCAAGGCAGTAAAATCATTATCCACCATGCTTTCATGCGCCTTGGCCCCTGACACCTCAGACCCTTGTACCTAGCCTTCCTTTTGCTTCAAGTGCCTGTTCCTGGACAGAGATCCAACTCATCTTTTGAGCCAATCTTTGGTAAAGCCTTTTGTCACACATCAACAAAGTTATTCCTCCATCTTCCATTATCCATTGCACAGATCTCTACTATACCAATTTGCACATTGTATAGAGTCTGTACATAACTTCCTCACCCAAGAGAGTAAATATACTTTAGTATTCTTTGATTTACTATTACCTTTCACAATTATTCAATGTCTGACAAAACAGAAAGAAAAAAAAATTTCTGGAAGTTGCTAAACGAATAAACCAACAACAACTTCCTCATGCTAAAATTGAAAATTCCTGTTAATTTGGCCTTTCATTTAGGCCTATCATCACCTTATGTCTGAACAGGAAAACATATTTCTTCACTCCCCTTTGATTTACACCTCTTGTAGGCCCTGCCTCACCTGTCAACTTCCTGTTTTTCCAGACCACAGTCTCCGAAGCAACAGACAGGTTTCCAGTGCTGTGAGAACCTAGAATGGTATGTAAACAGTTACAAACATCTTTATTAGAAATAACCTATGCAGGTTTTATACATCTGATGAACTTCATGCATGAAAATGAAGGTTGTTGATTGGAAGGCATGTTTTGCAAGCCTTCCACAAACACACAAAACAAGTACTTTTAGAGAAGGGCCTGGAGGTAAAGTCTTCGTGTCCGAAAATTAGCAAGCATGTGGAAAGAGGAGAGCCATGAATCCTCTGTGGGCAGTCATTTGCTGGAGGGAGGGAAGGGACTGGACGTCTGTTCGTTTCAAAGGGAAACAGCAGGGCGACACCACTCTGGACTATAGTTTATTCCCCTCTTCTGTTACGTGAACTGTAACTCTCCACTATCCAAAAGGAGAGATGGGGATCATCTATGTGCAGTTCTTGTCTCAGATTTTAACTCTAAAATTCAAACTCTAATCTCAAAAAGTTCATTCCCAGAATGTGAAAAGACTCTTTGAAACACAAATTTCAAAACAGCAAAGTTTTTGTAAAAGGTAGATTCAATATTTGGAAAAAATAAATGTATGTGTGTGTGTTTGCGTGAAGTGGAAATTAATGTACTATTTGAAAGTAATCAGTCTTTTCACAACTGTTTCATGGTCATTGATTTCCTGTTGATGTTGGTTAATTAGCTAAGCATGAATTATATATGTATGTTTTAAGTAAGTATATACACATATTAAAGGATTTTTTCTCTTTATTTCATTGTGAAGCAAATCATTTGATGTGGCTCTGCATAAATCTCTAATACACATCAAAAAACAATCAACAAACTCTTTGAGCACATCTAGCAGGATCATTTAGATGGTTTTTAATCACGATTATGAAAGCGTAATTAGGTGGTTTCATGTTTGTTGTTGAGTATATGTAAGGGAAAATGATTCTCCAAATAGAAAATGTGGGTAATATTACAAGAAAACCACAAGAGAACTGTGCACAGGAGATGCAAGTGTGCACACACGCACGCACACACACACACACACACACCACTGGCCATTTTCTTCAGCTCACCGGCAGTTCTCACATTTTAAAAAAACATCATTTTTCTCAAGATGTCAAGAGAAATCTTATTCAATAAACTGCTTATCTACAAGTAAGGTTTGAAACCCACCCCCTCCCGTTAATGTCACCATAAACTTTAGCTGTTGCCTGCAGTTTCCAACACATTTTCCTGTGAGGGGAGGGCCCGGCAGAAAGGAGCAGGAAGGCTTACCGGTACACAAGCAGGTCGTGTGTCATTAGTGACCCCTGGGAGTCGGCACAGCCGCAGATCTGCACAGCTAAATGATCATGCACTCGTGGCCTTTTCTAATCCATTTGAAATAAATCTGATATTTATCTGTCTCCAATCACCCAGTCTGTACGTTCTCACACAGGAGGATGAATCGCACTGCAAACCGCTGTCTCATGCCAAGCTACCCAGGCATCCCTGGCTGTGGCCAGAAAAGATGACAAAAAGGGCTCTGGAGCCTGTGTTCCCCAATTCCCTGCTCAGTCTCCCCAAGCCACACTTCAGTGATTCCCCCTCTGCATCCAGGAGACTACTGGTCCTATTAGGAAAACCCATCCTTCCTAGTCCATCTCAGAAATCGTGTAAAAAGCCTGGGATTGTGCTTGGAAGTCATTTAGTCACCAGCAAGATGGCCCCTTTTGTTGGAAAATTCAAAGAGTTGCATCACCAGGACTTTAACAAAGCCACAATTAGAGTGACTTTCTTCCAGCACCATGTGTAATCTGTTTTACCACGAAAATACAAAGTTGCTGTCCATGCACACAATTTTAGCATTTCTGGATTTTGTGCCATCTTACTTACAAGAAACTCCCAGCTGTTATAATTTGTCTCATCCATCGCTCTCTTGTAGAACTAGCCTTTGTTCCTTTTTTTCAGTGCCAGGGACTTGCTGGGTTTCACCTGATGTGATTTGTCCAGGCATTAATAATGCATCTTCAAGATGCAAGATGCATGAATTCCTTTAGTAACAGATCTGCTGGCAGAGGGCTGTATTGTACTGTACAGCTTTGTGGCAAAAAGGGAAGGCAAGGGGACAAAAGGAAGGTCACCAGCCCCCGGAGTGAGGATATATTGGTTGTTTCCGAGAGTCAATCCACCAGCTTGTGGTAAAAGCCTGGGTTTGAAGAGGATAATGAATATTAGACTAACAATATCTTTTAAAAAAATAAAAAGCATTTGCAATGCATCCCCAGTGATGAACATGAGCTACACACACAGGCACAGTTCAAAGTCCCTAGTAACTGGCCATCTTATATCTTACTTGGGGCACACCAGGGAGTATTTCCTATTCTTGGTCATTATGCCTCCTTCAGACCTTGGGCCACACACTGGCTGCTTCCCGGTGACCTTATGCGATTGTTGTTATTGATGCCCGTATGCATTTGTTATTGACTTGCGTTTGTGAAGAGCCTGAATTTTCCAGCTGCTTTGTAATCATTAACAAGTAACTTCTCATAATCATCCTGAAAAGTAGGGCAGAGTTCTTTTCTTCATGTTATAGCTAAGGGAAGAGAAGTGCAGAGAGGTTGCGATGTGCAAAGTTCACAGGGAGTGTGCATTTCCAAATTGGAATAAAGACAACTTTCGAGGGCCAGCCTAGCTCCACAAGCAAGTAGCAACCTCTGAGGTGGTCGTGTGAACAAGTGGGGGCAGAATGTGAGGCCCAGTGAGAAATAATCAGGCTGCTGAGCGGATGCAGTTATCAACCCTGCAGAAAAGTGATCCTGGCTCAGGTGATCCAGTATTTGAACTCAAGGCTAGGAACACCACCTGCCTCCATCACCTTAGATTTTCTTTTAAAATGATGCATTTACTATGAAATGTTGCAAACAAGAAGTTCAGCCATGGAAACAGTAGCTTATGCAGATGATCATTTAACTTCCTGTTTCTATGAGCGCTTCTGACAAGATGTATCAATATACAACCAAACCACACTCTCTGTGTGGTCATTACAGGGAGTTCACCTGCCTCCTACTCCCACTCTCACCACTGCCACCAACCCCCCCCACCTCAAAAAAAAATCTCATTTAATCAATAACATTTGCTTTCAGGGCAGCTCTCCTTTACTGCTGTTCCATCTCTGTCTAGGTTACCATAGCAACTATTCTCAGAGCAGTGTGATACTCAGTTTATACATTTCAGCCCTGTCACATGACTGACTACCTGCTTTTACTTTAATCATTGCTGGAGGGAGCACTCAAAAAGTGGCTGCTTCCTGCTTCCTGTTGCAGCCCACTAAACTGCCCTCATGTTTTACATTTCCTCCCTCGACCTCAAAAGCGTGCTAATTGTTCTGACTTCCCAGGCAGAGGAGAAGGAAGGCTGCATGCAGCACGGAGAGTGAGCATACCCAAACCATTACAACAGCAGAACCTTCCAGGCCCCACAGCTAAGTTCTTCCTTTCCCTATAGAGATGCTCTCAGATTACAGGTCCTCTTTTTAAGGTCTCAACTGCAGAGGAAAAAAATGTGTTCGGCTTCATCCCAGCCTGAAATCCATCTTCCCGTGACCTCCAAACACTCATCTTCACCCCGTAGCCATTTTGTGGCCCCTGCAAGGGAGCTTGGGACTCTCTGGAGCCTCCCTCATTGCAGTTTAGAGGGGTCTGTTTAAATCACATTATAAACATAATGAAACACTGCTAATGAAGCACAGATGTCCTATCAGATTTGGAGCTCTAGGTCCCCGTAAAAGCCCAGTAAAAATAAATGAAAGGAGCCTGTATCCATGGAAATGGGCAGCTCACAGACTAATCCTTCCCCTCGCCATTTATGAGTCCATTACCATCTCTAATTCCAAAGCTTCTGAAAGCAGTTGTGGCTTCTGGGTCATTCATTTCCTGGAAAGTCATGGTGGGCTGGGGTTGAACACCCTTGGCCCATCCCCTTCCTTCAGAGACATGGGGAAGGGAAGAACACAAGCTCTGGTTGCTTTTTTTTCTTTTTCAGATATTGGGATGGATCAAGAGTCTCCTGTCCTCCCAGGACCTAGCAGTTGGCTTTCCGTGACTGGGCTTCCCTGTCTGTTGGGAATAGCAACAGGGAATTGGACCTAGAGTGCTCTGGTCCTAAAGAGCTCTCTGCCACAGCACTGACTATGGCCTGAGATCCTTCTTCCATGACATTAAGACATTAATCTCACCAAGGGGAAACACTTTCAGCTATTACTAACGCGGCTACTTGGATCTGAAAAGGTCATAAAGGACAGTCCAAAAAAGGAGAGGGTTAATTTTAGTGGGAAAGATGGTTAGAGAGATGCCACAGCTCCAGGCCCTCCCTGGAGTTGAGGTGTTGGGAAGGGTACCAGACAGAGCTGGGAGCTGCAGGGGGACATCAGCTGCCCAGTGGTGGAGGGTCCAAAAGAAGAAAACAAGCTTATAGAAAGAGGAGGAAAGAAGCATAGTGAGTCTCCAAATACAAGTCCTGCCTCCCTCTCGGATTCAGCTGGATGATAATAGCTAAGTGGCTTCGTTGGGATATAGAACAAGGGATCATGGGCCCTCCCCACCCACCCGAAACCTGCTTCCTCTTCTAGTTTTTCTAGTTCATTCTCATTCTTAGATACATGCTTCTAGAAATAAGCAGTTTGTGTTGGAGCCAATGTGGTTCTCTCAGGGAGATCCTCCAGGGAAACTGTTTTATTTTGAGATACAATTTTTGAATTCTTAAATCTCAAAGATGTCTTCTGAAGAGAAAGAGTACATGTTCACCACTTAAAAGTCAATATCTGAGTGTCAAAATTACTGCGAAATAAGTCCTTGAAGAGACTGGCTAGAGTCCTTTGTCACATAGTCAGTCCTCAACCCTAAGGATGAGAAACAGATGAGGAAACTGAGACAGAAGGCCAGAGAGAAACTTTTCCTTAGGTCTATGCATTAGTGGAAGCAACAGAATTGAGGCTTCTAACAATTCATTCAGACCTCAAGTAAGGAAACATTACAAGCTCTAAGCATTATTTTCAAAACATTCAATTTTGTCCATTTTCATAGCTGAAAATGAATGCTTTGTAAAAATCATCCAAGAAATTAAAGCTTAGGCTTGTGATTATTACAGTGATTTGTCAGCGCTGGTGTATGATTTTTGGAAGAGTACCAGCTGTATTAACAAGAGGATTAGGGTACAGTTCATTTTTCATTTGCCTAATATAGATATTTTTGCCTTGCCAAAGAAAGAGCTAAAAAGAAGTGATAAAACATCAGAGATGGAGAAACATAACTGACCTCAGCAAACATGATTTAAACCTTTCTCTGCCCACTAACATGGGAGATTTTTACCACTGATTTATGTGAAGGGCTGTCAGAACTGTCAGAAACAGAAACAATCCTGAAAAACAAAAACAGAAAAAGAAGGAAAAGTTATGTGGCCAGCTAAGACCATTTACCTGTCTCTACCACCGGACTCAAGGTATATATGGAAGGAAATATGTCATAAAAACTAAACACAGTGACCTACATGATGACAAGGAAGGTGCTAAATGACCAACTGCCTCTAATGACAAAACAGGACATGTGCTTCCTGGATCCACAACCTGTGGCCTCAAAACTCCCTTCTCCCACTGAGGATGAAGTAGCTGGAGTGGCGCAGTCCCCTGACCTGAGGGACACAGTGGCTGGACAGATGCTGATACCCTTCCACCGTTGTGTGCTGTTCTTGGCAGCCACCAGCTCTTCTTCCTGGGCTTTTTATTGAACCTGTCCCTGTCACGCCCAGTAACACGATTTAGACAGAGTAAGTTAGTCCACATTCATAGAACACCTCCCCTGTTTAAGAGGCTTTAAACAAGACAATCTTCTTTGGACACTTCCAAAAATGAAAGATTGAAGTGTTTGAAATCCTTTAACGCAAATTTAAGTAAGTGTTGATCCTATAAAACTGAAAGATTTCTGATACTTGACAGAGTGGGTTCTTGGAAGTAAAGGAGTTGAGCATTTCAGGCTTCACAGGAGTGAGAGTCAGCTTTTACGGATGGCTGCAGCCAGAGGGCAGGTGTGTGTCATGAAGATGGAATCAGGGGAGCCCTGGAACCCACAGCTTTCCATCACAGTCTTGACCCCAGTAACTCACCAAAGTTAGCAACAGTTGGGAGGCCCATCTTCTCTTCACTGTCTCTGAGGTGTATATATTGGTGCTTTGGAATATAACTATTAATCATTTTTCTGATGCTAAGACAAAATATCTGAGAAAACCAATGCACAAAGAGAAAAAGTTTATTTTGGTTCATTGACTCAGAA
Source organism: Fukomys damarensis (assembly GCF_012274545.1). Lineage (NCBI taxonomy): Eukaryota > Metazoa > Chordata > Mammalia > Rodentia > Bathyergidae > Fukomys > Fukomys damarensis. The sequence continues at coordinate 56,242,002 of NW_022900942.1, read as the reverse complement.
GTTTCATACCACGGTCATTGCCGCATTGCTTTTGGGCTGTGGCACCATAGCAGGAGTGTAGAGCCAGGGAAAACTGTTCACCTCATGGCTGCAGAGAAACAGAGAGAAAAGAAGGGGCCAAGGCCCCAGGATCAGGTCAAGGGCATGCCACCAATGACCTAACTTCCTCCCACATCTCAGTAAAGCCACAGATGAGCCACCAGGGCCTTGGCCACATCTTGGGCCAAGAGCTCTGTATCTTAATATGGACAGAGGATGGAATTTCATTCTATAGACAAAGTATGCTTTAACCATTTCTGACATCTTTTCCCTACGAATGTCTTCATAATCCTATAGGGTAAAGAAAGTATTTTACACACAAGTTGCCAGAGTTGAGAGAGATTTGATGACCCCAAAGAAAGCTGAGAGAGATTTGGTCTAGAATCCAACTTGGCCTATGTGTGATCACTGTTCTTTACTTTCTGCTGCCACATTTTCAAAAATTACATATTCAAATCATAATCCGCTTTTACATTTTGACCCAGTGTCCCTGCTTCTAGAAAAATACAACTAATATAATCAAGTAAAATAGCAAATTCCACAAAACTCTATGTTGAAAACATGGTGTTTGTTCTTGGATTATAAGTAAAAAGCAGGCCAGGGAGATCAGTGGTTCCACCACCTACCTTGCAAGTGTAAGGCCCCAAGTTTGATTCCTGGTACCAAAAAAGAAAAAAAAAAAAAAGAAAA
>NW_022900942.1:56228639-56241164 GCF_012274545.1 Fukomys damarensis | reverse complement strand
ATTCCTGGAAAAAAAAAAAAAAAAAAAAAAAAAAAAAGAAGTAAAAAGCTATTCCTTGCTTTATTAAAAAGTTGTGAATAAAAATTTAAATCAAGTGATTTAATACTCAGTTGAATAGTTTAATCTGTATCATTGTATAACCAAATGAGTCCTGGACTAGGGACTCTGTTTTAGTTGAAGTTCTACTACTATGTGATCTCCAGGTACCAATATCCTCCCTTGTAAAATAAAACAACAAACCTCATTTGTTTGTAAGGTAGCTTTCTTCAAGTCCTGTTTTTCTGAATCAAAAATATGTCTTTTGTGACATTATGTTTTCTTTACAAATGCGATCTTAATATTAACTACTTTGTTTTCCACTAAGAAAAGTCAGCAGTGTTTTCTTCTCTGCACCCACCCAAGAGCTCTCTGTGGAGCAAGGAGAGGTGGTCAGGATCAAGCAGAGGCTGAAGGCCTGCAGCACTAATCTGCTCTGAAGATCCCCGGGCCAGAGCAGCATGACAGAGGAACAGATGCCTAAAAGTGAGTGGAAATTTTTCCAGATGCCAAAGGAGAGTCCCTAATTCCTTTCCCGAGGAGGCCAGAAGAAATTTTTTGTTTGCAGACAGGTGACCTCTGGCCTCTATTTTTAAACCCAGTACATCTATGTTTTAGATACCTACTTATATCTGTCTTGGGGAATTAGGTGGTATCTTAACCATTTTTATATCCACTCCCCCTCCTGAGTCTCCTCTCTTTCCCTATCCCCCAATTCCCTCCCCAGCTCCACAAAATCGGCTTCCCTATTTCCTATCGTCTCATTTATTTTACTCAAAAATATTTATATTTATATTTGGGGTGTCTTATCTAAGAGAAATCATTCAGTGAACTCTGGGCTCCTACAAACACTCCTCTCCAGCTGGAGAGGCACCTACACACAGGGAGCTGCTGACACAGAGAGGCCCTGCTCAGCTTTGCACCACAAGAAGAATTTTCCCAACACAGAGAGCCCAGAACTCACTTATGCCCACCACCTACCACAGCACAGGAATTGTTGTGGTTTAGATCAAAATGTTCCCTAAAAGCTTCATGTATTTGGATAGTGATTGCATCACGGATGTGCTGTTTGAATCTGTTGACTGTGCTGTTAGAAGGCGGAGACAGGTGGGAGGCAGTTCACTGGAGGCGTGACCCGGAAGTGTTTATCTCCCTCCCTGACTCTTCCCTTCAGTCTCAGTTTCCTGACTGCCATGACATGAGCAGCTTTCCTCCGCCAGACCTTCGACCATGTCCTTCCTGCCTTGGAGCCAGCTGACCATGGGCTGAACACATGACCCAAAATAAATATCTCCTCCTTCAAATTATGGATTTCAGGTATTATATCCCAGCAATGAGAAAGTGACTAAGACGGAAATAATAAGGGAAATAACAAAGAGTGTTTGAGGGCCGGGATTTAGCTCAGTGGTTCTGCCACCTGCCTTGCAAGCTCAAGGACCTGAGTTCGATCCCCAGTGCCCCCCCCCAAAAAAAAACGTACACAAAGAGTGTTTGAATTTCTGTGCATTCAAAAGTGCTGTCTGGGGCCGGGGATTTAGCTCAGCGGTTCAGTGGCCTGCCTTGCAAGCACAAGGACCCGAGTTCAATCCCCGGCACCAAAAAAAAACAAAAACAAAAAGTGCTGTCTGAGTAGGAGGAGGAGGAAGAGGATGATGATGATGGCAGCACACTTCATGGCAATACAGACAGTAACCAATATCTCTATGACCAATCAAGTAAATACTTTTTATGCAGAACTGCTAAAATATATTTGGCAGAACTTTTTTCTCTCTTCTCATGTTTGCTATCATGAATTCCTTCTGACCACTGCCTTAAGACTATTCCTTAAAACAATTCTAAATGAGCTATCTTGCTCACTTCATTCATATGATAATATTCCCAATGAGTTTGTCTATCCCCCCTATATGCCAGGAACTATGGTAAGAATGAGAGAAAAAAGAGAAAAAGACACAGTGTCAATTCCTCACAAATCTTGCTGTATAGAAAGGCAACTGACCTCAGCAGCAACGCAAGTGCTACAATAAAAAGTCTACAAAGCAGAGAGGTAGCTCAGAAGAGGATGTGGATGGGGATCCATTTGAGGAGAGAAAAAGAAAAGGCAAGTTGTCATTTAAAACATAAAAGAACTTTCCCAGTAAATGCCTTTAAGAATGAAATCAATAATTATAAAGGAAAGACCCTTAAAGTAATAGGAACCTGTAAATACTCAGCTGTCATAGTCTGACACCTGTGGACAGGGCCAGGTTCTCATGAGATATGTTACCAGGTGGGTTGGAGATGCTGATGGAAAATGAAATGCGGTCACTCTGCTATATTTGCATAGGAAAATCTATCTTTTCTGCGAGAAACATACTTTCTTGGTGACAGTTGGAAGTTGGCAGAATATTTTAAAGCTTCCTGTGATATGTGTAGAGAAGGCTGGCAGGGGGCTGTGATGCCTGAGGGACTCTACAAAGGAAACCGTACTGATAAATACAGAGGTGTTCCTGTGGCTAAACTCACACCCGGTCTTAAGCACACAGCTGAGTGTTCCACACCCGCATATTGGTACCACAGCAACAGCACCAAGTATGCTCCAAGTCGCATACTGTTGCTGCTCAGGCTGGCCCAGGGTTTCCGGCAATGCGTTGGGAAAGCTCTGCTGTCGGGGCTTCACCCTTCTCATCCCAGTTCAGATGCCATGAAGGTGACCACCATGATCGTTCTTACTGTGTTAGTCAACTTTTCTGTCGAGGGACAAAACTCTGACAAGAACAACTTAAAGAAGGAAATGTTTATTTCGGCTCATTGTTTTAGAGGGGTCAGTCCATAGTCAGCTGGCTCCACTGCTTTTAAGCCTGTGGTAAGGCAGGAACATCACTGCAGCAGGGTGTCACAAAAGAAAGCGTCTCACTTCATGTGGTGATCTTGTTTATTGTTTACTTTAGTTACAGCAGTTTTCCAGCTGATCCTTTTAGATTTCTGGATAGATAATCACATCATATAAAATTACAGTTTCATCTCTTTCCATTCTCTTTTCTCAGTCTCATTTCCAGTTGCATTTCTGTTCTGTGACTTCTGTCTAGACCATGAGCATGGGTATGATGGTCTCACTGGGTGGCAGGATTTCTTGTCCTTTCTTTGAATTAAGTGGAGTAGCTTTTGGTTTCCTCTACTTAACTCATTTTGGTAGTGTACAAATAGATTTTTAGATTTACTATGACTTAGTGAGATCACCACATCTAAGATCAATACACAAAAACAACTGGCATCTTCATTTATTAACAATGTGTCCTTATAATTTAATAAACAAAATTTAATAAACAAAAGATTTCATCATGATAAACTGGCCACAATGGCACATGCCTGTACTCTCAGCACTCTGGGAAACTGAGATAAGGTGGAACACAGTTCAAGCTTAATTTGGTCAACTTAGTGATGTAGTGAGAACTTGACTCAAAATAAAAAATTTTTTAAATGGCTGCAGATGCAGTTCAATGCAAAGGCCCTGATGTCAACCTTTAGTATCAACAAACAAACAAAACAAAAAAACCTTACCATAATAACAGGAAAATTCTACAATTAAATCTAATAATGAATGTAGTAAAAGATTCGATATAGTATATATAATAGCTGTTCTCAAAATAATTGATACCTTAAAACAAATCAGAATAAACTTGACACAATGATTGTAAATTTAGTATAAGAGAAAAGCTCTTTTTAAAAAAGAAATCTAAGAAAATTTAAGGAAAAGAAATTTTTGTACCTGTTCTTCCAAATATTAAAACTACAATGTAGTTAGGTAAATTAAACTGGTGGGGTATTTGTGCAAAAGTATGCCTCTACATCAACAGAAAGAATAGAAAGGAATAAATGTGAAATTATATGTGTATGTTTATATGTGTGTATTATGTATGTATATAAATGATATGTATTACCTAATATCATATACAAAAATACATGCATTATATATTCATGCAATCACTCAAGAATGCAAAATTGGCACTTACAACATTCTGGAAACAATCAGAAAAGACAGAGTGGTGAGCCAAATACACAAGTTCTGTCTATTTTGAACTTCATAGTCTAGGGCCAGGGATTTAGCTCTGTGCTTCTGCCACCTGCCTCTCCAAGCACAAGGACCTGAGTTCGAAAAAAAAAAAAAAGAGACAGAGAGAGAGAAAAATGAATTTTATAGTCTATTATGTACACAGAAATAAACAGGCAGATCATAGGAAAACCAAAATAATTTGGAGGAAGCACTAGTCTCCCCCCTTCTTGCCATAACAACTTACTACATATTTAGTTGCTTTCACAACACAAATTTGTTATTTCACAATTTTGTGCATCCAACGTCCAACCCAAGTCTCACACAAGAAGGGCTGCATTCCTTTTGTAGAGACTGTAAGGGAAAGACTGTTTCTGTGGGCATTTGAGTTGTTGGCCAAAGCCAGTTGTGTTTGCTTGTGGGACTGTGAACCCCATTTCCTTATTGGCTGACAAAAGAGGGCCACTGTTGGCTTCTTGAGGCCACCTACCTTACCCAGCAAACCCTTCCTTTATTCTCACAGCCAGAAATAGCAGATCAAGTCCCTTTCATAACCTGAATCTCTTATTCTCCTCTGTTCCAGCCAGGGAACACTCACTACTTTTAAGGACTCATATGATTAGAGCAGACCCAGCAGAATAACCCAGAAAATTATATCCAGACCTCTCCCCACCCCATCCATACTTTATTTGTGTGATAATTAGTTCTCTTACCCATGGAAGACAACATATTCATAGGCTTCAGGGATTAGGGCATGGGTATCTTTCTTGAGTAGGGAGCATTATTTTGCATATTGCCAACAATAAAGAGGAGAAAATCCAAAATGGCGACAGGCACAAGGTGGAATGGGAGACGTGCTAGTGTAGATTATATCAGGGAAGTCTTCCCTGAGGAAATAGCACCTGAGCCGTGTGGCACTCATGTGACAGCCAGGAAGAGAACTCCAGGGTTGCACTTAAATATACAGAAAGAAAAGGGCTTGGAAAGCTACATATTCAACCATTCACAGGCTCCCTCTACAGAGAGGAGTAGAATTGAGGGGTGGGAGAAGATGACAACTTTCCTTCATTCATCTATATTTTCCTTCTGAATATTTTACTCATCAATGTTTACATTTTATATTTATAAAAGGCTTGGAAACAGAAAAAAAGGAAAATCATTTTTTTTTCTTGGATCCAATGAAAGCCAGTAGGGATTAACCTTTGGTGAAAATTCCACATATTCTATAGGTGACACACATTTTTAGAAAATAAAAATAAAACCTGTGTGTTGGATGCTATGAAGAAACTTGTATGGGACAGGAGTCATAAATCAATGCCCTTTCTCTTCTGAGTACTTAAGGAGAATATACTTGCCAATTATACATGTTTATACCTCAGCAACCTTGGAAACTTCCTGTGGCTATAACTTCTTTATTTTGTTTCTAAGTCTTAACTTGGTGCTCATTTGCGGAGCTCTGGCCGTGGCTATCTCACATCATTTCGTGTAGTTTTCCAAGGAGGACACTAAAAGCTGCTCTCAGAATGAAGGCAGGCAGAGGAAAAGGCACTCGACGGGGCTCGGTAGTGTAGCAATCTGTCACAGCCAGGACACATTGCTGCTACTCAAGACATGAGCAGGAGATCACAAAGGTACATGCAAGTGCCCACTGGTGAGCTGTGGCGCGACACTGCACGGCACAAAGACAGACAACCAAAGGGCTCTCCCAGAGCACATGGAAGCCAAACCTGGAGCCATCTGCTACACTTCCAAGACCCCAGATACAATTGCAGAAAGTGGCCTTCGCACATTTGTGTGTGCATACGTGTGTGCATATGCATGTTTGCAATCATCAAAAACTTACGACGGCTCTGGGACAAAAATATTCCACTGAAAAGCCAGGAGAAGCAAACAGTGTCTTTAGCTCCAAATTAAGGAGTTCATGTTTCTGTGCTAATCGCATAGATTTATTTTTCCAGGTACCTTGCCTACCAAAGATAAGAATTCTAAGTAATATGTTTACAGTAGTTCAGTAGATTCTTCTCTTTGTATGTCCCTTCATCACCTCGAGAGTGAGAAATACAAAACCAAACACACCACTGTCTGCTCAGAAACACCGTCTCCTCCCTGCCCTTCCGGCCTGAGATAGGAGCCTTGTCTACTTCCCTACCACTCATGTGCTGCTCTTAGAGTCATTCTTAACCCTTACCTTCGGTCAGTCGTCTTCTTCAAATCCCTGAAATATAAACCATACATAAATAAACGTAGCATTTGACTGGCCACCAAAGAGATCTGAGCTGTTTTGTCAATCCCTCCTGTTCATTCCCACTGAGGAGGGTTTTATCCCAGAAGGGTCTCTCCGAATGATTTCCTTGGGAGCTCCCTCTTCCCACTGCCTACTCCTCCGTCCAGTCCCTCTGGATGTCACCAGAGAGTGAGCACAAAGCAGCCACACTATCATCCCAGGACTAAACCGTGCTTCAGAGGCCCTTTCAACTTTGCCCGAGGGCTCAGAGTCAGGCCTTCACAAAGTACCATTTCCTCATTCTGGCCTCCACAGGTTCAGGGCCCCACAGCCTCTTCCTCTTAAGATGAAGACATAATGGAGCCCCATTGTTTTCTGAGCACATGTGTTGAGGCCCTGAGGTTTTAAACTCAGGCTCCCTTGAAGGACTAATTCCCTGCTACTGCCTTCTTTCCTAGGAAACTAGGCAAAATGAAAATGAGAACAAACAGCCTCTTCTTTAAAGCTCAGAAACAAATCCAAGATGAAACCAAACAAAGGTCCCTCATCCAGAGAAGAGCAAGAGCAGTTCAGACCACAGTATCAGTGGCCAGGCCTCAGAGAAAGGAAGACAGAGAAAGAGAATATCCGCAAGTTCAGAAGCACAGCTCTGACTACACTAAAAAATGTATATTCCCAAGTTAGACTCTACCTTCTCATTTGTTTCTTCTCTCAACAAAAATTCTCTCAGGCACCTACTATGTACTGAGTAGTGAACTGAACAGAGGGGAGCCTTCTGGCACAAGCTTTGGCATGGAAAATAGATAAGGAAAACCCCACCAATGTAAGCAAGTTTGTGGCAGGCAGTGACAAGTCTACAAGGAAGGAAGACGGGGTTGTGGGACAGAGGGCACAGGGGTCTCCTTAGATAAGCAGTCCTGGAGGCAGCCCTCAGATCTAAGATGAGTGTCAGCAGACCTGGAGTCTGTCCATGATGAGTGGACAGTTCTCCCCAGTAAAAATGGCAGACACAAACTTCAGGTTTGTATCAGTTTACTAGGGTTACCATAATAGCATGCCACAAAATGGGTGGCTGAGAAGACAGAATGTTATTGTCTCTTGGATCTGAAGGCCAGAAGTTCTAGATCAAAGTGCCAGCAGAGCCTTTCTCCTTCTGAAGGTATACAGAAAAGCTCTAATTCAGGACTTTTTTCCAGCTCTGAGAGTTCCTTGTGTTCTTCCCATGTGAATGTGTCTCCAAATTGCTTTCTTTTCTGAGGACATTGGTCTTATTGAATTAGAGGCTTGTGTTAAATTTATTCGTCCATTATTGTAACAAAACACCAGAGGCTGGGCCCTTCATAGAGAAAAAAAGTATTGATCTCCCAGCCTCAGAAACTAAAAGTACAAACAGCATAGGGCCAGGTCTTACAAGGTACCTGTGGCTGTATCACATGGTGGACGGCATCAAGAAGGAAACATGGGTTAGATGGAAAGACCAGGTGGTTACCAGAAGCCAGAGCAAAGAGTGGCCAGTCTTGCTGGTTTTTATAACAGGCCTCTCATGAGAATTAGTATATCATGAAAATTATAGCACCCCAATGACCTATGCACCCTGCCCAAGATCTCTCCACCTAAAAGTGCCATTGCTTCCTAACATCTCTACACTAGGGACCAACTTCCCACTGCATGCTCTTTGGGGGACAAACTATATCCATACCATAGTGAGATCACCCTATTCTAGAATGACCTCAACTGACTACACCTGAAACAACCCAATTTCTAAGGAAGAGAAAAGCCCCGAGGTTTGGGAGCACAATCCAGTCCCTAGCAATACCTCCATGATAAAGGGGTCCATTGGGGACAGAGGAGCAGGACCTCCCACAATGCTCAGAGCCAGGCTTTTGGAATAGGCCAAGTTTTGCGCTCTCTCCCCACCCATCATGGAGAACAGCACACAATAGACGAATGAAGACTTGGGGATGGCTGATTCATGGTACGTTTTACACTAAAATTTAAAAATGTGTGTGTTATCTTGTGTAGTTTGGGATTTGTTTGTGTGCCAGCCACAGATCTCATGCTTAGCAGATAGGAAAGGATTAAATCATTCTGGGGTCTGTTATGATTAGTAACTGTTCCTGGAGACAACAAGGGTAAAAAAAATAGCTGGCATCTAGTGCTGAAGCGGCCCCCTTTGTCTCCAGGCCTAGCTCCCAGAGGCAGCAGGGCTGAGGATTTCAGGCAGGGTTAGCAAGAGGTCACATCTGCTGAAGGTCCAGGAGGAGAAAGTGGGGAAAGAGCAACAGAGAGAAGCATCCATCCAGGCCTCTGGGCAGCTCCCCACCCCCACCCCCCATGCCCAGCCTGGGGACACACAGCTGCCCGTCCGAGCTCAGAGGGGCAAATTCCCCAACATCAGAGATGCAGCCTTGTGCTGCTAAAGGGAAACCTGGCCGGTGAGGAAGCAGCTGGTCTTGGCAAACAAAAATATACTGCCTGGGGCAAAAACAAAGCAAGAGGGAGCCTAGAAAAGCTTCATTGGGAGGAGCCACTCCTTCCCTAAACGAATTCTTTTAACCCAGTATAAAAGTGTAAGCCTGTTCACGAAACACCGTGACAAATCCCTTCAGTCTCAATTCTCTGCGGTTAGAAGTTCCTAGAAAGCTTCTCCTTCCCTTTCAAGATACTCAACACTTTGTTGCAATAGTTTCTCTTCTATTGTGGCCTCCTGCCTTGTGATCCAATGTTCTTTTTGAGTGTAACACAGACAGCCCTAAGACCATGTGGAACGTAGAGAGGAGACTTGTTACATAGAACCCTACTTTCCAGGTGTGGTTCATTACTACCTCTGTCTGCTATCTCATATGACATACCATTAATAGCAAGGTACTTTTAATTGTTGAAAATTAGAGCTATGTATACACATTTAAATGTAGCAGTCTTTTCTGACATATATATGTAAATCATTTTCTGGTTTCCCACTAGGTACAAAAACCTCATGAACCTGAAATTAGCTGTACATAGTAGTTCTTCTGATAAGAACGGTAGCTCTACAAATTCAGGAGAACATTTCCAAAGATCTAGTCACATTTAAGGCCAAAGCCAGAGATTGTATCATTCTTCTTGGTGCCAAAGACAATAGCGAAGATTGATTATTGCATAGTCACTATGTGATAAACAGCATGCTGTGTCTTGATCCTATCTTATCTAAAATCCTTTCAACTGTATAAAAATGATTGCTTAAAAACAATGTGCAACTTGTCCCTGGTCACAGCTCATGTTGAGAAGTGCTGAAATTCAAACTATAACCTTGTCTAACCCTAAACCCAAGGCTTAGTCCAATATACTACATAGGTAAAAAATAGGGAGGAAAGCCCACAATATGTTGACCACAGATTAAAAACTGTAAGAAAACCCCACTTATATATTCTTCTAGAAATTAACTTATTAAAATAGCTTCCATCAACATACAGAAGACAAATTCCAAAGGATGAACTGAGGCACAGGATCTATAACCACAGCTTCTTAAAACTTACACCTGTAGTCCAAGCTTTCAGAAGGCTGAGGCAGGAAGATCACTGCATGCTCCAGGCTAGCCTGGGCTACATCGTAATTTCAAAACCAGCTTGAACGGCATAACAAGACCATGTCTCAAACAGATACATAAATGGAATTCATTCTGAAACAGAACTATGTACATATGAAATATCAACTTTACACTATTTTGAAGGAAAGTTCCAGAAGCACTGGAGGCTTATAATGATAAAAATTACACAATAACCTTTTATGCAACAGGCTTATTGAACACAACATTACGTTAGTGATGCTATTACAAGAAAAGCTAGTCATGCTGGGCTACATTTTCCAAGAATGCAATTTAAGCCCACAGTAAGGTGTATTATAAAATGAATGGAATGCTGTAGTTCAAACATATCCCTCGGAATGGTCCATCTGTGGACCTTATCTCACCAATTCTCATTAAACAGTGATTTCATTTCTCGACAGCATCACCAGTTCCACTCCCGGGCAGTCATTCAGCTGCCTGGCTGGTCTCACAACACATGCAAATATGAATTAAAGGCGGTTGCACCACAAGGCTGAGAAGCCTGCCGACACCCTTGGCAGTGTGAAGCATGGGCCCCGGCAATCACAGAGGGGAACAAGAAATCTGTGGTACCAGAATCCCTTCCTTTTATTACCCCTGAGGCCTCCTCTGGAGCATGGCAGCTACACACAAGACACACATGCGTGTGTGCCTGCACACTCACACACACACACGCACACACACACACAAAGAGATCTTCACTGCTTCTCCTGTCCTCCAGCTCACATGCACTTGAAAGGTTAAAGAGGTGTTGGACTCTACGAAAACAAAATACTGAAGCCTTCATAGGTACCTTCGCACAGACTCTCATTGCTCCCTGGACAGACCTGAAAAAGAAGGCATGTTTTTCTTATTATCCATATGGGGAAACGAGAGTGTGAAATACACAACTTGTCCAGAGCTAAGGGCATCAAAGGCAGACCACAGAAGTGACATTTCTGTTCTCTGCCCTCCTGTCGCATGCAGTTCACACCTCTTAGCGACCACATCAGTTCCCACAACATAGTCAAGTTATTTGTAAATTTGTCTTTTTCTCCCTTAGGTGACAATCAGCTTGGTAGAATAAGCAACAATTTCTATTTTTAGGTTCTCACTCTATCCTGGAAGGTGCGCTCCAAGGTTAACCATGAGCTTATAGAAAGAGGCAAGCAAGATATAAAGAAAGATTTGGGGTGTAGTTGAGGAGCCCTGGCAACATAGTGGTTGTCAGTTGAGGTAGTGGCTGAGCATTGATGAGATTTCTCTGAGAACGGGCATCTTCTACCAGATCTTTTCAATCCTTCCCACCATGAATGGAAGATGAAAACCATACAATAGAGAGAGAGAGAGAGAGAGAGAGAGAGAGAGAGAGAGAGAATGCATTGACGGTTACTAAGAAGCTAGTGAGAGTTGAGATAAGAGGTTTTGAGACAGATCCTGGAAGTATTCACCTTTCTAGTTTCCTGTAATCCCAACTCCTAATAACAGAATGTCAGTAGGAAGAAAACATCACAGGAGCCATATGACCACTGGCTCAAAATAACCTGACTGATTTGCCAAACAGAGATTTAAGCCACTCCCAAGCTCTCCAAGGAGCAACCAACATCTGCATGTGATTTTCAGTCTCTGTTAAAGGCCTGGACTGCAGGTCAGACAGTGAGTTTCCTTGAACCTTCTAGCTCAGCCAAGCCCTGTACAACTATGACCTGGGCCGACATCATAAGTGCTGTGCACAATATTACGCACACACACACACACACACACACACACACACAGAGCACCCAGTAAAACCCGAACAACCCACAGAATCATAATAATAAAATGGTAGCTGTTTCTAAGCCATTGAGTTTTTGCATGTCTTGTTACATAACAACAGATAACCAGAGCACCAAGCTTGGTGCCAAAGTAAGACAAGCTTTTAAGGGCAAAGAGGGTCTTATGGGCAGGAGTGAGTATATTTTTCATGTAGAAGGACATGAATCATTGTAAACAGAGTGCAAACAAAGGCAACTACCCTTCAAAGAGAGCCATACCAGGGACCCACACTGTGGAGTAGTCATGACCTCAAGGGTTCTCCTTTTACAGAGAAAGTATGACCAAGAAAATGTGGCAGAAGTCACTCGGTATGACTTAGGACAAAAGCAACCTCTGCACACTGCAGCTTTTGCTCTGGGGAAGCCACCCACGGTGTAACAGGGCCAGCCACCCTGTGACTGCATGCTGAGGAGAAGCCTGTGGAATGACAAAGAAAAATACCAAATGAAGCCGCAGCTATGCCAGCCGGCCTGAGCAAGGCCAAACAACAAGTACGAAGAAGTCACCTGGTACTCTGTCCACTGGAAACTCGGGTGACTCCAGCTTCAAATGTGTTTGACCTCACTCACGTCAGACAACTTAAGCAGGGATCCTTCTGCTGAACACTTTCACCTCATAGAATTTAACTGATGATGTTCAATTGTTTTTAAGCCACATAAGTTTAGATTGATGTATATAACAAAAATAGATACTTGAACAAAAACTGGAACCATAGAAGGCAAATACCTCAACTTTTCTGGGTGTTTTTTGTTTGTTGGTTGGTTGGTTTTGGGGGTGTTTTTTTGTTGGTTTTTTTTTGTTTTGTTTTGGTTTTTTTTTTTTTTTACTGGGGATGGAACTTGGGCCCTTCCGCTTGCAAAA
>NW_022900942.1:56207613-56228378 GCF_012274545.1 Fukomys damarensis | reverse complement strand
TATATATATATATATATACACATACATATTTGTTTTGTTTTTTTGAGACAGGGTCTCACTATGTACTTAAGACTGACCTGGAACTCAGTATGTAGCCCAGCTGGTCTCAAACACACAGCCATCCTCCTGCCTCAGCCTCCCGAGTGCTGGGATTATAGGCGTGCGCCACCACGCCAGGCTTCTGTTTATTTAAAAGATACCTTTTCTCCTTTCCTTTCTTCCCAACCCTCCCTCAGTTCACTAGGGAAAGTGAACCAAGGAAGGGGTAAGCGACACAGGAAAGACTCCTGGGAGGAAAGGGAAAGAAGAGAAAGCGGATCCAAGGAGAAAATTTTCTTTACCTATGGTGAGAGTATTAGATGGCGTCCCATTCCCGAAAAACAAGCAGTTGGAACAATAGGACAGAACAGCAAAGCCACCCAACCCGCTAGCCCCCCTTGAGGGGTCTGAAATGGACTGGAATATGCAGTTTAAATTCAATGTGTAAGACATCTTGAGTCTTACAATGGGTGCTCGGCTAGCTAATAACCACTGTGGCCAGAGCTATTCTGATCATGGTTCCCACATGGGCACGTGTTTTCTACTCTGCATAAAGCAGAAATCAGAAAGAGCCATTCCTAGACGACACGTTCTAATTTGAAGAGGGACAAGGAAATGTCCTCAGTGACATTTGCCCTTTGCCCCGGTGGAGTCCTATGCTGATGCACATTCTTCTCCAGCATCATGTTACCTGGCTAAATCAGGCTTCCCCACCATGCCCTCCTCCTTCACACCCACCTGCGAGCCTTGGCCAGCCACACTGGAACTCTGGGAAAGCCTTGGGCAAAGGCTTTCACTCACCAGCCAGCCACTGCTAGTCACTGCTAAGTTAAAATGCTTTCCCTGGCTTCCCTCAGCGCCGGGGGTGCCTGAAGGTTCTGGTTTGTACCCAGGGTGGCTAGGTGCTTGTTCGCCCTTCACTCATCTCCCTCCCTTGTTAGTCCCAGGAGAAATCCCACACTCCTTTGGTCCTTTAAGGTGAGAGTCTTTTCACTTTTGCAAAAGCAAAATGAAAAGCTGAAGAGCATTATCAGTAAAATTCAATTCCTTTCATTAGGACAGTGATATGGAATCACCAAGGACTTTTCATATTTTGCTTCATTTAATTCCCTCCACAGTTGCTGTTAGCTTCTTTTTCTAGAGGAGGAAACTAAGACAAAGAAAAGCTGAATGGCCTGTCCTAGGTCATTCATATTGTCCAGGGTCATAACCCACAGAAAACAGAGTAAGATTCAGGCTATGTCTGCTGACAACCAGAGTCTGCGTTACCCCCAAACTCAGTTAGCACTGCCACTGCTGGGGTCCAGCATCTCCTCATTTCTTGCCAAAATAGTCAACCTGAAAAGGCACTTTCCAATAGTAGCTACATAATTTCTCTTTTTCAAATCTTAGAAGTGGAGATGTGGTAGCAACAAGCACACATGGATATTGGTTTTTAATACCATTCTCCAGTAAATGGAACCAAGATTTTCTGGAAAAATGGCTAATCCTACAGCTGAGGTAGTGATGATACAGGGTAGGCCTGGAACTCATGCTGCTAGAAAGTAAGGAAGCCCTCAAAGCACACAGGAAGCAATCTAAAAGAGCTCCCTCTGACCAAAGCCAGAATAATTAAAGAAGGAAATAAATAACCTTAGGTTATAACTCAAAGAATAAAATGAATATCCCTGAGTCCATACTGATGTAAATGAATGACTTCATAAATAAGTGAAATAGCAAAGAAGGGCTAAATTTTCCTTCAGAAGAATTCTCAATATTTAAAAAGTAGGAAGAGTTTAAAAATGCCATTAGAACACCATAGTAATGACTGCTGCAAGCAAGATCTACTTATAAATATTAAAATTAGAAGATGAAATGTTCAGGAGAAACAATATGTTTGCATAACCTCAAATTATTTCCTCTATACATTTATTAATTACTGTGATGGCTTTAATATATGTCCACCAATTATTTGATGTTCCTCTCTCTAGGAAGAGAAGTTTAATTCCCTACCCACATTGAGTATGGGCTGGCTTAATGATTTGCTTCCAAAAAATAGAGTATGAAAAGGAAAGAAGAATAATATTATAGTGGAGAAATCTGTCGGAAACCACCCTAACCAGGTGGTCAAGGTCAGCATCACCAGTAATAGATCACACTGATTTCATTTATCAGGTCACCACACCTCTCAAACATCCACAATCCTCGTCTTGTCATGAGACACTATCAAATGAACTCAACTTGGGATACATTCTACAAACACCTGACCCAGATTCATCAAAAGTGTCAAGTTCATGAACAAGGAAATAAAATTCTAAGTAATAAAACTGTTGAAGGAAGCCTGATCTTATTCATCTTTTACAGCCCCAGAGTTTAGCACATACTTTATACATATGGATTTGAGTCTTGTCATGAGACAATCCTAGTCTTGTCATGAGACAATATCAAATGAACTCAAATGAACTCTCTGCAATATGAAAGTGACTAGGACAGATGCTTCAAACTTCTCTTCTAATTCTTCATAAAGTACATATATTATAAAATATAGTCACCCTACTATGCTGTAGAACACTGTCACTCCTCTTACCTTTGAAAGTGTTTGGTAATCATTTCCAAACTTTATCTTTCCACCGTCCTACCCCTTCTAGTCTCTAGTAATCACACTTCTGCTCTAATATTTGAGATCAACATGGTGAGCATTCACAAATAAATCAGATCATGTGGAATTTACTTTGCTGTGTCTGGCTCATTAGCTTAACATAATGTTTATTGTATATTCTGGATATTAATCCCTTGTCATGTACATAATTGAAAATATTTTCTTCCATTCTATAGATTGTCTCTTCAGTCTGGTGAATGTCTCCATAGCTATACAGAAACTTCTTGCCTTGATACTATCTCATTTACCTATTTTTTTCCTTTTGTGCTTGTGCTTTTGGAATCATATAGAATGTCACTGCTTATATCAATTCCTTGAAGTGTTCCCCTAAATTTTCTTCTAGTAGTTTTATAGTTTGGGGCATCACATTTAGATCTTTAGTCCATTTTGAGTTGATTTTCTTATATGGTGTGTGATAAGGGACTAGTTTCATTTTTCTGCATATGGATATCCTGTTTCTCCTGAATCATTTATTAAAGAGATTGTCCTTCCTCCAATATATGTTCTGGAAACTTGGTCAAAAATCAGTTGAATGCAAATATACAGATTTATTCCTGGGTTCTCTAGTCTGTTCCACTAATTATACATCATTTTATGTCAATACCATGCTATCTTGGTTACTACAGTCCTGTAGTATATCATGAGAACAAATATTATGATGCTTCCAGCTTTGTGCTTTTTACTTCAACCTTCCTTTGTTGTTTGAGGTCTTTTTATAGTCCTATATGAATCTCAGGATTATTTTTTCTATTTCTACAGGGAATGCTACTGGTTGTCTGATAGGACTTGCATTTAATCTATAAATTACTTTGAATAATATGAACATTTAACAATATTAATTATTCCAACCCATTAATATGAGAAGTCTTTCCATTTTTTGTGTGTCCATCATTCATATTGTAGAAGTCATTAACTTCCTTGACTAAAATTATTCCTACATATTTTGCTGGTTTTTGTACCTATTAAGCATGGGATTTTTTAAAATTCCATTTCCAACAATATGCATTATTGTTTTTTAAGACAGGCTACTAATTTTTGAATGTTGATTTTGTATCCTACAACTTTACTGAATGTATTGGTTCAAACAATCTTTTCATCAAGTCTTTAGGTTTTATCTCTAGAAGTATTTATATAAAGAATTATATCATCTGTGAACAGGAATAATTTGATTTTCTCCCTTCAGTTTGGATTCTTTTAGTTTCTTTCTCTTGACTAACTGCTCTAGCTAAGACCTCAAATATTATGTTTAATATGAGTGGTAAAAGTGGACATCATTGTCTGGTTCTAAATCTTACATGAAAAACTATCCATTTTCCCTGTTCAGTACAGTGTTGGCTCTTAGATAGCCTTTATTATGTTAAGATATGTTCCTTATATACCTAATTTGTTGAAAGCTTTTACTGTGAAGGCATATTGAATTTTATCAAAGGATTTTTCTGCATCCATTCTGGTGAACATATTGTTTTTGTCTTTTTCTCTGTCAATGTGCTATATGTTAAGCTTATCTATTTGTGTACGTTGAACCATCCTTGCATGCCTGGGCTAAATCCCTTTTATCATGGTGTATCAAGTTTTTGATATGTGATTGCATTGAATTTGCTAGTATTTTGTTGAGAATATTTGCATCTGTGCTTATTTTGAATATTGACCTGTCATGTTATTTTTTCATTTTACTGCATTCCTGACATTTTCTTTGTTGAAAGATTGTTTTGCTGCTAATTCAATTTCACTTCTTATTATTGATCTGCTTGGGTTTGCTATGTCTTCATAGTTGGATTTGGATAGGTTATAATTTTCTGAAATTCATCCATTTCTTCTACATTTTCCAATTTGTGGATATGCACTTGCTCATAATTATCCCTAATAATTGTATGTCTTACTGTGATACAAGCTGTAATATCTTCTTTCTTTCTTATTTATTTTGGTCTTGTCACTTTTTTATTTTCTTTGATAGTTTAGCTAAAGTTTTATTAATTTTGTTTGCCTTTTAAAAAAACAGTTCTCCATTTCATTGATCTTTTGTGTATTTTTAGTCTCTATTTCATTTATTTCTGCTCTGATTTTATTTCTTTACTTCTACTAATTTTTGGCTTGGTTTGTTCTTGGTTTTGTTTTTGTTGTAGTTTTTGTTGTTGTTAAATTTCTTGGTACATTTAGGTATACAATACAGTTACATTCATCTTTGGGTTCTCATACCTTTACATGACTTACCTTGGTTCTTATTTTTCCCCAATCACCAGCACTCCCTTCACCCCCGCCACACTTCCCTATTTACAAAGGCATTGATTCCATTTTTTTCATTTTCACATATTTTTCTTTTCCCTTTTACCTTTCCCCTACCCCTTCCCACTTCTTCTACTCTTTTAGCCCTGTTCTTCCTATTATACAATATCAATTATACATTTTAATCCTTATTTACATTTTAGTTTTGACACCAGAGAAATTATTCAGTATTTACACGTGTGTCTTATTAATTTCACTTAAGAATATGTCCTCTACCTCATCTTTGACAAAAGAGCTGACCATCCTCACTGGAGGAAAGATAGCCTCTTTAATAAATGGTATTGGAAACTGAATTTCAATTTGCCAAAGATTAAAACTAGACAGGGACCTTTCACAATGCACTAAATAAAATCCAAGTGGATTAAGGATATAAATATTAAAACAGAAATACTAAACTTTTTGGAAGATAACTTAGGTAGGACTCTTGGAGACACTGGCATAGAAAAAGACTTTATGAACAATTCATCAGTAGCATGGGAACTAGCACAAATAACAACTGGGATCTCATCTTTTTAAAATATTTCTGCACTGCAAGAGAAACCACCATCAGAGCTAAGAAACACTCTACAATGTGGGAA
Source organism: Fukomys damarensis (assembly GCF_012274545.1). NCBI lineage: Eukaryota > Metazoa > Chordata > Mammalia > Rodentia > Bathyergidae > Fukomys > Fukomys damarensis. Next base: position 56,222,840 of record NW_022900942.1, on the reverse strand, counting down.
AAATTTTTACCAGCTATTTCTCAGACAAAGGTCTACTTTCAGAATATATGAAGAACTCAAAAGAAACAAAATACCCCCCCCAATTAAAAAACCCACTTCACTGGATCTGGTGGTGCACAGTTGGGGAGGTTGCACACCCCCCCCGGGTGGGCCTGAGCAGGCAGCTGGAGAGACCTCCTGCAGGGTCCTTGGGTCCTTACTGGATCTTGTGGCACGCAGTCTGGGAAGTCGTGCACCCGCCGGGTGGGTCCAGGCAGGCAGAAAATGTTCCATATCACTGATCATTCAAGAGATGCAGATAGAAATAACACTGAAATTCCACCTCACCCCACAAAGAATGGCTGCTATCAAGAAATCACACAATAACAAATGTTGACAGGGTTGTGGGGAGAAAGGAAGCCTTCTCCATTGTTGGTGGGAGTGCAGACTGGTGCAACCACTATGGAAATCAATATGGAGATACCTCAAAGAGCTTGGACTGGAGGTTCCATTTGACCCAGCCATCCCTCTGCTGGGTATCTTTCCAAAAGAATTAAGAGAATCATATCACAGTGATATATGCACATCCATGTTTATAGCGGCACAGTTTGTAATAGCCTATTTGCCCATCAGTTGGAAACTGGATAAAGAAGATGTGGTTTTTCTATAAAATGGAATATTACTTAGCCATAAAGAATGAGAAAATAGTTTCATTCATAGGAAAATGGATACATATTGAAGATATACTCCTAAGTGAAATAAATAAGGCACACATGTGTAAATACCAAATAGTTTCTCTGGTGTGAATAATCTGCAACAATACAGAAGATCCTAATAAGATTATTGACATTTAGAAATGGGAAGAAAGGAGCTAAAGGTGTAGGGAAGGTGGGATGGATAGGGGAAGGGTAATAAGGAAAAAGAAAAAATGTGAGATAATGAAAAGATAGAAACAAAGTGTTTGTAGATGGGGAGAGGAGGAGGGGGTGAAGGGAAGGCAGGGACAAGGGGAAAAAATGAGAACCAAGACCGGTCATGTAGAGGTACAAGATCCCAACAATGAATGTAACTAGCCATGATCCAAAAAAAATCTACACGTACACATATAATAATCAAGATCCCAGAAACCCACCAGAAGAACAAAATACTACAAGCAGTAAGAGAAAAGAAACAAATCACATGCAAAGCAAAGCCCATCAGAATCACAGCAGACTTTTCAACACAAACCCTCAAGTCAAGGAGAGCATGGAGTGAGGTATTTCAAGTCCTAAAACAACCTACAACCAAGACTGATGTAACCTGCAAAACTCTCTTTCAAAATGGACAGAGAAATAAGATACTTTCATGACAAAGAACTCTTGAGAAATTTCATGAATACTAAACCAGCACTACAAAGAATTTTAAACAATATCCTATTAGGGAGTACAGGTTCTCAAAGTAGATATTGATGATCCTCTGGATTTCTGCGGGATGTGTTGTGACTTTGCCTTTCTCATTTCTAATTGCATGGATTTGAGCCTCTCCTTTTTTGATAAGGTTGGCTAAGGGTTTATCAGTATTATTTATTCTTTTGAAAAACCAACTCTTCAACTCATCGATTTTTTTTGTATCATTTTCTTAGTCTCCATTGCACTGATTTCTGCTCTTATATTTATAATTTCTTTCCTTGTATGAGCTTTGGGTTTGTCTTGCTATTCTTTTTCTAGAAGCTTAAGATTCAGCATTGGGTTGTTTATTTGAGCTCGCTCTCTTTTCCTAGTACGGACATTCACTGCTATAAATTTCCCTCATAGAACTGCTTTCATTGTGTCCCATAGATTAATGTATGTTGTATTGGCATCATCATTTACTTGTAAAAACTTTAAATTTCTTCTTTCATTTCCTTTGTTTCCCATTGGTTGTACAGGAGACTATTATTTAACTTCCATGTGTTTGAGAAGTTCTTCAGGTTTCCTTTGCTATTGATCTTGAGTTTAATTGCACTATGGTCTGATAATATACATGAGATAACTTCAACTCCTTTGAATTTTCTTAAGCATGTTCTATGAGCTAGGATGTAGTCTGTTTTGGAGAATGGCCCATGTGCAGCTGAAAAGAATGTATATTCTGATTTTGCAGGGTGGAACACTCTGTAGATGTCTGTTAAATGCATTTGTTCAAAAGCTTCGTTCAGTTATAGTATTTTGTGGTTGATTTTTTTTGTCTGGATGACCTTTCTATTTGTGACAGTGAGGTATTTAGGTCCCCCACTACAATTGTATAAGTGCTTATTTGGTTTTTCATATCCCTTAATATTTGTTTTGTATAGTTGGGGGCATTAGTATTTGGTGCATATATATTTATGATCGTCATCTCTTCCTCTTGGATTGTTCCCTTTACAGCATGTAGTGGCCTTCTTTGTCTCTCTTAATTAGTTTTGGTTTGAAATTTACTTGTTCTGCAAATAAGTTAGCTACCCCTGCTTTTTTCCAGGTCCTTGTCACATTGAGAACTGGTTTCCATCCTTTTACCCTCAGCCTATGAATTTCTTTGTGGATTAAGTGGGTTTCTTTCATACTGTTAGATTTTGCTTCTTAACCCATTCTGTTAGTTAATTTCTTTTGATTGCTGAATTGAGGCCATTAACATTGATGGTTATAACTGATATGTACTGACTTAACATCATAGTGTTATTATCCTGCTATTGGCTCTTTTTAATTATTTCCCTTCTCTCCCTTTAATTTCTTGCCTTGCCTCCTGGATTTGCTCTGTTGAGCCTCATGGAGTTGTGAACTTCATTATCTTTTTGTAATATTATTTAGAATTGTTTGAAGTAGTGGTTTGGTATTCAAGAAGTTTCTCAGGTGTTCTTTGTCATGGAAGTATCTTATTTCCCCATCAATTTTGAAAGAGAGTTTTGCAGCATACATCAGTCTAGGTTGGAGGTTGTTTTCTTTTAGGCCTTGAAATACTTCACTCCAGGCTCTCCTTGATTTAAGAGTTTGGGTTGAAAAGTCTGCTGTGATTCTGATGGGCTTTCCTTTGCATGTGATGTTTCTTTTCTCTAACTTGTACTACTTTTTCCTTCTGTTGGGTTTCCAGGATCTTGATTATTATATGTCTATGTGTATTTTTTTATCATGGCTACTTGGAGTCCTATATGCCTCACTTATTTGTATGTCAACTTCTTTTGCTCTGTTTGAGAAGTTTCTGTCATTAATTCTGTGACAGTTTTTTTTAGTATCATTTATACTTTCTCCTGATTTTTCATGGACTCCTATCAATCTTATATTATCCTTCTTTGTATCATCGAGGATCTGTTGGATTGATTTCTCATGTTCTCTTACTATTTTTAAGAGACTCTTCTTTTCATGGTCACTGATCTCCATATTGTCTTCTATATCTGATATCCTGTCTTCAGATTGGCTCGGTCTGTTATGTAAACTTTCAATAGAGTTTTTAATCTCCTGGTATCTGTTTGAATCTGTGTCATGGATTTCATTTCTTTTCTGTGTTGGACATTCATGGCTTCTATCATGCTCCTGAGCTCATTTATATTTTTGTCTTTTTCTGTTCCAGAATCTCTAGTCATGTCATTCATTCTGCTCACCATCTCTGTAGTTATCTTGGAAATTATTTCTGTTTTGAATTTTTCTAGAGTCTCATTCATCTCCTTTGTTTCTTCCTGTGCTATCAGTTCAGAGTGTCCAGGTGGTTGATTATCATCAGACTTCTTCATCAGAGAGACCCCCTTCCCCACCAGACCTCCTTGACACCAGCGGACTGGCGAGGATGGGAGCTGTGCAGGCGCCTCCAGCAACCCAACACAAACAGACACCACCACCACCACCACCACCATCCGGTCCTCCCCACCACCTCTGGCTTCCTGGCTACGCCTGTTCTTCATTTATACTGCAGAGGCACAGGGGATCTTAAAGTCCATTACCCTGAGCTAGAGCAGAAGTGAAGAATAGTAAGAGGACCTTACTCTTTCTAAGTCCCCATCCCAAATGGTAAAGTTACTATATTGTTCAGTTTATTCATTATAAATATATTTTGGGCTAGTCTTTGATTTCATTTTATTTCACATGGTTAAAGGTGATAGATTAAAAACTACCACAAATTGTCATTTTCTAAACTGTGCTTGATTCTATTGTTGTTGCTGACTGTATCACTTGGCAGGTGTTGCAATTGATCTAATCAGTTATCTTTCCTGGTATAATGAAAATGAGATTGCCCCAGAGTCATTAAAGACTCAAAACCTAAAGACCAGTTATATCTGGAAGACACCTCTGAGAAGCAATCACTCCTTAAGGGTTCTAAATAGGAGCAACAAAGATACTTACAACAAGTAATATTGAAGTATCAACCCAGGAATGAAACCAAGGACTATACCAATAACAATAATAGAAATGTTCTTGTTTTTCTAGTTAAGTTGCATAATTACTTTGTTTCTCCTATGACATAGGAACTTACTGTTGTAAAATTCCTTCTTAATGCTATGTTTGCTGTATCGTATGAGTTTGGGAATGCTGTACTTCCATTTTCACTTGCTTCAAGAAATGTTCTTTTTTTTTATTAGATGAACCATCGTTCATTCTGAAGCATGTTTTTTAGCTTCCATGTATTTGTACAATTTCTAAAGCTCTTCTTGTTGTTTATTTCTAGTTTTATTCCAAGATGATTTAACTTTTTTGAATTTGTTGAGTTGTTTTGTGACAACACATTGTCTATCTTGGAGAATGCTCTATTTGTTTGTTAAGAAGAATGTGTATTCTGTTACTCTTGGATAAAATGTTCCATAAATGTCTGTTAGATCCATTTAGTGTACATTATAGTTTAATTTCTGTGTTTATTTGTTAATTGTTTTGTCTGGATAATGTGTTCACTGATGAAAGTTGAGTGTTGAAGTATTCAACTATAATTGTATTGGACTCTGTCTTTCCCTTTAGATCTAATAATGTTTTATTTATATAATTGGACATTCCACCGGTATACACTTATGTAATCACAACTACTATATTATCTCTTTTAATTACATCCCTTTAATCATCGCTTAATAATCTCCTGTGTCTTACAGTTTTTTACTTACAGTCGATTTTACCTAACATAGGTATAGCTACTCCTACTCTTTTGTTTTACCATTATGTGGAGTATCTGTTCCCATCCTTTCTCTTTCAGTCTGTGTATGTCTCTACTCCTGAAGAGAGTTCCTTTAAGCAGTATGTCATTAGTTCTTATTTTTAATCCATTCGGCCAGTCTAAATGTTTAATTTGGGAATTTAATCCATTTACAGTGAGGGTTATTATTGATTTGTAGACTTATTTGTATTGTTTTGTATTTTTACACTATTTTTGTACATTCTTCTTTCCTCTCTCCTTCATTTTGTGATTTAATGTTTTTATATATTGAAGTTTGACTTTTTCTTACTTTTTTTTGTATCTACACTTCAAGTCGATTGTGTAATTTCTATGTTTTCATGATAGTAGCTACCTTGCTTTTATTTCTAGATATAGGATTTCCCAAAGTATATTTTGTAATTCCAGTCTGGTGGTGTGAATTCCCTCAAATTTGCTTGACTTGGAAAGACTATTTCTTCTTTGTGGCACACCCTCTTTGGATATACTATTCTTGGTTGGGGCCTTCTGTTCCTTGCTTTTATTTCTAGATATAGGATTTCCCAAAGTATATTTTGTAATTCCAGTCTGGTGGTGTGAATTCCCTCAAATTTGCTTGACTTGGAAAGACTATTTCTTCTTTGTGGCACACCCTCTTTGGATATACTATTCTTGGTTGGTAGGCCTTCTGTTGTTGTTGTTGTTGTTGTTTTCCCCCTCCTTCCCTCCTCCTCTCCCTCTTTCTCCCTCTCTTTCTCCCCCTCCTCCTGCCCTTCCTCCTGTTCTTTCTCCTGCTTCTTCTCTTTCTCCTCCTTTTTTCTGTTCTTGTTTTTCTCTTCAGGACATTGGATATGTCATTCTATTTTCTCCTGACCTGAAGAGCTTCAAATGAGAAATCTGCTGTCAGTCTACTGGGGCTTCTCATAAATGTGACTTGCAACTTTTCCTCTTGTTTATTTATTTGAGTTGTCTGTTTTTCTTAGGGGCCAAGAACATACATTGGAGAAAATGATAGCCTCTTTAATGCTAGGAAAATTGGCTATGTATATGCAGAAGATTGAATCTAGACACTCATTTCTCATCATGTGCTAAACTAAAATCAAAATGGATCAAAAAACTAAATGTTAAAACAGAAATACTTACCATATTGGAAGACAAAATACACAAAACTCTTGTACTGGTAAGTGTAGGCAAGGACTTTCTAAACAGAATTCTGGTTGCACAAGAAAGTTTCAAGAAGGAAGAAAAGAGCTAATGGTGTAGGGGAGGTGGGAAGGGTAAGGGACAAGAAAAAATATGAGAAAGTGAAAAAATGGAAATAAAGTCTTTGCAAATAGGGGAGGGTGGAGTGGGTGAAAGGAGGGAAAGGGTATGGGGGGAAAATAAGAACCAAGATCTGACATGTAAAGGTACAAGATCCCAATGATGAATGTTACTGTACTGTATATTTTAAAAGTACCAATAAACTGAATAAAAATAAAACAATTAAGTTATAAAAAGAGAATCAGTAGATAGGATCATATCAAATTCAAATGCTTCTGCACAGCAAAAGAAACAACCAGTAGAATGAAAAACAAAACTACAGAATGGGGAGAAAATGCCAGCTATTCCTCAGATAGAGATTTAATATCTATAATATATAAAACACTCAAAAAAAAGACCCCATCAAAAATGAGAAGTGAAATGAATAGACATTTTACAGAAATCCATATAACCACTATGGAAATCAGTGGGGAGTTTCCTTAAAAAACTGAAATAGAAATTCTATTCGACCCAACTATTTCTTTTCTAGGTGTCTTTCTGAAAGTGTTTAAAAGACATCATATTACTGTTAGACATGTATACCCATGTTTATAGCAGCATAATTCATAAGCTAAATATTGGAAGCAGGCTATATGTCCTTCAACAAATTCATGGATAAAGAGAATGTGGTACTTACACACAATGGAGCTTATCCTTCCATAACAAAAAACTTGAGTCATTTATAGGAAACTGAATACACCTAGAAATCATAATGTTAAGTGAAATAAACCAGATGTGTGAGCTTAAATGTCACACGGTTTCTCTTACATGAGAAACCAAAAGTACGAATTAAAGTGAAAACAAAAGGACCGGGGATTTAGCTCAGTGGTTCTGCCACCTGTCTCTCAAGTGCAAGGTCCTGAGTTCGATTCCCCGGTACCAAAAAAAAAAAGTGAAAATAAAAGACACGTAATAGGAAGTATGGAGGTAGATCTTTCTCAAAGGGAGAGGATCAAGACATGAAGGGAGTGGGGAGCAAGGACAGGAAGAGAGGATGATATGAGGAAAGAAGGTGTGTTATGTACGTGTACCCACTCTCTCCAGAGAGTGCAAACACTACAACCCACAAACATGTACTAAGAAAAATTAATTAATTAATTATTAATTAATTAATGCAAAGAAACAAATATGCTACAGGGACTAGAGGAGGAAACCAGGGAGAAAAAGTGGCAACTTTCTCTTCGTAGTCATTTGAACAGAAATGAAAGAACGCAATGAGAAAAATGCTACATAAAATTCAAAAACAGACTAAGCATGACAAAGAAAAAAGGCGATGATGAGGTGGCTTCCAAATCGACAAAGAGAACCATCACGTATCGAAAGAGAAGAAAACAGACTCTGCAGCCAACTGCCTCAGTCTGAATTGTCTCTCACACTTGCTAGCTGTGCAACATTAGAGAAACAGTTTGCTTCTCCTGTGCCCCAGCTTTGCAAACTGTGAAATAAGGATAGTGAGAATATCTACCTCAGAAGGTGGCGATGCTGGTGAGTGATTTAAACCATATAAGTCGTCAGACTGGGTAGTCACGAACCACTGTCTTGTGAAGATAGTAAGAAATCAAACAAATAAAAACCTTCAAATATGTGGAAAGCACTTCAAAGAGAGCCCAGCGCACAGCACATACAGCAAGTTTAGATGCTGGAGTAAGTGCCGGTCATTATGCAAAATTCAGCACTGATAGCAGCAGGGGTGAAAACTAAACTAAGTCCCTTCAGAAATTGTTTGGGTGAGAATGGAGACATTAACTTGGAAGAATATATTACAGTAGATCATTTTATATTTACCATTATGATACAAAGTTCCCTGTTCCTCTCTCTCGTTCCCCCAAAATGTATTTACCCAGCTGCCTTCAAATGCCCATGCCTCCTAATACACCCAACCCCAAATTTCTAACCCTTGTTTATTTGAATGGAAATGAAATTTCTTTTGGGATACTTACTGGTTGAGAAGAGATTTTTAAAATCATTTTTTAAGTAGAGAAGCATTGCTCTCTATATGCATTGAGAGAGCCAGAAGCATCCAAGAGAGACACTTTCCAAAGGACATTGCTCTGAATATTATAGAATCGGAGCAACTAAGGATGAGAATAAATCCCAGGCATATTTGCCTCTTACCCTTCCTCAGACAAGGGCATTGCCAAATCTCTCAGCTATCATTTCCCCATCTCCCAAGTAAGGATAAAAGTATAAACATTACTCCAATAGGAATTTACTTGTGCAAAAGAAAAGGAACAAGGGAAAAGGAGTAAATAAAGAAAAAGAGAATGCATACTTGGAAACTATTACACATTATTAGATTGGCAGAGGGAGCAACGATGGTTTCTAAACACCAGCAGTGAGGAGGAGGCTGGAAATTACAGACACACAAACCTACATATCACATGGTTTCTCTTAGACTAGAAACCCAATGGGGCTGGGGACGTAGCTCAATGGCACTGCAACTGCCTGGAAAGCGCAAGGTGCTGAATTTGATCCCTGGTACCAAAAAAATAAATAAATAAAGAAAAGAAAAGAAACTCAATGTATAAAGAGCAAAATAAAAGATAGGTATTAGGAAGTAGGGAGGTAGACCTTTTTCCAAAGGGGAAGAGTAACAAAAGACGAAGGGCAGGGAAAGGGGATGAAAGAAGGAATCAAGGTGTGTTATATATGCACCAACTCCATATAGGAAGTATAAGCATGTACAGAAAAAAAGGAAGGGGCTCAAGAGATAGATGGGGGAGAAAAGGGAAAGAAAAGAGGAATTAACATGCATTATGTACATGCATGCACCAACTCCCCACAAGGAACGTAAACAGCATGTGCCACAGACAAAGACTAATAAATTAAAAATTCAAAAGCATCACCGAGATTCCAACTCACTCCAGAAAGAATGGCTAAAATCAAGAAATCAAGTCATGGAATACTACTCAGGTGTAAAGAAGGATAAACTTCAGACGTTTTCAGGAAAGTGGATTGAAGGTGTACTGCCAAGTGAAGTAAATCAGACACGCAAAGCTAAACACTGTGCAGTTGCTCTCGTTTGAATAATCCAAAGTACATATAAACAGCAAACTTTTAAAACTGATAAAAGGGAGAGAGGGACACAGGGAGACAGATGTTTTGCAAAGGGGATGGTGATCAAGTGACTGAAGGAGGAGAGGGGAAGGGAAGAGGGCATAGAAAGATTGAAGATGCATCATATATAATATGTACCAACTACTCTCAAGGACTGCAATCTTTATCTGTCATAAACATGAACTAAAGATGATGATGAAGAAGAAGAAGAGGAAGTATGTACCAACTACTCTCAAGGACTGCAATCTTTATCTGTCATAAACATGAACTAAAGATGATGAAGAAGAAGAAGAGGAACAGGAAGAAGAAGAAGAAAATGGCTAGAGATGGAAGGAGGGAGGGAGGTGGGTGAGGAGGCGATGGAGAATAAAAACAATCAAGATCAGTCCATGTACCCACTATCTAAAATAAATGTAAACCTTAGGTACTCCAAATATATACAAATTTTAAAATTTTTAAATGAATGAAATGAAATGAAGATTTCTCCCATGGATATGTATGGTTCAGTACACCACACCGTGTTTAGTGCATCAGCAACTGAGGGTGAAGGGCACAGGCCCCCAAGTCTCCTGCTGCCAATGGTGACCACCGATGCCCCAGGGAATCCGGCTGGGTTAATGCCCCAAATAACAAACCTCCTCGACATCATTCTAGAACACTTACGTGTAGAACTGGGGGCTGTCCTCAACAACTAAGGAATAAAGATGTCACATATTGTGATCCATAAAAAGTAAGCTTCAGTCCAGAGAAAATGAGTCTAGAACCCAACTGGAACCCTGAGAACGTCAGGAGTAAAGCCCCAGCTTTGGGAGCAGGGACCTCTCTCAGCCCACTCTGTGCCTTCCCAGGGCTGAAGACAAAGGCAGGAAAGGACTGTCTCAGTGTCAGTCCACTGACGATGGCTTTTGTGGTCTGGATCATGGGTCCCAGAAAAAGAAGGGTGGCAGCAAACAGCAGAAATGTAGAAAACAAGCCGATGTCAGTAGAAGTTATGAAAGGCATCAGCATCCCTCCTCTTCCTGTCCTCTTTATCATAAGGATTCTGTGACTAGGTTGTCCGTAACAATAGGGTTGACAGGGAAGAGATCTGCCTCCTTTCCTCTTCCACCAGTACTGGTCCAGGAGCTAAGACTAGGCTGCAAATATAAATATTGCCACTTCTTTCATATCTATGATGAAAATAAGGTTGAAGAGGTCTCCAAAGTAAATTGTCTCTACTCTTTAAGATCTCTGAAAATGATGACTTCCCAAGGTCATAGCCAACGTTTTATGCCCGACATTCACTCACTCAGCAAATATTTCCTGTGCATATGCTATATGTTGAGTCTTATTCTGGGCACTAGAGATACAACAAGATGAGACTCCTTTTAGGGAGGTGCAGTTGGCTAGAAAGGCCAACACCAAACAAGATAACATTTCTGAGGAAAGAAGGATATGAGGCTCCCCAACCTAGACAAGTTATCCCTCATATCTAACTGAAATCCATCTAACATTATTTAAGCCTATTTTTTCTTCACGGAAAAAGAGAAAACATAATCTTTTTTAAAAAAAATCATAAAATGACCAAGTTCCTGAAATCATGTCTTATTCTTTCTTCTTTTGATAAAACAGCTCTACTTCCTTTAACATTTCCTCACAGGACATATTTCTTTGCCTTTAATAATAACTTTCCTCTCATCGGTCCAGAACTTTACCACTTATAAGGCACTCTGTGGTTTACAAAGCATTTTCACACATCAATATCACAATAGCACCACCAGGAAGATGTTGCAGATATTGGCCAAAAATGCCCAAGGCACTCTCCTAAGGCTACGAGGACACTTGAGCCATGTTACCCTTGTCCTCAGTGAAAATGTATCCCAGTTCTGTGTAGCCATTTTCACATTGAGTCAAAGCCATTGTGAATTTTTATTTCTGTCTTGCAGAGCAGTAATGACCCCACCTCATTTAGGGCCAGCTACAAATATCATGAGCATAGTCTTAATTTCTTCATCCAGTTAATGAGTAAGACACATCCTGGCCCCAATACCTCTGGGACAGCACTCAATACACACCCTCCCCAGATTAATGTGAGCCATTGATGGCTCCCCAAGGTGAAGCCTTCTAGAGTCTGGCAGAAAGGTTGATAGGAGCGTGCTCTCCTAATATGTGAAAGACATTGTCGGATGTTTTAAAAATCAGAATCTAAAATCGAGATAGATCCCAGAGTTGCTTCACCTGACCTACCTACCCTGTCACATTCATGAGAAGAAATCAAGTTAAACCAGAAATATTTGCTTGTTACAAAGGTTTCTTGATTGCTACTTAGTATTTTATGGCTTCTCAGATGCTAGCCAATTGATTATTTGATAATTTATTCCAAGACCTTCCCAGGTATTGATGTTAAACTCACAGGTTCGAAATTTCCAGGGTCATCTTGTCTTTCTCTTAAAAATGGGCACCTCATTTACCCTTTTGCTATCCTTAGGGGCTTTTCCAATCCTCTGCGATTTGGGGAAAACACTGGCTAATAGTTCTAAAATGAAAGTTGAAAATTCATCCAGTATCCTACAGGGCAAGCCATCGAGTCCTGCTGACTCAAACATATTAGGTTTTTCTAACTTTTCTAACTATCTGGTCCCTTTGGACTTCTAGCCTTCTATTACAACTGGGACTTATTGCCCAGCAATTTATAGCTCAGATTATCTTCCCCATGGGGGGAAGGGAGTGAAGAGAACATTGTAAAAACATCAAATAAAAAGTTTTACCTTTTTACCCTCTCATCTGGCAGTGATAAATCCATGCGTCCAAATCCTACTCCTTTTTCCTCTTCTTGGTCACAGTGAAAGACTGCATTTCCCATCCTCCTTTGCAGTTAAACAATAGTCATGTGACTGGGCTTAGGCTAATGATGGCAGGCCCAATGTAGATAATTTTGCAGTCTAAACACAAAGCCATCTGTACTACCCTCTCTTCTCCTTCAATAGCAACCATGGGCATAGGATGTTGTTGAGAAGCAATACAAGAGCAAAAGAAATTGGACAACTGCATACAGATATTCCTCACTTAACAACCTACTGGTTTACTGACTGTTCAGACTCACTACAGGCTGCTCGGACTTACAACCCATTTTTTTCTTTGGTACAGTTGTGTACATTTTGTGTATAAAACCTCAATGTCTTTTTCTGTACAGTACATCTTGTCTATACAGTATTATAATTTTGCTGATTGTACTGTACAGTGTAGTACTGTAGTCATATGTTATGTTATACATTGCAGTACTGCATATAAGAGTTCTGCAAGTAAAAGCAAAGTCATTAAATTGGAATTTTCTTTGACCATTCTTTTGTTCTGAAGATTGTAGTGTGCATGTGATATGTAATTCCTCCTTAGTGATTAATTCATTTAACCACCTAGTCATTGGAACACGACTTGTTTGTTAAATGAGGAATGTCTGGAATCACCCAGAAGGGGTGTATGGAAGAATTGCCACCCTCTCTTGAACTGCAACATAGAGGAGAGGAACATTCTAGTGCTGCTGAATCCCTAATTTGTGTTTTATTGTTTTTGTTATTGTGGTTGCTGTTGTGCTAATTTCTCTCCCTACATCTTCTCACAGGGACCTGAATGTTGTCCTTTGAGATCATACTGGGAATATTTCTCTGTTAATTGCAAACTAAAGTCCTTTTTTTGAACTAATAAAACATTTAAAGTCTTTTTTTACTAAGTTTATTGGTACAATCTAGGTCTACAATACCATTGCATTCATCACTAGGATCCTATACCTTCACATGACAGATCTTGGTTCTCATTTTTTCCCCTTGAACCTGCCCTCCGTTCACACCCCTCCTCCCCTCCCCATTAACAAACTCTTTATTTCCATTTTTTCATTTTCTCATATTTTTTCCTTTCCCTTATTTCCTTGCCCCTACCCTTCCTCCTTTCCCTACACCTTTAGCCCTTTTCTTCCTATTTCACACTCTTAATTATCCCATTAGGATCTTGTGTACTATTATAGTTTTTCACAGCAGAGAAATTATTTGGTATTTACACATGTGTGACTTACTTATTTCACTTAGGAGTATAACCTCAATATGTGTCCATTTTCCTATGAATGACTCTAATTTCTCATTCTTTATGGCTGAGTAGTATTCCATTTTATAGAAAAACCACATCTTCTTTATCCAGTTTCCAACAGATGGGCAGATGGGCTGTTTCCAAGTTTTAGCTATTACAAACTCTGCCACTATAAACACGGATGCACATATATCACTGTGGCATGATTCTTTTAAATCTTTTGGAAAGATACCCAACAGAGGGGTGGCTGGGTCAAATGGAACCTCTAGACCTAGCTTTTTGAGGTATCTCCATATTGATTTCCATAGCGGTTGCACCAGTCTGCACTCCCACCAACAATGGAACAGGGTTCCTTTCTCCCACAGTCCCACCAGCATTTGTTATTGGTTGATTTCTTGATAGCAGCCATTCTTTGTGGGATGAGATGGAATCTCAGTGTTGTTTTCATCTGCATCTCTCAAATGACCAGTGATGTGGAACATTTTTTTATATATTTACTTGCTGCTTTTACTTCTTTGTCTGAGAAATGTCTGTTCATTTCAGTTGCCCATTTTTGAATTGGGTCTTTATATTTGGAGGGGCTGATTGCTTTCAGTTCTTTATATATTCTAGATAATAGTCCTTTGTCTAAGGAGCAGCTGGTAAAAAGCTTTTCCCACATTGTAGGTTGTCTCAGTTCTGCTGATGGTTTCTTTTGCAGTGCAGAAGCTTTTTAATAAAATGAGATCCCAGTTGTTGATTCTTTCCGCTGGTTCCTGTGCTACTGAGGATTTGTTCATAAAGTCTTTTCTTATGCCAATGTCTTCAAGTGTTCTGCCTAATTTATCTTCCAGAAAGTTTAGTGTCTCTGTTTTAATATTTAGATCTTTAATCCACTTTGATTTTAATTTAGTGCATGGTGAAATATAAGGGTCTAGTTTTAATCTTTGGCAGGTTGAGATCCAGTTTTTCCAACACCATTTATTAAAGAAGCTATCTTTCCTCCAGTGGGGACTGTCAGCTCCTTTGTTGAAGAAGAGGTAGCTGAGTACATCTGGAGTTGTTTCTGTATCTTCCAGTCTTTTCCACTGATCCTCATGTCTGTTTCTTTGCCAGTACCATGCTGTTTTTATCACAGTGGCTTTGTAGTATACTTTCAGATTGGGAATTGTTATACCCACTGCCATGTGTCTGTTGCCTAAGATGGCTTTTGCTATTCTAGGTCTCTTATGGTTCCAAACGAATTTTTGGATTCTTCTTTCTAGTTTTGTGAATTATAGTGTTGGAATTTCAATTGGTATTGCATTGAATTTGTATAGCAGTTTTGGTAATATGGCCATTTTCACTATGTTGATTCTTCCTACCCAGGAGCAGGGGATATCTTTTCATTTTCTTATATCCTCTTCAATCTCTTTTTTAAGAGTGCTGTAGTTTCAGTGTAGAGGTCTTTTGGTTCTTTTGTTAGATTGATTCCCAGATACTTCGTTTTTTTGTGTGCTACTGTGAAAGGAAATGTTTCCCTAATTTCTCGTTCAGTGAGTCTGTTACTTGTGTACAAGAAGGCTGTTGATTTTTGGGTGTTGATCTTATATCCAGCTACTCTGCTAAAAGCGTCTATTAAGTCAAGAAGTTTAGAGCTGCCTGCCTGCCTGCCTGTCTGCGATCACCCAGCGGCGTGTGTGTGAGCTCCCGGCCTGCGCGGGAGCTCCCGGCCTGTGCGACAACAGACCCAGGAAGGACCCAAGGACCCCAGAGGG
>NW_022900942.1:56177360-56202996 GCF_012274545.1 Fukomys damarensis | reverse complement strand
AATAAGTCCCACATGTGTAAATACCGAATAGTTTCCCTGGTGTGAATATTCTGCAACAATGCATAAGATTCTAATAAGATTACTGACATTTAGAAATGGGAGGAAAGGAGCTAAAGATGTAGGGAAGGTGTGATACGTAGGGGAAGAACAAAAAGGGAAAAGAAAAAAATGTGAGAGAATGAAAAGATGAAAATAAAGTGTTTGTAGATGGGGAGGGGAGGAGGGGGTGAAGGGAGGGCAGAGGTAAGGGGAAAAAAATGAGAATCAAGACTTGCCATGTAAAGGTACATGATCCCAACAATAAATGTAACTGTACTGTATCCCTAAATGTACCAATAAACTCAATAAAAAAAAAAAAGAATTTAAAAGACTATTTTTTTATCATTTTTATTGATTCCTCGGTATATATTCTTATTGAAACCTTGTCAATCATACTACTTTGCATATTTACATAAATTTTTTGAGGAAATTTTGCCAAAGGACCTTCATCTATCATATCAGAAAAATTAAAAAAAAAAAAGAAGTTTAAAGACTATTTTTTTATCATTTTTATTGATTCCTCGGTATATATTCTTATTGAAACCTTGTCAATCATACTACTTTGCATATTTACATAAATTTTTTGAGGAAATTTTGCCAAAGGACCTTCATCTATCATGTATCAGAAAAAACTGACGAAGTCAATTTTTTTTTAATTAGAAGGAATTAAAATGGGTTAGGGGTGTGTGTGTGTGTGTGTGTGTGTGTGTGTGTGTGTGTTATTTGAAAAAGAACTGTGAAGTTATTTACTATGAAGAAAAATATAACAGTTGCCTGAGTGCTCATTAGCCAATGTTTTAAAATATTCACCATTTTTAAATATATACAAAAACAAACAAACTTGCCAACTCTGTTTCCCTCCCTAATCTCATTTCTTTTACCCCTGGCTCAGAGAAAATCAGTCTTCCTGTTAATGCTTGAACTACACACACATGTGATCATAAAGGGTGGATTACACTGTGTTGTGTGTCTTGAATTTACCTCAGTGATGTTGTATGTATCTCTGCATACCTTTATTTTACTAAATATTCTATTTTGAGATTTCATCAATATGAGACATATAGATTTAGTTTTTAATCTTTACTTGCTAAATTCTATTAACCCTTTATATAAGTATAACCAGAAATTATTTATCCATTTCTCCACTAATGGACATACCAGTTATTTCCAAGTTACCATTGTTATAATAATGCCGAAGTGGCTACAAAACCTCCCTGACTCAAACCTTTTGACTTTGTGATTTTGTGAAAGTGACAGTGGAAGCCATACTTCAAATTTTGAATTTCAACCTCTTCCATATGTGGCAATATGTAGCAAGATGCTCTCTCAAGATGCTGGGCAGCCACGGAAAGCCACAGCTCCCCGTCAGCCCCATGCCCAGGAGGAAACATCCAACATCCTGTTGGATGCTAGGATTCTTTCTAGGTTAAATGCCCTAAATGCACTGCCAACTTACAATATTGTCAACTTCCAATGGGTTAGTGTAGACAGCAGCCCATCACAAGTCAAGGAGCACCTGTACACTGTGCTACTTTCCTTCCAGATATTTATATGATTTCCTATTCACCTTCTTTTACCAACATTTGGAAAAACTGACATCCTTTTGTTTTTGCCAATGTTCTAGATCTTACTGCATAAATTTGTGGCTCATTCTATTCAGTGTTTGTGGTCCTTTAATCTTTGAAAGACTCTTGCAAAAGATGTTACATATGTATTGATCATATGAATTTTTAGATATTTTATAGTTTTATTAATAATGTGAATACAGTGCTTTCTACTATTATACTTTCTAATTGACTATTGCTGGTATTTAAAAATTCTGCTGATTTTTTTATACAGTTAGTCTCCAAAAGAAAGTAGAGTTTAAAACAAACAATCTAGGAAAGCTTGCAAAAACTTAGGAAGGGTGTGTGGGTGCTATGATTTGGAAGCAGCTCATCCCTCAAAGGTTAATGTGCTGAAGTCTTGGTCCCCAATATATGGAACTGAGGAAATGAGGGCTTTAAGAGGCATTTGGGGTTGTGAGAGATCCACGCCCTTGAGTGGATTGCTTCTCTCAATAGACTGAGGTAGGTCTCAAAGGACTATTCGTTAGCAGAAGAATAGGTTTTTACAGAGTAAGTTTGACTTCCTCAACTCACCCTTTCTTGCTTCCTGTCCTGCCACATGATCTTCACCCCACACTCTCCTCGTGATGCCATCTGCTCTGTTGTGACATAGCCAAGAGCCCTTCACCAGATGCCAGCACCGTGCTGATGCTTCCCCACTCTAAAATCGTGAGCCAAATTAACCTCTTTTCTTTCTGCATCACCTATCATCGGGTTCTGTTATAAAAACACAGAAATAGCCTTAAGGCGGTGGAGTTTAAGCAACATGTTTATTTATCACATACAGCTATGGAAGAAGAGTCAAAGGAAAGATATATCATTTTGCAACTGACAAGTACGAGAGAGACATAGATGCTGTTTAGGAACATCGTTCGAAGCGGGGCAGAAGTGAGGAGCTTGGGGAATGCATCTGCCTTTAGTCAGCTTCTTCCCAGATCCTGTATAACTGATTTGCTGGATATCTGTGCTAAAGAACAGGGATTAGAGCCCACTGTGGCATCCCACCCCTGAAACCCACCCACCAACCCCCTCTGCACCCATCGGCACCCCAGAGAGTGAAAGCACAGATGTTCCTAGGCCTCTTCACCTGGACATAAAGAGAAACACTCTTTGGACTCTTCCTAGAGGAGATCAGTTAAATAGGGTTTCCTTTGTTATTTCATCTTCTGGGTTTTTTTTCCTCACTCTCTTTCTCAGCTTATCTATTAGAATTTATTTTTCCCCAGGAAAACTTTCCCAAAAACTCACACAATGTTCCAAACCTCAGCATAGCTTTACACCCTGAGAATTTGTTATTCATGAGGCAGGGCTTTTGAAGTCTGATTTCTCAGGATTGATGCTTTATCTTTAAACAGTGAACATGAACGTTGGCTCAAAGGGCCTGTGACAATCACTTAGGAATAACACAGACATTTGTGTCTGGGCAAGGTCTCCCCTACACAGGGAACCTTTTGTAAATATTAGTTACTAGAACCGTAGCACTAATAGATGTAGTTAATAATTATCACAATGTGCCAAAACTGCACAGTTTGCTCCCTGATTACAATATTAAATTGCTATTGAGCTGTGGTATTCGCTTCAGGCAATACTAGTAAGAACCCCCCAAAGACCCCGGCTGGCCTCGCCATACAAAAATGGAAACTGTTCGCTGCACACAATGCACAGGCAGCAGTGGGCTTTGCCAGAAAACAAACACAAAACTCAAACAATAGAAGGAAAGTTTTATCAGAGCTGAAGTGTCCTTTCACTTGGGAACTGTCATCGCTCAAAAAGAAAAACACGCACACACTTGATAGCGGCTCACAAGGCAAGCCATTACTATGGGCACAGTGACTCACGGCGCAGAGAGAGAACTCTGCACAGCCAGAGCTGAAAGGCTTTGTTTTACTTTCATCCGATTATGTCTAGAGATAGGCTAAGCAGCTCTGGAAAGTTGAGGGCCCCTAAGAATGCAGGCAGGCTTCTCTCCCTGTGAGCAGGGAGGGAATATCCATTTCCCACACACCCTCTCCGCCTGCCTTGACAGGTCAAGTGGCCTGGACAATAGGGCAAAGCTACTGCGAGAAAAACTGCCAGTTAATTGAGAGGTGTCATTAGCTCCAGGACGGCACATTCAAAAGCAGACACAATGGGGGCACTTGTCATATGCGGCACACACCAATCCACCCCTCATCCACCCACATACTGCCATCCCACCTCCATATCTGCAATTTCAGAGACCCACGGTGAGCAAATGAGTACTTAGCAATCAGTTCGCATGAACAGCCGCCCGCCTGCGCAGACAGGAGGCTGGTTTGCCCACCTCTGGGATACAGACGCATGTCAAGGGTACTGTACGCGTACTACTGAGCTAAACTCAATATTTGCTGCTTTGCAGGAAATTGAGGCTCCTGAATGAGAAAAAAGAAGAGTGGCTGTTAGGCAACTAATTAAGAGAGATTCAGCAAGAAGGATGCACTTGTACCTTGACCTTTCCAGCCAGGCCCATTGGTAAATAGCTAGCGGAGTGCTTTCTGTACAGATTAGAATAGGTTATGTGGAGTCATCCTCAGCCCTCTTAGCTGCTGCGTCGGCCGGGGCTGTGCAGGCAGACACAGTAATGAATGTTCCTGGCACAAGGGAGACAGGAAATAGCAGCTCCTTTCCTTTCCCCCATGCAGCCCGTGCACCTGTCCCAGGTGCCTAAGGTGTGCTGAGCTTCATCCAGTCCCAGAGCCAGGACCGCCTGCTGAGGGCCTGAAGTTCCACAGGTAATTCGAGCTCAACAGGCAGCGCAGCTCCTAGTATCCCTAGGAGAATAACATTCCAGGGAGAAATGGAGGTGTTTATCCTGTAACATCTCAGGAGAAATTACACTCCCAGGAGGAAAAGCCCAGGTACACTGAGTCGGCAAATGCGATGGGTGCTAAACACAGAAGACACAATATTTTTTGGTCTCTTTCCTTTTTACTTATTTTCAATTGGCAGATAATAATTATATATATTTAGCGGTAATTTGATGCAGGTATAAAATGTATTATGATCAAATCCGGGTAATTAGCATGTCTACTTCCTTCAACATTTCTCATTTCCGGGAGTGGCTATGAACTCCTGCTTTGTAGTTTCTTTATAAAACACATAATAAATTGTTGTACACTATAATCCTCAGCTGTGCTGTAGACAACAAAACTTATTTATCCTAACTCTGTTTGATATGCGCTATCTGACTTTCATTCTTTATTTCCAAAACTACACTTGTTCATTGTCTATGTTTTCTTCCTATTAGTCCACTTTTTATGAATTCCCCAGGGATTGAGAAGATTCTTATTCATTTCCCTATTTACAGATCTGTGCGACCATGGGCAAGTTAGCACCCACTCTGGGCAGTGATTTATTGTCTGACACTGGGGATTGCATTCATGCATATGAGGCCTTGTAGCACGAGCTTCTTGTGCAAAATAAGCCAAGCTTCAATTACGCTTAGCTGGTTTTGTTGTTATTACTGCTGCTGTTCTTATCACTTTTGTTTTTTTTCCCTCAGAATCTAGCGTGAGGCCAGTACACAAAAGATACACAGAATTTTTCCACGACCAGCTGAGTGAGTGAGTGGGGGGGTGAATGGCTGCATTAAGTGAGGGGTAGCTTTCTATCCTGAGCTGCTCCATCCCGGTCTTTATTGTTCCATGGCAGAAAACAAGGTGGTCTTACTCACATCATCCTGCCTGCTACATCTTGGACCTCACAATCTTAAATATCAGTTGCCACATACAAACTAACAAGAGGACAGCAATGGAAGTATAATTCTGTAATCATTTATCTTTCACTCTAATAAGGTTATGAATTTGAAATTACAGCCATGCTAAGTGACTCCTGATCACGACTCCCAAGGAAGCCCATATTGGGATGGGAACCTGGGGCAGAAGGAGTTCTTAGCAGCAGCACTGCCTGAGGCTCCTCCCAAGCCACTACCAGAGGACAAGAGACTAGGAGGATAGCAGGTCCCATCGCAGGATAGACCTGTGAGTCCAAACTGATAACCCTTCTATGAAGTGATGTCACATAGCATTGAGTGTAATTTCTGCAGACCTACATTCTAATTCCAGTCCTGACTCTTGAACCATGGACATGGTGCTGGGGCTTTCTGACCTCACACTGTTTGTGAGATAGGGTTGACATCAATCTCACAGGAGTCTCGAATCATCTCACAAAAGGATATTGAGATGTTGGGAACTTAGGACAGAGACTATCACATAGAAAGTATTTTTGAGACTCTTTGGTCTCTTTCTACAGTTAGTTCTGGGCAAATTGAAATAGATTCAGGCCTCCAAATTGGATCTAAATATTAGCTCTGCAACTGGTGAAACTGAGCCGGAGAAGCTAGCTTGACTCAAGGTCAGGTTGGGCTCTGCACTCCAATTACCTCCAAGCCAACTGTGATCTATCTTATGATTTCCTAACAGCAGCACATAGACATAACATTCTTCTCTGCTATGATTTCAGTGTGGTTTGTCCCCTAAAGGGGGACAAATTGCAAACTTGGTCCCCAATGTGACAGTATTAAGAAGTGGTGGAACCATTAAGGATCAAGTTTAATGTAAGTCAATTAGGTCATTGGGATGCTGCCCTTGGAAGGAATTAACATAGTCCTCGTAGGACCTATGAGTGGGGTGTTATAAGAGGAGGAAGCCCAGCTTCTGAGTTTCTCTGGCTTCCTGTCTTGCTATGTGATTGCAGTCAAATGATTCCTTTCACTGAGATGCCATCTGCTATAAAAGCCTCACACAAGGATTTCTTGGTCTATTCAAAAAGCATCCATTACTTCAACTATTCTTGTCTGCCCTCTATTCCCTAAACTAGATAATCTATATCAAGGAATAAGTTCCCATCAGACAACAATCAACCCAGACCTATTAATGTTTTGTTTCAGTCTTTATTTATGATTATTAGGCCTCCCTCTCCCTACCTCTTCTCTCTTACTCTTCCAGATATTTCCCAGGATGCTTCCCTCAGGAGCAAAACATCAGCAGGATTTTCACCTTCAATTTCTGTGCCACCCCCAAAACTTACCGAATTGTGATGAAATTTGTCAATGCTCATCTCCCTGCACTTCCTGTCTTAAATAGACACACAGCACTGGGCATCACAATCCTTATGCTTCCCCTAGAGGCCTTCACAATTGGAGCTTCTCAGGAATCAAGGTATCATTTGCTTTCTGAGATCCCGTTGTCCTCCTCTATTGGTTCTCTCTGTCACTCCCTCCACCAACTAATTCTCTCCTTCTCCCTTGACAAGCAATGTGCAAGGCTGTATTTCCTCTCCTATTTTTACATCAGCCTAGCCTGGTATTTCAGATGCTTGCCAAAAATCTTTGAACAAGACTGAATGAAGTGTCTTTTAAAATAATGAAGAAGGAAGGCATCTCCTAAGAGGCTTAGAAATCAAAGGCCAATGTTCACAGGTCTCAAAAATTGACTGACTTAGAGACCAGTCAACAAACAGTTTACTACCACTGCTTTGTCCTTGACTCAACATAGACTATACAAGGGACAGGGATTTAGCTCAGTGGTTCTGCTGCCTGCTTCACAAGTGCAAGGTCCTGAGTTCCATCCCTGGTACCAAAAGAAAAGAAAAGAAACTAATTAATATAGACTATGCAACACTTAGTTATGATTCCTGGGTTTTAGCCTTTCTCTTCAGCGGTGAATTATTTTGACCTCACACAAAGGCTGAGCCTCTAGCCGGGCATGGTGGTGCACACCTGTAATCCCAGCACTTGGGAGGATGAGGCAAGAGGATCACTGTGAGTTCGAGACCAGCCTGGGCTACGGTTCCAGGTCAGTCTCAACTACATAGTGAGACCCTGTCAAAAAAAAAAAAAAATGCTGAGCCTCACTCACCCCCACCTCTAGATGAGCAGGCACTGAGATCAGGCCACAGCCACCAAAATGCTGCTAAGTAGAACAGCAGGTGAGATGCTGTGGTCATCTTTATAAAATTTCCCAAGTTAGTAATGATTGGCAATGATACCACCCAATCATAATTCCATTCCCTCTTTTGAAGCACATTGTGTAGACTGACTACAAAGCTCAAGCTACACAAATTTTTGAATACTTGGCAAGCATTATATATTCTGCATATTTTAACAATATAAAATTAATTTCCTAAGAAGTGTATAAATTTTGATGTGACTTAACAGGAAAACAGTAGCTATTGGTCTCATATATTACTTCCTTCTCTTTCCTCAGAGCAGGAGTGACAGGCTCATCAAATATGTAATGAGAATCAGACTACAGAAGAAAATTTGACCAAGAATATCCTGCAATTCCTTGCATCCAGGATGTCAACCTTCATCCTCGTTCCAGATCTGTCTCACCTGGCCTCCAAGATCTCAACCTTTCCTCATAATCTTACACATTTCATTTTCCCTTTTCTATCTGCCTACTTTAAGGTATTTGATCTCAACCTTTTCTTAAGGATATTTATCTCTTTCATGAGACTAATCAGAGTGATTTTCCTTCTAATCTCCCACTTCTCCTGTTCCTACTAGTAAATCAAAGCAAGACATCTACGTTAAGCCTTTTTATTTCTTTTATTATATTACTAAAATGGGGCTGCAATAATTTTATTGAGTTTCTCCTCCACCTAATTTAAGAGAAGGACTCATTCTTTCTTCTAGACTCACTAACAAAATTTGCCTGTGTCTGAACTCCAGGCTGGGTTCTTGGAATCTGCAATCAAGATAGAAGATTGTATACTCAACAAGAGAAAGTCAGTTTGAACCTGTGTTGGGTGGGGAGAGATGGAAGCTTTAACAGCCAATGATCAAGATATATGGTACCAAGAGGATGGTGTACCATAGTTTCCTCTTTGAACCTAGAACAGATCAAAACAAGATTAAAAATAGGATATTAAAAGCAGCTGATAGATAACTGCTACCAATCCCTCTATCATATAAAGGTAGAACCAAACGTACCAATATTCCTAAGTCCTAGCCTGCAGGGAAGGAAGTAAAGAAAACAAAAATGCTTCTACTTACCAATGTCAAAAAAACTGTACAATCAAAACAAACATTTTTATACTCAGTGCACCTGCTAAGGTCAAAAACAGCAACCCAGCTCCCCTAGCCTATGCCCATGAAAAACAGCCACACACCTGTGACTGCCAATAATAAAGATGTCACAGATTGTAGAGAAAAATCTGAACGAAGCACTCTGTCCAAAGTCTTCTTCCAAACCACACTACCAGCACTATGTGTTTGTCCCTGAATGGGTCTCAAGCCTTGAAGTTTCCTGACTTTATATCATATGTCAGAGTTTGAAGAGGATCCTAAACTGAACATTCTAGCTCCAAGTTTCGAATCAATATGAGGCAAACACAGATCAAACTACCAATTTGGGTATAGCACAAAGAACCAAACAGCCCAATATTTACCGACAAGAAACAAGTTCCAAGATACAGAGCTAAATCTTGAAAGCTAGGTGTGTAACTGTGATGTCTGTCATCCTTATGTGTTTGTAAGTAAACCTGACCAGAGATCAAAGCAGTCTCTTTACACCATCCCAACAAGCCTGGATTGTAGAGTCTGCACATGGAAAATTTAGGACAGAGGAGAATAAATTAAGTAGTCACTTAAAATTTGAGAATGGCTCCCCCCACCCTCTGTTGAATGGAGTAATAAATACATATATACAAAATGTAGCCAGCTGTAAGCCATTAACCCCTTTCACTAGAGAAACAGTGGCTATCTCATCCTTGCTGTCTCACCAATCATACCCATCTGCTATTCCCATGGAAGCTCACCAATGAGAGGGGTAGAACGGAGAGGATACCTCTTGGTTCCACTGCATTGCTACACTGGGAAACCAAACAGGTGTGTGGTGACAGATTCAAACTTTGTAAGCATAAACCAGTCCTTAGCACAATTTGCCAAGTTCCTGGTATCTCTTAACATGGTATGATGATTCAACTAATGCCTATCCAAGCAG
Organism: Fukomys damarensis; assembly: GCF_012274545.1. Lineage (NCBI taxonomy): Eukaryota > Metazoa > Chordata > Mammalia > Rodentia > Bathyergidae > Fukomys > Fukomys damarensis. Next base: position 56,193,386 of record NW_022900942.1, on the reverse strand, counting down.
TTTAACAAAGGGACTGGAAAGGGCCCAGATAGTAAGTATTTTAGGGTTTGAGGACCACACAATTCCTATCACAACTATTCAACTTTGTCATTGATAAGTGAAAGCCAAAGACAGCACATGAATTAATGGCTATGGTTTAATTCCAATCAGACTTTCTCTAGAAAAGCAGGTGGGCAGTAATTTGCTAACCCGTGGTACAACCTGTTGAGCAAGGCACCTCTCCTTTACATAAGGAATATTGGCAGGTATAAACACAAGAGGAATATTGCCAAAGCCTGGGGCCCAACCATCTCTTATCCAGACTTTTACAGTGATTTCCAACTGGCCTCTGGCCTCAGATACTCTCCTCTCCAATTCATCAAAATGCACTCCCCTATACACTTGTCTCCAAAACTCAACGCTTATCACATGACTCCTTTGCCTCCAAACTTCCCATTCCTCCAGCTGCTTCCAGAATGAACTCCAGTATCTTTATTATGACTTGAAGAATCCCTACCTGCCCCCAGTTGACCTGTAAAGTCCTGCTTCCCCATGCCAGCCTCCAGCTCTGCTGAAATGTTGAACACTTCACAAATGCACCAAATCTTTTCAAGTGCCTATAATTACTGACGAGTACCAAGCCTAACATAATATAAGTCAATCTCTCTTTCACGTAAAGCGTGATGCAGGCCAGAGGGAATCTCCTCCCTTCAGTGACCTGGGAACCCAGGGTCCCTCCTTCTTTCTGCTCAGCCACCTCTCATACTGCTACCACGTGTGCAGCAGCAGGACAGAGAAAAGGATGGGGCACACCAACATTTAAGCCCTAGGATGCGAGGCAGGATAGCATTTCTGCTCACAATCCCATTCACCAAGATTCAGTCTCATGGATCCAGCTCAACCCCCAAAAGTCTAAAAAATACACAAGAGCTTGTAAACAGTTTCCAGGCACAAATTATCACGCACATACAGACATACACGCACACATGAACACATGCACTATGCCCTTTCCTTGCAATTTTTTTCCACTTTTTTTCTCCTGGAAAAGATCTTCCAATCTGCCAGATCCTGATCAAATGTCACCTTCCTGAACTCTTCAAACAATCCTTTCCCCTCCCCTATCGCACACATGAACACATGCACTATGCCCTTTCCTTGCAATTTTTTTCCACTTTTTTTCTCCTGGCAAAGATCTTCCAATCTGCCAGATCCTGGATCAAATGTCACCTTCCTGAACTCTTCAAACAATCCTTTCCCCTCCCCTGTGCTCCCATAAATTTTCACAGAAGTCTGTGCTTGGCTCATCAGAATTTACCCTTTTTTGTCTGCATATCTAACTCCAAGTCAGAAGACACAAGCCTACCATTCTCAGCAGTGCCTCATTTCCCAGCACCAGCCAGGCACCAACAACATACTTGCCATATGAACAAGTGAACCCACCCAGATGGGCTACACAGGAGTCTCCCATGGAAACAAAAACCCCCAAAAGAATTTTTTCTCTCATGAATCTTTATCATATGTCCAAGCTGCTGGTTAAAGATGAAACTACATATAATAAGAGCTCTCAGGAAAAGTGTGTCCTCAACCAAATTCATCAAAGTTGGAAACATCTAAAGAGGCCACGAAATTATAATATGCCCTATAAAATTTGAAACATTCTGATTCTGGCTTGTAAGATGTGCAGTGTTTCCAGTTAGGAGCAGGAGTTATTGTTGAGACTCGCTGACCTGGCTTTTTCTCTGAGAAAACACAAAGTAGACGGGTGGTACAAATATTTCCAGGCGACCAGACAAGTTAGCGGTTCCAGGCGTGGTCGTGTTGAGAGAAACCCTGTCCTTCTCTTCAAGTTGACATTGAGTCCCTTCCCATGCCTAATCCTATCTTCCTTATATCTTTAAAATAAAGACCAAATTCAGAAAGGCTCAGTGGAATGTGTCCTATTTCCCAAGCAGACAAATGTTCGGAGCTGGAAAAGTTTCCAGATGTCTGTCTCCTACTTTTCAGTAGCCTGCTGCATTCTGTCTGAGGTTAGGTAACCATAACAAAGAGAGAAACTTATGACTTCAGCCCCAAGTCACTTTGCCAGGGGCAAAGCCAAGAGGTCTGATATTTCTGTTAGATTACAGTCAATAGGAGCAACTTCTACTCTGTCAGTATTGTTAAAAAATCTGGAAATAAATATTATACATTTAAGGACTTTTCAAGATTTTTTTTTCCAGCTTTTGCTATTTCAGTTAAACAGTGTGGTTGGCTTTTGCTAAAATCCTCCTTGACCCAAAGCATTCATTAAGGAACCTTAGACATAAAACTGGGACTAGTGTAAAACATCTGCCTTGATATCAGTGCCCTGTGGTTTATAAGCTCACTATTTTCCAAGGAGGACCTTGAATCATATTAGCTGTGACTCTCCTAAACACATCTCTTAATGAAACCCTGCCATTAGCACCCAATATTCCAGCAGGCTAACTAGCTGTGGGCAGCATCTCGTCTCACCGACAAAATCTGCCATCAGCCCCGATTAGTTTAGAGAGCCTGTCTCATCGGAAAAGCTCCATGACAAATCTACTTCTGGTGCCTGTGTTAACACACTGCAGTCAGGGTACCAGTCAAAATACATTTGAGTTCCGGACTCCTGTGAAAACTTATCACTGAGGGGACTCCTTGCTGAAGGACAGAAGCATCCCTTCGGTGAGGGTGAAAATTGGTTCCTTGGGGAAAGCTTCAAAACCATTTCAGCCATTAAAATGTGACAGGACATATTAGGAAAACAGGAGGGGGTGAATCAGAGTGTGGGGCTTCCAGGAGAGTTGGGAAAGATGTCCCTCCAGAAAACGGCCAAGTGACCATGTCTCCATTCTCGGGAGCAGAAGCCCCATGCCAGAGCCTCATTACAGTTGGGCGGATTAGCATATCAGTGATTGGTATGTTTGCCATGTCCGGATTGACTTCACATCAAAAATTAATAATGTCCATGCGAGCACCACTCTGAGGTGTGCTAAAGCTCATTACTCAAAGGGAAAGACTGGCTCTAGTCTTGAATCTGGAAAACACTTTAAAATCTCTTCATTCCATCAATACAATGAGATCAAACTTTTTAAAAATCAACAGCGTGATCACCAAAAGCTGCTAGGAAGTTTCGAAAAACAAAAGAAGGCTCAACCCCAATAGTTATAATAAGATATGTGGCCCCTGGGTAGGTGGGGTTTAGCAGCATCCCCCACACACTGTGAACTCTCTGGCCCTCTCCTAGACCTGCTGGCCCAGGAACCCAAAAGTAACCTTCGGACATTGTGGAATTAGTACCTTCTAATCTCAAAAAAGCAGATGGGTGAGTAGTTGGCACATGTTAGGGGAATTCTTCAAATATTTGCTCTCTAGGCCTTTGCAGAAAACATCTTCGGACCTTTCCTTGTTGTGCGCGCACACACAATCAGCTTCCACTGCAGGAAGATCTCAGAGCAAGAGGTGGCAGGAACATGATCAGGGACTGGTGAGAAGGACGGACTTCAGCACTCACAGCAGAGGAGGCTCAGTCTAAAACAGTGACACCGTCCCAGAGCCTGAAAGCCCCAGGCCTGAGCCCAGAGATGAGATGAGTTCAGGGCCCCCAGAAAAGAGTTTGATAGGATGCACTCCTTAGTGATCTCACATCTGCCGGTCTGGAACCACACCAAGAAATGGGTTCCTCCAGCTCTTCAGCTGCAGAAGGAAGGAAGCATGGACTGATGTTCTTAGGAAACTCATCACACAAAAATCTGATCTGAATCTCCCCAATCACAGTGGTTTTGGTTTTGGGTTTTGGTTTTTGGTTTTTGGTTTTGGTTTTTTGGTTTTTGGTTTTTGGTTTTGGTTTTTTGGTTGTTTTGTTTGGTTTGGTTTGGTTTGATTTAGTTTGGTTTGGTTTGGTTTGTTTGTTTTCACTTTCAACAAATTTGGCCGGGAGTAAGAGGGATAAATTTAAACTTCCTGGCTCATTAATTAATTCACCCTAGAATGTCTAATTACTCATTTAACAATCTTCTCAAAATTTGCACTGCTAATATTCCAGCTCCATCCTTATAAAGATAACTTTAAATTTCTACAATCCAACTTCCAACAGACCAGAAAGAAAAACAGAGTTTTAACTTGTACTGTCATGTAGACAAACACTTGGTCTAAAAGTAACTTTCAGACATCGTTGAATTAATACATTCTAATCTCTAGAAGAATGAATGGGTGGATAGTTGGCTCGTGTCAAGGGAATTCTCAGGGTACAATGAGAAAACCAACTGATCTCTCTGCTTACAAAGGAAATTTGGAAACTGTAAAACTTATTAACAAATGCAAACTTTCTTAAAATGCCATAAGAATGCTGAAAGAATTTAAAATAAAAGAGAATGCATGTTCTTCAAGTGAGACTTTTTTTTATTACACAAGTTCTAAAACCCCATTTATAGAAAATGTGTAAAATATACCATACAAGCACAAGCACTCTTTCTAAAAAGAAAAATCTTGAAATTTAGAATTGGAAAAAGTCTATTTTCCCAGTATGAAAGGAACTGTTCCTGAATTGTCAAAGAGCTAAAAAGAACCTCAAAGATCAGTGATAACAGGTATCTCTGCTCCAAATAAGCGTCAGCCCTTCGTGGTATCCACAGCAGTATGTGCTCCACAGGACCCTTCTCTAGCTCAGTTTTCAAACTATATCTCCAGCTCGCTCCCTCCATTCTATTTCCTCTCCTTGGTTTCTCTTTCAATTTCTCTCAGTTTCTCTTTCTTAATTGGCTACAATAAAATTCTACCTTACTTACATCAAGCCTGGTACTGAGCACTTTACAAGGATTCTTTTATTTCATCTTTCCAAGCCCCTGTGAATAAGTATTATAATGGCCTCCTGTTAGCAGTGACAGTCTGGAACCTTAGCGTAGAGTGGCAGACACTTACAATTATAATTCCAAATTTGTTCACAGTCCCATGCATACGCACCTTTTAAGGAGAGGAAGCCTGTTTCTAAGTCTTAAATTTAAGCTTGGTCGTGTGAATTGCTTTAGTCAGTGGGACAACAGTGAACAATACCTAAGTATAGGCTGGACAGATGCTTGCACATTGGAGCTCGCCCACTCTTGCTCCAGAGAATCTTCAGCCACCACGTAAAGAGACCTAGCTGGCCAGTTAGATGAAGAGGGACTGTACAGAGAAGGGCCTCCCTATCGGGGACCCAAGACACAGAAATGAGCCCAGCTGATGCTATGTAGAACAGAAAGAAGCATCCCAACAGAGCCCAGATGAATTGTCAGTCCACCAAGTCAGGAGCAAATATGCCATGACTGACCCAAGAATTTTCCCTGGAGGTACACAGGCAGGACTGAGATTCACACACAGACGGCCTTTGCACGAGAGCTGGAGTGTTGGTATGCAAGTTACACAGTGAAACTCCCACAAGTCTAGCCATTGACTCACGGGTAGAATCAATGTTTGGTGATGATAAGGTGTCCCCTTAAAGACACCCATAATGATAAATTATCTGTCAAGTTGGACCCAAAGATGGGCCTATCCTACATGTATGTTCCTATTAGTGGCTCATTTTTATATTCAGGCCAGAGGCATCTGGGAAATAATTAGCCACAGTGTTGCTGTCCTCCCATAACAAATTTAAGGGAAACTCTTTATTTTTGATAGAGTTAAACAGTTAGTGGCAACAAATGTTACTTACACTTTTCTAGGAATAGAAATGTGTTTGCTTTTAATCAGTTGGGGACTCATTAGTGAGGCTATCTTTATCTCCCTGAGTCTTTGCCTTTTTTTTTTTTTTTTTTTTTTTTTTTTTTTTTTTTTGCTTGCTTGTTTTGTTGTGGGGTTTTTTTGGCCTTCTATTGGTGTTTTGTTTGTTTTCTACACAACCTTATAAAATAAGCTCTAATGGGCTGAACAAATCAGAAAGAAGAGCAATGTCAATTGCAATACCAGCGTGCCCATATAGTATTCTTTCCACAATCCTTTTCTGGGTCCAGTAAAAATGAATGGATAATTGATGATTGATAGCAAAAAGCTTCAGGTGTTAAATTTAGGTTTTTTATTTATGTGGAGTTGATTGTTGTACAGGGTGTGAGAGCAAGATCTAGTTTCAGTCTTCTACAGATAGATGTCCAGTTTTCCTGCACCATTTGTTGAAGAGGTCATCTTTTTGCCAATGTACATTTTTGGCTCTAAATGTAAGAGTTTATTTTTGAGTCCTCTGTCTATTCTCAAAAGAACAAGTAACCAATCAGCAAATGGGCAAATGAATTAACAGATACTTCTCAAAAGAGCAAGTACAAAAGACTGATAAACATATGGAAAAATGCTCAACATCTTTACCCATCAGGGAAATGTAGATCAAAACTACATTGAGATTGAGCCAGGGATTTGACTCAGTGGTTCCACTGCCTGCTTTGCAAGCACAAGGGCCTGAGTTCGAGCCCCATTACAAAAAAAAAAAAAATACTACATTGAGATTACAACTCATCCTAGTCAGACTGACTATTACCAAGAACACAAAAAATCATAAATGCTGGCAGGAATGTGGGGAAAAAGAGCATCTTATACACTCTTGGTGGGAATGTAAATTAGTACCACCACTATGAAAAACAGAATGGAAGTTCCTCAAAAAACCAAGACTTACATTGGCCCAGCTATACCATACTTGGCTATGTACCAAAGGAATCAAAGTGATCATAAAATAGAGATACCTGAAGGTCTGTATTTACTGCAGCACTATTCACCATAGCCAAGTTATTCGGGCAACCTAGATGCCCATAAATGCATGGATGGATGGATGAAGAAAATATGATATATTACACAGTGGAGCATTACTCTACCATAAAGAAAATGAAAACACATCATTTACAGGAAAATTGTTGGAACTGGAGATTATTGTGTTAACCAAAATGAGCCAGATTCAGAAAGACAAAGACTGCCTATTTTCTCTCATATATGGGGTCTAGTGGGAGAGGGACAACATGAAAGTTGAAGGGAAACTACTAGGGAAGTGAAGGAACCCAGAGAGGGTAAGACCAAGGGCGGATACACTCAAAGTATGCTTCAAACACATATATAAATGCCTCAAAGAAATACACTTCTCTGCATGATTAACGTGATAGTATTGTTAATGAAAAGGAGAAGGGCATTACTTAGTCTTTAGTTTTTTTACCCCAATTTTCCCTGTCACTTCGCAAAGAGAACATTTAGGTGAGACAGAAATTTCCTTTTTCTCTTGTAGATTGCTACTGAAATTTTTCTTCCGACTGCCCTCTTTCATGATGTGCTCTTTAACATCTGCATATTGTACTGTATTCTTTACAGAATGCTCTGGAAAATGAGGAGTTGGTTTGGAATGGGCCCTGTGTTTTGCTGTGAGATTTCACTGTTTACAGCTGCTTCGTCTTTATGGAGCTAAAGGACCTGCAAACCTTAAACTGGTTCATGCACAAAGTTCACTTCTCCAAAAACAGGTTGTGTGTCCATTTTCAAAGGAAGTGGCTGAGTGCTGAGGAGTGAATCCAATTTTCTTACCTAGTTTTCTACATTACTCAATCCCATTTAGAAATACTGAAGTAAAGAGATAAACTTGGCTATTGAATTGCATGATTCCCTTTGTCCTATTCTGCTCTTACTTGTGCTTGTGCCCCACAAAACATGTACGCGCTCTCCATACTTACAAACCCAACAAGCTGGTGCCTGTGATCTCAAACATAAACCAAAATACTCGAGAACCCACAGTCACCTCTTCTCAGTCAAGTTACCTTGGAACTATCAAAAACTCTCTCGTAGAGACAAATTCTCATTTAAGCTCGATTTACATGGAATGAAGGGCCTTGGGCAGCAAGCTGTTGGAATTCTTTCAGGACCCTGTTTACCTGCAAAAGGGCATTTACTCTTGACATTTTTAAAGGTACTCATTTTACAACCCAATTTTCACGCTCAAATAATCACCATCTGTGATGTCCAGTTTAGAGTGATCATAGATAGCAGCTGCAAGTTACCTCTCCTCTTGTTTTTTCCCTCTTGTTGTTTTGACTTGTTTTGTTTTACTTTTACGATCATTATTAAACAGCATTATATTTGCAAGTATAGTTGCTTTATGTGAAAAGAGGGAGGAAGAGAAAAAGAAGGAAAGAAGAAAGGAAGCAGGAAGGGAGGAAGGAAGGAAGGGAGGGAGGAAGAGAGGGAGGGAGGGAGAGAAAAATAATACATAGTAAAAAGTACTAAAATGCACCAAGATCCAGCCAGGTTCTTCTCTGAATTTGAGATTCTTTAATGTTTGAAAGTCTATTTAGCCTACATTTTGTACTTGAGTTGTGACTCCACACACATTAAAAACTCTACTTTGTTGGCTTATTGACTTCATAGTGTTCCTGGGTTCTCCTAATTTGAGGTAGAGGTCTTCAGATAAAGCTAAAGATACCCTAGGAGGCCAGGACGCTATGCATCTCCCTTTTTACTTGCCACACTGAAAAATACTCTCTCTTCCTACCTACAAGTCCTGTGCTGGCACATATTATGTCTATCCTTTGTACTCTTGGAAGTTTAATGCATCTCCATATTCATGTCTAATGCTGTCAATATGCCATATAAGTACTATTAACTGAACTAAATAAGTGAGTAAGTGTTGACTCTGCTTCCCTTTCTATCATAAAAGGGAAACACATCCCAATGTGGTAGAAGAATCTCTAATACTAGAATTATTATCCCTTATGAACCAAAATGGGAGGCGCAATACTCAACAGTTTGTATAATAATCAGACTTGCTTTCTTGAAAAAACATATTTTCATATTTCAGTTTGGGAGGGGGATATACACCCCAGGAAGGACTAATATGCCAAGCAGTTACAGGAGTTCATGAAGCTTTCCTTTTCATCTATTTTGATAATATTTAAGGCTAAGTCTGGCGCCTGATAGGTCCTGATGAATGCATGTTTATTTTAAGGTGCTGGTAACATAAGTTGAATAGAAAGTAGTAAACATAAAATTCAGAGTATCATCACTCTGCAAGAAGTGCTTACAGGACCTGGTGACCATGCCGTGGTCTACAGATACTGCACCAACACAGGCAAGACAGAGACAGAAACCATATGGGTTTCTACTAAAATAACAGTTTATCTCTACAGGTGAGAGGAAGTGCCGAGGGGAGTAAACGCCGTGTGTCTCTAAATCTAAACCAAACACACGTTAAGAGCTCTGTTTTGATCTTTGTGCAAGGTGGATAACTGGAATAAGTGGCCCTCTGTTCTCAGAGAGGCCAGCGTGCTTTAGACTACATACTGCTCCATTTCAACAGACCCCGCACAAGCACATCTGGAGAGACAGAGTACTTTAACATCTGTGCTTCTGAAAACTGGAGTTATTGTCGAAGCCACATCAGTGGCCTTGCATGGATTTCTATTAATAGACCACGTGACAGATTTTTACTATTGTTTTTATTGTCTTATACCTAGCCAAGGTCGTTCTTCACAAAAGCCAGTTCCTATGAGAGTATGGCTCTAAGTAGTTCTGCCAGGAGTGCTGGCTAAATCCTGAAAGATACAAAAGAAAGGGATTAACTGGAATTTTTAACATTCTTTTCAAGACACAAGCAAATGCCTTGATTCAGGTGGTGTGCCCTCATGCTCTGCCCAGTCCACCTGGACAGTGGACATAAAAACCACAACATTCACCTTCATAAACCATGAGCATGAGAAAAAATACACTGGTAAGCTCAGATTTTAGAACACAGATGCATACCACAAAGAAGGTATCTATTTGCCAATTTTTATATGCAATTTTTATGACAAACACATAAGTAAATCAGTAAAAGCTGAAAATGATTAAGCTTTCAATCTTCGACCAGGCAGAGGTCTCAATGGCCTCCTACGAAATTCAACACCTTGTGCTTTGGGATGTTCAGAACAATAAAATATTTAGGGTTTTTTTCATAAGTGAATTATTAATTGATTGGCAATTAAAAAATAGACACCCATAAAAAGAAAACAGATACCATCTTCTTGGTACACTAAGGTCACCCTGAATATTATGACAAATAGGTCCTAGAATTTTTTTTTTTTGTCCTAGAATTTTTAATGACTTTACACAGTAGTATTTCTCATTCAGCTAACAATCCAGTGAGAGCTTTTTCTGGTCATCCACTTCTTCCACCTGGTGACTCCAGGATCCAGGCTTCTTCTGTTTCATGTTACTCCCATCTCCCTGGACACTGGGGAATCCCACTTCCAGCCAGGGGGAGGGAGAAGAGAGAATCAAGACATCCATATTTAAGAGCCTCAGCCTGAAGGCAACTACACGGCTCCTTTACTCAATGCTTTAAAGAAAATCAGTCACATGGATGAAAGGCAGCTGTCTCTCAGTGACAACTCCACGCTGTCAAATGGTGCACACAAATATTACTTTTGATGAGCCATTTGTCATTCCTGGCCTTCTCATTTATTCCCCAGAGATTTAAGTTTTGGTGGGACCAACTGGAAGCAGGGAGCAAGCGAACCATGGGTTTTTTATAGCTCGAATTTCTCCATCCATAAAATGGCTCAGGAATCATGCACATTTGAAAACTGAGTCTAAATTATGAGTGAAGAAATGGCCAGATGTCCACTTGGAGCTTACCCCGCTTCTGCTGGCTGCTCTTCAGAGCCACGGAATAGCTTCTGCAGCTGATGTTATGCATTTTACACTCTTCTATACCTGAATTTAAGAATTCTTGCAAAGAATGCATCTGGCAAAAATTTGTTTTAAAAGGATCTTTAGTTATGGATGCAGAATAGCTACAAAGAAAAGGCACTTGCTTTTATTCCTTTCCACAAAAGAGCTACTCAAGCCCTAATGTCACTTGGCCCAATTAAATATATAAATGGCAAGAGGCCAAGATAATTATAGCTCTAGGGACTTCGACTAGGCCAGGGAGGAAACAGAGTAGGAGGACAAATGGACGAAGCTTACATTTCGCTTTAGGTCCAAACAAAGCCTTTGCCTTCATTTGACCTGAAGGGTAATATCCTGACCTGGATATAAGGTGGATTCTTTTGCTCTTGCTCCTCATTAGGGAAAATTGGATGAATATTAACCAAACCTGAAATGTCGGCTACCTGATATAAGACCCATTAAAGTCTTATGAAAGGCCCACACAGAGGTTGACCATTCAAATTCTCTGTGTCCCAAAAGAAAGTTTGTGAAAAAAAGGAGTTCCTGAGCCAGCCCCTGTCCTTAGGAAATCTCCTAGGAAATGCATCAATGATATATACTAAGATATCTGCACTGAGGCAAACAATGATCCTGTCCTTAGAACCAAGCGCTCCTAGAAAACATGATGGGCACTTGGGCCCCTCACCCCTTCTTCTGATTCAGTTGCTCTTGTGAGTCCGGAGTTCTGCCCCGGATCAGCTCCAGCCAAGAGGCTAGCGTGTCCACATGTGGAAAATCCCTTCAAGGTGAAGTACGACAGGAGGAGTAGATTAATCTGTCATTCACCCAAGTCACAATCTCTAACCCTGCCATGTGTCCAACAAAAAGGAAAAGATGCTGTTGAGTTTTATCTCCAAGTGGTGTCACTATTTCCAACTATCCCACCCCCTCAGACAGCCCAGATAGTTTATTTTCCTGGAGCCCTTTCCCAACATAGGACACGGCTTCCTCTTGCTGGGGCCCAGAGAGGAACGACAGCAGCTGAGAAAACATTCCAGGCCCCAACAAAGGCAATGCTGGCAGCTGATGAGTGAGCGGGTGGGGTGGCAGGGTGTCACCCCAGGTGCGCCGCTCAGTTCGCAGCAAGGAAAGGGAGTCTGGGTTGGGGGGGATGAAGGGTTTTTTTTTTTTTCTTGGTTCTGTAAGTCACAGGGGGTTAAAGTTCTGAGAGATTTTCTTGGAAAAGCAGGAAATAAAAATCTTAATGCTATGTACAGTGTAGCTAGAATGTGATATTTCCTTCTACTTTTTAAATTGGGATTTTTGTTTTATGTGCTTTGGATTTAGCTCCTGGGTGCTCTCTGCTTAGTTTAAAAGGGTTTCCATCTCCACGTTGTCATACATGGAAAAAATATACTGAGGTAGTGCGCTGTACATCCTGACTTTTATTTTGCTGTCAGACTGCAGTTACAACGTACCTGTGTGTATTCAACGCTCAGGGGCTTTAGAAGAGGAAAGGATCCCTTCACACACTGTGCAAAGAGAGCGACCGGCCTAGAGGGAAGAGCTGGAAATCAACCGCCGGCCTTTTCGCACATCAGCCTTGCATCCCGGATCTCGGCAACAGTTCCAATTGCCTGTCACAACATTCCGCTCAGCAAAGGCCATTTATTAAAAGACATGACAAAAAAGTTCCTTGTCAGACGGCACGAACTGATGTTTGGCACAGTCGGAAACCACTCTTTAGACTCATGAATTAGCCAGCCACAGCTTGGAGGGGCTCTGAGCTCTTTTTCAGGAGCAGTGGTGAATGTCTAGGGTCCATCCACGTCCACACTCATGCCCTGGCCCCTCATGAGACCAACAGCCTGCTGTCCCAAGTGCTGTCCCAGGACACCGCCCTCACTCCCTCTACCTAACCCCTAAAGCCTGCCCTGTGCTCCCCTCCCCAGCAAACTGGCTGTAAACAAATAAGCAGATTCTGTCTGAGCCTGAAATTTTTTAATTATCCGAAGCCTTGTACTAACCATACAGTTAGCTCCCAGGGGCCAAGAAGATCTACTGAAAACCTGAGTGATCACCGACCCCCACAAACACCACGCGAGCCAGAAACATTCATTCACCACTAATGAACTTGCAGTCTCCTTCCCTGCGGCTCACAGAAAAGGATGCTGGGGGTGGAAATGGAATCCAGTGGATTGCAGGCCACTCGAGGGTGGCAGAGAGGGCAGACCATATGCACTAGGATCCCGACCTCTGCGGAGACCCAACTGTGCTAAGCAAGAGGCAGCAAGTCAGCATAAACAAGGACATGCTCTCTGTGAAGCATCTCTGCTCAGAAGCCAGCTGACAAGTGAATATTCATCTCATTCAGCAAGACATGAGAGACCAGGCTTTTCTGTGCCACATTAAGGTTTGTAGGGAAGGTGAACCAGTCATAGGAGAGATAGAGGGAAGGAGAGGGGGACGAGACAGCACTTATGAGAGAGCCCTTGAGAGCCGAAAGTAGTGGCAATGGGTGACAAGGAGGGAAACACTGCTTTAAAACAACAATCTTTATTTCTACTGAATGAGGGCCTTAAACGTGCTTTCTACGCCCTTCCCTGGGCTTTTGGATCCAAAGGTACCCAAAAGAGAACAACGCCTGGAACAGCGCTGAGAGTAGTTGTATTTACAATGCCAGACTGTTCTGAACTCCCATTTTATTCTTGGTAATTTGATTGTTTGGTCACGCCTCCTAATAAGTGAAATGTTACACTGGAGTATTTGTGTAAACTTCGCAGCTTCGGATACAGTAGGTTGCTGAATGATGTTTGCTAATGGCGCACATTCGATAATTCCTATAATGTGAAATCTCAGCCAGATTTAATGTTTAATTTCCCTGGGATTCACTCTGAAATTATTACAGACATTATGTATTCCGCTCCCTGGACTTGAAATTAATTTCAAAACTGAGTAAAAGTGCATCCATTTTGGTGCCTTTGGGGAGATCAGATCCATAACAATCCATTTGTCCTGAAGTTTCTGAAGTTTAAAATATCTATTCACTTGATTACACTTGATCTAGGTTGAGCAACAATGAGGTAGAGACAACAGAACTCCACCCTTGTTTTTTTTTGTGATCTTGGATTTGTCATTGACTTGCTGAGTTAATACCCTCGCACAATTGTATTGATCCTCCAAATTGTATCTGCCTAACTACAGGGTACCTTTGTATGGTTATCATGACATAAAAACATTGCCAACATGCAATAATGTGGCAAGTAAAATAGTCACTCCAACGTCTTCTTTGTACGACTATCTGTCACAGAAACAAAATTCACAACATGGATGGCTTTGATTAATCAATCAATGCATTGGCTTTGCCTCCAATACCTGGCCCAAGTAGAAAGCTCAGTGGCTGGAATACCTCCAAACATTTTAGAATAAAGCAACCAGACCTATGTTAGCTTGTGATCCAAAAATTCCCAGACAATAAATCTTTAATTTGCTACCCTGGCAACTCTCACCAAATCTGAATTAAAAGAATATTTTCCACACAGAGCTTTGAAGACATTTGCCTCCTGAATAGTTGCAAAAGTTTAACCTTTAGCTGAGGCACACTTTCTCCAGTCCAAAGGAAACAGTGAAGAAAAAGACATCAAGGGATTAATTCACAAATTTTACCCCAAAATGAATGACAGCTGTTTGGGAGTTCAACTGCTCTGATGTCCCATTAGGTTCAAAACATCCTGGGTCTTGCAATTATCTCATAGATTTAATAAAACCTTATTAGTACAAACTTCACCTCCCTGGTCTGGGTCTCAGCCAGTGAACTCACACACTTACAGCAACATATAACTGCTTCCAGTGAACTTTGAACAAGAAGGGAACTTGGGTAGTTTTTCCCAGAATTTTTCATTTTTATCCAATAGATCATATTTGTCTATCTCCCCATCCCTCTCTGAAAAACCAGAGGAATTGGGCTAGAGGGGGTGTCTATAGTTTTACTTTCAAGGTAATGGACCAGTGGACTAAGGGTGGCCGAGAAGTTTGCTGGAAGTGGTTGGATACATGCTTCGGAAATGTGTAGCTGCTTCATACGCAGAGATTTGAAAATGTGGAAGAATTGTAAAGCCTGAAGACTCTTAGAGATCAAAGAGATCATGCCAAGCCAGGTTTTTTCATTTATCGCCTAAGAAAACTGAGACTAAAAGAAAGAAGTTGTAAAGCCAGAGCCTTCCAGCCAGGAGAGACAGAGCCAAGATGGGGGTGATGGAGCAGTCCCTGCTGGCTTCCATATAAGCCCCTCCGTCTGTCTTTCCACTCACCCCATTGCATACTTGTAACTTCACTACTGTCTCTTCTGAACTCAGCTCCCAGAGCCACAAAATGCCTTTCTTGGCTCTGTTCATAGCATAGTTCAGGACTGAGAATGCAGCAGATCTTCAGTGAAGAGTATTTCTTTCTTCCTGTGATGGTTTAGACCTGGAGTGTTCCCCAAAACACTCATGTCTTTGGAAGGTGATTGGGTCATGGGAGTTCTGAATGCATCAGTGGGTTAGCCCACTGATGAGTTCATAGCTGATTTGCTGTTATGAAGTAGGGGCACATCACTGGGGACATGACCTCAAAGGACCTATCTTCCTTCCTGGCTCCTCCCTTCACTCTCTGCATTCTGGCTGCCATGACAGTGTTTTTCCTCCATGGCCTGCCCTTCCACCATGCGCTTTCTGTGTTTCAGCCTGCCAACCGTGGACTGAACCTTCTGAAACTGTAAACTAAAATAAGCCTCTCTTTTAAGTTATTTTGTCACCATGATGAGGAAAGTGTCAAAGATGCTTTGTCTTTCCTCTGTTCTATGTATGTATGTCTTATGATCATGCATTCTCACAGTTAAGGAAAAAAAAGCTGAAGACAAATATCAAAATTGCTGCAAAGTTCACCAGTTATTTAAACCTATAATCAGAGCTTAGGGTTTTAGGTGAAATCTTTCAAAAGACTCTTATGCTTCTAAATGATATATACCTTGTGCCCAAATAGGATTATACCGCATGGGCTGGTTAGTCACTTGTTCAGGAACTTTTCTCCCCTTAACATGTGGGAAGATCTTGCAATATCAGTGAGAACTAATTTGCAACATTATTTTGAAGAGCTATGCTGCATTCTGTTTCATGAACGTATCATAGTGGGTTTAGCTCCAAATCTTTTGGGGGGGATTTACAACATTTCCATTTACAGTAAATAATATTATAATAAGTATGCCCAAGCATGAAATACTGATTTCTAAAATTTTGGTGCAAACTGTAAAAGTACTCTCTGAGAGTGTGGTAGAAATTTTTACCGTCATCAACTTACTACATTGTACATTTCCTACACCTCTACCAACACTCAGTGTTGGTCTTTAATGTTCCAGTGTCTTGGCCAAAAAAAAAAAAAAAA
>NW_022900942.1:56138258-56177286 GCF_012274545.1 Fukomys damarensis | reverse complement strand
GCAAAAAAAAAAAAAAAAAGACATTTAATTTCCTGTTTTGGAATTAATGAATTTGATGGGACTATTAAAATATGCAAAGCACAGACAGTGCCTGTCCTTTTATAGATTACTAATTCTAGTGCAGACACAAATGATGAAAAGAGATACCCATTGCAAGAAGATCATAAAGGAAACAAGCATTTTGTTGTGACAAGGTGAAGTGATGCAGACCTGAGTTAGGGGAGCCCAGCTGAGGGAACAGCAGTGAAGCCAAGTCAGGAGGAGCCAGGCAAAGATAAAGCACAGACAGCTGAGGGCACCGTGGGAGGGGAGCAGCAGGTGCCATGTCCTTAAAGAATGAAGGGAAACCCATAGTGCACTCTGGGACACCACCAAAGGCTGCTACAGAACCACATACAAACTGACTGGAGAAGGGGCCAGGAGCCAGTTCGTACAGGGCCTGGAAGCCTTGGAGAACTGAATTTTATGCACATGCAATAAGAAGCCACTGAATAGTCCAAAGCAGGGAACAACATGATCCAATTTCTGTATTTAAAAGATCACATGGAGAACAGACAGAAGGGAACACATGGGGAACAGCAGAGAGAGTTGCTAACCCTTGGAGCATAACACTAATTTTTGTCATAAAGGGGCATAAACACAGTGTATCACACCTTAAACTATTTCTAAATTATTCCGTAAAATATTTCTATTGATGGATTGTCAAATTTAATTTTATTGAGTTTAATTATATTAAACAATGAATAATTAACAGAAAAAAATCACAAAAACTAAGTATGAGATGTTTAATATTTATTGAGTATTAAAAAAGCAAAAAATTTTCAGTGTCACCTTTTTTTGGTGTACAAAGTCTAAAAAAGAACAATAGAAATAAATTCCTATATGAACTACAATGAAAATATCACTAGCATGCTACAAAAAAAAACTTTACAGCAATTATCATACCTAACACAGTCTTCACACATGACGACACATTCTATTTACACATATCATTTACACTGACAGCACATATGTTTTGTTTTCCTGGCCTTTTTGATATCTCACTGGTCTTGCTGTTGTCAAGAGGTTCTTATTATATTATACAATATAATAACAGTAGTTAACAGGAACATAAATTATCAATAAAATAAAGTTTGAAATATTAATATGTAGTATGCATTTAGAATAAACATCAACATTTTCACATTAGCTGTGTACTTGCTTACAAAACAAAAGATAACATCAGAAATAAAAACCTTTGTGGGCTACATTGTGAATACAAACAAAAGTCTACCACAGGGGCCAGGGATTTAGCTCAGTGGCACCATGCCTGGCAAGTGCAAGGTCCTGAGCATGATTGCTGGTACCAAAAAGAAAGAAAGAAAGTCTACCACAGAAATAATCTCTGCTTCAACTGTCACACTCAAGGCAGTCTTCACACATGAAAACTGCATGTTCCATACACAGGTATTGCTTATTGTTCTGCTTTTCTGTCCTTTCTTGTAGGGCACAGTTGCTATCTTTTTGGTTTTCCTGTTGTCATAGTAGGTCTTTTGGATGCTGCACCTGCCTGTACATCTCACCAGTTTGATCTACAATCCTTTTTTTTTCTTTTTATTGAGTTTATTGGTACATTTTAGGTATACAATACAGTTACATTCATTACTGGGATCCCATACCTTTACATGACCGGTCTTGGTTCTTATTTTTTCCCCTTGTCCCTGCCCTCCCTTCACCCCCTCCTCCCCTCCCCATTTACAAACACTTTATTTCCATTTTTTCATTTTCTCATAGTTTTTCTTCTCCCTTATGCCCTTTCCCCTACCTTTCCCACTTTCCCTACACCTTTAGCCCTTCTCTTTCTATTGCACATTGTTAATTATCTCATTACGATCTTGTGTACTATTATAGTTTTTCACATGGAAACTATTCAGTATTTACATATGTGTGACTTATTTATTTCACTTAGGAGTATATCCTCAAAATGTATCTATTTTCCTATGAATGAATCTAATTTCTCATTCTTTATGGCTGAGTAGTATTCCATTTTAGTAAAACCACATCTTTATCCAGTTTCCAACTGATGGGCAAATGGGCTGTTTCCAAGTTTTAGCTATTACAAACTCTGCCACTATAAACATGGATGTGCATATATCACTGTGATATGATTCTTTTAATTCTTTTGGAAAGATACCGAGCAGAGGGATGGCTGGGTCAAATGGAACCTCTAGTCCCAGCTGTTTGAGGTATCTCCACATTGATTTCCATAGTGGTTGCACCAGTCTGCACTCCCACCAACAATGGAGAAGGCTTCCTTTCTCCCCACAACCCCGCCAACATTTGTTATTGTTTGATTTCTTGATAGCAGCCATTCTTTCTGTGGTGAGGTGGAATCTCAAGTGTTGTTTTCATCTGTATCTCTCAAATGACCAGTGATGTGGAACATTTTTTCATATATTTACTTGCTGCTTTTATTTCTTTGTCTGAGAAATGTCTGTTCATTTCAGATGCCCATTTTTTAATTAGGTCTTTATATTCGGGGGGCTGACTGTTTTGAATTCTTTATATATTTTAGATAATAGTCTTTTGTCTGAGGAGCAGCTGGTAAAAAGGTTTTCCCACATTGTAGGTTGTCTCTTAGTTCTGTTGATGGCTGCTTTTGCAGTGCAGAAGCTTTTTAATAAAATGAGATCCCAGTTGTTGATTCTTTCTGCTAGTCCCCATGCTACTGAGGATTTGTTCATAAAGTCTTTTCCTATGCCAATGTCTTCCAGAGTTCTGCCTAACTTATCTTCCAGCAAGTTTAGTGTTTCTGGTTTTTAATATTTAGATCTTTAATCCACTTTGATTTTAATTTAGTGCATGGTGACAGATAAGGGTCTAGTTTAATCTTTGGCAAGTTGAGATCCAGTTTTTCCAACACCATTTATTGAAGAGGCTATCTTTCCTCCAGTGGGGATGGTCAGCTCCTTTGTCAAAGATGAGGTAGCTGAGTACATCTGGAGTTGTTTTTGTGTCTTCCAATCTGTTCCACTGATCCTCAGGTCTGTTTCTTTGCCAGTACCATGCTGTTTTTATCACAGTGGCTTTGTAGTACAGTTTCAAATTGGGAATTGTTATACCTGCTGCCATGTGTCTGTTGCCAGGAATGGCTTTTGCTGTTTTAGGTCTTTTATGGTTCCAAATGAATTTTTTGATTCTTTTTTTCTAGTTCTATGAAACACAGTGTTGGAATTTCAATTGGCATTGCATTGAATCTGTGTAGCAGTTTTGGTAGTACGGCCATTTTCACTATGTTGATTCTTCCTACCCAGGAGCAGGGGATATCTTTCCATTTTCTTATATCCTCTTCAGTTTCTTTTTTCAGAGTGCTGAAGTTTTCAGTGTAGAGATCTTTTGCTTCTTTTTTTAGGATGATTCCTAGATACTTCATTTTTTGGATGCTATTGTGAAAGGAATTATTTCCCTAATTTCTCGTTCAGTGAGTCTGTTATTTGTGTACAAGAAGGCTATTGATTTTTGGGTGTTGACCTTGTATTCTGCTACTCTGCTGAAAGTGTCGATTAAGTCGAGAAGTCTTTTGGTGGAGTTTTTTAGGTCTTCAATGCAGAGTATCATATCATCAGCAAATAATATGTTTAACTTCTTCCTTTCCTATCTTTATTGCTTTAATTTCTTTCTCTTGTATAATTGCTATGGCTAAGGTTTCCAGAACTATATCAAAGAGGAATGGTAATAGTAGGCATCCTTGTCTTGTTCCTGATTTTAACATAAAGGTTTTCAGTTTTTGGCCATTTAATATGATGTTGGCTGTTGGTTTTTCATAGGTAGCCTGTATTGAGTTGAGATATAGACCATCTATTCGAGTTTTTGCAGGGTTTTTATCATGAATGGGTGTTGAATTTTGTCAAGTGCTTTTTCTGCATCTATAGAGAAGATCATGTGGTTTTTGTCCTTGACTTTGTTAATATAGTGTATTACATTTATTGACTTATGTATGTTGAACCATCCTTGAATCTCCCTGGAATAAATCTGACTTGGTCAGGATGTATGATCTTCTTGATGATCCTCTGTATTCTGTTTGCTAGTATCTTATTAAGGATTTTTGCATCTATATTCATTAAGGAGATTGGCCTGAAGTTCTCTTTTTCAGTTGCATCTTTCCCTGGTTTGGGAATCCAAGTGACACTTGCTTCCAGGAATGAATTTGGAAGTATTGCTTCTCTTTCAATTTCATTGAAAAGTCTGAGGAGTAATGGCACTAGATCTTCTCTAAATGTCTTGTAAAGTTCAGCAATGAATCCATCAGGACCTGGACTTTTCTTTGTTGGTAAGTTTTTAATTACATTTTCAATTTCACTGATTGTGATTGGGGTGTTTAAAATGTTTTTATCTTCTTTGTTCAACTTCAGTAATTCATAAGTATCTAGAAATCTGTCCATTTCTTCTGTTTTTTCCATTTTGTTAGAGTACAGGTTCTCAAAGTAGGTATTGACTATCCTCTGGATTTCTGTTGGATCTGTTGTGACGTCACCTTTTTCATTCCTAATTGCACATATCTATGCCTTTTCTTTCCTTTTTTTGATAAGGTTAGCTAAGGGTTTATCAATTTTATTTATTCTTTTAAAAAAACAACTCTTTGATTCATTTATTTTTTGTATCATTTTCGTAGTTTCCATTGCATTGATTTCTGCTCTAATCTTTGTAATTTCCTCTCTTGTTTGAACTTTGGGGTTTTTTTGCTCTTGTTTTTCTAGTAGTCTAAGATTCATCATTAGGTTGTTTATTTGAGCTTGCTCTGTTTTTCTAGTGTGGGCACTCAGTGCTATGAATTTTCCATGTAGAACTGCTTTCATTGTGTCCCATAGATTCCTGTATGTTGTATTGGCATTGTCATTTATTTGTAGAAACTCTGATTTCTTCTTTAATTTCCTCTGTGATCCATTGATGGTTCAGGAGAGTGCCGTTCAATTTCCATGTGTTTGTGAAGTTTCTACAGTTTCTTATGCTATTGATCTCCAGCTTAATTGCACTGTGATCTGATAATATAGAGGGAATAACTTTGATTCTGTTACATTTATTCAAAGCTGTTCTGTGAGCTAGTGTGTGGTCTATCTTGGAGAATGACCTATGTGCAGTTGATCTACAATCTTTTAGCATAGTTCCTTGGGCAAAAACATCTTATTTTTTCCTGCTTTAAGTGATCTTTTATGAGTTCAATCTCAATCCTCTAAGAAAATGTCTCTGTGGCATTTTGCCCTTGTTTTCTTTTTAAACTATCAAAGTATTTATGCCACACATATTTAGGATCAAGTAAAACACAACCATTGGTTAACACTTTGTGCTTTGAGTGACATCATAGATGTTGCATAACTCATCAACAATATCTACTTCACCTTTGATTTTAATGTAGAAAGTTTCCACCTCATGCTTCCATTTTGTTAAGGTTTCCCTATCAATACTTTCATCATGGTGCAATGTTGATATTAGCAGTACACATTTTTTTCTTTGTTATATATGAGGCCAATGTGAATCTTTCTGAAACCCAAATATTGTACTATACGATTCTCTGCTTTGAAATTGCAACATTTCACATGTAATTTCTGCTTTGTTCCTGTGTAGAGTTCCCATACTGGTCAACTTGTGCTCTGTTAGCAAATGTAACATCAGGTGGAAACTGGTAAACCAAATATCAAATGCCACATTTTAATTAGGGAAATGGAAGCAACAAGTCTGTCCATAACATCATTTGGTTTATTTTTATACAAATAAGAACCTGATAGCTGAGTTCCAGGGTAAATTTCTAAACTGAAAGCATAATAAGTCTTTGTATCTACAAGGGCATATATTTTTATGCTATATTTTGACCCATTGCTTTTCCATAAGTCTTTTACATTCCTGTGATTACCATGAGAAATCCCTGCTAAGTACATCAGACCAATGAATCCTTTCAATTCAGCTAGTGAGGTGTCATAATAAATATATATTGAAATAGGGCTATTGGTGCATACAGAATATTTTACTTGTATTTCAGCCTTTATGTATTTCACAACATCTTGTAACATTTCATCTGTTACAATTTCCAACATTGAATGACAGTGCTGGCATTCTGTCCAGTATGGTTCACCCTTGCCAAGACCCTCACTATATTTTCATACCTAGTTCTAATATTGGATTGTTCCTGGTTATATGACCATTTTACATTTCAACTAGTCAAATATGTATTCAGATTGCTGTTTTCTTTGTCATTTCAATCAAGGAGGTCTGCATTCCCTGTTTCTGTATCAGTTGATTCTTGCTCTATTGCACTGTCACAGGAACTTTGGCTCACATGGCCAAGGTCAAAGTCATGATCATCATATACACACACAAGTCTTTTGTTATAAAAACATGCATTTTTACTGTAAGGGATCATCTTCATCATCCATGTATGAGTAATCTGACAATTCACTTTTGACTTCCTCTAAAACACAAATCTGGTTTTTCATGTGCCATTGTACTGAATTGGCCTACTTGACAAGAAAAATCAAAAGAAAACTTTTGAAATAAATTCTAGAGTTGTCTGGGTATTTTATACCTTCTGTGCTGTTCAGGTAAACATATGAAAAATCTATCAGGTGGAACATAATGTGGATGTAAGTCCTTGTCTGACACTTTTGCTTGGGTACATACACTTTGCCTTTAGTTGTACCAAGTGGATAAACACAAAGATTCCTTCTTATATCCCTCAGGCAAATGTACTGAGATGCACAGCTGGCTAATATAATGCTAAAGTAAGAATTTTCAGTAGAAAAGTAGGAAATGGGTTTGTGGGATTCAGTATTATGCTTTTTGGGTTAAAAGACTGTTGAAGGTGAGCAGATGCAAGCTCAGGGCAGGGTCAGAGCAGAATTAAGGAACAAGGATGGGCTGAAAGTATATTTTAATTAGAACCAGCAGCCCCTAGTGATGTACAGGAAATTTAAATCAGGGAAGGAGCGACTTCTGTATTTCTGATTTGAATGACTTAATAAGATATGATGCTATTTGTTGAGTTAGAGAATCCTGAAGGAAAAACTCGTTTGGTGGTAAATCAAGAATTCTACACCTGCCTTGCAAGTGCAAGGTCCTCAGTTCAATTCCTGGTATCAAAAAAAAAAAAGACAATTCTATTTAGATGTGGTTTTTCTATAAAATGGAATACTACTCAACCATAAAGAATGAGAAATTAGATTCATTCATAGGAAAATGGATACATATTGAGGATATACTTTTAAGTGAAATAAATAAGTCACACATGTGTAAATACTGAATAGTTTCTCTGGTGTGAAAAACTATAATACTACACAAGATCCTAATGGGATAATTAATAGTGTGAAATAGGAAGAAAAGGGCTAAAGGTGTAGGGAAAGTGGGAAGGGTAGGGAGAAGGGCATAAGGGAAAAGAAAAAACTATGAGAAAATGAAAAAATGGAAATAAAGTGTTTGTAAATGGGGAGGGGAGGAGGGGGTGATGGGAGGGCAGGGACAAGGGGAAAAAAATGAGAATGAAGACCTGTCATGTGAAGGTACAGGATCCCCATAATGAATGTAACTGTACTGTATACCTAGATTGTACCAATAAACTCAATTAAAAAAAAAAAGAATTCTATACTGGTACCATGTGTAACAGTAAAAATAAGAACCTAATAAATATACAGCCCTGGAGATGATTATATAAACTATAGTATAAACATATATTATACTATTTATGAAAATGATGATTTTGCAGAAAGGTTATTACATAGGAAATTGTTCATAAGAAGTTAAGTGAACAAAGAACACATTATCATTTATACAGAATAACGTATACAAATAAAAAGAAATAGAAAAAAGAATGAAATACACTGAAAATGTTTATAATAATTATATCTTAATGGCAAATTTCAAGAAAATTTTATTATCTTTATGCCTTTCTTCATATTCCAAATTTCCTCTGTAACATGTATTATTATTATCAAAATCACCAAAAAAAATCATTATAAACAGTTTGCCTGAAGCACTCCATAGTCTAGTTTAGGACAAGTCCTAATTAAACCATATAACCCAATGAATAGATAAGGTACAGTGTTGTACTGTTGTGTCTTAACTGAAGGCCTTCAAAATGTTCACTGTGACTCTATTTGTGAGCACACATTTTGTCAAATGAAATACGTGCATGTTTCTAGGCTAATTAATGGAAGATTTCAGACTGGAACTCAAGTCTCTTGCTTCACAGTCAAGTTCTCCTGCATCTCGGCAGCAAGTGTACTCATTCTATCTCATCATGAGTACTGAGACCAGTCAAGAATTCAGTGACTTGTTCTGGACCAGCCATGCTCTCAGGCAGAGGAAGGGACCAGCACTGCAAAGTGGTGTCAGGAACACCTTATATTCCCATCTGTCTTCATCCTCTCTCTGTCTGCTCAGCTGATACCTTAGATTCCTTTAACAAGAATCAGTTCCTTTTATTCCACAACTTGAAACAAGGCTCAAAACTACAGATTCCTGGGAGGAGTCATCCCTTGATTTAAATTCACCCTGGCTGTTCACAAACTTTCCAGAGAAAAGGCTTTGAAAGGATGGCCTGAAGACCAAATGCTTTAAGTTAGAGATTTTTTAATAAGGGGAGTAAAAAGAGGGGTAAGACTTAGTAGAAGTAATAAAGGAAACAAATATTTAATGAATGCTTTCTGTGTGCTGACCACTTGCCAGATTGTTTTATATATGTACTATATTTAACCCTACAGCCCCAGCAAAACAGAATTATTATTCCCAGTGGATATTCTTTCACTCGACAAACATTTACTGAGCATATGCTAGATGTGCTCAGCTCTGCTCTAGTTCCTGGTGATATTGCAAAAGTTAAAACCCACTACACACCCGCCTCTCAAGAAGTTAACACAGAGTACTTGCAGGAGACAGACAACACACATTTTCAAATGAATACACAGCGTAGCAGATGGTGATAAGTGCTGTGAAGAAAACTAAAGTAGAGTAAAGGGATAGCAAGTGAAAGGCAATAAAAATGTCCAGGTGGCAAGTGCCTGAGCTAGGCCCAAACTTGGTTTCCTAAACTGCTGATTGCCTACACCCTGCTTGTCTCATAGGATTCTCTCTCCCTACAAAGCTCCTTTGATCTGACAGTTTTGCCTGGTGTTAACCCTACCAACAGCCCCCAAATACTCTGAGTAGGTCTTGGTAAACAATTCTTAGCCTACTCTGACTCAAGTAAAATCTACTTACTAATAGTTGTTCAATGTGATTACCTTTAGCTTGTGCATGAATTCAAAGCTCCTACAATCCTGCTGACTTTGAAAATAAAATCCTCAGTCTATACATGACATTTAGATGGCCTATATGTGGGCAATAATAATTTTCATTTCAGAAAAAAGAAAACAAAAATGTGAATATTATATGAACCTCAGTCTTATATGGTTCCCCCCCCCATTAAATCATTTCTTTCTTTATGCCAAGAGAAAAAAAATTTTACTTCAAAGGCTAATAGAGAATAAAATGAAGCCAGGGTTGGTATTTTCTTGTTGAATGCACCTCTGCATGCCTATAACATCCTATCTTCAAAACATCTCTACTAAATATAAGGCATTTGGAATACATAGTCTAAAGCCATCAGCAATATAATACTATGGAAAGGTCAGTCCACCTGAAGTTCTCAGCTCCTTTGCCAACAAATATGGCCTGAACATGAGCCGAGAGAGAGAAAATGAGCCTCCACTGTATCTTAGCAAAGAGAAGAGCAGGGGCAAACAGAAAGAATATTAATTTTCATCAAGAGAAAATCAAACTTGTCCAAGAACCTTATTGGCAGAAGTGAAATTAGTTTTTCTACAGCAAATAGTTAGTGGAGGTGAGGGATTAGTCTATGGTCCAAGAAGGAAAATAAGCCCACTGGACTCCAGAAGTATCCTTGTTCTCAATAATGCATTTAATTCTCAAAAACAAATAAGATCTGTCTCTGCACTTTCACTTAAAAAAAATACCTAGGACTACATGATTTAAAATTCTCCCCTGCTAAAAAATCAAACTATTAAAGCAAGTTCTCTAAATTCCTAAAGCTCAAGACAATTGTCAAAAGTTTCACTGAATGTAAAGAGCCAGTCTGGGTGGGGTCATCCTGGATTCAAACAAAATTCACTGTAGATGGTGACAAACACAAAGCTTTTTAACAGACAGCCTGTTGTAGAATTGAGTTACTTCCCACTGTGGTCCATGGACCTGATGCATACAGGCTATTTCTGTGTAGAAACAAAATAGACTTATTGCATTATCTAGAAGCTGTCAGTATGAAGCTGCGATGCTACAAAATGCCTTGAGTTTAGACAACTTTGTTATTATTCCTGCAAACTACACATCCCTAGCTTTCGGTGATTTGGAGTACTGGGAAGTACTGGTTTCGATCAAGTGGGTGGAAGAAGAGGAAGCAAAATCTTGATTGCCAGATTTCTGGTTAACATTGTCTGTGAATTTACCCACAGCACTGCATGAACCAAGGCTCCTGTCAAGTACAAGGAGCAGTCCCTAGATCCATAATTGCACTGTTACGAAGACTTTGAGCTTGGTCTGAACTTTCAGTAATTCCTATCAGAAATCTGACTTTGCAGCACTTCTTACTTGCATCTCTCTTCATCCAAGTCGGTGACTGATGCAGACAGAGGACAGTGTTAGATGCAAAGGATCAGCAAATGTTACTGAGCAAAGTCAATGAAAGAGGAAGTCTGCACTGAACTCTGTTATGGAAGGGTTTTCACCATTCCCTGGTGAAGGGACATTGGAGTCGACCCCACACTCACTTTACCAAAATTGTCGTTTATGAAACAGATGTTTAATGTTAAGAAAACTTTAGTAAATTGTAAATTGTGTGATCCAGGAATGGGTTCTGCCAGTCTAAACAAATCCTTTCTCTCCTTTTCAAAGTTAGAGAATTTCTTCAGCTATTGTTAGTGATTGGTGTGGGACCCAAATCTACCATGTGCCTTAACATATTTTTTTAATGTGTGTCTTATACAAACGGGTCCAAGTGTTATAATATGAGTGAAAGGTTTTTGTAAACTGCCCCACAGATTCACAACACTGTTTGTTCCAAATATCACCTGATTTCCAGCAAGAGTTGTCACATATTAATGGGCCTCAGAAGTCCTCAGAAGTCCATCAGCCACCCCAACCACAATACTGTGCTCTTATCTATATTAATTGAATATGACCCGTCTGAGTAATCGTCACTGGGGGTTATAAAGTAACAGTGCACCTATCGGTGGTGATACTCCTCTAGACACACATCCAGATACAGACAATAACCTTTTCTTCAGAAGAACATTTGAAAGGCATTCAATATCTGGTGCTTTTTTTAAAGATCTTTATTTTTACCTGATCTGCTTTAATTGCTTCCAAAGCTGTGCTCCTATTTGATTCTTCAGTTTTACCAAGCAAAGTTGTCCTCATAAATATAGCTAAAAGCCATGGCAGAGTAATGAGTATGGGAATTCCTCTTCTTTATAACTAACTCCCATCCCTTCCTTGGGGCTTGAGATGATAGACTAGGCCCCCAAAACTACAGAGAATAAATCTCTATGAATCAACATATTATTTGTGTTGGTACTTTTGGTGCCATGATCCACCAGCTATCCACAGAGGGGTTTTTAGAAGTTTTTTCCAAGCATTTCATTCTCCTTTATCTATTGAATAAATAAAGTGCATTTCAAAGCAAGAACAAATGGGATTTTGAAAATTCATCCCCTAACCACCCAGAAGAGGAAAGGCCAGTCTTTCTTTGGTAAGAAAAAGCCTTTCACTCCAGAGCACCATAAGGGGAGTGTTTAGTGTGATTTTTTTCCCTTCATTTGCAATATCATTTTAACCTGATTTCACCTGATAGGATGAAGAAGGCACAGTAATTTATGGTGTGTTAGTGTATGGAACATTGTCTCACAGTAAGGGTCTCTCTAACGATAGTTACACCTGCCAAGGGACAGAAGGCTTTCCGATTTAAATACCTATGTAGAGGCAGAACAGCTTGCCATTTTTATTAGACTCACCCCTGACACTGCTGCTCCCCTAGAACTTATCATCTTCTTTGGGAAAGGGGGACACATTGGCAAGTAAAAGACACGGAGGAAGTAGAGACTGATGCCTGGGAACCTTGGAGTTTCAGGTTGTGTTGGATTCAAAAGAAAGATGTTCTCTGCAACTAAAAGGAAAAAATATGTGAAAGCTGTCTTTGTTTTCTGCTCTTCTAACAGAATATCATATTAGTCATAATTTGTAATGAGGAGATTATTTGGCTGATGGTTCTGAGTGCTGGGAAGTCCAAGCATGGTACCAGCATCTGGTGAGGGCCTTTGTGCTGCACCATAACACAGCAAAGAGGCAAGCAGGTGCAAGAGACAGGGAGAAAAGGGGGCTGAATTCACACCATAACTGACCCATTCTAGCATTAAAGGAATTGACCCATTCATGTGGGCCAAATCCACGTGACCTAATTGCCTTTTAAAGTTCCCAGTACAACAGCTTTTAAACTTCAACATGAAGTTTGGAGGGACAATTCAGAACAAATGCTTATATGAACTTTAAGTATATATTATACATCTATATACAAAAGTAATTTTATTCCCACCCTTATTCCTCTTGTAGGGAAGAAAAGTTTCTTCAAAACATCCAAACCTCTATTCTTTTACAGTTGTTACCAATTGCTCTCCTCCCAACCCACCAAGAGGCCGAACTCCTCAGCCTACACATAAGGCTTTTTTTGCTCTGAGTCTAAATTCCATGTCTCTAAATTCAAAGCCAATTTTGTCCAGCTTTTTCTGTTTGTATGTCCTAATTCTCACCAAGCGGAATATGAGGTCTCCCAAGGAAACCAAGATGCCTCCAAGTCTTTGCAGGCAAGCCACGTGCACCACCTATAACATCCTTTCTTCCCACTCTTCTGGGAAAACCTACACGAATTTTAAGGCACCATTCAAATGCACCTTTTTGTTGGAGTATTTCCTGAGTCCCTGACCAGGAATTTTCATTCTGAACTCCACAGCAAGGGAAGCAACATCTTTCTCAAACACACTTCCTCCTCTTTGAGGAAGGTTAGAGAACAAACCTTGACTTGTAGATGAACTAAGGCAACAAACCATAGCCCTGTGAGCTGCTTCCCAACCGTCTCATTTCTTCCTCACACAATCCTGCAAAGCAAGTAATATTATCCTCATGTAACAGATAACGAACAGAGGTTCAGAGAACTCTGAATTAAATCCCTTGTACACACTTTCCACCACAGCACCCTACATATCTTTACTCATAATTAATACCTTTTAGAATAGTGACTCTTTATAAACATTTCTTTTCTTCTTTAAATGGTTCTGAAGTTTAGGCAGTCATGGTACTTCTTGATGATGATGATGACGATGATATTTTGAAAGAAGGGACCATCTTGATTTTATTTGTGCTGTCCCTCTGCATGGTAAATTTCTTACTCAAATTCATGTTAAACATATGCACAATCTCTCAGAGAGAACAAAGTTTTCAAAAGAAAAACGAAACAAATTTCTTTTTTTCTGATTGCTCATCTTGAGGACACAGAAAAGTATCGAAATATAAGAAATCTTTTCTAGAAATATAGCACTGGGCTAGCTTACCCTTGCTTCTGCTGGCCTATTTCATCCATACTCCCTCACAGAGGGAGCTCAACCAGTTCTCTGTCTCCCAATCAAAAAAGGCTTCTTTCCCCAGTGCCATCTTTCTCAAATCTATTTTCACAATTCCTTAAATAATTGTTCACCTTTATAGCAAAGAAATGCTGAGCATGGATGGAAGAAAGATAGTTCTACCTTCTTCCTGTGTCCAGTGAAGGAATGAAAATAATTCAAAGGAATCCTTTCTGCCTCCAGACCCACTATACCACCACCGTCCTACAATTAGTACTTCCCTGTGTAGGTAGCATGACCCCTAGTGGATACCAGTGCTATGTATACACGTGTTAGTAGGGAGACAAACACGACGGCTTCTTTTTAACTGGTGGATAGAAAGAGAGGTCAAGATGTTTCATTACACCTATATTGGAAATGGCATATATTTTTGTTAACTACAAAATACGCTTTTAAAACTAAAATATCCAGGAACAAATTCTAAAGTGTATTATAGTCCCTTTTATTTACAATCTTTAGCTTCTATAACTCTTAATTAAACTCACAATCTTTGACTTTTCTTCAACCAAGATAACTTGCCAGCGAGTGCTTTTCAAGAAAGGATTAAAAATGGTGGAGTTGGGAGATTTTCAGTTTGTCCAGATAAAATATTCTCATGAATCCATCATTGTAAAACATTCCAATCCACGCTCGATGTTACATGTAATTTCACTGGTGCTTAATTTATTTTACCACATATTATAGTTTAATTAAACAGTAGGCAGGAGCTTCACTGGCCCACTCTTTCTAGCCAGCAATGTTAGGTAACAACAAAAGTGGTAGTCATAGGGCTAGGGAACTACGACTATTTAGATATTGGGTCACGTATATTTCCACTTTATTACAACAGATAGTCTGGATTCGTCCGCCATCTCCCAGCTTCTTAAAAGTAGGTAGTAATTCTTATTAACAGCAGCAACACCTGTGCTGGGGTGGACAGATCTGGCCACCAGCAGGTCCCCCTGCTGTTTTACTCAACTGGCGACATGCTCTCAGGCCTGGCAGCTGCTCCTATTTTGTTGTTTTTCTCCAAGGCAAACAGGAACTTCATGGACATTTAGCATTCTTTTTTTTCTGAACCAAAACCTTACTTTCAGAAAGTAGCAATAATGTTCACAGCAGATGATAAACTTTTTATATGTATTTAATTGCATAAGTAAATGAACATACTCCCATAAAAATTTTAAGCAATATAGAAATGTCTAAATGGTGAACATTTTTTTACATCCCATCTCCCCACCCCTATCCCTCTTTCCCTCCCAAGAATGAAGAGGATGGGAGAGCTCCCTCTACATAAATAAGTATAAAACTGGGCAATTTTATTGAGAACAATCATTTCAGATCTCTCAAAATGACCACAAGAAGAAAACAACTCGAGGCAGTGCAGTGTTGCCTTCCAATCCTTTGCACATGCACAGATGAATAGTTCGGGTTTGTTTCACTCTGCAAAGACAGGATTCTCCTCTCTGGTTGCTCTGCACGAGTGCTATTTTCTTAACCTGTATTGATAGTATTTCTATAGTGATACCCATAGCTTATTCTCTCTCTGTCTCCCTCCTTCCCTCCCTCTCTCTCAACTATTTATTGCACAGAATTGAACGATAAGGCATACTGTAGTTTATTTGATGATTTCAGATTATTTCTAATATCTTCCTATTACAAATACTACTGCAAGGAACACCTCGAACTAGCTTGATATAAATCCACCCTTGATTCTACTGGCTAGGTATCCAAAAATGAAACTACTAACCAAAGAATGTGCTAAAATTAAAGTTTGAAAGAGTCAAATCCTGTTCAAAAGGTAAGAATGGTTAAGGATTTCTTAGGCCTTTGGAACCAGGCATAGATGTTAGCATTGAAAGGACTGTGAAGATTTCCCAGCAAAAATGTTTGTTTCTTAGGATAATACTGAGACTAGTCCGGTATTTAGGTGGCTGGTTCAGCACTATGCATCTAAATCCAATCTAGGTTCTCTGGCTCCCCGGCCCAGTACTTTCGTCACTACAATATATCCTATGGGGCAAAAATTAGACTTGAATTGTGCAATAACCCTTTACAGTAAAATAGGGACAAACGATTAAGTGTTTTGTTCCCTTGGGGTTTTTTGTTGTATTGAGAACAATCAAGATTTACAGTATGAATCAAACACTCAGCATGAAAATAACTGCAGACCTAGCAAACATGTTCTGTATCGGGACACAGTGCTATAAGTTGAAACATGGGCATAGAATTCAACTTCCTTATTAAATGGTTTTAGAAAAGGAGCCTGCAGCTCTATCTTCAAGCTCACCACGTGGTAAGAAATAATTGCAATCACCCTACTCCAAAGCTCCTCGATTTAGCTATTGTTGCAGAGCAAATGGCCTTAAACTAAGAGGCATAAAGCAACCAATATTTTATTGTGTCCCTGAAGCTGTAGCCCAGGGCTTGGAAAGGCCACAGCAGCAGTGACTTGTCTGTGCTCCACAAGGCCTGGATTCTCATTTAGGAACACACAAACATGGAGGGAACGCGACAGACGGGGCTGGAGTCAGCTAGAGGCACAGTCACCCGTGCGTCTGCGGGTGGAAACTGCTGCGATCTGAGGTCTCAGCTGGAGCTGTTGGCCAGGGTCCCTGCACATGGCCTCTCCATATGGCCTCTCTGCTTCTTGGAGGCATTGCGACTGGGTTCCAGGGATGGATGTCTCCAGACTCACCTTCTAATAAGGCTAGTGGGTGGAAATTTGGAGCGTACCCTCCACAGAAACATGTATAAAATTAGCCATGTGAAAAGCAATCATTTCAGGGTGGGCATGGTGGAACACGCCTATAATTCCAGCTACTTGAGAAGCAGAGGCAGCAAGATTGAAAGTGGAGGCCAATTTAACAAGACAGCTGGGTGACTTAACAAGACCCTGTCTCAAAATAAAAAATGTCGTGGAACCAGGGCCTGGTGGTACATGCCTGTAATCTCAGCACCCGGGAGGCTGAGGCAGGAGGATCATAATTTCTTGGCCACCCTGGGCTACATAGCAAGTGTCAAGTTAGACTGCCCTGTCTCAACAAACCAAATAAGGAAGGAAGGGAGGGAGCAAGGAAGGGAAGAAGGAAGGAAGTCTGGCAAGCTGGGGATGTAGTTCAGTGGTAGAGTGTTTCTGTGGCATGCACAAGGCCCTAGGTTTGAGTTCAGTTCTGAAAAACACCAATTCAGCTCAGTGGAAAATGGTCACAAGTAGGTTACAACTTGAAAAGTATTTCCTCATGGAAAGTGCCACTGAGTCAGGTAAATCGGTGACTCTGTGACTTTCTTGACCAGGGCCATTCCAGCTCAGATGGAAAAGCTCCAGCCTTGGGGGAGGTGGTAGTCTAGGTCCATAATGGGTAACAAACCAGCCTAAACAAAGCAATCCAACAAGTGAGAGACCCTTAAGAAGACAACAACGAAAAGTTGGAAATAAAGTGTTTGTAGATGGGGAGGGGAGGAGGGGGTGAAGGGAGGGCAGGGACAAGGGGGAAAAATGAGAACCAAGACTTGTCATGTAGAGGTACAAATTCCCAACAATGAATGTAATTGTACTGTATCCCTAAAATGTACCAATAAACTCAATTAAAGCTGAAAAAAAAAAAAGAAGACAACAACGAACTCCTCACACACCATGGGCCGATTGCTACTGAGCATGCACTGGAGGGAAACCTCTGAGAAGCCCTGGATGAGAGTGATCACGGCACCTGTGCAGCAACTTCAGCATCCTTCACTAAAGGAGCAGATGAACACTTTCTGAAGCACTATGCGCCTATTCTGGCATACCCAGCAGACCTGCAGACAAAAAATGTTACTGTCTACCTGTACATAAAATGGCATTGACTAACACAGAAAATTTTTAGGCGCCCCCTTGAGTCGGGGACTTTTCCAACATATTTCCCTGTACTCATCATGACGGGATGAAAGCCCATGCCCGTGTCATCAGCAATTGGAACTTTGTGAAGGCACGGCGGGCAGAACTGTAAGGATGAAACCCAGTGAGCTCAGCCTTTGTTCAATCCTCGCCTTGAGAAATAAAAAGGAGCTGGTGGATAAGAGGAGGATCACATCCATGATCATTCTGCCTTGTATGGCAATGGAGAGGTTATCTGCATGCGTCTGGTCTAATTACATGAAATTTTAAATGCAAAAAGTCTCATCTACCTGGTAGCAGAAGAGGAAATACGAACGACATTTAAAGTACAAGCATAATTGTTGGCTTTGAACGTGGAGGGGACCACATGCCAATAGATGTGAGAGTTCTCTTTAGGAGCTGAGAAAAATTTCAAGCAACATCCAGAAAGAGGCCCTTGGTCCTACAACCACAATGAGCTGAAGTCAGCCAGCCACCTGGATGCACATGGAATGCATTCTTCCCCGGAGCTCCAAGATGGTACACACTTTCAGATCTCAAGCTGAAAAATTCCCGAGATCTGTCCCACAATAGTGTGAGTATGCTTAATATTGTACACTTGAAATGGTTAAGATGATAATTTCATGTGTTTTAACCACAATAAAGCATATTTTTCATAGGAATTTAGTTAATATCTTACAACCTAAGGTTTTACATGTTGCTCAGATAAATTGCCCATGCTAGACTCAAATTCCCAATTCTCCTGCCTCCAACTCCAAATTACAGTACTGAATCACCAGGCCCAGCCTACTTCTAAGGCTTTTTCATGAAAACTATCAGATTGTGGAAGTTCCCTTTCATTCCTAGTTTGCCTAGCATATTTATCATGAAAATGTGTTTAATTTTGAACCATAATTTTCTGCATCTAATAAGATGAGCATGTGGTTTTGTCCTTTACATTATTGATACAGTGTATTACATTAATCAATTTTCAGTTGGTAAACTCATCTAAATTTGGTAGACTACTTCCAACTTGATCACAGTATATAGGTAAACTTTCCATTACTGTAACAAATACTTGAGACAATCAATTTACAAAGAAAGAAAGTTTATTCTGGCTCACAATTTTGGTGGTTTCCATCCATGATCACTTAGTCTTGTGGCTTTTGGGCCAAGGCTCAAGCAGCACATCACACCAGGGAGTATGCGCGGAGCAAAGCCTTTAGCCTCATGGCCAGGACTCAAAAGAGAGAGAGAGAAGGGAGACTGGATCCTACCACTGAGGATAAACTGCAATGACAAGAGGCAACTCCCCACCCCCAGCCCCAGCAGTGCCAGGCTGGGGAGTAAGATGTGAACACATGGGCCTCTGCAGAGAATCCAGATACAATGATGGCAGTACGTAGTTCCTTTTATATGGTGCCAGGTTTGATTTGATAAGGTTTTGTTGAGGGCTTTTTCCCCCCTTGCAATGTCTGTCCAGTTTTTGATATCAGGGTGATATTGACCTCATAGAATGAGTTGGATAACTTTGCTCCTTATTCTATTTTGGGGGAAACTTTGTGAAGAAATTATATGAATTATTTATTTGATAGAATTTACCAGTAAAATCGTCAGCCTGAATTTGTTTTATGAATATTTTTAAATTACTAATTTAATCTCATTATCTATCTGTTACAGTTGTATTCATTTCTTTATTTTTACCCCCTTGAACCACTTAGTTTGTATCTTTCTAGGAAAATTACATTTTATCTAATTAATATAACTTGTTGACATAGTTATCCATAGAATTCCATTATAATCCTTTTCATTTATATAAGATTGGTTGAATGAGAAATTAGATTCATTCATAGGAAAATGCACACATATTGAGGATATACTCCTAAGTGAAATAAATAAGTCACACATGTGTAAATACCAAATAGTTTCTCTGGTGTGAAAAGCTATAATAGTACACACGATCCTAATGAGATAACAATGTGAAATAGGAAGAAAGGGGCTAAAGGTGTAGGGAAAGTGGGAAGGGTAGGGGAAAGGTAATAAGGGAAAAGAAAAAATAGAAGAAAATGAAAAAATAGAAATAAAGTGTTTGTAAACAGGGAAGGGAGGAGGGGGTGAAGGGAGGGCAGGGACAAGGGGAAAAAATGAGAACCGAGACCTGTCGTGTAAAGGTATAAGATCCCAATAATGAATGTAACTGTACTGTATGCCTAAAATGTACCAATAAAGTCAATTTTTAAAAAAAGATTGGTTAATATTCCTTTTCACTCCTGATGTAGTAATTTGAGTATTCTCTGTTTCTTGTTCTAGCTAGCTAATTTTGTCAATTTTCTTTTCAAAGAAAATGATTTTTGTTTATATTGTTTCTGTCATTGATTTTTATTGTCCCTAATTCATTTGTCTCAGCCCTGGTCTTTGTTTTTCTCTCCTGCTAATTTTGGATTTGGTTTGTTATTCTTTTTTAACTTCCTTAATGTGTAAAGTTGAGTTACTAATTTGAGATCTTTCTTCTCTTGTAATGTAGGCATTAAAAGCTATAAATTTCTCTCTATGCTGCTTTAGCTACATCCCATAAGTTTTTGTATACTGTGTTTTCATTCATCTCAAAATATTTTCCCCATTTGATATTTAGATGTGTTAATTTTCACGTATTTTTAAATTCCAAATTTTCTGTTATTGATTTCTAATTTCATTCTACTATTCTCAAAAACTGTACTGTGTTATTTCATTCCTTTTAAATTTTTGTAATTGTTTTATGGCTTAGCACATGTTCTATTTTGAACAATGTTTTTTTGTTGTTGTTTGTTTTTTTGTTTTTGTTTTTGTTTTGTTTTGTTTTTTGGTACCAGGGATCAAACTCGGGTCCTTGCGCTTGTGAAGCAGGCAGCGGAACCACTGAGCTAAATCCCCAGCCCCCCATGTATACTTTTGAAAAATGTGTACTCTGCTATTGTTGGGTGAGATGCTCTACATATGTCCACTGTGTGTAGCTGATACATGATGTTCAAATAATCTATTTCATTATTGATCTTAGTTGTTCTATCTATGACTGTAAATAAGGAATGAGAGTCAGTTGTGACGACATATACATGTAGTCCCAGTCCCATCTATTCAGAAGGCTGAGGCAGAAAGATGACATGAATCCACGTGTTCCAGGCCAGCCTGAGCAACATGATGAGACTTCATAGTTAAAAAGACAGAAAATGTGCCAGGCTTGTTTAGCTCAGTGGCTCCACCGCCTTCCTCACAAGTGCAAGGTCCTGAGTTTGATCCTCAGTACCAAAAAAAAAAAAAAAAAAAAAAAAAAAAAAAAAACAGAAAATGAGGACCTGATATCGCCAACTATTATATTGAGTTGATAATGACTTCTCCCTTCAGTTCTGGCAGTTTGTGCTTTCTATACAAAGAATGAATATATATCATATAAACAGGTATGTAACATTTTTACTATAATATATGTTGCATGGATCTCTATCCTACGTAAGTTGAACTCCTTGCATGTGTAAATTGGTCTTTTCATCAGATTTGAATATTTTCATCCATTTATTCTAATATTTCTTCTGTTCCTTTCTCTCTTAGCTCTCTGTCATGGGCATCCATCCTGCACATGTTCGCATACTCCATGGTACCTCAATTGTTGTGATTCATTTTTTTCTTTCTCTCTGTCTTTCAGATTGTATCATCTTAGTCGGTCTTTAAATTCACTGATTCTTTCTTCTGCCAGCTCAAATACACCGTTGAGCTTCTCAAGTGAATTTTTTCATTAGAGTTACTGCATTTTCTTCTCCAATTCTTTCAATTAGTTCTTTTTATGTAATCTTGATTGCTGTTGAAATTTCTTACTGATGAAATCTTGTCATGCCAGCTTGTTTTACTTCTTTAAGCATAATTCCCTGTGGTTCTTTACATATACTGATAATAATTATTTGAAGTCTTTGTCTGATAGGTCCGACACTTAGGTCTTCTCAAGGGCTGTTTTTGCTATGCTTTTTTCCTGACACATGATTTACACTTTCCTGTTTCTTCATAAATCTCATGCATTCTTTCTGAAAACTAGAAATGTAAATATTGTAATAGCTCTGGATACTGATTCAGCACCACCACATCGCTGGGTCTTGTTTTTATTGTTGTTTGCTTGTTCCTTCATAGTGACTTAAACATTTATTTCTCCTAACTCTGATGTCACTCCTCAGAGAGTGCATTGCAGGGTGCTCCTACTTCATCCTAAGATTACAGTTGTTCAGCAAGGCTCTCTTTGTCTGTTCACTCCATGATCTATCTTTTAATTTCCTTAGTGGTTTGCCCCTCATGGGTGTCACAGCAAGCTCTAAACACCACAAATTGACAGCTGACTTCTCTATTGTTCTCAACAGTGCTGTGAGCCATAAATTTTGCCTTAGTCAAATCCAATTAAATCTGAACTCCTTTGCAAGGACAGTCTTTGAAACCAGGATAGCACTTCTTAACTGCCTCTTTCCCTAATTCTTTCTTTTCTGTGGTTCCCCAGGCCAGGGAATTAGCTCAGTGGTGCCACTGCCTGCCTGGCAAACTCAAGGACCTGAGTTCTATCCCTGGTACCAAAAAAAAAAAATCTTGTCTCTATCTATGGTTCAGCTTGTTGCTGTAAGGAAGTTATCACTTTCCTTAGAGTTGCTCACTACTCAAATTTCCATTGCATTTGAACAATTATTAGGCTTAAACTTTACCATACACTGCTCCAAATAAAATCAGGGCCCTTAGAGAAAGAGCCTACCAATCCCACTGGACCAAACCTTTCCCATACCCTTTTGACCCAGCTATCCCTCTGCTGGGTATCTTCCCAAAAGAATTAAAAGAATCATACCACAGTGATATATGTGCACCCATGTTTATAGCAGCACAGTTTGTAATAGCTAAAACTTGGAAACAACCCAAATGCCCATCAACTGGAGACTGGATAAAGATGTGGTTTTTTCTTAATAAAATGGAATACTATTCAGCCATAAAGAATGAGAAACTAGAGGCATTTATTAGCTAAGTGGATGCACATTGAGGCCATACTCTTGAGTGAAATAAATAGGACACATGAGTAAATTCTGAACAGTTTCTCTGGTGTGAAAAACTAAAAGTGTAAATAAGATTCAAATGGTATAATTGATAGTGTGAAATAGGAAGAAAATGGCTAAAGGGGAAGTGGGAAGGAAAAGGAAATAAGTGAAAAGAAAAAATGTGAAAAAAAGGAAAAAAATGGAAGCAAAGTCTTTGTAAGTAGGGAAAGGTGAAAAGGGTGAAGGGAGGGCAGGGGTATGGGGAAAAACTAAGAACCAAGATATATCATGTAAAGGTACAAGATCCCAATGATGAATGTAACTGTACTGTTTGCTTTAAATGTACCAATAAACTTCATGGGGGGAACAAAACCTCTGCCGCAGATCTGGAACCAGGAAGGACAGGGACCTGCGTCTCCTAGAGGGATAAATCTGCTTCATGAGTGGGTACTGGAAGGATGGGTGGGCCTGGTCTTCTTGGCCTATCCTTTCTCCTAGCTAGGTTCACTCTGTGACTGAGCTGGGGTATTCTCAGGCCACCTAGAACCAAGTTTCTACAACATGGATCTGGGAAATGGGGAATGAGAGATTCTAGCAGGTTGCTCCTCTAACTAAAGGAAGAAAATGCAGCCCTAGAATATAGCTGGAGAGAGAGAGAAAGCCCTGCCTTCTTTCTCGCCTCACCCTGGAGTAGAGTTTCCACTATAATGAGCTCAGGGTCTGGATGGGGTGGGTGGGGATTGAGGCTCAGCCCTTAGTAGATTTTCTTAAACAAGTGTTTCTACATTCACTGTATGTCTTTAGGATGACCTCCAGAAACTTTAAATGGTCGTTTTGATAATGTTTATCAGTTCAAATTTTTTAGTTGAGATCAATGGATCTCTTCATACCATCATTCTAGAAATTTCTTTCTGTATTTCATTCAAAAATGAGTTTTGCTCAAGCCTAGGGCCCAGGAGTGATCCTTATAAGGAACTCAGGGGTCTCAAAGAGTGGCCCAGGTTGACACCACCAGGATGGATCTTCAGAGTTGTGAAGACTGCGTGCTCTGCCCAAGCCCATGTAACTGTGCCAGTCTAGAAGAAGTTCCACATTTTTCTAACATGTGCACGAAGAGAGGCACCTTTTTCTAATTGACACAAAGGCACCATGTATTACACAGCCCCAGAAGCCATAGAGACTCCAGTTGACAGGTTATGTAGGATGAGTCAACCATCCAGAGCAGTGGTTCCCAATTTTGGCTGCTCATTAGGATCACTTAGGGAGCTGTTGAAAAATACCGAGGATAGGGTCCCACTTAGACCAATTAAATCAGACTCTCTTGGGATGGGGCCCAGCCATCAGTATTTCTAACAGCGCCTTGGGGGATTCTAATGTACAATCAGGATTGAGAACCACTGGTCTAGAGCCTGGAGCCTGGGGAATGGGATTCTTTGTACTCAAACACCTCAAGAGGATGTAAACTAACGATGGAGTTCCCATGCTGGCAGCTGTAAAATGCTCTAAGTAAATAACAAGTAAAACTGGCAGAGCAAAGTAAGTCAAATTACAGTAAGTAATTTCTGTCCTGAAAGAAATCACTGAAGTTGTCCCCAAGTAATAAGAGAAACAGACAATGACATTCTAAGCATAGTTGCTACACTCCCCGCTGTCAGACCTAATTGATATGGCTCACCCAAGCCTGGCCGATTATGTCCCCTGTGTCATGGTGACTCCTACACTGGAGGACCCTGCCCCTTCCTTTGGCCACACTCTGTTGCATGCTATTCTCAGGCATGCATGGACTAGAGGATGTCTCAACAGAGGTACTAGCTCCTAAATGCCAGAGGATACAGTGCATTCATCCCAGGGACAGAATGGTATACTTTAACAAAAGTGATCAAACTTAGTTTCCAGAAAGCTCAGCACCCACCTAAGAAATATGCCACTGCACAAAAAGAATGACACTAACAACCTGTCAAGTGTTAGGAGAATTTTCTGTTACTTGCTCACCTTGCCTTCTCATCTTGATGGGCAGGCTTGTGAAGAGTCCTCTTGCTCTACAGATGTTTTATTCCCAGCCTTCCTGCTTTCAGTGACTGCACGATTTGCCCAAAAGAACTATTGCACAATAAGGTCGAACAGGCTGGCAGAGATCTACTAAACAAGGAATGGTGTGAGTGTGCCTTATGTGACTCACTGTCTCATTTTTTCCTGTCTAAAAATGCCAGCAGTTACTGTACTGTACACTTAAAAAGTACCAATAAACTCAATGAAAGACAAAAATAAAAATGCCAGCTATTGACTCGTGATGCCTTTTCCTGGAGATTCACCTCCAAGCAGCCGTTCCAGAGACAAACATGAGAAGAAACATTTTTACCACTGCTAAGGTTTATATTTGCTGTGAGTTCCCCAAAGGTTCATACACTGGCAGCCTAGTCCTCATTGTAGCAATGTGGCCCTAGAGGAAAGGGATTAGGTCACTGGGGCACTGTGCTCGGAAAGGATTAATGCAGTTTTCATGGGACTCCAACTAGTCCTGCAAGAGTAGATTTTTATAAAATGAGGCCACCTGATATGCTCAGCCCCTTCTGACTTCAATCATTTCCCTCCTTGTTTATCCACCTTGTTGCAACACAGCCAAGAATGTCCTCACCAGAGATGGGACAGGTAGGGCCAATGGATCTCAGACTTCTAGCTTTCAGAACTGTGAGATAAATGAACCCTTTTTCCTTATAAAATACTCAGCGTTAAGTATCTTGTAGTAGCAACAGGAAATGGACTAAAACAACCACTCTGAATCAAGTCAAAGAAACTTGGTTGTCTTGCACTGGGAAAAGTTTGAAAAGTCAGATATAGGTTCAAATTCCAGCCCAGCTACTGTAAGCTATTGACTTTAACAAACCACTCCATCTCTCTGTATCTTATAAACTAAATGGGAGAACTAAAGCCTACCTGAATTACTGGATTAAATAATCTCATGCCCTTCCCCACAGTGCATCAGGCACCTGTACTTCTCTTGGTCCTAGAGAATAAGAAAATAAAACTGTTCCCCTCCCATCCTGGGTCCTGCAGCTTTAGATCTGGAATGAGACAAGCGAAAGACTAATTACCAGGAGAAAAACTGAGTATATGAACCCCTACAATGTGAATACAGTGGGAGATATCCAAGGATGACTAACTGAAAGGAGTGATTAGAACTTGAGGCTTGTACAGCATTGTTTTTTTAAGAGCAATAAATTTGCAAGATGAAGGGAAAGAGCTTTAGGTTTTTGAGGACAGCAAAACATGGGAAAGTAAATATATGGGGAAAACTAATGGAAGATGAGAATTGTTTAGTAAGGTTTGCTGTCACTGCACTTTCTCTAGCATTGTCTCCAGTGATGAAGAGTTTAAGACAGGAGAGCTTCTTTTTCAGGCATCTTCTGTTTCTCAAGTATTTTCAGATCAAACTGATCTTCATGACTAAATGGCATATTTCAGGGTGGCGTGTTCTGATTGCTTACAATCCCCATTTGCCATACCCATGTGAATGCACTCATGTGTACACACACACACACACACCTTTAGAAATGAGGAAAAAGATTGAGGCTTGGAATGGTATAATAACTTTCTGGTTAAAGACACCCTACTAGTGACAGTTATTAGTCCTCCACAAAAGGGACTCTATTAATAAATAATAACTACTTCAACTCAGGATAAATGGCTCTTAAGTGTTACCTAGATTGGTCTAATGAAAAAAAAAATGTGTTCTTTCTAAATTCCCACTTAGAGAAGCACTTTAAAGGTGGCTGAGTAGGAAGAACCTGGACCGGGCTGACTTTCCCTGCACAAGACAAAGAAAAGCACTGGATTCCGGGTCTTGCCGAAGGGGCTTTCTGGAAGGAATGTAACACTGCAATTAACACTGCCGGTTCTCTCGGTGGCATCGGTGAGATCTCCTCTTACCTTTCAGGTACCTGGCACTTAAGTCAGGACCCAGGAATCCTAAAGCCATCAGGAGGACTGTAGATCTGAGAAAAGCTTTCCCACCTTCATCCCCTGCCTCGCCCTCTGCATTTTCCCATCTCCCCAGACCTCCTGTTTCCTGCATTTTTAAAAACTTCTTTATATTTATTCTAGCAGTAGCCTGGCATGCAATAAAAGAATGAGGAAAATCTCATTAAAATTATATCAAAAGGAAAAAGATGGAGTAGAGCTTGAAATCTCTGCAATCTATACACAATATCCCAATCAGATGGAGCACACAGGTTAAATGGAGCCCACCCTACGGTGAGCCCAGATGATTAAACCCCCTCCTGGGGAATTGTTACCTTCAGGATACCTAGTGGTAGCCGTATTAAAATGCAGCCACGAAAATACCTCACATTTTAGAGTACTTTTAACCTTCCCACTTACTTTCACAACTATTTATCTTACTGACTTCTGCATGAGAGCCCTGGGAGGTGGGAAAAGCTGCAGCTATTATCCTGTGTTGAGAGCTGCAGCAGAGGGGACCGTGCATTTTCTCTGAGGTCACCTACTTAGTGGCAGGGGTAAATCCACGCCAACAGCTCTGTCTTGCTTCTTCGTACAGCTCCTTCTCTGACTTAAAAAGGACCCAGGCTGAGAGAACCCAGATGACCAACCCAAAAATTGTCTGCCATCGTCCTCTTCCTCAGTTTCTTGTTTCCCTTCAACAGCAGCCTAGGAAGAGGCACAGCGCGGTGTCCGTCCAAGCCTACCAGTCGTGTTCCCTGACTCCCTCTCAGCCTTGAAGAGGAGGAAGGGGAGGACAGAAATCCACAGGACCAAAGGCACAGTCAGGAAGAGCAAGCAAAGCATCCTGCTAAATTGGAGCCGATGCCTTTCAAAGTTAACTCTGCGTAGTTTGGGTTAGGACATTTTTCTTAATCAAAAAATATGACAATTAGAATCTATGGGACCGTGGGGTGACTGGCAAACTGTTTAGCATTAAAAAGGGGCCCTTGGACACAGAGAGGTTGGAAATCACCACTTCAGACCATTTCTCTGCTCACCCTCTGCTCACCATTCACCACTTCTGATTTCCATTCCCTTCAGGGGCCTGATCTCTGCTTTCACATGATTGGAAGCTACTATGATAATATGATATGTGTTAATAATTTAGTGCTTACCTTTCCTGGGTAATATATGTGCATTTTTAAATGGGCCTTTTTAGACAACATGCTTTAATCCAAAGCAAACCTTCTGACCCATTGTTCTCTAGCTGTGACCTCTCACTTGAGTCCC
The DNA here is from genome assembly GCF_012274545.1 of Fukomys damarensis. NCBI lineage: Eukaryota > Metazoa > Chordata > Mammalia > Rodentia > Bathyergidae > Fukomys > Fukomys damarensis. The sequence goes on along the minus strand of NW_022900942.1, from coordinate 56,149,507 downwards.
ACACCTAAGTATTCTCAGCTTACTAAGCATCTCTACCTGTACCTCCCAGAGGTGTCAGACATTAATATGTCCAAAATTGATCTTCCATTTCTATTCTTTACCTCAGTTAGTGATACCACCTATCATCCATTATCAAAAGCCAGAGACCTGGGAGTTACCCTCGGTTCTTTACTATCCTATGACCAGCCAATGCTGGCTCAGTCTAACTGAGCAACTCCCAAATTGTGTTCTATGTCCACTGGGTGAAAAGGCAAAATATTCTTCTGATCAACAAGTCTGGAAAACATTGGTTAGACAAAGTAAAACTTTTACTATAAGATTTAACAGAATTTCTAATATGTTGCCCTGAATTACAAATATCCAAAAGAAAACATGTACTGAGTACTTCCCAAACTCATTTGCCCAGGGAACGCTTATCTTCAGTGCAAATACTTGGAGAAATGCTGTGATGAGCTAGTGTTGTGCTGCGTTTTATTGTCACACACTGTCTCGTGCAGTTTCATCCATCACACTATGTACACACTTGTGTGCCGTTATCACAGCACACGTATTTTAAAAGCTGAAATGTTGACGCATTACATGATTTGAAAGCCAGAAATGTGAAAGAAAATATTTTCTCCCAAGTATCTATTGAGAAATCTTGCTCAGAACACCACCCGTATGTAGAGGGCACTCTGTGAGGTGTGTTCACAGAGACTTGTGCATCATAGCAGACAAAGTCAGAAAGGTGGACAGGAGCTCCCTACCGCTAGGGTGTGTGAATAAACGGGGTGGGACGGGGAGTCATCCCAAGGTTTAGTCCGTATTTGAATTTCTCCTAGAAAACAGATGTTACTTTCATAATTTGTTTCCTTGAAAAATCAGAACAGAAAAAAACAATAAATAAAAATGCCTAGAATAGTAAGAATTATTTTTTAATTCACCTGAAAGAACAAAAAGGCACAAAGAGGGCTCAGAATGTAGCTTAGTGGTAGAACCTTTGCTAAGCACATTTAAGGTATTGGGTTCACTTGCCAGTAGTGGGGGATGGAGGTAGACGCAAGAATCACAACAAAAGTAGACTAAGCACTAGCACTGCTGGTAATCATAATATACTAAAGCAGCGGTCCTTCTTAAAGTGAGAAAGTGGCATGAGTAGGCCGAGAGTCCTCAATTTCGGAGAGTTCAACTTACCCGTATTTGACTAAGGCAGCCCCCGTGCAGTAGAAACCATACTTCAAATTTTTCATTGGGATCTTTTCCAGGGCTATGGACATGTGCTACATAATTCTGCTTGGTGGTGCTGGGTAGCCCCAGAGAGTCCCAGTTCCCAGGCAGCTGCATGATCACGGGTGGGAGAATGATACTCTGCCGCGTGCTGTGCTTCTAAGCTTTGATGTGGGGCAGGTCAGGTGCATTTTCTGCTTTCAGTGGATTTCGCTGGATGGGAGCCCTCATACAGAAGGAGCATTTGCAGACTGGCAGATGAGTTCAACCCAACAGAAACTCCTTGCATCCAGGCTCGAACCACCCGAGCCAACTTGCTGTTGTGTGGAGTCAGAAGAATGAGAATGAATGTCTAATAAACGTAGCATTTCAAAGCAGTGGACAAAGGTATATTTGATACATTTTACTAAAATAATAGATGGCCTTTTCCCCAAAAAAGCTTGTGTGCAGAACTTATTTCCGGGTATGCGTGTGTGTGCGTGTGTGTGTGTGTGTGTGTGTGTGTGTGTGTTGCTGGAGAGGGAACTAGACCCTTTTGCAGGCTAAGCACGTGTCATACCACCAAGTTACACTCCTGGTCCCCTTATTGCTTCTTCAAAATAAATTCCAAATGGATCAAAAATTTAAAAGTCCTATATGAAAACACTGGAATATAAGAAAATAAGAGTAACTATTTTTATAATCCTGGCCTTGAAGGAAGCCTTTTAAAATGTGTATAAAAGTCAGAAATGTGGGGGCAACATAAGAAGTCTCCAAAGCAAAAATCACCTCAAGCTTCACCTATAAACACACAGAAGAAAACGTGTACAACATACGTGACAAAGGGCTAACATTTTAAAGCCTGTCTCCCCTGAAAATCATTTAGAAAAAGATGACACCAATAGACCTGAAAAATTACAAACCTTAAATTTAGCCTTAATTAAAATTAAAGTTAAAATAACACATTTTTTAAAAGCAGGAGAGAATATTGAAAAGAAGCAGCAAACAAGACTTCACTGTTGGGTTTATAAAGAAAAACTTCAGGATATTTAAAAATCGGATATCTCAAAAATACTAAGAATGTAAATACTACCTGGGTTGGAGGAAAAGGTCCTTTTTATAATCTTTACACTTAATTAGTACCTCATTATAAAACTGAGCTCTGTATGGCTTATCTGCGAGAAGCTCTCCTGTGAGGTTCTATTTTGTAAACAATATTTTATTGTTATGTAGCCTTTAACTTTGAGATTAATAAGTATGCTTGTTTGTTGGGTATAAGATGTTTTTCTCACTGTTCATTTGCCATGAGAAAATGAATTTAAATTAATTTAATCATGTAATATTTAACCCACTGATTTTTACTTTACTGACGTTATTTTAAATAATTCAATCAAGCGGGAAGGAAGGAACAAAAGAGAGAGGGAGAGTAGGGAGGAAGAAAGGATAAAAAGTGTGTTACAATTTTCCTGGAACTGGAAAACCATCTCTTTTTCTCCTTAAATAAATTACAGTGCAGATAAAAAGAATGAGCATTATAGACAAAACAATACAGGATTTCAAATCTTCCCTCCACATGCTTTAAAACCAAAAACTGAAAAGAGACATTGTACCAATCAGTATTGCTTTTGGATAAAAGCTTCAGAAATCCTAAGTTATCTGAGTAATAAATACATTTAATTACTTCAAATGACAAGTCTGATAGAAAATTCTAGGAATTGATTCAGCCTCTCACTAATCGATACCTTCATGATTCTCTTGCACAATTCACCTCTTAAAAGTTAAAAAAAAAACTGTAAAAAGCAGCAGAGAAGCTTCTCCAGCCAGGAAGTCCCCTCTTGCCCCAAGAGGCTGAATCAGGTACCCCTGACTCCTTTGTGTGCATAGCCATCGCAACACCTGTCACACTGTACTGTCATTTCCCTGCTTCCTGTCTTCTCTGTCTGCAGCAAGTGGTGCCACCTGATTTCTAGCACCAAACAATGTCTGGTGTACAACAAGGCCTCAATACTTGTTCTTCGGGTGTTGAATAAAGAGAATGGTAAGCAAGTGGAAGGAATCGAGGGAGGCCATGTACTCTTCTGATCCTGCTTAGAACCACGCAACTAAGTGATTTAAGTGGTAGTGGGGGGAAATGCCAACTATCAGCAAGAGAATCCTGATATTCCAAAGCCGAAGGTACCATGATCCTTTGGAACATAAACTGGCCACCCACACAGCATGAGACCAGACAGGTACACAGATAACACTGGCCCTGCCAGCCTGGATTTAGTGAAACTCAAGAGTCCCAAGACGCGTTGCTCCAGCACAATCGCCTCTCTAAGAGAATGTGTGAAAGATTAAGGTGTCTCTTCTCTTTCAAGTCTCCCAAGATGGCCCTTTCCCAAATAAATTAGGCATCCTCTTCTTTCTTCTGTCCTTCCCAACCATCCCTGGGAGCTCTTGGAGGAAATGTTCGCCCTCTTAGGCTCTGTGTCTGTCACTCAGGGATGGTTATTGCTTCCCCAGTAAGGACTTGGCTCATCATAGATTCAGCCCTGATTTGGGCTCTGGGAACACAACAGTCTAAGACCAGAGTCCGTAGCCGATGGAAAGGGACTGTCCAGGTGAGAAATATGGAGAGAGAAATAAGGGCTGATGCAAAATTATTCTCTTACCACACTTGCTGTTCTACTAAATCTCTGTATTCCTGCGTAGGAAATTTGCATTTCCTCCAGGTGCTCCAGCAAACTGGATTTCCATCCCTATTCAGTCCTTCAGAATAGTAATGCTCTTAAGCAAAATATTGCATGATGGCAGGGGTGGGGGAATCATTTCCCAGGGCTCAGGTATGAGGTGAGGGGGCTGCAAAGCAAATGTTTTGCTTCACTTATCCAGAGATAACCAATCGAGGAACCCCTTGGGCGTCTCCTTTACACATTTACAGCCCCATGCAGCAGGGGTACCTGGCCACAGGCAAAGTTCACATGCACCTAGACAAGCTTCAGGGGGCTGCTGTCAGCATCCAATGGGCCTGGTGGGAAGTGGTGGTCCCAGTTCGGGAAGAGGCCCTGGGCTCTTCCTGTGGGGGGCACATGGGCAACTCTCCCCACGCTCTCCGTTCTTGTGAGTCGAGACAACGTTCGGCTCTGACCTGGCCTCTCCTTAGGGATATAGAAATCCTAAATCTGGCCCCATTCATGGTTTATACTATTTATTTTCATAGATTCTTTGCTTTTATTATAACTAATTTCTATATAGATACCACATTCTCCTAGGGTGGTAGAAGTTTAGAATCAGTCACTTTGGAATCCACCTGTTCCCCTAGGGTTGTGTTTGAGTTCTGTAGGGCCTCACACACAGTGCCTACATGTGTGGTCCTCACAGGAGGCCTTCTCTGCATGCCTTCTCCTTGCCCTCTTGGGCCCACCAGCTTTCTGCATAGATGCCACAGCCCTGGAAGGACAAGGAACACTCTGCCCTTTGGGTGACACCCTGTGGCTCGAGGACCTCCACAAAGCCAGGTGTGGATCCTGCAGGCCACAAGTCTTTCCTCCTTCACCATAGGCATCGCCCTCTCTCTAGCACCAACGTTCTGCTCTCCGTCTTCCACTGGCCATCCCCTGGACCAAGAGAATTTTTTCCAGCCTAACCCAATTCCTCGATGTCCAGATGCCTCGCCTGCACGCTCTTTGCCCCTCAGGTCCCGAGTCTTCCTCTGCTCTCACCTGAGCCTAGAAGTTTCTTTGTCACTATCACCAACAAGCATGGATCCACTTTTACAGCAGCCAGCTCTCTCTCCATTATCCTGCCTAGCCTTCTTCTGTTTACAGCTCTTCAGACCACTTCCCATTTCATTAGCTGCTTCATCAGGAAAGGAAGAAAGAAGTGGAGTAGCTCAAAACAACAGCCTTCCTTCGCTGATTTCTTTGTTTTACACCAGAAAGCACTTCTGAATCTCAGCTGACTATTCAGTTCCAGTCACTCACGAGAAACCCCTCTTGTCAAGCCCAATTCCACTCCATTACTGGCATGCACAATCAAAAGCGCTGTTTAAGTGGGCCCGTTATGAAATGAAATGAATTTGAATTTGCATTACATATTCTTTCAATTATTTATGGTTTGGGGGTAACCCGTTTCAGCGACTTTTCGCCTCTACCCTCCTGAATCATCAAGACAGAGCAAGGGAAAAGTAACTCAGCACTTTTTGCCAGACCTTTCATGCTTACTACTTACCATGCTGAACTGATCTGCATTAAGGCCCTAGCTTCTTACTGCATCCCTCAAGACCCCTGAAGATCTTGGGGTCCAGGGCCACTACTCTGTGGAGCTGAGGATGGAAGGGCCTTACCAGGCACCACCCTTTCCGTCTTCTTGAAACCTCCAGGATGGAAGTCACTCTCTAGATCGGTTTCAGAAAAAGTCCTAGGTAGTCATCAAGTGATTCTTTGGGGGGCTGGACTAGGACCTCTTAAACATCACTGTTAGAATGTATTTTTATAGCTTGCTTGCCATAGGGAGTCTCCTCTAATTTTCTCCCAATATTAGCTCAACTAAACATCACATGGTAAGGCTCAAGGTTCTGGCCCTTCAACAGAAGGTTTTTACAAATAACCTCAATTATGCCCTTAATGGTGAGAGGATAGTGCTTGTCTATCCATTATTAAACCACATATCAAGTTAACACACACTCTCCCAATGTACAAAACAGACCCTTACCTTGTACAAGAAGCAAAATTTTTGAGTAATCACTCAAATCTGAGAGGCAAGGCAGAAAGAAAGTTATTTATCATTCCAGGGCTGGACCTAAACCCATATTCTAACACCATTCTTCTCTTGGTTGTGTCCATTTGCATACCACTTGTTTTAAATAGGCAGGCATTTTGGTGATTTTCTTATGTTGTTTTTCTTTTTAAATAAAAAAGAGTAATATTGGAAAATTGATGTGATGTATCATTAAACAAGAAGTTGGATATTATAAAGAACTGATATGGTAACTAAAAGTAGACTATGGAATAAAGAGCCAGAGAAGATGAACATAAACAAAATTAAAGGGCATCATTTGGGGGTCCTTTAATTGCATGGTAATTGGGAGTCAAAGCAGAATCTATTTAGAATCCAGAAGGCCGATTAGGAGTGCAGAAGACCAATAGCAAGTCAACCAGAATTAGGAAAAGAAATCAGACTTTAATTGTAAACAGAAGAATAATCATTAGCTATTCCCTTTCCCTCGAGTAGTCACGGATAGTTGCCTGAAATTTTACATTTTACTTTAAGTACAAAAAAAATTACACAAGTGACCTACTCATTAGTAGGTTTTGCTGTATTACTGGGCATCAGAAATCTAGCTGAGTTCCAAGGTTTAAAAGCATCTTCTCAATTCCTCCACATCAGCATATTCTCAGAATGGCCCTACATTCACTTCAGATCCATAGCTGCAGAGTCTGCCGCACCCACTGGGAGTGTGTGTATGTGTGTGTGTATACATACGAGATCCTCCGTGGCTTCAGACCAAGTCAAAGTACAACTGCATGTGCACACAACTGCAGAAAACCCAAAGTCTATTGGAAGTGTGTCTCAGTCAACATGTTCTCTACTTCAAAACAGGTAAGAAAAGATTCTAAATTACCTCATCACACAGAAACAATAAATATTTGAAGAGATATATGCTTTGGGCTTTTTTTTTGTTTTGTTTTTTTGTTTTGTTTTGTTTTGTTTTGGTACCAGGGATTGAACTCTGGTCCTTGTGCTTGCGAGTCTGAAGAGATAAATATTCTTAAGCAGCTTGATTTGATCATTCCACAATATACACAGAGGTATCAAAACGCCAGCCACGCTGAACTCCTGAAATACATACACTTATTGTGTGTGTCAGTTAAAAATAAAATTCAAGGGCCAGGGGTTGGGCTCAGTGGCTCCACTGCCTGCCTCGCAAGTGCAAGGGCCTGAGTTCGATCCCTAGGACCAAAAATAAATAAATAAAAATAAATAAAAGTCAAAAAAAATTTTAAATATGTCTGGGTTCCGACATCTCATTCATGAAATAGATGGAAATATGGTCAGCATACACCACAATTTCAACCATATTGGGTGGGGTGAAATGATCCTGAAGGTAGCAATATATTTTAATATCCATGCCTATCATATAGCAGTCAAATACTATTTTAATACTTACTCTAGTTGTATTATCTTCAACTATATTAGAGTTCCAAAAGCCAAATATATTAAGCTATTGATAAGTTTGAAATGACAAATGATTACAGACTTTGTCAAAATGGAAGATGATATTAACAACTGCCAATTGCTAATACAGAGGTCAAAACCCCAATCTCTTCACCTCATTCAGCTTTATTTTAATATCCTACAACTCCTTTGTCAGAGCTAGATAACAATCTGCTCTATATGGTTTCCAGGACCATTTCTATGGCACTTAAAAAAAATAGAAATCACTCTACTTTTTATTTTGGTTTACTAAATATTCAATTATTTATTAGGTCAGATTTTTAACTTTTTGTCTACTTTTTTTGTGTTTGAACACAAACTTCAGAGCCCAGGGACTATGTGTTGCTTAGTTTTACAAAGACTACATTAATGGTTTCATCCATCTTGCACCTGGTAGATATAAGGTACTGTGAATGGGCCTCAAAAAGACTATGAAAATATACATGGGATTAACCATATATTAAAATAACTGCCAGAGGATCTCAAAGGAGGAGGGGTGGCTTACAGGGAATGGATCAGGAACATCTTCACAGAGATGGTAAACTAAATACCAAGCCAAAGGTGAAAAGAATTTTATCAGACAGCTAAACAGATATTGCATTCATTTACTCAGTATAAATTTATGTAGTCATAACCTGTGCTGCAAAATGGCCTGGGTGAAGACACAGAAGCAGATATACTCAAGAATGTTGACGCAACAACCAGGAGACATCTAAATAGAGCAGTCACAGGGCTGTGGAGAGAAATATAAGACACAGAAGCAGATATACTCAAGAATGTTGACGCAACAACCAGGAGACATCTAAATAGAGCGCAGCACAGTCACAGGGCTGTGGAGAGAAATGCACTCTCCTGGCCCACTGAGCTAAATCCCGAATGGCCGTGAGAGTCAGCCTGAGGAGTCTTCTCAGCAATATGAAGCCATTGAATGTTATAATCAAGCAGACTAGAGTGATAAGGGACTAAGATCAAAGAGACCCCACAGGAGAACACAAAATTGAAGTAGACAACAGTGGTCAGGAACAAGGAACTGGGAGAAAGATGGTGCCTCCAGTGCCCAGAAAGTAGAGTCCATGAAACGGAGTGACCAATTGCATCCTAGACTAAAGAGACGCAGGATAAAAGCTGGAAATGAGCAACTGGGAACAATTGGTGAAGCACGATGAACCAAAGATGAACGGCCCACGAGTTTTGCGTGAGCAAAAGCCAGAATATAGTGGATTTCAAAGAGTGAGTGAAAGGCGGGGAGAGATAAAGGCCAGGACTGAAGACTTGCAAGAAATAGGGTTATGATGGACCTGTAGTGAGGAATGGCAGTGTCTCAGCAATAAAAGATGAAATCTAGGAGAGTTTAAATACTTCAGGGAAGGACATATTTTTTAGGAAGTACTCTATAAGAACTAAGGTCCAGGATTTAGCTCAGTGGTTCTGCACCTGCTTCACAAGCACAAGGTCCTGAGTTCGATCCCCATGCCAAAAAAATAAAAGAACAAATGCCTTAATTTTCCAGGGTCCCAAAACACACCACCAGAGTTAAGCAAAACATCAAGATATGGGGTGGGGGATAGAGGAAACAAAAATTGGAAATTCTAATCAGAACCAGTAATATATCAAATAAAACAGTCATCTAGCACATAGTGGTGGGAAAGTTTCCTCAGGGTCTTAGTCTGTTTTGTGCTGATATAACAGTAATTTATTAAGAACAGAAATGTAGTCTCACAGCCACCTCTGCTGTACGGCCCGGCCCAAACTACAGGCCTCCTCTGCAGCCCCACTATTTCCAGCGGGCTCCACTGATTGGCTCTGACACAGCACCAGGAAGGTAGCTGAGCGGGTGTAGCTGAGCAACTCCCCCCGATTAGATCCCCTGATTGAGCCAGTCCTTGGATGCACTCTACAGAGGCATGGCAGGCTATAAAGGGTAGTGATTGATCCTATTATGTTCTTGATTGTATCAATAGGGATAAAGGATAGGGATTGATTTGATGAGTTGTTTTCTCAATTACGAGAATGTCTATAACTCATTATAGAATCAAAGACTGGGATGTAACGATATCAGGAAGATTTAATGACCCAGGGATTGAATCAAGGAAAACACAATGCAAAAATAAAGATGAGAAAACACTTAAGCAAGCCACAAAAACAGACTTCCAGTCAACCAATGGCAAACAGTGGGGCAAAGGAGGATGAAAAATCAGATAGTGAACCTCCAGGACACTCAGAACTCACAGCACAGGAAGTAAAAAAACCAATCAAGCTCTAGAAAAATTCAAAACAGAAATTACTTCCCAGATAACCATAGAGATGGTGAGCAAAATGAAAGACATGATTCGAGACTCCGGAACAGAAACTGACAAAAAAATAGATGAGCTTAGGAGCATAATAGAAGCCATGAAGGCCCAGCATAAGAAAGAAATGGAAGCAATGAATGCCCAACATAGGAAAGAAATGGAATCCATAAAACAGATTCAAATGGATATCCAGGAGATTAAAAACTCTATTGAAAGCGTAACAAAACAGAATAAAAGATTGCGAAGATAGAATCTCAAATATAGAAGATAGAATAGCAGGCGGTGACCATGAAAAGAGAGGTCTTTTAAAAACAGTAAGGGATCATGAGAAATAGATCCCACAACTCCTAGATGATGCAAAGAAGAATAACATAAGACTGATAGGAATACATGAAGTAGCAGGAGAAAATACAAATGACTTAAAAAAGCTGTTCCCAGAATTAATGACAGAAAACTTCCCAAACAGAGGGGAAGAATTTGACATTCAGATAACTGAGGCATATAGGACCCCAACTAGCTACAATCAAAAAAAATCTACACCTAGACATATAATAATCAAGATCCCAGAAACCCACCAGAAGAACAAAATACTACAAGCAGTAAGAGAAAAGAAACAAATCACATGCAAAGGAAAGCCCATCAGAATCACAGCAGACTTTTCAACACAAACCCTTAGGTCAAGGAGAGCCTGGCGTGAGACATTTCAAGTACTAAAAGAGAACAACCTCCAACCTAGACTGATGTATCCCGCAAAATGCTCTTTAAAATGGATGGGGAAATAAGATACTTCCATGACAAAGAACACCTGAGAAACTACATGAATACCAAACCAGCATGACAAGCGATTCTAAACAAGATTCTAGAAAAAGACAATGAAGGCAACAACACCATGAGGCCCAACAGACCAAATCAAATAGGCAAGGTAAGAAATTAAAAGGAGAAGGTGAAAAAGTAAAAAGAGTCAACAAAAGGCCAATAACATGTCAATAATAAGTCAGTACATTATCAATTATAACCAGCAATGTCAATGGTCTCAACTCACCAATCAAGAGAAATAGACTGGCAAAATGGAATAAGAAGCAAAATCCAACAATATGTTGTATACAAGAAACACACCTAGCGCAAAAAGAAGCTCATAGACTGAAAGTGAAAAGATAGAAAACAATTCTCCATGAGTCAGGAGCCCAGAAAAAAACAGGAGTAGCAATCTTATTTGCAGACAAAGTAAATTTCAAACCAAAACTGATTCTAGTATTATTGATGTACGACAGTACTGTATCATACCTCTATGAATGTAAAATATCTTGTACCTGCTTTATGATACATAGTAGGGACCATGCTTTATCAGAGCTACATTTAATGATATTACTCTAGAATGTTCTCTTTCCAGATGATGATTAAGATGCTAATAAAAAAAAAATGGTCCCAGGTACCTCAACAGCAACAGAACTTTGCTGTTTTCTGGATATTATTCTTTTCTTTTGTTGTTGTTGTTGTTGTTGTTTTGTTTTTAATGGAATGTGCTGAATGTCGATAATTTTGTTCAGAGGACTGCAGAACCTGGAAAAGCTGTTG
>NW_022900942.1:56117149-56137622 GCF_012274545.1 Fukomys damarensis | reverse complement strand
GGAGGGGGTGAAGGGAGGGTGGGAACAGGGGAAAGGATGAGAACCAAGACCTGGCACGTAAAGGTACAGGATCCCAGTAATGAATGTAACTGTACTGTCTACCTAGAATGTACCAATAAATTCAATTTAAAATTAGAAAAAAAAAAAAGAACAGAAATGTATTCTTGCAGTCCTGGAGGCTGGGAAGTCCAAGATCAAGTTGGCAGTATCTCGTATCTCGTGTTGGCTTTCACACTACATTCTCACTTGGCAGAAAGCATAAGGGCAAGAGATAAGAAAATGCTGAGTATTCACAGGGCAGAAGAACAGCAGAGAGAATACCTGCTCCCCCACACCCTTTCCATGAGAGCACTGACCTTTCATGAGGGTGCAGCCCTCTTAATCTAAGATTTAAATCTAATACTTTCCATTAAGGCCCACCTCCAAAGACTGCTGTATCCCAACACCTGAATCTAGTGGACTGTTTGTTAAGCTCTAACATGTACCCCAAAGGTAAACTGATGGACTTGGGGAAGTGACTGGATCACCATGGTGGCAAAGGGACAATTAGCAGATGGCACAGGGTTCAAGGGACAAGGCCATGACAGCATAATCATAGAGTTATGTCTCGTCCTCACCCCTTCCTCTCTGCCTCTTGTCCTCTGTCTCTATTCTCTAGCTACCATGAGATGAGCCATTTTCCTTCTGCCATGTCCTTCCTCCATGATGTTTCAGCCTGGATATCAGCCTAAAATTAAAGTCAACCACAGATGCAAGCTTTAGAAACAGAAAGCCCAATAAACCTTTCCTCTTCCCTTAACTTGTTTTCCTCAAGTGCTTTGTCATAGCAATGGGACGCTGACCTCCACAGACAGGGACACATTCAGATCACAGACCGCAGGGTGACCAGAGAGACGATCTAAGATGATTACTCTGGACAAACTGCCTCTATTGCTGAACCAGCACAATTGTTCCTGACAATAAAATTAGTTCTGAGATCAATGTGAACCCCTCTTTTGAAGGCTGCCACTTGTGGATACTGCTCTGAAAAGGAAGGAGGGGTTTTTCAGCTGTAGTTTCAGTGGGGTCAGCCAGAACCACACAAGCAATAGGATGAAAGAGGGAAGGTGTGTGTACCAAGAAAATCAATAAAAGGAAGATTGACTCAATTCAACCACCCTTGACCAAATTATACGATTTTTGATAGTATTTTAATTAATTGAAGCAGAATTACTTAGAATGAGCAAGTAGAATCTAAAACATTATGCAAGTGTTTCCTGTAAATTCCTCTGAAAGTGACCCCCGGTATTGCACTGAGAGAGACACAGGTCTCTGAGATGATGTTGACCACTGAAGTTCTGAGATGAACACTATGAAGAGAAAACTTGTCCCCAGAAAATCTCAGTCGGCTCCCACTTCTCAAAGGCGTCTCTCCAGAAACTGCTGAGCAAGATGGTGTTGTAAAAGACACAGCTGAGGAGACGTCTACAGCTTCTCCAAATTACCCCAGGGCCTCTTGGCTTTACTGACAAGAAGGTGAATCCCAACTCCTGTAAGTGAACCAGAGTTGAAAATAGGTGTTTGGGAGCAGCTGCAGCCCCAGTGCCACGGCTCACAAAGCAGCCAGGCAAGTAGCATGTGCAGCCCACCGTTCAATGACAATAGGTTTACCAAGTGAAATAAGGGCTAAATTGGGGATAGGGGAGAGTACTTTAGCCTGTATGACCTCTTAGGAAAGTCAGAGGAGGGGGCAGAGCAGATAGGAGGGAAATACGGACATGCTCTCTTATCTGGGTTGATGGTCCCTTGTTACAGAACTGAAATAGAGAAAGAGTTTCCAGTCACTTATTATTTTATTTTTATTTATTTATTTTTTTATGTTTTAAAATGGATCAGGGTTGTTCTGGTTCTGCTCACTCGCCACAGGGTTGTGCCAGTGAGCTTGCAAATACTGGAGGGATATGACAAAGCCAAAATTCTCCCCAAGAGATGTTGGCCTCACATCCCAGAGGGCCTCCTCTGTCCCCACAGACCACAGGTAACAAGGAAACATCCCAAAATCCTGACAGCTCTTCTCAATGAGAGGCTGGACAGAATAGGCTTGGCAGACCCAAAGAGCTGTGTTGTATTACACTGTTTATTTTACCAACCCCCAAATTCGGCTTTTAAAAAATATTTAAGTCTATCTGTGCATAGGGAAAGTTATATGGGTTATTAATTCTGTTTATGCCTTTTTATATAAAGATCATTGAGTTTTCAGATCACTGATTCTACACACACGCACACACACACACACGCACACGCACACGCACGCACGCATCACATCACATCACATTTTAGTAGCCTGCATGAGCTCCTTTGCAAATGTTAATGTCTCTTTGTTAATGGGAATTCTTGTGATACATATAAATAGACATATATATTCTATATACAGTGTGTGACTGATATCTGTCCTCCTGGTTCCCATCATTTTCTAAAATAATATTTTCCCTGATTGCAGACAGAATACATGTTTATCATAGAAAATAAAGCACAAAAAAGAAAATTTAAATCATTCATAAGCTCTTAAACAGAGAAAAACACTATGATTATTTTGGTGCATACATTTCCAATCTTTTTTGTGCCTAAATACATTTTGGTTCATCCCCCCACCCCACCCAGCCAAATAGCATTATACTGTTGCATACTATCTTATAAACAGCATTTTTCACTTAATATGCCAAACACTTGTTCCATACTATTAAATATTCTTCAAGCATAATTTTCAAAGATACCTAATATGCCACACAATGGATGTACTTAGTTATTTAACCAACCCCTGTTGTTGGATATCTGTTTCCATCATTTGTCATTAGCCAATTTATGCTGAATACCCTTTTATCTTTGCTTAAACACATATTAGTTCCTTAGAGTAAAATCTTGTCATTTGTTTTGCTGAGTCACTGGGATTATGCCATTGTTAAGACTTTCTATGTATTATAAAGTTGTCTTTCAAAAGGATCACACCCCAGCAGTGGAGTACAGAACAGAATGTGTTCTGACCATACTCTCCAAGACTGTAAATAAACTCATGATTGGGTTAAATGTGTGCCCTCAATGTCTTCCCTAACCCTTTCAGCATAGAAGAGCTGGTCACTGAGCACATTCTCACCCTATAGCTAATCTGTTCTTTTTCATCCTCACAAAATGTTTCTGATCAAATATATGCACACTCTTAAGTAAAAATAAAAACAATTTCAAGCAGTTGGGACTAGAGATTCCAAATATGATTCTATAAAACATAATGAGGTTTTGAATTGTAAAACTCTCAGTCGAGAGGAGAGTTCTGTGCAATGGCTGTGATACAAGGGAAGACGTAAAGAGTAAACAGCTCAGATCCCTGAACAGACCTTTGAGGAATGAGAGCTGGTGAAGAGCTAGCAGGAGTGAGCAGAACAATATCAGAGTAAATAGACTATACCAACTCTAAGAGATAAGACTGATGAAATCCAGTGTAGTGCTAACACATTCCCACCTACACAGTTACATAAATAGGATCGGGGAAGAGAGCTTATGAAAATGTGTGCCCCACAAATAAAAAAAAATAAACCACATAGCTATGTCAGGCCATGGCAGGGGGCTTGTTTTATAAAATGAACAAACTATTTCCCTGAAGAATCCTGCTGGAACTGGCTCTGAGTCTGGTAGGGCAATATAAAATAGAATGTACTGAAAAAAATGTTTTACAGTAACTGGTAATGCTGGTGCATATAAAGTTAAAATCTGCACTCAATTGTTCTCATCTAAGACAGTTTGAAACTCAGTAATTATTATGAGAGGTAGCATCTAGAAATATCTGAGGGGGAGGCCCATTATTGTGGAGCCACCACCTGGCCTCCCTGTCCACCAAAGTAATAAATGAGTCCCAGAATGCTTAGGGAGAGCTGACACACTGAACCAATCTTTAATTCATTGAGTTGCTACCTCACTGAAAATAGTAGTATATCAATAAATGGTTTTTAGTTAAGGGACAAGAAGAAACAATGAGGGTTTGCTGGAATATGCTGAGTACATCAAGGTTTATAGAAAATAGCATTAAGAGCTTCCGGGAGAAAACTGATGTCCAGTAAGGATACAAGTGTATCAAAAAACATAAACTTTAAGATCAACAAATTTTGAGATATGTTTTATAACGTCCTTTCTTTTCTAGCTCTGCCTTATTTGGACAAAATAAAAAACAACAATAAACTGGAAATTTTCGGATAAACTAATCTAAAAACAGTAAGTAGAATGAATAATTTAGAACTCTAGGATTCAGCAAAATAGGACTTTGTAATTTGTGACTTTATGCTTAATTATAATGATCAGTTAAAGAAATCTCTGTATGAAAATTAAAAATAGGGAATCCTAAAATGATAAAACTAAAAAGGAAAGTAAAAGAGAAAAGGCAATGATGTAAAATTAAAATAATCCTTAATTCTGAAGATGAAAATGGTCCCTGAACATATTTAAATTGCTTCTTGCTCTTGTAGTCTTATATTATTCTTTCATAAAAAGAAATTGTAAAATTTTGCTTTATGCCAAGAGAAAATGTTGTCAAAACATGTTTTCTGAGTTGTCTAAAATATGACATGTTAATAATTTGGGAATGTGCAAATTTATTTCTTCATGGAAAATTGATTTTGAATAAAATTTTTAAATAAACTTTTTAAATATACATACAACATAATATTTCAGATTTGTTGAGTAACGAAGGAACACTGACTCATAATATCCCTCCATGTAATTATTAAATTTTCCATATATTCCTTCTAATATTTGTAAAATTATTATAGTTGTTTATCATAGGTGCAATGAATATCTTTTTCAGTTAATGGCTTATCAAAAGCATTTTTTTTTTTAGTTGGGCTGATGTTATCTTTTTTTTTTCAGCTTTAATTGAATTTATTGGTACATTTTAGGGATACAGTACAGTTACATTCATTGTTGGGATCTTGTACCTCTACATGACAAGTCTTGGTTCTCATTTTTTCCCCTTGTCCCTGCCCTCCCTTCACCCCCTCCTCCCCTCCCCATCTACAACCACTTTATTTCCATCTTTTCATTATCTCACATTTTTTTCTTTTCCGTTTTTACCCTTCCCATACCCATCCCACTCAAAAGCATTTTTAATTTTACATCAAAGTAACTTTCAACTAATTATTCCAGTGTCATAATTTTTACAGTTCTTGTTGAACATTTAAATTACATTGCTATATTGCTCCACTATAAATATCACTGCAAGGAACATCTTATCTTCATGCTTGTTTTGGGGTAGACTGAAAAAATGGCCAATAGATATTGTCTATAACATATATTATGTCTGGCAATGTAGAAGCTTTCCTGTCCTCTGAGCATACTTATTGAGGCCCAATGGGCTTCCCTCACAAAACATTTATATAGGTAGAGTTTCTTCACTAATGAATTAGGTGTTAGGCAGCAGCAAGAAATCAGTTTTACCCCCAGGGTGGTCTTCTAGAGGAGAGAAGATACGTAGAGTCACACAAATCCTGGCAGCAATCTGAAATTTCTATGAAATATATCCCAAAGTACACTTCATTTACAATCACTCCGCCTCTATATTGACCCTAATATTATTTCTCTTTGCTACACTTATAAATTAAAAGGGATTTAGAACACAGTTATATATTGGTTAGGTATTAAATGCTAATATTTTGGATATATTGAGTTTAAGAAAACATTATGAAAATAAATTTCACCTATTTCTTATTTTGTTAATGTTGTTATCATAAAACTATAATGTGTGGTTTACACTTGTGAGTCACGCATTTCTTTTCAACAGTGTTGCCCTAGACACGTTCAGGGTCTAGATGAGAAGGATGTTGATTTACACTGAGCAATAAAGGAATTAAATGAATGGAGTTAACAGTACTGGAAAGAGGTAAAGATCTATCAGATAACAATACTGAATCAAAGTGTGGATTTGGAATATTCCCCTTGACATAGAAATTTAGAAGGTGAAAAAAAAAGAAAATTCAGAAAGTTGCATAAACCTTCAGTCAGTGACACAGTTGTGAGCCCTTGTAAAACTCAAAAGAAAGTTAAATATTTCAAATATAAAATGATACAGGGCAAACATTCCATTCCAGTAGGGTGCTAGAAAGGAATCAGAACTAATCAAGACCAAAACCCAGAACAAACATTAAATCTTGTAGTTCCATACCCAGCATCCAGAGAAGGTTGTAAAGAAATGAGACCTCCAAAGGGCTTGGGTAGCCGATAATATCCCATGTAGCCTTTCTGGGTACAGCTACATGGCTTCTGTTAGACTGGTTTTGCTCACTACCTATGGCTCTCTCTCTGGTGGACATTCCATGTTCCTGGCATCTCGTTTCCTATGGTCTCCATTGCACTGTCAGGTTCATGTTTCATGCGCTGCCTTCTCAGGGACACAATGCCCAGCCTCCCAAACCTTCTTCTGAAATATGGATGGAAGGCTCCATGAACCTACAACTCTTGCATTCTTCATGTCTATAAAACCATCATCACATGGATGATGCCAAGGTCTGTTGCCAACTGGAGTACTCTCCTTGGATGCCAGCTGTAGCAGGCTCTAAGTGCCTGGATGGCTGAACTCAGATAATACTTCCCTAAGAGACCCTGAATAAGCAGGACACCCTGGGGCTTTTCAAATCAAAGTCTTTCAAAGTAGTTTAATATTTTATACCCTCAGCCTGTGATGGGTGGAGTCTGCCCATTTCCTGAGAATCCTTCAAGGCATATTTCTTATTATCCTAATGCAAATTATACGGTTCAATTTTAATGTTAATCTTTTTAGCAACTATGCAGTCCTTGGCACCTTACAAGCACTTTCTTTCTGCCCAAGCTGCATAAGTTTCACATCTTTCAGCTCCCTATTCTCACTGTAAATGAGAATTGTAAAAGCAGCTGGCAGTACCTATGCTACAGCCTGAACACTGAGCTGCTTTTAAATTTCTCCATGAGATCAATTAGTCTACTACCTTTAAATTAAGCTTCACATAATATCTTAAACAAAATGTAGACAAATTCCTTCCCATAAAGAAATATCCGTGATTTATATTCCAGATTCAAATACAGTCCTCATTCCCAGCTGAAAATCTCATGAGCCTGGCCTTCACTCTTCACATTATATAAATATAATTAAATCAAACTATAGGATTAACAATAGTGTGTTAAACCCAGGAAAAGGTTTTATATCACTGGGACACTCTGTATGCATTTGGCATTAAAGTATTAGTAATTTTAAAAGAATTTGACATATTAGAAAATCAGCAGTCTATTGAGCATTGTGTAATTTTAATTTTAGAATTTCTGAAATCATTAAGAGAGTTTCATAGAATAAGTGAGCAATATTGGAATGACTCAAATGCTTTATGTTTAGCATTTGTTTTACTATATAAACTTAATATTTAGATTTACAAAATTTCATAAGGATGTGTTAGAGATAATTTTCCTTGTCAGGCATTCAAAGTTCTATAAATTAAGATTATTAGCACATTTTAAAATGTGTAAGGAATTACTGCATTAATTTTTTAAATAAGATTGGTTGGTTAAGGACTTTAAGTCTTTCAATTTGAGTTAATTAAATATCTACTACAAGAAGAAATAATAAAGTTATTTGTTCTTATTTTATTAGATTTATAAGTTAAAATTAAAAGCTTAATTAAACAAATTTAACAATATTAATTTTTTATAAACTATTTAAAACTCAAGTATATGAAATAACCTTTCTATACACAGAAGCTCCACTTGGGATGTGAAAAAATCTTAAACAGCCACAAGAGAAGGTATCCATATTCTTGACAGAAAGTCAAGTCCCTTGTTGTATACAAATTATTCTTGTTTGTTGGGCATTCTTCCATTAGAAAATTTAAAAGCTGGTCTTAAATTAGGAAAGAAATTTATGATTTGATGTCACCTCAAGCCCTGGATCTGCGACAGGATGCTAGAACATCTTGGTCCTCTGAAATACTTGCCTGAACTTACTCAGAAAATTGAGTGGTAAGTGAGTGTTCTGTGAATTTCCTCAGCTGAAGCAGCCACATCGTTTTAGAATGCAGGCCTTCTTAGACAGTGAAGCAGTCTGCCTCTGAGAGAATATCACATAATAACTTCATATCTGCTTGTACTAAGGAAGAAGTTCAGTGAAAACTCGGTGACCAGTCTTCTTGATTCCTGATATTTCTGTCTCATTGTTATTAAGAGAACCAAAGTTGGGTCTGATTCAGGAAGAGTATATATTTTACTTAAATTATATTTTTTAACTTAAGTTATATATTGTCTTGCCCACCCATCCCCAGTCACTAGCCCCTTTCTCTTTACCTCTGTCATTCATGTCATTTTCAGATTATAGCTGGATATCACTTCCCTGTCACTGCTTTTTAAACTGGGTTAGGATACCATGTCATATGTGAATTTCATAACCGTCAACATACTTTAGTGAAACTAATTACTACCGTCTTCTCCACCAACCAATAAGTCTAAGAGATTAGGAGCCATGTCTGTTTTTATAGCTCTGTATCTTTTTTTTTTTTTCAGAATGCCTAGCACAAATACTAAATAAGTGAGAAATACATCTTTTAAAAATATGATGATCTCTCTCACTGCATGTGGGCTTCTATAATAAAAATGCCATAAGCAATGACCATTTATTTTCACAGTTCTGGAGGTAGGGAAGTCCAAGATTAAGGTACTTGCAGATTCAGTGTCTGGTGAGGGAGGGCACAGTCCTCAAAGATGGCACCTTCTGGCTGTGTCTTCATATGTCCATCTCTCTGGGGGTGTCTTTTACAAAGACATTAATCCCACTAATGACTATTCAGTGTCTGGTGAGGGAGGGCACAGTCCTCAAAGATGGCACCTTCTGGCTGTGTCTTCATACGTCCATCTCTCTGGGGGTGTCTTTTACAAAGACATTAATCCCACTAATGACCTAACTATCTCTCAAAGGTCCCACCTTTTAATACTGTCACTTTGGGGATTAAGTTTCAACCTGTGAGTTTTGGAAAGATATAATCTTTCAGACCACAGCATCATCTAACAACCCTGGATCTACTATTTCTAAGTCAGTATAGGGTTACAGTAACGCTTTTGTTCATGACCAGGTCTGTGAACAATTCGGTAAGCAAAAAGAAGCACTGCTTCCATTTGTAAACTCCACATGGGGTGATGGACTTGACTGTGGCCATCTTCCCCACATGAACACCAACACAGCCATCTTGCCCAGAATCATGGAACAAATTATGTTTGGGAACCAAGATACCACTGTACTTTTTTAATTGATAGAATTAAAGATCATAGTACTTTTGATGAAGAGAAATGCCTACAGAGGATCTACTCATATTTCTCAATAGATCCTTTTTTAAACCCAATCTCATAAATGCTTTCTAATTTGTGAGTGAGCTAAAGGAGAGCTACTATGATTGAGTGTAGGTGAAGACAATCAGACACTTGTCTATTCTATCTCTTGGTACCCTAAGAAAGTACAACCATGCATACCTTATATAGCTCCACAGAATTTCAGTGTTCCATGCAACACAGTTTGAAAACCATGGAATTGTATCACTATTCATAATATATTTATCAACCATAAATCAACAAGAAAAAAGACAAATTAACCAATGGACAAAAGTATAAAGCTTACGAAAATTAAGTTCACTGAAAAATAATTAATTACCAAAATGATATATACATATGATGAGCTTTTCTGATAACTAGGAAAAAAAGTGTAGACTGAAATAAGAAGGAAAGGACTTTACCCATACTACTGGTCAAAATGCAAATACTGATATTATCAAGAAGGTGAGAGAACATTGTTATGGAAATGGAGAGTGGGAAGTATTCCAATTTTAATTTGCAAATGCCATTAGATCCAGAAATGTTACGGCTAGGAATCTATTCTAAAGAAATTCCAAAAATGATCACAAAGATATACATCTTTCAACATACCTTTGTGTATTATTTTGTTTGTTTTTGATTTGGTACCAGGGTTCAAACTCAGGACCTTGTGCTTGAAAGGGAGGAGGAGGAACCACTGAGCTAAATCCCCAGCCACTTTGTGTGTTATTTTTAATAAAGAAGCATTGGAAACAATGTCAATGACTATCAGTGAAAGATAAAAAGTTATCATTATTCTATGAATCTTATTTTATGGAACACTATGAAATAATTATTAATGACAGATAATAACAAAAGCCATGATAAAAGTAATAGCTGATATAACAGGGTGTTAAATTGGAAGTTTTAACTGATATGCCAAATGCACTAAATACAGCACATGAAAGTCAGATACCAATTTAATTTTCAGTGAAATAATACAAAAAAATTATAAAACATAAGATCCTAATAAGATTACTGTCATTTAGAAATGAGAAGAAAGGAGCTAAAGGTGTAGGGAAGGTGGGATGGGTAGGGGAAGGGTAATAAGGGAAAAGAAAAAAATGTGAGATAACGAAAAGATGAAAATAAAGTGTTTGTAGATGGGGAGGGGAGGAGGGGGTGAAGGGAGGGCAGGGGTAAGGGGAAAAAATGAGAATCAAGACTTGTCATGTAGAGGTACAAGATCCCAACAATGAATGTAACTGTACTGTATCCCTAAAATGTACCAATAAACTCAATTAAAGCTGAAAAAAATACAAAAAAATTATTGAACTCTTCAAATCTTGCCCTATTTTAAGATTTTTTAAAAAGGATATATTTATGGGAAAGCAAAATGATTTGAGGACCACTTCTTTGCCAAATTGTTGATGTGCTAGGAGTACCACCAAGGTGAAAGAGTTTGGGATGCTGTATGTACATCTTACGAGAAAAGGGCTCCTACACACTAGTCAGAGAATGAAATGAGCAGCCTCTGAAGTTGGGTGGGGGGTACAGTGAACTGGGTCTGATCACACCTGAGAAATCGAAAGGAGAGCCAGGCTGTCTAGCTACTCGTAGTTGAGATGAAGGACAGGCAGCTGTACTGAGGTGTGGCCTGGTCCCCAAGAGTTTATGGACACCAGAGGACTGGAGTGATTCTCACGGGGCCAGGCGTGGAGCATGGGGGAAGGAAAACTAACCTGACAGCCTGGTGGGATGTGGCTAGCTGGGCCAACTGAGGGGGTGGGCAGGCCTCAGCAGTGAGAAGCTGCAGGGAGTGGTGCGCTTCTAGGGGCTGCGAATGCAGAAACAGCCAACTGAAAGTGAGCCCATCATTCCTGTTGAGGCAGATACAGGTGTGCAGTCCCCGATGGCTGGAAGACATACTAAGGAATCCATGCAAATATCCATAAGAGAGAGAATCTTTGTTAAAAGCTGCCAGATTTGATTACTGTACACAGTGTATCAAGTATTCTCTGATTATTTCCTTATGCAATTTTATTTTTCGTAGAAATAAGAAAAATGCTTTTTTATAGTTTCTTTATTAATATCTACTTGTATTACATTAAAATATTAGTTTCAGTTAAAAAAAAAGCAAATGCTCAAACAGTACTTAGTTACAAATGGCTAATCTAAGAATTCAGTAGTAAAAGCTTATAAAACAAAATACTCATTAGGGGGAAAAAAGCTGCCAGATTCAGAAAGTATAAAACCATCTAACCATGAAAAATGACTCTCCTGCCTCCCGGCACCACCCCTTCCAGATGAAACCCTGGAAATGTCAGGGCTCACAGAAGAGAGGAAGAGGATGAGATGGACAGAGAGCATGGGAAAAGAAGAACCTGAACTCAAGCCAAGAGCGGGGTTCCCATCTACAGCAGATCCTTGCAGCGCAGGGAAGAGGTTTGAGGCCTCCTTGTAGAACGAGTTTGTTTCACACATAGTCCTGGACATTCTTAATTTCTGAACTGACACCATGTTTACAACTTAAAGTGACTTTAGACATTTTTGTTGTTGTTGTTACCTAAGGATGCTCAAGAGACTCCCAGAGTTGTCATCCAAGGGTGGAGGGAAAATCATTCCCCACCAAATAAAATGTAAAGGGAAGAAGATAATAAACAACTGCATCATGATGGTCACCCTGCATGCTCCAGTAATGATGCATTAACATTTATCAAGCACCACTTTTGGCAAGCACAGTGCTGAACACTTCATTGCATTGTATCAGTTCTACTGTCGATGCCGTTGTAGGAAGAAGACAGCAGGTGATTAAAGCAAATTGTGGGGTAAAGAAGGCCTTGTGTTTGTCTTGGAGTGTGTTTGTCTGAAAACATTCAGGGAACATTTGAGAAGGTGCACCAGTTTGGTTTGTATTCTCTAGTGAGCTTCATGTGACTGTGAAGGGTGTTTGCAATCCCTAAGTCTAGTGGAGTGGGCCGCCAGCTAGAGACCCAGGGAGAACCACAGTTCCAGGCCAGGAGTGGTCTACTGGCAGAATTCCTACTGTACCAGAAGGGACAAGTCTTTGCCCTAGTAAAGCCATCAACTGATTATAAGAGGTTCACTCCTGCTATGGAGCGTGATCTTCTTTACTCAAAAGTCACCAATTGAAATGCTAATCTCATTCCAAAAACACCTTTACAGAAACATCCAGAAAAATGCTTGCCCAAATGTCTAGGCACCATGATCCAGCAAAGTTGACACAAATTAACCATCATGAAGGATACACACTAAACTACTAATAGTGACTGGATACCTTCAGGGAAAGAAATGAAAGTGAAAGGAATTTAAGCTGGATCTTACTCTATAAATCAGTGTATACTATTCACCCTTAGACTCAACTAAGGACAAAAATGTCCTGCTTCTGCTCTTGCTCCTGCTCCTGCATTACAGACAACCCCTCTGCAACCTCACTCTGATCCCTCCTTCTTTCCAAATGGTCAGGAACCCTCAGGGCCGAAAGCACATGCTAACCCACAGTCTTTGACCATTATGTTGGATGGCATGTTGGGCATCTAGGACTCAGGATTGCATGTCAGGGGCCCAGAGTCTGCACAGGGCTCCTTCCCAAGTCCAGGCTCTCAGGGACAGCTATACGATACAAGTGTGTGTACCCCCGACCTTTGCAGTGACAAGGCACAGGTGTACTGCTCCCGTGAGGATGAAGTTGGATGTATAGCCTGGGTTTTCGCACACAGTTGCACAAGGCCCTTTGCAATGGCATGAGAAGGTGGGTAGGGGGATAGGCCAGGTTCAGTTCTTAACACCAGGGCACATTTTGACAAAAGACCTGGAAGAATCTGAGAAAACCTTATTTGAATTACATCTTCTAATTCATTAGGATGGAATATTTGAAAAGCAAAAAGGATGGGGAAATGCAATTTGAAACAAAATCTTCTGCCAAGTGTGGTGGCATATGCCTGTAATCCCAGCACTCAGGAGGTTGAGGCAGGAGGATCGCTGTGAGTTCGAGACCAGTTGAGGCTACATAATGAGTTCCAGGTCAGTCTCAGTTACATAGTGAGACCCTGTCTCCAGAAAACAACAACAAAAACCTAAAACAAAATCTTCTCCAACCTGAAACCCCTCCCCTCAAAGATAATAGAGAAAGAAATCAGTTTTATCACTGCGTGTTAAACCAGGATATGATATCCATCACAGACAATCCACTGAAAAATTATAAAAACAGAAAAAATATCTGCTCTTTTTATGGATCTAAGAAAATATGACTCATAACATACATGTTCTCAAGATATATAATAATTAGTCATCAAATAAGAAGTCTTGGCAGCACCATGAGATAAACAGCTCACTCTAAAGTCACCTGGTAATTGGTACAACCATCTGTGTTAATTAACTTGTCTTATACAAAGGACAAAACAAATCTTCTAAGTTGATGATAGGGGTAATTTTACAACCAGAAGCAAGGCACCTGCCAAACTCGCTCTCTTAACTTCTCATAGATCATGGGAAGAAAAGGTGCTATTTCTCGATAGTAGTCAATGAGATGGTTCGCAGCTTCTTAAGAAAGACATTTTTGCATTAAAAAAAAAAGCCGGAAAAAAAAAGCTGGAAAAAGACTTTCATAGTTTCTAAAACTTTACATACATTTCAAAGAGATGATAGCAGTCAGTGAGATGGTTCACAGCTTGTTAAGAAAGACACTGTTGCATTTAAAAAAAAAGCTGGAAAAAAAGCTGGAAAAAGACTTTCATAGTTTCTAAAACTTTACATACATTTCAAAGAGATGAAGCAAAAACTTGAAAGTTTTCTAGAGTAAATTTCCTACTAAAAGGAAGGAGAGGGAAAGCTTTTCCCTTGTTTTTAACAGAAAGAAGCCTCTGATTTTTAGTTTTTATCATATATCACTTATAAGTTCATCACCATCATCATAATCTGCAGCAATTTTCACATACTATACATGGACCTCTATTTGTTTTTCCCAGGACTTGAAAATGTTAGAGGCAAGTGTGCCAATATATTGCTTCTCCCTCCCAACAACAATGATATATTACTTGATAATTTCATGTTTTAAAAACTCTTAGAAACTGAGCTACCTATCTTCCAGATGAAAAAAAGTGAAGAAAGGAATCAGTGAGCACTTTCTTAGGGTTCCCTAGGCACCCAATTCAAGAACCACCACTAGAATCCAGCTCCAATAAATTATTCTACTCCCACTCATCCTGATTGCTTGCTATAATTCAAGCGATTCTGATCTAGCTCAATAAGCAGGATACAGCCAATGAGCTAAACATCAAGGGTCTCAACAAACCTGAATGTGGAATTTAAATTCTTAAAACTTAGAAAAATTTGGTGCATAACTGTTGTTTAAGAAGCAAGTCTTCAGTCAATCTCAGAAGAGGTCATCTTGCACTTCCAGAGTTAAAGATTTTGTGAACACTGACTTGCCTGCCCCTTTTTCTCACCCGGTGCCAGCACTCAGACCCTTTCAACCCTTAGGGTCTCACATCCCCAGGCACTTCTAGCTCTGACTTCCTCCTCCACCAACTCTCCTCTTCATCTGCACTGAACCTCCTCTGCCTCCCTCTGCTTCCCATCAAACCAATCATGGAGACCATCCCATGCTCGGAGAAGGCTTTGTGCCTCAAGGGAGCCTCTTTTCTCGGCTTTCCTCACTGTTTCGCATTCGACTGCTCACACACATACCCAGACATACACAACCCTTCCTGACACAAGATTCTTTGCCTACCTTACTAAGTTTCTGTTCTCTCACTCTTTTTTCTTAAAACTCAATTCTTTTCATGTCATTATACAAAACAGTTTAGGTTTCACCTGCAGCTCAGCTGTTACCTTTGCATTTCCCAGGATCTGCGTCCTATGGGCTCTGGGGAACACTCTTTAACAGCAGAAAAGAAGGGGAGGGGCTTCACCATTTCTGTTTTTTTCTTTTTTCCCATTAGTGGAAGGGAGTAGAACAAGAATTCATTTTTCCACTGTCACAATTAAGATTATTTCAGCTGTGAGTAACAGAAAACACAATTCAAAATGAAATAAATGCAAAATGAATTTATCACCGTATGCAACAAGAAATCTGGAGGTTGGGAGCTTTTGAAATTGACTTCAGGACACAAGTTCTCTCTATCTTTTTTCTCTGTGATCTTGAGTTTACTGGCTTGGTCCTTACAGCTGCTCCTTTACGGTAACAATGTAGCGGCCATAGTTCTCAATGTCAGGCTAAAAACACAAATATTTCCTCTTTTCAATCTCTTTTGATCTTGAAGGAAAACCTTTGTTCAGTGTTTCATTAGCTGCAACCAAGTTACCACTTCCCCTTCACATAGTATGGCAAAAGAACTGATATATCAAGATTAGTTTAGACCCTTCATGATTCACTTCCTGAGCTAAGATAAAAGATGATTCCTGAACTCATTTGTAATGATGATTGTAAAGAGACAGTAAACCCTGGGCCGGGGATTTAGCTCAGTGGTTCTGCCGTGCATCGCAAGCACAAGGACCCAAGTTCAATTCCTGGTACAAAAAAAAAAGAGAGAGAGAGAGCAAACCATTCCACAACCGAGTGGTTTAAGGTGACAATTTACTACACTCTCCCATAGCTTTGTGAGTGGACTGGACTGAGCTAGGCATCTCTGGGGTCTCATGTACCTGCCATCAAATGACTGAGGCTGGAGCCTCCTGAGGTTCAACTGAGCTGCGAAGTTCCCAAGGCAGCCTCCTTGCTATGCATTGGCCCCAGTGCTTGGCCACATGGCCCGCATTTCTAGCAGAGTGGCCCAAACTTTGTACAGAGCAGCTCAGGGCTCTCAAAGACAAGGAACAGAAGGTACCATTCTTCTTGAAGGAGAAGTCTGGAACTTGATACAACAATTATTCATTGCTTAAGGGCAGGGAAGCCTTCTGAAAAATGCATTGAGAGCCAGTTTTGTCACTGTGCAAACATCATAGAATGCAGTTTTGCATTCTACACCAACATGGAACAGGTCACTTACTGTGGCCTCTTGATGCACTCAGGAGACACAGTAAACATCACACATGTGAGGCTACTGCAGGCAAAACACAGCATTCTGCTGTGTAGTAAACTCTTTACATAAATAGAACACATACTAGATAGTGATTAAAAGTATGATATAGCAAATACATAAATCAGAAACATCTTTTATATGAAGTATTATGTGCTGTATATGATTGTGTGAACTATACTTTAATAGGACCGGTTCGTTTACACCAACATCACCACAAACATGTGGGGAATGTGTAGCACAACAAGGTCACAAGGTGATATATATATATATATATATAGGACCATCATTGCATAAGTGGACAATCATTGAATATGTGATTCATCGTATGGCACATCACTGATCAAACATCATGTGGCACACAACTGTATTATTTTATGTCTGATTCTTTCTCTGTATTCTATGGTTCAAACCAGTCCAGCCCAGATTCTAGAGATTCTCTTTCTCTCTGAAGAAGTAGAATGTATGTACCATCAGGAAACAACTCACACAGTCATCTTTGGAGTCAAGTTATTGCTGACTGACATTGAAATAAAATCAGAATCCTGTTGACAAGGAAAAATCAGAGGAACATCTTTTGAGTAGACAAGCACCAACCTTCACTGGCCAAACTGTTTCTGAGAAGAGGTAGGTTTGTAATCAGCAGAATTACAGGGCCTCATAATTAACATTCAGCCATAAGAAATCTACACAAATTCCTATCACTTGTATCAGTCTTAGCTACCATAAGTTTTAAATCATAAGATGTTTTAGCTGATAGATATTCAGAGATCATGTTTCCAACCAATCACTTTACAGATTTAGAAACAGGGATTCAGGGAAATTTCATACTCTGTCCAAGGTAACAGTAAATGGCAAAGCCAGGACGTCAACCACTAAGGCTGGGGCACTTCTCATTCTTCTATCCCTGTCTCTTCAATAGAGCTCAAGTCTTCAGCTGAGTAGCAGAACACTGGATTAGGAGTCAGAGGCTATGTTCTATATCTAGTTTAATGCAGCATATACTATTACTGACCCCTTCAATATCCTGTTTCCATAGCAGAAACACTTGCCAGTCTTACCATCTGTGCTTAACTAAAGCACTACATTTCCCAAGTTTCCTTGAAGCAAGACAAAGTCATATGACAAAGTTCTGGCCAATAAGATTTAAGCACAGAGTATAAATTCCAGGAAAACTCTTTCCCAGCTGCCATTTAGCCTTAGCTTTTTTCTCTCCTTCTTATCCTTCCTCCATCCTGACACCTTACTCTGTGGTCACAGCCAGAATTCTAGTGTCAATGTTGGATCACTCAGACAAAAAGAAACCATTGTGCACAGTTGCTCATAAAGGATTTTATTTTCTCCCTTGTGCTAGTTAATCTTGCTTGTCAACATGATAGATTAAGAGACTCCTGGAGAAGTGATTGACTTGTGAGGGCACTTACCTATTTATAAGTTTGTAGCTGAACAGGCTATTAAAAGGTAGGACCTCGTTGGAAGAGGTGGATCATGAAGGCATGATCTTGGGGACTATGTCTAGTCCCTGGCCCCTTTTTCCCAGGCTCTTCCCAGCCACCATTAGGTGAGCAGCTTTGTTCCACCATGTGCTTCCACCATAATGTTTTTGCCTTGGACTTAGCCAGCCATAAACCTAAACCTCTGAAACCGTGAGCCAAAATAAACTTTTCTCCCATTAAGTTGTTATTTCCAGGCATTTTGTCACAGCAACAGGAAACGGCCCAATACACGCCCCCCCAAATCTCTCCCTCTCAGATTCTACAATCTGTAGATCCAATGTCACTACCCTCTTTAGAAAACTTCTCCTCACTCTGGCATCATCCTCAGCTCCCTTTTTTCTGTTACTGGACATTTGATCCTTCACCGAGTCTTTCTGATTCTTTTATCATTGTGTCCTTCAGCTCTTCCATCCTAGGCTGGTACTACCTGAACAGCCATCTGATTTGTAGTGACAATGACAGCAACAACTAAAGCCACTTGCTAACCTCATAAGGTGATGCTTTGTTTCCTGTCTGGATGTGCCCTTTGCTTTTGTCAGTCACTATTCATTGTGCTCTCTGTGGACATCACATCTTACCAGTTAGAAAAGAAATGACAGGGACAGGACCTTCCACCAATGAGTATACAGTCCAACCAAAGAGATGGTATGTCATTTATTCATTCTCCCAACCAACTTTAATTTTGTGCTTGTTGAATTCCAGGACCTGGTGTCAAAGACAGAAAGATGATTAAGACATGACTCTTGTTCCCAAGGACCACTCTTTCCAGCAAAGAAGCTAGACATATAAAATTGAAACCAGAAAAAAATAACTAGATGGAAATTTATTTTCAAGAAGGAAGTCCCAAAGCAAAGTTTCTCTTTGCCATTCAAGGAACAACAATGCAAACCCACCCACAGCCTCTTAGGCCCAGCCTACACATTCTGAAGAGAGTCCCATTGAGCCTATGCAATATCCTACAGCATGCCAACTTCTGTTGTAATCTCTTAGTGGTTTCAAAATGCCCATCTATCGTTTTAGCTAAATGGGATTTGGGTGATTACATTCCTTCCAGCTCTAAATTTCTGTGTTCTGTGAAATACATAACTAATGACAGTTATGGTTACCCAGACACATATACACGAGTGCTGAGAGGTGCTTAGAGTGGTAAGAGTGTCTTGAGATGAGCAAGTCAGTCTAGTGGGGGTTAACAGGGAACGCACCCACATAGGCATTCCAGGAGGAACCAGAGTGCTTTCCTGTCAATAATTCTTCCAACTAAAAACAGTCACAATCAGAACCCAAACTTAGGCTTCTTACAGAAAGGGTTTCCACATACACATTTCATTAGACAATAAGACACTACTATTTAATGAAATGCTATGGTTTCATGGCATAGTTTTATTTTCTACACCATCCTCTATTTCTAAAAATGAATTTAAAATGTCTTATAATGAAAGATACTTGTAGAAGACAAATTGGAATGATGGCATCAATTATCACATTTATCTCTGAGCTTCTTGGTAGCTAAGGCAAAATGCAAACCATCCTGGGTTACATAGTTTACACTACCTGATTAAAAAGAAGCATGTCCTTTTTTAAGGATCTCTTGAAATTTTGAGGGAGATTTATTTACAGTTCTTTATGAATGGGACAATGAATACTTCAAGGGTATATTCAAGAGCAGATTTACAAATACAGTATTCCTTAAATCATTGCTAAAAACTACCAACATATAGATCCAAACTAAATCCAGCATAAAAAACACAACAATATCATGTTGCTGTGAACTTAGAAGTAATGAAGTTTCTATTTTTGAGACTCTTTTGGGAAACTGAACACCATAAGCTCAACTGCCAGCCTAGCCAAGTTGTGACTCAGCACAGATACAAATCTGTGTGACTTAGAACTCTGCAACAGGACCTTGGAGGGTTCTCAGTGAATTTTCAGTCAACACTTGCTCACCACCTGACCAAGGTAAGACAGACTGAGTCCACCAAGTGCTATAACACCGGGTCATAAAAATACTCGGGCAGAGACAGCTTTCCTCCTGAGCTGAATCATCTTGAACTCTGCATGCCCCAAGTGAACTCCACTAAATGCCATTGGTGGAGCTGGACAATCTTCTCCAATGGGACAAGTGCCATTTCCCAGTGCCAGAAATAGAGCAGAGTTATTGATGCTCTTTCTCTGTCCAAAGTTTGAGAGCTTGGATTTCTCTGGTCTCCTGCACAAATGCCAAATTTCTCCCTGGACTTCTCAGGCTTGTTCCCACTCTGATCACCACACAGCTTCCCAGCAGTTATCTAGGAAATAGCAGTAATCAATGCTATTTAATGAGCAGGGACTTTGGAGAGCAGCAGTGGACCTTTGGGGCAAAACAAGATTCTAGCAACCACTTTCCATACTTGGTTTCCTATAAGTTTTCTACAGAACCTAGAACCCATGTGGAAATTTCCAGACTCTCCTAAATCCATAGGACAGATTCTGAATGCCCCAAGGGCTTTAAACACTATTTCTTCCAGTCCTTCAATGATCAAAAAGGAATCATTCTCTCTCTCCAGATATACATATATATAGTATATTAAATTTTTATATGAAATATTTTTTTAAATTCTGCCCTTTTTCTTTTTTTTTTTTGTT
>NW_022900942.1:56089226-56117123 GCF_012274545.1 Fukomys damarensis | reverse complement strand
TGAGACAGGGTCTCACTATATAGTTGAGTCTGACCTGGAACTTACTATGTAGCCCAGGCTGGTCTTGAATTCACAGTGATCCTCCTGCCTCAGCCTCCCGAGTGCTGGGATTACAGGCATGTGCCACCATGCTTGGCTCTAATAAGTTTCTTAAAACAAAAACAAAAAAAAAGGGGGGGGTAGCTACAGAGCTAGGCAGGATAGAAAGGTGAACCCATCTCTGTGTCTTTACTTATACCTCTTTCACTCATATGGACCTGACTCTCCTTTATTCACCTTTTAGAACACTATTTGTCAGGCTGGGGATTTAGCTCAATGGTTCTGCCACCTGCCTCACAAGTGCAAGGTCCCAAGTATGATGCCTGGTACAAAAAAAAAAAAAAAAAAAAAAAAGCAGCAAACAAAAAACACTATTTGTCTTTGAAAACCATGATCAGACATCATCATTTCCAAAGAAATTCCTTGAAATCCTCCTCTCTCCATGGAAATGTCACCCTCACTCTGCACTCTCTCCTTATGTTGCATAGGCCTTATTGTTGTTGGTATCATTTCATGTATTCATGTCTTGTGCTCAGCTCTAAACTCCAAGAGACAGAAATTTTTACTGCTTGTTGTGGTCTTCAACCTTAGCACAGGGCCTACCATGTTCTAGGGGCTAAATCAGGGTTTGCCAAGCTATCTGAACAAAGGTTTTTAGGTAGGGTTAAAATTTTCAAATGTAGCCCTAGGGATGTGTTTGCTCTCAGATGGCCTAGGAAGGACCACCTATTCCAAAGCTGGCTGCCACACTTCAAGTTAGATTGAGTTGTTATAATTAATCCTGTAGAATTCAAGACCTTGACTAGAGATAAGTCAGGATAGAGAAGAATTCTATGCTGAAAGAGGTTATAAAACATTTTGAAGAAGTGTGAAATTGTTTTAAATATTTCTCTCTATTGTTTCCTGCTTCTCTCCATTCCCAACTCAGGTTCACTGAATTCTTCCATTTGTACACCAAGAGTCTATTTTCTCCTTGGCTCATGGAAAAAGTCAAAATTTAGGAACCAGAAAGACAGGATTTGGACACTTTCCTCACTCTAGGGGCAGAAGAATCAACTCCCTTAAACCTGAAGAGAAAGATGCAAACGCATACTTGCAATGTGGGAATCTCCTTTCTTAGAAATAAGAACATTTTTGGCTCTAGCACCAGGAAGGTAGCCACACAGGTACCCCTGAACCCCCATAACTCCCCTTACCCCCCTACCCACTATGAACACTCTCAGACCTCCTGATTGTGCCAGTCTTTGGACCCACTCTGCAGAGGCAGAGGTGGTCATAAAGAGTATTTTTCTGAGTTCCCAACTTTGAACATCTTCAAAGAAAGGGTGTAGGAAAACTGTAGAATGGTGTGGAGGTCAACCATTCAGAAGGTTGGGGAACTCACTCAATCTGGGCCTTGCAGCCCGAGGTCAGTCTGCGTCATGGGGTTCAGCCATCAGCTAACTGAGATCAGGGATCTTGAGTCCTAGCTCTGTCTGAGCCATTAAATGGTAAATATACTATATTGAAAAGTTTGTTCACTGCAGACATGTTCTGGACTGCTTCTTGATTTCAATTTAATTTAAATGGTTTAAGGTTGATAGACTAATGACTACCACAGGTGGTCAGTTTTCAAGGTGTGCTTGATCATAATGTGTTGCTGGTTGTATCCGTTGGGATAAAGGATTGTGGTTGATTTGATGAGCTGTTTTCTCTGATGTTATGAAGATAAGAATGTCTGTGGGTCATTAGAGACCCAGAAGCTAGGGCGCAACTATATCAGGAAAATTTGGGTGATAACCCAGAGATTAAACTAAGGACAGCCCAACAACAAAAGTAAAAATGAGAAAATACTTAAGCAAGACACAAAGACAGATTTCCAGTTCACCAATGGCAAACAGTAGGGCAAATGAGGATGAAAAGGCTGATAGTGAACCACCAGGACACCCTGAGCTCAAAGCACAGGAAGTAACAAAACAGATCAATCAGGCTCTAGAAAAATTCAAAACAGAAATTATTTCCCAGATAACCATAGAGATGGTGAGCAAAATGAAAGTTGTGATTTGAGACTCTAGAGCAAAAACGGACAAAAAAATAGATGAGCTCAGGACCATGATAGAAGCCATGAAGGCCCAGCATAAGAAAGAAATGGAAAAAATAAACATCCAACATAGGAAAGAAATGGAATCCATAAAAAAGATTCAGATATCCAGGAGATTAAACATGCCGTTGAAAGTGTATGCAACAGAATAAAATAATGTGAAGATAGAATCTCAGATATAGAAGATAAAATTGTAGTCAGTGACCATGAAAAGAGAGGTCTCTTAAAAACAGTAAAGGATCATGAGAAATCAATACAACTCCTAGATGATGCAAAGAAGAATAATATAAGACTGATAGGAATTCATGAAGTAGCAGGAGAAAATACAAATGACTTACAAAAGCTGTTCACAGAACTAATGACAGAATACTTCCCAAACAGAGGGGAAGAATTTGACATTCAGATAACTGAGGCATATAGGACCCCAACTAGCCACAACCAAAAAAAAATCTACACCTAGACATATAATAATCAAGATCCCAGAAACCCACCAGAAGAACAAAATACTACAAGCAGTAAGAGAAAAGAAACAAATCACATGCAAAGGAAAGCCCATCAGAATCACAGCAGACTTTTCAACACAAACCCTTAGGTCAAGGAGAGCCTGGCGTGAGACATTTCAAGTACTAAAAGAGAACAACCCCCAACCTAGACTGATGTATCCCGCAAAATGCTCTTTAAAATGGATGGAGAAATAAGATACTTCCACGACAAAGAACACCTAAGAAACTACATGAATACCAAACCAGCATGACAAGCAATTCTAAACAAGATCCTAGAAAAAGACAATGAAGGCAACAACACCATGAGGCCCAACAGACCAAATCAAATAGGCAAGGCAAGAAACTAAAAGGAGAGGTGAAAAAGTAAAAAGAGTCAACAAAAGGCCAATAACATGAAAATAAGTCAGTACATATCAGTTATAACCATCAATGTCAATGGCCTCAACTCACCAATCAAGAGAAATAGACTGGCAAAATGGAATAAGAAGCAAAATCCAGCAATATGTTGTATACAAGAAACACACCTAGCGCAAAAAGAAGCCCATAGACTGAAAGTGAATAGGACAGAAAACAATTCTCCATGGGACAGGAGCCCAGAAAAAAACAGGAGTAGCAACCTTATTTGCAGACAAAGCAAGTTTCAAACCAAAACTGATTCTAGTATTATTGATGTAGGATGGTAGTGTATCATACCTCTGTGAATGTAAAATATCTTGTACCTGCTTTATGATACATAGTAGTGACCGTGCTTTATCAGAGCTATATTTAATATTACTCTAGAATGTTCTCTTTCCAGATGATGATTAAGATGCTAATAAAAAAAATGGTGCCAGGTACCACAACAGCAACAGAACTTTGCTGTTTTCTGGATATTATTCTTCTCTTTGTTTTTTTGTTGTTTTTTTTTTTAATGGAATGTGCTGAATGTCTATAATTTTGTTCAGATGACTGCAGAACCTGGATAAATTGTTGCTGCTATTGATGCATAACATACTGCTATTATTGGTCTTTTTATATAAATATATTATATATATATAATTTGAATTTTTTGGAAACTTTAACTGTGCTGTCGACTTTGGAAAAAGTTATCCCAATTTACTGTGAGTTGGCATTATACAGAAATTGACAGTCATATTGGTCTAAAAATGTTAATTTTTTTCCATTTGTACAGGAGTAATGCACTGTATTAAATATGTAAGGTCATATCTACATGGGTTTGAATACAGAAACTAATAGTATTCTCTTACTAATAAAGTATTCTCTAAATAATGAAAAAAAGAATAAGATAAGACTACAAGAGCAAGAAGCAATTTAAATATGTTCAGGGACCATTTTCATCTTCAGAATTAAGGATTATTTTAATCTTACATCATTGCCTTTTCTCTTTCACTTTCCTTTTCAGTTTTATTTTAGGATTCCCTATTTTTAATGTTCATACAGTGATTTCTTTAATCGAAATACCGAATAGCTTCTCTGGTGTGAAACACTATAATAGTACACAGGATCCTAATGAGATAATTAATAATGTGAAATAGGAAGTAAAGCGCTAAAGGTGTAGGGAAAGTGGGAAGGGTGGTGGAAAGGTAATAAGGGAGAGGGGAAAAATATGAGAAATTGAAAAATGGAAATAAAGTGTTTGTAAATGAGGAGGGGAGGAGGGGGTGAAGGGAGGGCAGGGACAAGTGGAAAAAATGAGAACCAAGACCTGTCATGTAAAGGTACATGATCCCAATAATGAATGTAACTGTATTGTATACCTAGATTATACCAATAAACTAAATAAAAAGAAAAAAAAAGAAATAAGAACATTTTTGCCAGCCTGGTAGTCCATACCTATAAACCCAGTATTCAGGAAGTTGAGGTAAGAGGAGCTGTGCAAGTTTGAGGCCAAGCTGGGCTACATACT
This sequence comes from Fukomys damarensis, assembly GCF_012274545.1. NCBI lineage: Eukaryota > Metazoa > Chordata > Mammalia > Rodentia > Bathyergidae > Fukomys > Fukomys damarensis. Next base: position 56,112,595 of record NW_022900942.1, on the reverse strand, counting down.
GAATTCAAGGCCGGTGAACCATATAGTGAGAACTTGGAAGGAAGGAAGGAAGGAAGGAAGGAAGGAAGGAAGAAAGAAAGAAAGAAAGAAAGAAAGAAAGAAAGAAAGAAAGAAAGAAAGAAAGAAAGAAAGAAAGAAAGAAAGAAAAGAAAAGAAATAAAGGAAGGAAGGAAAGGAAGAAAGCGAAGGAAGGAAGGGAGGGGGAGGGAGAAAGAAAGAGAGAGAAAGTAAGAAAAAACATATTCCTTTCACTGCTGGGAAAGAGAGACAAGAAGGAGAAGGGACCATGCTAGGAGTTTTTGAGAAGACAAGGGCTGGGAGCCACTAACTTGAGCTTCTCAGGACCCACAGTCACCCCAGCACTCTTGTACGTGAGGACCCCAAGCTGACAGCAGCCAAGCCATTGCCTGGGATTCTCCAGAGTTGGAACGACTCTCATAAGAGAATCCTCCGCTCCTACCCATCCTGGTACAGCCCTTCTGTCATGATAATAGTGTGCCAGGACACCATTAAGCTTGCAGAATGGGGAGTGAATGGTATCACTGTCAGGAGGATGGCAAGAAGGGAAACCTTCTGATCAAAAGGCTAATAGGAAGGGACAACCTAGAATCATTTTGAAATGAGTCACCCTCAGCACCAGCACAGCAGTGGGACATATCATTCCCATTATAGAATCCTTACAAGGGATGTTCTGAAGCGTGGGACCTTTTCCACTCTACATCCAGCAGCTCAGGTCCCTGCAGCACTCCAGTTAAATGACCTATGGCTGCAGGCAGGAGCCACCTCCTCTCTGTCTGCAGGCGCCACAGTTGTCCCTGGTGGTCAGGCATGCTTTGGATCATCCAGCTTCCGGCTCAGACTCCTCCGAGTGTTAGCATTTTTAGTTCTGGGGGCTCTCTTCCAAAGTGTGCTGAAAGTTAGAATCTATCCTAAAATATACATTTTCTTACTTGGTGACTGAGGCGTGAAATGGAATCATGTGGGATAAGGAAGTGGCAGAGTAGAACAAAGAAACAATACCAACAACATAGAAATTAGTGTTTCCTGAGCTCTGGGAAACACATGTTTGAGAAAGTTAATTCCCTGGGAAGTGCTTGCTTCTGTGTTGTAGTTTTTTCTGTTCTACTCTACCACTTCCTCATCCCATGTGATTGCTTCATGGCTCAGTCACTGAAAAGAAAATGTATATTTTAATTTTGAAGTGCGAATTCTGAAACATCTTTGAAGTGTGTGCTGGTGCAACAAAGCTGAATCCCCAGGCCTGACAGATCAGCAACAGAGGTGAGACGACTGAAAAGAAAGTTGAGAGCTCGAAAAGTTGATTCAGCAAGAACATTCTGGATGACACTAGGGGCAAGAAGCAACTTAGTGGCAAACTAACCTATGTTGCTTAAACTCAGTAAAAATGAAGGCCACCAAAACAATAACAACAATAGTGATGATGATTCAATTACCCCCAGGAGGCAGGTGGCAGCAATTAACAGAACAAAGGAGGGGTTTTTTTCTTTACATTGATTTTTTTTGGGGGGGGTGGAAAAGAAACACTTTAATGCTTGAGCCTGATTAAAAGAATTCTAACACTAATTGCTTCGCATGTGAAGAAGAAATACAAAAGAAAGGTGCCTACAATAGGTTATTGTTGCTCTTTTAATGTGAAGTATAGTATTTTAAGTGACCAGTCACATTTTTTTTAATGGTGAAAAGTTTCTCCAATTTTTTCTCCAAGACAGTTACTCAATCAGGGCCGGGGATCTAGCTCAGTGGTTCCACCGCCTGCCTCACAAGCGCAAGGACCGGAGTTCAATCCCCAGTACCAAAAAAATACACTCACTGCTGTTACAGAGAAAATCGCCAGAGACAGGGCTGTGGAGACAATAACCTACAGAAGCTTCCATACAAAGTGCTCCTGCATCCACAGTCAAGGCCATCAGGGACTAAACTATCACTATTTTAAAATTTTATTTATCATCACATATCTCGGCTTTTCTAAAGAAAGAGACAAAGATAAAGAAAGGAAAGGAAAGAAACTCATCCTATTGTGTGCTAGGTGGATAAACTCTAATCTCAGTAGAAAGAGCTTTACGCTATTTGTAATCCTAAGAATAATGACATTGGTGCTACCCAAGCAGCTCCCTCCTCAGCTCAAAAATAAAAACCTCTTCTGTGATTCTTGAGACAGTCTCCACGTGGCAGTTTACTTACAGCAGTGGAGGGGAGAGAACAATGATCTCTCAAGCCCTGGCAGCACTTCTGAGGGATCGCAGCAATCTAAACCTTGATCTTATGATTAAAAGAAAACAGGGTGCTTTGTGGAAAGTCACATTTACCAATCTAACAGGCAGGAATGATGTGGACTCAACAAAACACAGACTCAATGGAGGAAAAGAACCAAGTCTTAGAATAAAGAGAAAAAGAATCCCTGGATATCAACGGGCCAGTCTTCTCTCCAAAAGGGCCTCTGGCCCATAGCACATCTCTGAATTTCTCAGCAGTTCAATTATCTCTCAACCCTCTTCAGATCCTTTCAGTAGCAACTTCTCATTCCAGCCTATTACTCAAGACAAAGTGAAACAAATAGCCTGAAAGAGAAAAAAGAAAATACGCTATTAGCAATGCTTACTAAAGTCAAGAACATAGAACTTTTCCCTTAAAAATGAGTTATAACTTTTTCAAATCATGACTTTGGCCATTTACTATTTTTATTTAAGAACTAAATGTACAGAATCTGAAGGAAGCACACACATGAACAAATGGCTCAGGAACCATACATATAATTTCAGAGATTAAATCCCTCTAGTGTTTCATGTTTTTGAACTCACATTAAGCCAATAAATTTTGAAGTTATGGGTTTCTAGAGCAACAAGAATTTCTAACTCCCTCATAGTGAATATTTTATACTCTGAAAAATAGATAAGCCAACTGAAATTGAGAGGCATTCTGTAAAATAAGTGATTTGTACTCTTCAAAAATGTCGAGGTCATGACAAAGACAGACTGGGACTTCCAGGAGACAAAGAGGCGTAATCGTTGAATGCAATGCATTGCCTGGGACTTTCTCCCACTATAAAGAACATTATTGGGAAAATCAGGAAAATTTGAATAGTAGATTAGGTAATGGTAGATCATATCAGTGGTAATGTTCTGATTTGGATGATTGCACTATGGTTATGTAAAAGAATGTCCTTGCTTTAATATTTGCAGACCAAAATATTTAAAGGTACATCAGTATTACGTCTGCAGCTTACTCTTCTTAAAACAATTCAGAAAAATAACTAAATGCATATATGTGTAAGTATATACACGTCAGACAGAATGGGAGGCCGGGCAAGGCAAGTGTGCTATAATGTAAACATCTGGAGAATCACAGTGAATGACATACAGCGACTTCTTTGGTACCACACTTGCAAGGTCTCTATAAATCTGAAGTTATGTCAAAATCAAGAACAAATGAAAAAATATTTTAAGATTGAGATTAGATACATAAGATCAAATATTTACTTCACGGAACGCTATATGACCCTTGGCACTATTTGACTGAGAAGAACAAACTAAAGGGTCAAGATTCCTAGCATGTTTTACCCTAAAATTGTGTGCAAGGGAGCATTATTTCCAGAAGCAAATAACTAACAATAAAAAGTGTTACTTTTTAAAAGAAGGATCATTATAGTCACTCATTCTGGGAGGTGACAAATACAGCCATGTTTCTTATAGGCGAGCAATAAATCTACGTTAAAATCTGAAACTTGCTTATTTCAGAAAGGCAAAAAATATCGCCAAAGGAAAAAGTTATCCCCTCAAACATCAGTACTTATTTTACTCTCTCCCATTCATTGCCTCTTGTACTCTGCATAGAGGCAATGTGAAGAGGAAAAAACTAATGACAATGAAAGCCACAAGCTCCTTCACTGATCCAAGGCACAGCATAGAAACACCCAGTCCTGGGTCGGAGGCTGGAGTTCACCAGTTCATTTATCTTAACAAGTGGTTCTCCAGGACAAGGGAAGAGTTCTTTAATCTCTTTTACACTAATCACTGGATCCTTCCCTTCCAACAACAGATTCACTCTCCCTTTTATTTTAACTCCTCACCTCAGAAAAGAGAAAAACCTCAACTCTCTGAATATGATAGGAACAAAAGAAGCTACATAAAAGTCCTTGAGCGGTCTGCAAAACCACCAGCATACCCAGGAAGAACATCAGCCTCCTGTGCCATTTGGTTTTTTCTGTATTTTACTAGTAGTAATTTGGTCAGAAGCTTTTAATAACATGACTTTTTAATTTGGGGGGGGTACTGGGGCTCAAACTCAGGTCCTTGTGCTTGCAAGGCAGGCAGTGGAACCAGTGAGCTAAATCCCTGGCCCAATGGCTTTTTAATTTTTACATTAACATGTAGGAAAACAGTTGATCTCTTCAACCCCTTAGGTAAATTTGCCCAAAGTAAAATAAGAGGAACACATCATAAAATAAGAATACCATGGATGGCCACCTTACCAATCCTGGCTTTCTTCCAGTTTCAGTAACATTTCAAAACAAAGTCCTGCATTTGCCAATCTAAACACTTTATTAATGTGTATATTTATATTTAATTTTTGAATTAGAAAACACCTCAGTAGAAAACAGTTCAAAACTGATACAAATGTTGCCTTCATTCAGCCTTACCTGAGCATCTAAAAACCACTTGAATTGTCTAAATGTCTGAATGTGGGCTTGAACTTTTAATATTCCCATCTAAAAAATACAAAACCACTTTTCTCCTACTATGACTTCATTTCTGTTTTGCAGTAAGAACTCTAACTCTACGGTCTCTACTTAATTTGAAGTTTATGACCTCAGCTCTCTGAGTTATATAAGCCCTCAATGTCAAAGCATCTTTTAGAGAAGAAAATACGGTATTTTTTTCTTTTGTTTTGCTTTGCTTTTTACTCTCACATGACTCAAATATGATTACAGTGACCCAGCGATGTTTTAGAAATATTCGCATACCATGTGGTTTAGAAAGTTTTAACCTTAGAAGATGTAATCCACTGACTAACATATGCAATGTCACAAAGCCAGTAAGCACTCACTTTACAATTTTAAATACAATAGTTTTAGATACAGTGCAATGTCTATGTAAATCAAAAAGGAGGGGGGCCAGGGACTTAGCTCAGTGGTTCTGCAGCCTGCTTTATAAGCACAAGGTCCAGAGTTTGAACCCCCGCACTAAAAAAGAAAAAGGAGGGAAATATATTACATTCAAACATCAATATTATTGTCTGAGATTTCCCATTACAGCCCAAATTCTAGTCATACTATTAAAAGTGACCGATCCAGGTGTGTTGACTTTCATCTCCATTTACCTTGGGGACCAGGTATCTTCTAAGCCCTCTATGGAGTAGGTTCCCAAATCATACTAAATGGAAGACTGTCTTGCCTCTGGAGACTTGAAGAGATAGCCGATGCTGCTGACAACGCTATACTCTACATTTCTCCTTCCTGTCTTCAGTTTATCCTGAAGTAGCTGAGTATGATCTATAAATAACTACAAATAAAGTCGGCCGTAAGGTTAATCACAATACAGCACAATTTGGTGGCCTATAAAATAAGTATATAAATTTAGAGCTATTTGCTCCCTTCCACAGATGTCATTGTATTTGTAATATTCACTTTTCTTAATTTCTATTTTAAAAGAAAGAGAAAAACCTGTGGATGAAGAACCTTTCTACCCAAACCATTGCAAGAAAATATTTATCCTTTATGTTCCCTTCATTTTGAAAAGCAAAGTATGACTGTAATAGTTTTTGAATAAAATAGGGAGACAGACCTTTTGCAAATGGGATGGGGACTATGAGAAGGAGGGAGGGGGAGGGGAAGGATGGGAAGTAAACAGAATGAAGATATGCTCTGTGTATGTACTGGTTCCCCATAACAAAGCCAATTATCATGGATCCAAACATGTACTAATAAAAATTAAAATTAAAAGAAAAGAAAGCCCTGCTAATTTCTTGGGCCAGCTGTTCATGAAAAAAGAACATAGAAATAAATTGTTTCAAACTGCCCCTATAATTTTCCTGTGGTTTCTATAATTACAACAAGCTGATTGACTTAAAGCAGAAATATATTCTATCATAGCGATGGAGGCTATAGACCCAAAAATCAGTGCCACTGGCCAAAATCCAGGCATTGGAAGGTCTGTGCTCCCTCTGGAGGTCCTAGGGGAAAATCCCCTTGTTGCCTCTTCCAGGTTCTGTGATTGCTGACAAGCCTTGGCCTGTGGCTGCATCACGGTAATTTCTGCCTCTACAGTCATGTTTATCTTCTCCTGTACAAAATCCCCTTCTTCCCTCCTATACAGCATCTATGGTTGCACCTGAGATTATCCAAGACACCCATGTCAAGATTCCTACTTTAATCACACCTGCAAAGACTTTTATCTTTTTAAGGCAACATTTATAAAGTCCACAGGTTTTGACTTGATACCTTTGGGCACCGTTACAGAGTCTACAAGCAATAAAGACAAGAAAACTGAGACCAAGAGAAGACATACTGCCTAAAAGCCAAGCAAAAATTCAGCACACAGATATAAACATCCTAGTTCTCAACAGAGTGAAGGCAACAACGCCATGATTTTTTTTAACTTTTGTAAAATTACAAAATATATCTGCTCACACATTTATATTTTTATAACTATCATCATATGTATATACTATTTCTGCATAAACTTCTAGCTATGTCCATTACTATTTTTTCACTTCACCTTTAGTCATAATGGGATATTTTTGTTGCACTAGTTTAACAAGTCATAAATCACCATTCTCATATTAGATTATTTCCTGTTTGTTTGTTTGTTCTGCCAATGAATATCCCTGTCCTGTGTCTGTGTGTTTGTGTGAGCCATAGAGGCAATTGCCCTCCAGAAAGAATAAGCACCAGCAATATTCATGAATGCCCTTTGCCTACACCTTTACAACATATGAGAAAATTTAAAATGATACCTTAAAGGAAATAAGGGACAAGAAACAACATGAGAAAAGCGAAAAATGGAAACAAAGTCTTTGTAAACAGGGGAGGATGGAGGGGGTGAAGGGAGGGCAGGGGAATGGGAGAAAAATGAGAACCAAGGTCTGTCATGTAAAGGTACAAGTTCCCAGTGATGAATGGAACTGTACTGTATACTTTAAAAAGTACCACTAAACTCAATAAGATTTTTAAAAAATAAAAATAAAATGGTGTCTTGCTGTTGTTACAGTTTGAGGTTGACAAATCATTAGCCATTTATATTTGTTATTCAACACAGATATTCCTCACTTATGAGCTACCTCTTTAATACTGATGGGCTTGTAACCTGCCCCTCAGACTTATGAGCCACATTCAGACTTACAACTCAGCAACATGAGCAGCAGTGTGGCCTGATGGTGGCTTCTTCTACAGCACAGAACTGTAAGTCTTGCTGGTTGTACTTTGTAGTTCAGTGCTGTAGTTTTATGTTCTGTTGTACATTTCAGAACTTTGCAAATGAAAGCAAAGTCATGAGTTGGAGTTCCCTCTGACCATTTCTTTGCTCTGAATATTATAATGTGCATATTCTGTGCAGTTCTTCATTTAGCAACCAATTTATTCAAGGACCTAGGTGCGGAAATAGAACTTGGTCATTAAATGAGGAGTGTCTATATTGTCTACTTATATTTGCCTATTTTCTTTCTGGCTGCATCTCTATGGCTTTAACTTCTGAAGACTCTTACATAAATATATTGACCATTTAAAATATATTTATCCTATAAATGGCAAGGTGTTTTTTTCTAGTTTGTTTATTTTTAATGATATTTATTGCATGATGTTTTTTCTGATACGAGCTTTTAAATCGCTTCTTGGGCAAATATATTATTCTTTTCCTTAAGGTGTACCAACTTCTAGTTCATACGCATATATCTTAAAACAGTGGCTTTATATATCCTGGTAAACAAAAGGGAGACCCTTGCTGCAGCACACCAGAGTGACTCCACAGCACGAGACACAGAGAAAAGCAGGAGGTGCAAAATCTGGCGGTGTCAAAAGTGACTGCAAATGACATCAAGTTCAATCCTTGTTAAACTTTGAAAACACAAAATTCCCGAGAAATACCACAGATTCCCAAGTAGGAATAAGGGGGTGAAGGAGGGTCTGAATAGGTAACTCAAGAGCTCTCCACTTCAACTACAAACAAAATCATTAAATTTTTATCTGTTGGGTTTCCACAAACTGCATGTGTGTGTGCATGTTTTAAAGACCATAAGGTTAGACGCACCCTCTTAAATTTTCAAAGGTACAGTGCAATACCATTAATCACAATGTATTGTGCACAATGTTGTACAGCAGATACCTAGAAATTTGTCATCTTGTACAACTGAAACTCTATGAAGGAAAAAACAAAGTGTTGCTGTTCAATGGATATTAAATTTGACCTAAAGCTGCCTCTGTACATATTTTTTTGCTTAAAGATTTTTCCATACTAAGTGAACTGTAATCTAACTTGATGTGTAAACAAAACCTAACCTAGTTTTGTAACAAATACCTGTAGGGTTCTAGCCAATCACAAGGGACCAACTGTCCAAACCATGTTCAAGTAAGACAAACAGGAAGGGTAACTAATCAGAGTATCCCACTTCCAGTTTCTATAAATCACTTCCTTTTTCCTGACTGCAAATATAACCTTCAAATGTGGTGAGGAACAGCATTCCGAACCATTTTTGATCCAGAGCACTGCCTAATTCTAGAATCACAGATAAAGTTAATGAAGAGCTTTAAAACTAGAGTTGTTGTAACTGTCTATTTTAATAGTACAAATGTTTGATTCGTTAAAAACAAAAAAGGTTCACCTGGAAAACAAGAATTTGACCAAAAGCAATACACTTTTTACGAAAGCTATCTTAGACCTTAGAGTTTTCTTTATCACCTTCACCATCTTGCCCCTTAGTAAGAATTCCACAAGTTTTGGCTGAATTAAATAATCCCCTTGCCCAAGCTAACACAGATGGTTAGTGGCCAAGCTGGGACTGGAACCTGTGTCTACAGATTCTCAGAATTTTACCACCATTGTCATACTGTTTACAGATTATGGCCCTGAGTTTAATAAATGTTTGTTAAATAACTGCTCTAATCTCCTGCTTCAATGGGAAAATCAGTACGCATTTCAAGAGAAATATATTTAGTTCATTGTTGATCATTGTTGGCTTCCTGGCTTTTTCCAAAATTAGCTTCCAGTTGGAATGGGATAGATGGTCATCTAGGTAGCAAAGCTTGAAGAGAAGTGGCCAGGATAAAACTTATTTTAAAAGACTCAATTACTCCAAGTCTTTTAACAGAGAATCTTTTCTATCACAGGTTTCTGTTCTTTTAGTACAAAACCTGTAACAGTAGAAGCCCCTTTTTCTAATACAAAAGGTCATAGCTAGGCCAGTCCATTCAGTCACTCAAACCTTTACAAAATTGACCTCGCATAGCCTTTTACCTTGGTCTCTTGTTTAAAAAGCATTCTCAGGTTCAGTCGTTCTGGACTGGGGCATGAGTCTGCATTTCCAACAAGCTGTCCGGCACTGTGAAGCTGCCAGGCTGCAGAGCACACAGTATTCTATCTGAAATTAGCAAATGAGTCTCCAGAAAACAGAAGAGAACAGGCTGCATAAATGCAGTGGCAATGAGGTTTCAGTCTGAGCTCCAGACGCAGGCAGGCCAGCCTGGGGGACTCACCGGGTGGCAGGCTCTAGAAAACCTCTAGGCGAGGCATGAGTGTGGTCACAAACCACAGAAAAGACAGGGCACCAAAAGCTCTGGCAGGCTGGAAGCAGCTGGAGTTTGGAAAACATTCACAGCTAGGTTCAGCAAGGGGAACGGGTGAGTGCTGCAATGAACTATCTGTGTGTCTAGCACCCTCCTGAGCATCTGTGAGAGCCCAGAGTCCTGGCTTGTTTAATGAGATCCTCTCCCCAGGCTCCCTCGACTCTCAAGTTAGCACCTCGCTGAGGTGACTGAGGTGTAAGCACGCACTGGAGTCGTACCCAGCTCCTCGGCGGCAACATTACCTGATCCGAGCCCATCTTCACGAAGGCTGTGGGAAGGGTGCGTTGGCTAAGTCGGTTTCAGTGAGACTTTCACAAAGCTCCTTAAGCAGTTTGCCTCATCTCAGGCAATATTCAGCCTTCCTCCCTCTGTGGCACGATGTGGGGCTTGGAGCCTCATTCGCCTCGGCTTAATTTTTACCAGATCCCAACTGAGCGTACACAGAAGCAATCTTTTTAATTGGTTATTTTTTTCATATTTTGTACTTTTCTCTCTCCTTTTCTTCCTTCTTTTTTGAAATTTCCACAGATACTATTACACAAAGGAAGACGAGTCTCTGGTGAAGTTGGAAGCTTTGTTTGTTAGAATGTTTTTAAATCACTATCATAGGTCACTCCCATTTTTTCAAAACAAAACAATTTGTAAAAATATACACAATTTTTAATGATGAAAGACATCTGCATACAAAATAAAGAAAAATTTGTCTCCAAATGGTTTCAAACGCTATTGTACATGTAAAGTGATAACTTTTAATTACTTTGCTACAAAAATGATAGATTTAATGTCTGGAAATGACAATTGTATATTTTATGCTTACCTTGTAAATATCTTATGGAAAATAGCATATTAGTTTATTATTTGTCAGTCATGGGCTTGAGATAAGCCAATCTTTTATATATATATATATACCAGAGATCAAACTCAGGACCTTGTGCTTGCGAGACAGGTGGCAGCATCACTGAGCTAAATCCCCGACCCCAACCATCATTTTTAGCAATGAGGCAAAATTCTGCTTTTCCTAACCTTTGTGGGAGACCTAGGGTTGAGAAACAGAGGTATTTCAATTAGTCAGGAGTTAGCCCTTCTCTTTACAGGAAAACAACATTTTTCTCCTGCACTCAGTACATTTTGCAGAGTTTTCCCTGGCTGTGATCTACACTTCCCATGATGAGAACTCTTCCTACTTCTATTCTACCACTGAAAAGTTAATGTTGTTTTAAAATGTCCCCTGTCACGGCCTGGATTCTCCCGAGGAGCATATGCCTTTCCATACAATGGGCATTTTTGCAACTTAATATCTTACATTTGATTACCATTGGTGCATATTTAAGTGTTGTCTAGCTCTCATCTTGTTTATTACATATATGTATTAAAAACTAATAAAAGCAAAATAATACAAAAAAATAAGCATTTCATTCTGGCATCCTCCCTACTACAAAACCCTGCAGATGTTTGGCTGCCTGTGATATATTTTGGAGGATGGAATTGGCGACTGTTATAATTAAGCAGTAACATTAAGTCACCCGAGAGTAAATTAGAAGCTAAACTGGTGCTGTGTGCTCAGGAACCCAAGATTATGGGCTGAAATCTCTATTTGGTGTATGAAGTCAGCTCCCTTCAAACTGATTCTGAAATAAAAGGTGCTATTTCTATTCCCCACCCCCAAAATACATAAGCATATTAAACATGTCCCTAATATTGATTTGGCATGCCAACTATAATCTCAAATTGTAGGGGAAATGTTTTTTGTAAATAGAGCTATTTCTATTTTGCTACTACTGTTTCAGATATAATGGGCAAAAGAAATGTGTAGGTCTGGATTCTTTCCAGGGATTTGGCTGAGTTCCATGGACTCGGTAGTGGTTTTAAAGAAGGGTAAAAAGAAGAAAAAGGAAAGAAGGCAGAAAAAGAGTCTTAGGACATCTTATTGAGATTAGAATTGAGTAAGGTAATGTCACTTCTCAGAATTTCCTGTGGGTAATACTACTGGGAGAGAAATGATCAAATCCCAACAACCAAAAATAGAAACTGCCCACAATCTGAATAAGACATTAATACTTTGGTTGTGACCAAAGGCAGTTTAAGGAATTTACAATCCAATATATCAGAATATTAACAGGTAAAAACATGTTAACAAGTTACCCAGTAAAACTAAAAGATAAAATCTTGCACATGCGATCATGCTAAACTCTTCTCATCAAAGAAAATTCAAGTTGACCAGACTAACAACTGACGATCCAATCATGGCTTCTGTCCAGTCAGTCTTTGAAAGAGTACTATGTGTACATACAGTCTGGGAACTTGTTGGAAATGTAGAATCTTTAGGCCCTGCCCAAGACACAGAGTCAGAATCTACATTTTAACAAGGTTCCCAAGTGATTTGTTAATATATTTAAATTTCATTTTGGGCTCATTAAAAAAAAAAACGATATGCTCCTGAAGAGCAACCTCAGAAGCACAGTCTCTCGACCCTTTCCTGCCTTTCTGTCTCTCACCCTTCATTCTCCTCTGAGGTGAGCAATAGGAATTAAAATTCCTCTTCCCAAAGGCAGGTGATGGAAACCAGCACTCTTTGTCCCCAAACGCAGACATAAAACCAAAAATTATTACTCCAACCTTGCTTCGCCTCTCTGTGTAGCAGTAACCACAGAGAAATTAAGACCCTTATTCCAGAAATTCCCTGTCCCATACCTGGAAGAGGAAATACTACAACCACAGAATCAAGAACACAGACAGACCAGCCATGCTGGGTTCTCCCTTACTCTATTACTATAAATCACAGACTTAATGTCCAACCATATTTTGACACAGCTGCCCAGGCTTCATCGAACCAAAGCATAAATATGAATAGTCCACTCCAGTATTCAGATCTTCAATTTGAAGACTCCTGTACTAATAAAACTACATCACATAAATATGTTGTGCTTTTCTCTTGTTAACCTAGCATTTGTTATAGGGGTGTCAGCCATGATCATTTTTGATGGACAGAAAAGAAATTACTCTCTTTTCTGCCCCTCTAGTTCGAAAAGCACCCTTTCCTTCCTACTTGCTTTCAGGTATAGGTTGCAGTAAATTTATGTCTCTGAGTCGCAGGACAGTGGTGTCTCCGTTGCCTCTTTTCCCTGCTTCCACAAGTGTCATCCACTTCCTTGACCTTCGCAGTATGGCTGATTTCCCAGAGGTCACATCCACCTTGGCAGCTTTCCAGAATTCTTCACAAACACCCTTGGTCAACAGGATTGACTGTCCTCCCTCCTTTTCCTAAGAGCTGCTTTCACCGAGCTTCTCGGAGAAAATCTGACCAGATGTTGATGCTATACATTTTCAATTTAGACCTTGGGACTGATCTTTCTGCACTTGAAATGTGGTTGGGACGAACTGCTTTCCCTACATGCTTGACATTTGTTTCCCTGAATCTCCCAGTCTGCAGCCACTTGGCAGCCCAAATTTATGAAGTTTCATATTCTTCTTTCAGTTTTTCTTCTATAGGTGCTAGTCTGTTTTTGTTTTTTGTTTTCTTCATTCACCAGTTGAATCCATTTTGATCTGTCTATACACAAAGGGAAAGTCTTTGTAAAGTAACATCTGTCCTTTATAAATATATGTGATCAATCAAGAATATGTCTTCCCTAATCACTCTCAAGGCCTTCTTCCATGGCCTTCTTGGGCTCCCACTTTTATACTCTACATTATTAATAGACAGGAAACTATGTTTCCCATTCTTTATGATTTTGTTGAATGGTTACAAATCATATCAATACATGAGAACATATGCCCTCCAGTGATCCTTAAGGAAAAGGAAAACAAAAACACAAACCTACCTATGTTCATAAAGACACAAAAAGATTGGGTTATGGCAAAGGCCAGTCAACTACAATGGTAACTAGTATACAAGCCAAAAGGCCAAAGTTGCTTCGTGCTCCAGGAGGGAGCGCTCTATAGATTCTTTTCTCCCAAGTATACTTGCTTGTCAGTGACCACCATGACTGTGTTCAGTACAGGATTTTGCTACACACAGAGTTTACTTTTACTTCTATTTGGCAGTGCAACACAGGTCTGACTTCCACAATCTCAAAATCATGAATCTGTTGAGCAAATAATAAGCCAAGAAGCTCAACTCTGGAGAAATCTCTACAATGGTGCCTTTGGACTCTATTTTCATAGAATAAAGTGTTTCTGGTCATGGCATAATGATCTGCAAAACAACATCCAGCCAGACCCATGACTTGGTTTCAAGTGGCATATTATTTCAATGCTAGAACAAACAATTCTTTATTCAATAAACGCTTCTTGAGTGCTTTTTATATGCAAAGAACAAAACAAAGGAACAAGGAACATCTCTTACTGTTGAATTATTGTTTCTTATTTCCTCAAGCCTTTTCTTCTCAAATGCATCACAAGGGCCTCCTGTCTAGCTGAAAGGTCTCTGTGGCACTCTCTACCCCAGCAACTGTCCACATCAACCCTGGGAACGCTATCAATTCAGAAGAGATCTCGAACACAGCTTTTCAACTCCCCATGCAGGCACTCTCCCAACCATCTAAAAGAGTAGAGCTCTTGATAGCAAATCAAACATAATTTTAGTTAATATGTTTCTCAGTCATCTCAGCTTAATTTTTGTCCTCCCTCCACATGGACCATTTTTCATACAACTTCCAATGGCACAACAATTTCCCAGCCTCTTGAAACTCTATGTGCTTAGCACTGTGGGACCTAATCAGGTTTTCCGAGCTGCTCCACGCTGCGCTCTCAGCACTCTGGGGCACAGGAGGACGGCTCTAAAATGAACTGGGGGAAAAATATGTTTTTCCTTCCCTATTCCCAAGTCTGCAGTTGGCTCTCAAAAAGTTTGCTTCTGATATAGTAGCCAGTTGTAAAACCTTATCATCATATTGAGAATCACTGCCCCCGAGATGCATCCGAAGATTCTGAGAGACTTCTGGTACCAGACAGGGATCTGCAAGAGACAAAGGAGGGGCACTCAAGAGACCAAGTCTTCATGCTGAATTCTGGATTTGTGTGTCACTGGCTGAGCAGAAAGATGCACGGGAACAAATAAAGCCTCGTGTTGCCCAAAGCACTATCCATTTAAGCTACCTGCTCCAATTAGGACTATGTACCCAAGTGAGATATTCTTCAACTTGGAAGGACTATTCATTCTATTTTCCTAAATGCTGCCTCGTAAATTCTTTCTTTTCCATATGGTGAGACTTTGGGTGTTCTGCTTTGTTTTGTTTTTTAATTTTTCCCTTTCTAGACCCTTTCCTGAAGCTTCATACAACCTCTCTTATACCAAGGCCATCAGAAAATAAGCAAAAAGAATTATGAAGTTTAGACAACTGCTGCCTGATTCTAAAACTAAACACAAGTCAGACTCAGCCATTACTATCCAGAAAAACAAACCTTATTAATAATAATATGAGGCTGCTGATACATTCCCTACTTTATACTTTGTAAATTAGTGTGCTGTTCTCATCAGCCGCCCCTCAGGGTTGCAGAAAAGAGCACTGGCGCCCCAGGTAATATTTTTTTGGCAACCCCTCCCCAAAACAACAAAGCCAGTCCCCTACCGCTCTCTCCTCTCCATTCCTCAGGTCGCCCCATCTCTCTAATTGGTATTCATCCAGCGCTGAACAGTAGCTATCAGTACTTGATGATTAACAGCCTTGTGAGACCTTGTGCTAGCAGCAAGAGTTGGCTCTTGTATCTACCATTTAAAAGGGACGCTTGAATGTAGGATTCTTGTTTCAAAGAGGTACAGATGGATGGCATTGTGTTCCACCATCTGAACGAGGGATATGTGCTTCCGTGAAGTGGAGAGGCACATCACAATCCCCCTGCACTGTCCTCCCAACACGGTGATGCACTGGGAAACTTTCAAAGCTCCGTCTGAGTCTCCATCACTCAAACATTAATAAATCACTGGACTGTTTAGTGTTGAGATGCCCTTTGTATTTCAGAGGGTCTTATGATCCTCACTTCACCCTTCTTTCCACATCCCAATTTCCAGGCAGTTTCGTCCCTTCACTCCCCTTTACCCCAAATCCAGAGTTCCTGAATCTTCACCTTATCCCAGCCTCACTGAGACCTGGGAGAGTGGAGGCTCATACATATTTAAAGTCTTACTGGAGAACAAAAAAGAGTCACACGCAAAACTCCTCTTCTGACTGGCCCTGAAGGTCCCTGGTTACAAAGCATTTTGCATGTCAGGATGATGATCCCACCATATGGGGCTCTTTGCTTTGCACTGGAGTTGGGCAAAGGATTTCAGAAGCATGTTTTGAGTCTCATGGAACTACCAAGTATGTTTGGATTGCACCAGATTTTACAAGCCATGGAGCAAACTGTAAATACTTTTGGAGACTGGCACACATTTTATAAATAATTCTGGCAGGGTTTTAATTCTCTAGGACTTCGGGGGTTTGTTATATTCAATTTTTCATTATTTGTTCATTTCCATGTGGCCTTATTTCTGCAAACACGATTTCTTGAAAAATGGAATTAGGTCCAGATTTAGCAAATACAAAGGGATGATTTGTAACGTTTCTCTCATAAATTGGTTCAGAGCAAAGGCAAAATGAACTCATTTATACTTAGTGAAACATAATTGTGAATTTAGACATAAATATCAAAGGGAAAATGGAGACTTTAAATTTCACCAATCCTTACAGCTGCTATCCTAACATCTTGAGGGCCTCGCTTTTTCGATCAGTCCCATACTCGGTCCCCACAGAGCCAGTACCAGGACACTTGGCTGGAGGACACAGTGGTAAGTCTCCCTCAGTAGAACAACTTCTTCTTAGAGTGCTTCCTGCCTCAATGGATGGGTTCTCCAGTGAACCAAGGGGAGTGGAAACGGCAGGCCTACATAGGAGTAAAACTATTCTTAGACAAAAGTATGGTAATCACACTGCTGTCCACCCAGAACACCCTTGAAACAAGTGTCACAATGAATAACTTTCTCACGCTGCTAGGTCATTCATTTCCTCCCTCTCAAGGAGCTCTTCCTGGCTGCCTACCAAAACTGTGACATCCACCCCAAGATTCTAATCTTCCTTCTCTGTTTCCTTTTACCCCAGGCCACTGAGTGTGCATGTGCTTACATGCAGGGTAGACACACACACACACACACACACACACACACACACCACATTCTCAGGGCAAAGCCCCTTCTGCAATTCACCTGGCCCCTCAGCTCTACCCCATTAAGACTGAGCCCATATTTGATGTTCCTTTACCCGCTTTATTGCTATAGAAACATTTGAGGTGAGTGAGAAGGTGTTTCCTGAACCACACACTCTCCTGAAAGGATCAAGCAAGCTTCTCCAGTGCTGATGCTCTGCCTTTCTTTCCTCAACAGGCCCCTTTTAAGTCCTGCAGTCCGGATCCTGTCCCCACCCTAGCACACAGGACCACTGAAATTCTCACCCAATTGCTAAATCCTAATAGACAGTTCTCTTCCTTATTCCTTTTCTTCCTTCCTTCCTATCTTCTCCCCTCTTTTCTTTTTTCTTTATTTCCTTCTCTCTGTTCTTGTTTTGACCCTGTCAGTATGCCTGATTATAGTACTGGCTGCACCCATGTCTCGCCTTCTTGGCTCCGAGGGACACTGTCTCCTTATTCTTTGGCCACTCTGTTGCGCTGCTTAATGCTGAGGTCTTCAGGTCTAATCCTACTGCCCTGGCTAAGCTCCCTCACTTCTCTCTCGACATAGCACACTTTTATTTGTACTTGCTCAGAGCACGTATCTTCAGCTGATGTCCCAAGCCTCTCCAGAGCCCACCTGCCCAGCACTGACCAGCTCATCCATGTGCTTCTCTCACTGAAGGGCATCACCACCTGCACAAATGGCCTCTCCAACCCTCGGACCTTCTTCTCTCACCTTCAGTTTCTTTTATGTGAGAGTAATCAGCAAAATGGGGTGGGAAAACAGAGGCTGTAAATCTGGGCTCCCCATGACCATGGACAAATAACAAACTCTCTCAGCCTTAACTTTCTCAAAATGGAGAAACAACAATAGCAGTATTGTTATTAGATAATAAATGATTTGGATGTCACTGAATATTTTTTGGTTTGGATATCATTCGTCACCAAATGTTTGTGAGTTGGCACCTTGGTCCTCAGTATGGTGATGATGGGGTAATGGAACCTTTAAGAGGTGGGGCCTAGTAAAAAGTAATTGGGGCTCCGCCCTCATGAATGAATGAATGAATGAATGGATACTGTCTTACATGAGTGGATCAAGTCCAGAAGGAATGAATTAGTTCCCGAGAGAGGCTGTTATAGAAAGAGCAGGCCAGGTCCCTCCTGGATCTCTTGCTTCCGTCATACCGTACAGTCTCTTGTACACACTCCTGCCTCCGCGTAATCCTACATGGTCATCGACATCACTCTCGAGACTGCGTAAGGAAGAGGTTCAGATTCTTTGCCCAGGTGGTCCTTGCTGCTAATGGGCCAGCTCATGTCCTGCCATTTCCCTGAATGCACACTTCATCTCACCGTAGCAGCTTACCAGCAACTCCCAACATGCAGTTCCCTGGACCTTTGTTCAGACAGGAACTACCTTTTCATAAGGCTTGCAATTGGGACCAGGATTACGGTATTATCTTATTTAGTCTTCACAACAACTTAGGATAGTTGTTTTTAATGGCAAGGGACAGAAACTGGTTTATACACAGTAGAGATTTATCTATTCGAAACAGAAGAGTCCAAAGGTAAAACTGATGCCAGCTATGCCCTCCTGGGATAACAGCAAAGCCTTTGGGATTGTTTTCTTTTCCCCATGTCTGAGCTCCAAACTCCCACAGGCATCTCTGTGGGACCCAGGTGGCTGCAGAAGTTCTAGTGTTCAAGATTCTCCAGAAAAAAAGAGCTCAAAAAAAGTAAAATCAAAACTAAATTTTGCTGACCTGCGCATGCCCGTTCCTACCAATCATTACTGTTAGGAAAAGCAAGGCATTCGGTGGCTCAAGTCTCCTCTTGAAGCTTAAATTGAGCTCTGCCCCAAGGCAGTTTCCCCAAGAAAGCGTAAATAAGAACCATCAAAACTAATACCCAAAATGCAAAATATGATCACAAATAATGACCTTGCACTTACGAGGCAGGTGGTGGAACCACTGAGCTATATCCTCAGCCCGGCTTAACACCAGTCTGTTCCCTATAGGGATTTGTCCTATCTCCTCAGGTGTCTAACTCCAAAATACGCTTTGGAATTCAGCTCAAGTGTGATCTTTCTCGGGAAGCCTTTACCCATGGACCCTCTCTACTACCCACACAGAGAGAGGCAGACTCCACTAAGTAACTTTCCCGCTCCTGTAACTTCCTCGGTGTGCCTCCAGAAGCCTTGGTTTTTTGTTTGGTTTGGTTTGGTTGTCACTGTTGTTGTTGTTGTTTTCATTTTTGTTTGTGAAGTACTAGAGATTGAACCCAGGACATTTTCACTGAGCTACATCCCCAGCCTTCTGTGGTTTTTACTTTGAGATGGGATCTAAGTCACTACTTTGACCGGGCTTGGCTCAGATCTTCCTGCCTCAGACTCCCAGAATACTGGGTCAGACATGAGCCACCTTGACTTCTTGTCTGTCTTCATCAGAAAGACTTAACTTGTTCATCCATGAGCACCCAGTGCGACATTCTTTAAGTTTGATAAATAAAATTGAATTAATGTGGTGCTTGCTTTGATTTCAGAAAACCACACAAGACAATTTCTCCTACAGATGAGAAAACTTGAGGCCCTGAGAGGTTATGTCGACCTCCATCCTCACAGCATCTCAGACAACCCAGCATGGGCACAGGCTGCCAAGGGTTCGTGCTAAGACTGGATAGCTCAGCTAAAAAATCTAAGAGCGAAATGAGTTTGAATGTAGGCCAAAGAACGCTGAGGGTTAAGAGAAAACAAGACAGAAAAAACAGGATGCTTGGAAGGAAGTGGGGATAAAAAAGAAAGATTCTGGATGATCGTCACAAACCAATGAAGCTGTTCATATGCCCGAGATATATATATAAATAACAACATAATGCCCATGGGATGGGATTGACCTGAAAATATCAAAAGTAGGATCCCAGCGTTGGTCCTCTCTTTCCAAGTCACATGTTGCTTACGTTGTATTTTAAGGTACAAAATTGTTGGTTTCCTTGATCCACTTTCATAAATTACAGGTGGCATTCTCATTTAAGAGCTTAATGAAAAACTTTCTTGTATATTTCAATCTTGGAAGAGGATGAGGAATGTAGAAATAGAATATTTACTAAAATAAGTTATCTCCATTTTTATGTTGGTAGCAAAAGGGTGGAGAGGCAGAAAAGAACCAGGGGTGAATTGCTTCAGATACCACAGCTACCAGGGTACACCTTATGACCTCTGCAGTGCGACAGGGCCACCTCCTGCTGCCCACTTTCGCCAGGCCTGGCGGCTGCCAGTTGGTGGACAGCTGCTAAAGATCTAGCAGCTCAGGTCGGCCCCATTGTTCTCACCCACCCTTGCAGGAAGACACTGATGCTGTGGGCAAGCAAAGTGCCTTCCAAGAAGGATGGGTTATGCAGGAGAAATAATCTGTATTTCCCAGGAAAAGGTAAAAGTGATTCAAGGGGAAACGTGAATACATACGGCACTGTGATAATGCATCGGCCCATAAATAATGTGATTTACAGTGCTTAGTTATGATTTCTGTTAGGAAGAACTATTTAAAAATATTTCACTGGTCAAGGTAGACCTAGTATCGTTAGCTAGACTGATTGATTTTACATCTGTTCTAACACAAATAGCCAACAGGAACATTATTTCCAGATTCCTAAAGGTTGGTGAATAGCAGTGGAATTAATTCTTGAATATATAGGATAACATGCCTTCCCTCTATTTATATCCCATTGTGTTTTTTCCTATAGATGACAGTCACACAGAGCTTACATTCGCAGCCCCTGGTTTCTTACTAAGGCAACCTGATCCTTTTGAAAACTGAAGCTGAAAGGTTTTGGAGTCTCTAATGCATGAACTCTGCAGTAAAATTTTGGTGAATGTGAATTGTGAAATTCACCGAAACTGTGACCTTGGATTTGGTTTGGATAAGCTTCTAATAACATATGTATTAGAATGTTGCTAACATTTGGCTTTCCTTGTGGGATTTACCCCAAGCTAGATTCCCGACCCAATTCTAACCCAACTGGGGAAAGGAGGAGATATAGGTATATATTACATGTCATTAGTTACTTTAATATTGAACACTGTTCAAATAGAAAGAATAGGACTCTAGGCCTGCAGAGAATATAAAGATGAGTTAATTATAGTCCTTGCCCCCAAGAAGTTCATATTCTGGTAAGAAGATATGACAGTAGACTGTGATAACTTACATAAGAGAGCATCAAACAAAATATAATGCAGGTTCAAAAGAAAAAGATGGGTTGAGAGATAGAGGTTGCTGTAATTAGAAGGGCCTTGAAGGATTTGAAGAAGAATCTATCAAGGAGAGTGAGGGAGAGAAAGCTGTGGAAGATATCCCGGAGGGCAAGAACTCAGGGGACACTTGTACAATTGCTCTATAAGAATTATACAACTTAGCCTTTTCTGCAAAACCAAATTGAATGTTAACGCTGCTCCATAGGTTTTTAAATTTTTGTTTGGTTTCAATCATCACTGCCATTAATCGCCATTAGTAAGTAAATGTTTAAATTAGTGGACATAGCATAAAAAGAAAGAACTTGAATAAATTAAGCTAGTTTAACAGCTAATGTGAATACATTTGGGTCTTCTATTAACAGTCTAATTTGTTGTTTGTCAGTTGACCCAAAGTTGTGGTCCAGCAATAGACAACAGGTAAGAAGAGCTGAAAGTTAAAACTCACCCCTCAGGTGCTGGGGATTTAGCTCAGTGGTTCCAAGGCCTGTCTCGCAAGTGCAAGGACCAGAGTTCAAGCCCCAGTACCGGATAAACAAAATCACTCCTCAGTCCATGCAGGCATGCTGTTAGGTGAGGACACTGCTGCAGTTTCACCCACAGGTTATCCAGCAATCACTGCCCTGAGTAATTCAGTAATTACTACATATGTTTGAAGGGTTTTTTTAATCCAATGCACATCCCATTAGGATTTTTTAATTCGAGAATGTTGCAGAAGAGAAAAGCAACATAGTATAGTACATATGTTTAAACCCAGCAGAATTAACTGTAAGGACAGGGGCTCCCCCTAGTACAAGAGATGCAGGGGATTTATGCTTGGACTTGGACATCCTCAAGTGATCACCTTCTACAGTGCCCTGCCTGTAAAAGAGCTAGTTCAATTCACCTAAAAACTCAAACATGATGGGAAGGTTAATTATTCATGGTTCACTGAGTGCTTTCAATATGAAAAGCACGATGTATGTCACAAACAGAGGCTGTGACTTCAGGGGAGACAATAAACAACAGGCACAGATGAACTTTTAAAAACAAAAGCCCCATTCTCATGTAAATACTCAATAATAAAGGCTTCAGAAAGAAACCTGCAGGAAATATAAAATATAAACAATATTTTCCATGAGGAGTCAGCAGATTTTATCAAGTTAATAAATTATTACAATAGAGTATATAAAAATCTAACTCCTGCAGAATCAGACCAGAGAATATAATGTGTGGCTGCTGGGATTATCTGATGGGAAAGATCTCACTGATTTTTGTAGAACACTGGATCTGGGAGATTTTAAAACTAGGTGAGGATGATGACCCAGTTTGGGTGGGAAAAGCTTAGAGAATCCCAAAGAAGAATGCAGCCCAATAAGTCTCTAGAGGTACACTTATTTTTAACCTTTGAGACCTATGTGACAAAAAAAGAATTTTAAAAACTGAATGTAAAAATGAAATATTTTAAGAACTCCCCCATCCACTTCATTGTCATGACGTTAGCCATAAAATTTAAAAGGACGGGCAAAGTTAATTTACAATGAAAGGTGGATTTGAAGAAAATAAAACTACACTTGGATTATCGTCTTTACCAATATATGGGAGGGAGTACAAGATTGAATGATTTGTCTCTTGGATTGTAATTGAACTAAGACATCCTTAAATAAAATGATGACCATAGCATTTAATACAAAGTATATTAGGGCCCAGAATTTAGCTCAGTGGTGCCGCCGCCTGCCTCACAAGTGCAAGGATCTGAGTTCGATCCCTGATACCAAAAAAAGGTATACTAGAAGTACGTATGCCAAATTTTAAAATTGATAGAAAATTAGCAGAAGCACTAAGAGCTTTTCAGAAAAAATCTGTATCAGTTAGCTATTGTTAGAACAAAGTTGCATAACAAACAACCATGAAAACCTGTGGAATACAACAACAAGCACTTGTTTCCATGGTTCTGTGGACCAACAGGCTGTCCGGAACTTGTTCACCTTATGAATGTGGGCTCAAAACTAGAACTTCCCTTCAATTCTGTTTGCCATAGCAAGGAATATGACCAAGCCCATGGTCATGAACAGGAAAGTACACTCTGTTCATGTCAGGAGGATCCAGCAGGGGTGCGGATAGAGAGAAGGGTAAAGAACTGAACCCAAGAATCAATCAATCACATTTTCTTTCAGAATCATATACCAAAAAAAAAAAAAAAAAAAA
>NW_022900942.1:56079393-56089171 GCF_012274545.1 Fukomys damarensis | reverse complement strand
AAAAAAAAAAAAAAAAAAAAAAAAAAAAAAAAAGAAATCTCTGAAAAAAAAATCATCCAAAGACAGAAATCAAGATGCCCCTGAGATACAGAGGCAAACCTCTGACAAAACATTTGTTAGAATGATAATGTTTCCATTTTCCACTCCAGCTGAGTATTTGTTTTCAGGTGTACATATAATAGTGTTAATTGCTGGCTCTAACCTACTCTCTTGTCTCTGAGAAAAATTTTTAAAACCACCAAGGCATGTCTCTTTTTAAACTCAAGTATATAAAGTTCTACAACATGGAATGACAAGCTTCTCTGAGAAGCGATTCTCACACCTACTGAAAAGTTGTGATAGTGGAATTTCTGCGTATCACAAGCAAATTCATAGGACTCTCTCATACTACTCCTGGAGACCACAGAGGTGGTACCAACTTCCATGAATTCTGGGAATTTCAAACTAAATGAGCAGTGGTGGCGGCAGCCCCAGGATTTCCAGACCAACTTTGCCAACATAATGAAACTCACAACAGCCTTTCGAACAATTAAATGCTGAACAGCTTTTGAGCTCAAGTTCCCATAGGGTATATTCCATTTGTGGTATCAACTGTTCTGCTAGAAGTATGCATCTTTTACCACCACAATTATTAAAAAACGGCTTCTTAAAATGTAACTTAAACAGCCATGTAAAAATATTCGTATTGCTCTGTTTCGGTAAACAAATAAGCACTTATCTACACTATTGGCAAGACAGCAAATTTGTACAAAGTGTTGGAAGGTGGTCTGGCAATACATATCAGATAGCTGACTTATACATGAAAATATCATACCTTTTGACCCAATAATTCTACTTCTAGAAATTTAACTAAAATAATTACTGAGTATAAAAACTATACATATATAGAGATGTTCATTGTTAGAATAATAAAAAGGCAGACTCTACTAAATTTTCACCAATGGGAAATGTGTTAAATAAATAATTGTGCATCTGTCCACGGAGTGTTAGGCAGCTATGAAAAAGGTCAACTATCTACCTAATCCTGCTAAAATACCCACAATATATCACCAATTGGAAAGTGGCAGATTAAAAACCAGAATAATATATGTATGTATTTGCACATTTCACATAAATTTCATATATACGTATGTATTATGAACACCTATATATCAAACTGTTAACAACATCAATCTTTTGGAAGAGATGGTTATTTGATGGTGCAAGGTAATGGTTACTTCTTACATACACTACTAGATTATTTGTATGATTTATAAAACATATCTATTCCTTATATATTTTTTCAACTAAAAAAACAAAAACTAGCCTTTCCATTGCTTTCATTGTCTCTGTCCTCTTACCATCTGATACAATAAAACTGTACCGAAATCCCACACATGCAGAAACCAAAATATTTAATTGAGTGAAATGTGTTACTGTAGCTAATGAAAGGCTGGGGGAGTCTGCACAGCCAGTCACAAGTAGTTCTGGGCCAGGTGCCAGATTCAAACGTGGTCTGGTTGTGGTCTTGCTTTGCCTACTAGTGGTGGTGTCCGCTCTGGTTTAAACATCAACAGGGACAATTCTGGGCTCTTTGGCTGCCTGGAAATTCAAAGGCAGTGCCAGAAATCCAGGTTATTTTCTGGCCAATTGTCATCCATTTCACAACCACAGTGATGAGTTTAGAGAAAACTACAGGGATGTGGTAGTATGTCTGCCCTCCTGCTTCCATGGTCGGGATTAGAAGAGTACGGAGCCCATGCCCTGGCCAGGCCTCCACCCCAAGCCATTGCCATAGCCCTGGGCCCAGTGTGAGAAACTGAGCCTGTTGCTATTTGAGAATGAGGGCTGAGGACAAGAGCCAGTGCTAATGTTTCTACCTGTTATTTATAACGGGTGCTTTTCTACAGGGTTTACCATCCTAGTAAGCCACAAAGATCCCCTCCCTCCCTCCTGGCCCTTCCAAACCCAGTTCAAACATAGTCTTCCTTATATGAAACTACAGAAATTCTCGATTCTGAGAAAGGGCTTCACTCTCTTTTCTGACCTTCCCCAGTACTTTGTACTTTGACACTGCACTGAGAACACAATGCCTTGCCCTATAATTTGTCTTGCACATCTTCTTTCCCCAAAGGTAGTGAGACACCTCAATAATTTTCTCACCATCGTGGCCAGATACCTTACCCTTTTCTGCTTGCACCTTACTCACCTAGCAAAATCCTGACACAGGATCAAGCAAATCAACCTGCATTTTTCTCCTACACCCAGACTGCAGGGAAGAATAGTTAAATAACAATGCAAACTGGTGTCCTTACTCACTCCACAGTAACTACACCTTGTGCATTGCCCAGGCACCCTCTCTCCTGTCACCAACTGTGGCAGTTGCTCCAAACCTTTCCCCATTGTCAAATTCATTGTGTCCCCATCCTCAACAAGAACTTTGTTCCTTCCCACCTTTGGCAGTTAATTTGGTGGGGGGGGCACTGATAGTTTCTACTCAACTTGTAACTATGTGAAATGCTGGTGGTACCCTACTCGATCCCTTTATTAGCAGGCATTCTTGTCCCTCAGCTTTTCTAAGTGACAGTTATTTAAAATGCAAAGCTATCCCATTCCCCAGAGAATTACCCTCAGCCAGCCAGACCCCCCCTAATGTGAAGGCTGAGTTTCTCTCCCCTGGAGGACAGACTCAGCAAGTGCACATCAGCACAGGGTGAAGTGGCCAGACCCTTCCCCCCGGGCAGAGTTGCCCTGGTGGTGTGGTTTGTAACACAGCACCTCCTTTCAGAGTCCGACTGAAGTTCGTTTCCAGTCAAGAGTACACTTTGGGGGAGCTTTCTTCTCCTCCTATCCTGCTTCCCTTGTTTCCCACAAAGTCACCTGAACATGAAACCCCTGGCCCTGGCCCTACTCGGGGGAGTTATCCTCAGACACACACTGATTCTTTGATTCTTTCCACCTGCCCACAGGGAGGCTATGGCTCTTCCCTGCCCAAGACCAAGGCGCTCTGGCTCTTCCTTTCACTGCCTCATCATTTCCACACCCCACACTTCTTGGAGATTCCAGCTGGCCTCTTTCCATAACTTCTGTCCCAAATGAATACACACAGGACAAGTTTTCTTAAAATTAAACCAAACAAAAACTCACAAGCCCCTCACTGCCTTTTTACCTTCTTCTGGCCTTCACAGACAAGACACTGGAAAAGCAATCTATCTAAAGCTATCTTTCTCACTTTGTTACCTCCTTAGGGTAGGGTAATTCTTTAAGATACTGTATACCAAAAGAGAAAAAGATTTTAGGAGAAACACAAATTACGTCTTTGACATAAGCTGAGATGCCTGTCATTTCACACTGAAAATGTCTGTAGGCTGATGAGAATAAGGGTCTCCGGAAGTGAAGCACTAGTAAATATTTGGCTGGCTCTCAGGGGATGGATGGATAGAAATAGATAATGCATTTTACTGATAGGAAGTTTATAATTTATAATAATAAAACTCTTCATTGCTTATAATTACTCTTTATTGTCAATTCCGTTCCACTAATCAATTCTCACAGACTGTTTTTGTTGACTTTTGCCAAACTCTTGTACTACAGCAAACTTGTGGTTGCAAATGATGAATGAGTTACAGTATACATGGTAATTGATATTAATGTCTCTGTTTAGGGAGAAAAACAAAGTGAAACGATGACATGGGTCAGAACGTGCCTTTTGTATCAATGACACAAGCACCTTTTTTTCTGAATAGTAGTTTTTAACATTAGAAAAATATTTTAATTTTTCATATTAGTTATAACCTAACACCCATTCAGCGTAATCTATGTTATCAACATTGTCTACATCACTTTCCTAAGTATAGACAATTAATAAAAATAAATAAATCAGGCCCTGATTTGTATCATTTCCCAATTTCCATGCTAAATTGTTCCCGCAGTGACGGAAACACAGTATCACAAATGTGGAGTTGATGAGTTTGTGTGGGTTTGTGTCTGGATGACTCCCAAAGCCTCACGTGGTCACAGGCTATTTTGGACGTGGCTGAATCCGGAGTGAGAGACTGAGTCATGGTGCAGTGCTAGCCCAAGGGCACTAGGACTAAGAGCCGCCCTAAGTAGTCTGGATAAGATAAAAAGGGCAGAAAGACATTATTAAGGTCCTTTGTTGCATTCTGCTGTCTTCCGCCACCATGAACTGTTCCTCCTGTTGCCTTTGTTGCCTTGTGTGTGCCATGTTGTCTCTCCTCTTCAAGGCCTGTTTGCCAACTACGGGCTGAAACCTCTATGAACTGTAAGACAAATAAACTCCCTCTCTTCTAACTGTGGGTATTGGGTATTTGTCTCAGCAATAAGAGAAAAAGTAACTATCACAATGAGATATCACATTCTATAGTATTTCCACCATCATTCAGAAGTAACACACATAATAATCTCAAGTGCATTGATGCTAAAGAAACAGCAAAATGGAGAGTAATGGATTGTCAATATTTATTATCTCTTTTTTTTTTTTTTTTTTTTTTTTTTTTTTTTTTTTTTTTTTTTTTTTTTTTTTTTTTTTTTTTTTTTTTTTTTTTTGACCTGGGGATCAAACTCGGGTCCTTGCACTAGTGAAGCAGGTGGCAGAACCTCTGAGCTAAATCCCTGGCCCTATTATCTTTTTAAAATATAATTTAATCTTAAATTTATACAATCTTAATAACGGTTAGAGTTATCAAGTGATTCAAAACATTGGTGCAGATTTAACAAGAGCTCTTCATGAGAGGGGCAACATAGCATGGATTTAAAGTTCAGTGAAGTGGTCTGGACTGGGGTATAAAGTGTACAGATAGTCCACCCAGGCTCACGGAGGAGATCTCTCCAGGGAGAGTATATTTAATAAAATGGTAACAGAACATGGTTGGGATGAAGCACTGGAGAACACCAGCATTTAAAGGGCAGGCAGTGAAAAGGGAAGAAGGGGAGAAGATGAGCAATAGCAAAAGGAGAGGTAGAAACGGGGTCAGGAGAAAGGGCGGTCAGGAGGGCTGAAGACGAGAAATGATCTGAGGCGATAGTTGACAGCACGCAATACAGAGGTGGTGACACGGGATGAGTTATCCACTCCTGACAGACCATTGGTTCACTCATTTGACATTTCTGACGAGTACTCTGGAGTGCGTAGAAATCTAGCACACTAAAGCAGGAGAACCATTTAGTCTTACTTGAGACCGAGAACCAAGACATCCCCCAAACGAAGCACTAGCTCACTCAGAAAAGTTTTGCTAAGACCGTTGTATCAACACCCACCTCAAGGGCATAAAAGGAGTAAAGTAAAAATGACACGATGGTGGGAAGTCCTTTGGAAATTTTCAGGGGATGGGGATGAAACGCTCGTTTGTATTTTATTTAATTTGAGCCCAGGATGTCCTCAGAACTACCTTGAAATGCATCACCTAAAGCCTCTGGAGCGTAAGGACACAGCAGGCTGGAGTCTAACTCATTCCAGGAGAAACAATGCATGTGAGCGAGACAGGCTGAAGAGGAGGAGACAGCTACACTGGAGAGGTGACCGGACTGCCACTAAGAGAGACCAAGGTATGGGGATTTTGTAATGTGCCCTGCCTGAAAGGGCTCTGCTGGAGGCTTAGTGACCTCCGCAGAAATGTTGGTGTTTATGTTTGGATGTGGGGTCAAGGGAAGAAAACACAGCAGACTGGATTCTCGGGACTAGAATTTGGCACAGCGGCCCACTTGCTGCATTACATTTTCTGCCACTGGTTTCTGTGGCACAGCTCCTTCTGCTCTCCCTTTACTTCATTTTTCACATCTCACTGGCTCTTCTTTGTCAACCTGCTCCTCCCAAATGCAAAATTTTGTCTCCAAGGGCACAGTCTTCTATCTCATAAGCTGTCCAGAGGTCTCGTCTGCTCACATGGCTTCGGCATCACCCCTGTGTTTTAAGACTCACAACTTTCCAGTTCCTGCTCCAGCCTTTCAGGTTCTGTACCTAGATTTCCACCTGTCTGTAAACAGCTTCAAATTGGGCTCACCAAACTTGAACCTTTTAACTTCCCTTTAAAATCTTTCTGAATAGCTGAGTTTCTTTAAAAAACCTTTGGCATAAATCTCAGAAACTGTATTCCTTATATTCACCCAAGAAAAATGAAATAAGATGGACACGTAAAAGGATTTGGACAAATATTCATACCAGAATTATTCATAATGACCTAAAATTGGAATCACCACAGATATCCATCAACTGAAATGGAAACACCAAATGTGGCATATCCATACAATGGAATACTACCCAGCAATAAAAAAGGGGGAAACGCAGATGCACACAAACTGTATAAATCTCAAAGCCATCATACCACGGTAAAAATTCAGAAGCAGAAATTTACATAACATATGGCTGCAGTTAAATAAAATTTCCAGAAAAAGTACAAGTATATCCCAATTCAAAAATGGACATCTGAAATGAACAGACATTTCTCAGACAAAGAAATAAAAGCAGCAAGTAAATATATGAAAAAATGCCCCACATCACTGGTCATTTGAGAGATGCAGATGAAAACAACACTGAGATTTCACCTCACCCCACAAAGAATGGCTGCTATCAAGAAATCAAACAATAACAAATGTTGGCGGGGTTGTGGGGAGAAAGGAACCCTTCTCCATTGTTGGTGGGAGTGCAGACTGGTGCAAACACTATTGAAGTCAATATGGAGATACCTCAAAGAATTAGGATTAGAGGTTCCATTTGACCCAGCCATCCCTCTGTTGGGTATCTTTCCAAAAGAATTAAAAGAATCACACCACAGTGATATATGCACACCCATGTTTATAGCAGCACAGTTTGTAATAGCTAAAACTTGGAAACAGCCCAATTGCTCATCAGTTGGAAACTGGATAAAGAAGATGTGGTTTTTCTATAAAATGGAATAGTACTCAGCCATAAAGAATGAGAAAGTAGATTCATTCATAGTTAAATGGGTACATATTGAGGATATACTCCTAAGTGAAATAAATAAGCCACACATATGCAAATACCGAATAATTTCTCTGGTTTGAAAAACTAAAATAGTACTCAAGATCCTAATGGGATAATTAGCAACGTGAAATAGGAAGAAAAGACCAAAGGTGTAGGGACAGTGAGAAGGATAGGGAAAGGGGAATAAGGAAAAAGGAAAAAAATATGAAAAAATGTAAAAATGGAATTAAAGTGTTTGAAGGTGGGGAGGGGAGGAGGGGATGAAGGGAGGGTAGGGACAAGGAGAAAAAATGAGAACCAAGACCTGGCGTGTAAAGGTACAAGATCCCAGTAATGAATGTAACTGTACTGTCTACCTAGAATGTACCAATAAATTCAATTTAAATTTAAAAAAGTAAAAATCTAGCAAAAGGAAGAAGATTAGTGGTGTCTGGAGCCAAATGTGTGAATAGGCACTGCCTGCAAATGAACACAAGGAAATATTTCTGGAGTGATAGAAGAGTTTTAAAATCAGGTTGGTGGTGAGGGCTACTCAACTACATGAATTTATTAAAACTTACTGAGCAGCATACATAATAAAAGAATGTTATGGCTATGCAAACTACGCATCAATAAAGATGTTAAAAAAAGAAAGTACAGAGTAATATGCAATGCTTGTAGTATTAATCATTTTTAAAATAAATACAATATGAGTAAGGACATGCATCAACCATTTGCTATGGGTCATCTCAAGGAAGAGAACAGGGGGACATTAGTCATTTTCTTTTTACAGCTTCAAACATACTTTAACCACATAAACAAGTTGTAGGCTGCATTGGAAATTATTCCTATAAATGACAGAAGAAACTAAAGATTAAAGCCCAAGATCAATCAGGGGCTCAGTTCTAGCAAGCAGCACTAGACATCACACGTGGTAAAAGAGTAATAGGATCAACTGGGGAAAAAAGGAGGCAGAAGTTAAAAGAAACTCACCTAACAGTTGTTAGAGCCAGACAGAAATATGAGAGAGAAATCCAAATGGACATGAGTCGAAGTTGGGCAGTTCTACTACTGCAAGAAAAAAATAGCAGAAAGGAGTATTTCTACATTAAGTTGCAAAATTTTCTCAGTGTCTGAAAAACCAAAAGCTGATAGATTGTGTGGCCAAACAAAAATAAATGCATGAAGTCAAATTTAAAGGAATAGGAAAGGAGGACTTTCCTTTCTAGACGGTCACTCATTCATGCTTTCAGTATGTATTTACTGAGGACACAGGCGTGCACCAGGCACAAAGAAAGACAAAACCCCTGTGCACATGAAACTTATCCTCCATATGGAGAAACCAACAATACGCAAAACAAAGACATATAAGTATGTGTCATTAGCATATATCATAAATTTACATACACACACACACACACACACACACATATCTTGGGAAAAATTAAAGAAGAGTAACAAGGGAGTACCAAGGGGGAAAACAGATGTTACCATTTTTAAGTGGGTGGTCAGGGAAAGCCCACACTAATAAGGTGATATTGTGCAGAGACCACTGGACATGCACGCATAGCAAGGAATGTGGATAACTAAGAGAAAATCAAAGTCCCTGTGATGAAAGTGTGGTTGGCCTCTTCTAGAACAGCAAAGAGACCTGTGTGGTTTCTTCATTGATAGATACTTTAAAACCTAAACAGGGAGGGGGATTTAGCTCAGTGGTTCCACCACCTGCCTCACAAGTGCAAGGTCCCGAGTTCAATCCCCATAAAAAAAAAAAAAAAAAAAAAACCTAAACAGTTATATGGGTGGGGTTTTGCGCAAGAACAGAAAAATGACACAAGTCAATCAAGACAAATCAACTCTAATACAGGATAGAGAGACCAGCAATAAAAATAGAATCACATCATATAAAAGGGTGAAAGAACAGAAAGGAAGAGCTCCAAAATAAAAATGTTAATAATGGTTATCATTAGACCATGGAGTTATAGAAAATTTTAGCTTGCTTGTTTATCGTTTTGTTTTCTAATTTTCCTAAACTTACCATGTATTACTTTAAAATATTTTAGTGAGAAATGAGATGTCTTAGTTAGTTTTCTCTTTTTGCTGAAACAAAATACCTGACACTCAAAGTTAAAGGGGAAAGGCTTATTTAGCTCACAGTTTGGAGAGGTTTCAGTCCATAATCAGCGGGCTCCAAGGCAGAGAGGCACATGGCAGGGGGGAGCCACAGGAGAGAAACATGGTCCCTACCAAGACACCCACTCAGTAGCAAAAGTAACAAGGGGCCTTAGCAGCTTTTTTCTCTCCCTTTTATCTTATCCAGACTATTGGGAATTAGGGTGGGGCCAGACCAGTCAGGGGACTGATTTCTATCACAAACCCCTAACCCCAGCATGGCACCACGAATGAATAACACAGTCTAGATCCGGCCACCTCTGAAAAAGACTACCTGAGGCTTTGAGGGGACATCTAGACACAAGTCACAACATGAGGCAATAAGTTTGTTGGTTAAACTGATTTAAGAAAAAGTTTGATTTTTTTTTTCCATTTTGTTTTCTTTGAAACAGGGCAAGTTGCTGAGTTGTCCAGACTTCCTTTAAACTTATAACCTTCTTGCCTTAGGCCCCACCAGTACTGGGATTATAAGCATGTGCCACTACTTTCAATGGATATTTCATTTTGTAAAATTACAGTTTAAAGATATGTGCTAAACATTATAAAGAGAATATGTGTGAAAATTACTTTTCAAACTTTCATGTAACAAAGTAGACACATTTATGTATATTTAGTAGTCAAATTATATACATATTAAGAGCCAAAATACTTTTTTTTTTTTTTTTTTTTTGTTCGGGATTGAAC
>NW_022900942.1:56063663-56079348 GCF_012274545.1 Fukomys damarensis | reverse complement strand
TTTTTTTTTTTTTTTTTTTTGGTACCAGGGATTGAACTCGGGTCCTTGCACTTGCAAGGCAGGCCACTGAACCGCTGAGCTAAATCCCCGACCCAAACTACTTTTTAAGTGTGACTGGCTATATAATTAACTTGTCCAAATGATTGTGTTATAAAAGTGTAGCACTACCTATTGAGTTTCTCCAAATATATGAGGAACTCCTTAAAACCATCAAGCAAGAGTTTGACATAAATAAGGAAATATAAATTCCTAAATTGCAGAAAATATTCAATTCAAACCCTATTAATACCTGAAGAAATAAATATTAGAGTAAACTGCCATTTGTATCTGAGAGCAGTAAGAATTTATTTTGTTAAATGTTAAAAATTTGCAAAGGTGGGGTAATATATACTCTAGGAATATAAATTAATATAATCTCATTGTAAAGAGATGTGGCAGAGCCTTAGAAAATGTTTATATCTTTTTTTTGCTTTTGTTACTGGGGATGGAACTTGGGTCCTTGCTCTTGCAAGGCAGGCGGTGGCACCACTGAGCTAAATTCCCAGCCCATGTTTATACTTTTAACATGATAATTCTACTTCGAGGAATCTAATACTAAAATAATAATCAAATAATCAAATTCTAATTGTTTACATTCATATAGCACTTACTATATGCCAGGCACTACTGTATCTAGTGTATTGATGGGTAATGACATTAGGAATTGGGGGTTATATATGTATATTAATAATCCTTACAACAAAGCTCAGGTAAATACGTGTATTTCTTAAGTAGTAAGTGATAAAAGAAAGCAGGATTCAAACCCAGGCAGTCTGACTCCAAGTTCTATGTGCCTAACCACTCTACATTGTTTCTCTATAGAATAAGCGTAAGTACGAAGACATTCACCTCAGCGTTACTAACAAGAATTTCTGTCAGAGCCCGATATTCTAAAATATGGGAAACGATTAAGGAAAAGATAATATAGATAATAGCTCCTTTACAGAAATGATATGAATGTTTTAATTATAATTTTTTTATAATTTAGGTTATTCTTGTGTAAAAATATTAGTCTAAGAAAATGAAAACAAAAGTAAAACGGTATACTTTTAAAAACATTTATATTGTAATTCACCCAGTTTAAAGCACTACTGATTTTAAGATTATTTTTTATGTTATAAAGAAGGGAAAACTCCCCATATCAGAGATACTAAAATAATAAGACACTGCAAATTTAGTTGAAAGTACAGGGTCTTACTGTATTTCTTTCTGAACATGATTTTTCATCTCAGTTTCCAAATATGAAGTGATAATTCCATGGCTTACCCTTTCCAGCCTGGATTTTTGTGCATCTTCTCCCCAAGTGATCCCTCGTTGATACCTGTGATGGACAAGTCAGTTGGATTGAGAGATGCCTGAGATTAGCAAAGCACATTTCTAGGGGGTCTGTGAGGGTGAGTCCAGAGATGATTGGCATGTGGACTGGCCAACTGGGGAGGGAAGACCTGCGTTGAATGTAGGTGGCATAGTCCAATTGGCTTGCGGGCCTGAGGAGGCAAAAGTGGACGGAAGCCAATCAGAGCTTGCCAGCTCCGAGCTTGGGTGTGTCATTTGCTGCCTGCAGACATGAGACTCCAGCTTCTTCAGCCTTAGATGCAGACTCTCCAGTGCTTCTCCAGGGACTCTGGATTGGACCAGTGACTCTCCAGGGAGGTTCCAGACCTTCATCCCCCCACAAGGGCTGTACCCTTGGTCTCTGGCTTCTTGGACTAAACAGCTACTGGATTCTCTGATCCTGAAGTAGGCAGATGGCTGTTGTGGAGCCTCTAATCCTGTAAACCAATCCAATAAATCCTCTTGCATAATTACATCTATATTCTGTTGGTTCTGGCTCTCTAAAGAACACTAAGCAGTACAATATACTAGCCCAAATACGAGTGAACAAAGTCTTCATGCACTTACCAAGAAGATCTTGCTATTTTCCACAGAGGATAAATGATGAAGAGTTAGTCATTACACATGCCAGACCAGAAGCCCATCGCCCTGAATATAAGCGAACTGTCTACTACAGCAACTTGGAAATTCCTCGACGCCGTAAAATGTTAAAAACAAAACACGTTTAACAGGTGGGTTGGCTGACCACGGTTGAGTGAACAGTATGCAGTAAAGAAAGCCATTAGGAATGTAACAACGTTTGGGAAGGATTATATCGAGGGAAGTAGAAGCAGCGGGAAATAGAAGGAGCATTGTGAAGGGAGAGCGGGCACATAGCCAAGACTATGAACGCTGTGACAAGGGGAGGTAGAAGGAGGCGCATGATGGTAAGATCATTATATGTCGTATAGTAGGCTCCATTGGTGAAAGAGCCACATAGCACACGCTTTCCTAGCAGGGCAGATTCTGATGATTTAGCTCTGGGCCGACAGTAGAGGATCAGGGAGGCTCAGGAAAAGAAATATTATCATCAATAGTATCATTTTTCTATCTTCATTCCTTGTGAAAAAAAAACTGCAGTCTACCAAGGAGACTTTGGGGGTTCTTTTTATTAACAAGGGAGAACAGGACAAAATTAGCTATGTTTATTATTTTATAACAATAAAATTATTGCATTGCTATAATTCATTAACGAATCACTGGTTTTACCAGGTCTTCTGGCCTAATCAAAATGAAATATATCCTTGTTATACAGCTCAAGTACAGACATTTCTACAGGTTCACAATCACTTATCCAAACCTCTTGAGGCCAGATATGTACATATATAATATGTGGTGGCTCTAGGAGAATCTGAGTCAGATGAAGACAGACTGTAAATAGCCTTGCCACTGGTCAGGCCAGATTTGGTAGTTAAATGACCTGAGGAAAGGTCAGGATTTAAGAATTGTGGATAATTACTACGGACCTGGGTTCAGCCCTAACTTTCACCTCTAACCTACCTGTTTCACCACTTAATTTTCAATACAAAACTCTCACATGTCTGTGTTCATCCTACTTAGGAGCTATTGTTCCTAATAGTCATTTTTTTCTGAGCATTACTTCTGGAACTCCCATCATTTTGGACATCACTCTAGACATTGACAAGTAGTATAAAAAGTCCCTGCCTTCAAAAGTTGGCACAGACTCCGTTTGGACAATGAGGAAAATCATAAGGAAATATAGGTGTTGAAAGAATACAGTGTTTTATTCCTAAACCCAGTCATGGCTCTAAACCATAGGAATGTTATCATCTAATGTGGAATGCCAGGCCAGGGCACACTTGTATCACAGTACTTATATTTTGTAGTATTAACATCATATAAGAATGTCTTAAGAAAGCAGTCTTTGAATTAATTATACAGCACACATACTCCTCTTTCCCTCCCTAAAATGGCCACATCTGCAAGCTCAGAGTGGAAGAGCCAGCGGCGTCGCACATCCAGCCTGGAGAGCCACAGGCACCCAAGTACAAACCAGCTGTCATCCAGGACGCTGCGGTGAGGGGAGCATCCAGCGAAGCCGTGAGAGCAAGGCCGCAGGAAATGGGCACCAGGCTGTCAGAAGACCACACTTCGCGTCAAAGGAGGCCTCGGGGAGTTCAGGGGCCAGACTTTGGTGCAAAGGAGATTTTCCAATTTCTAAAATATTACACGTACCTGAAAATACTGTCAGGTACAGGCTTCTATATGCATTAGCTTTTCTGCACCGCGGCTACCCAATCTGCCACATTCACTGACCACATGGGGCTATGGAGCACATGAAATGCGGCCAGTGATAAACTGTCAGTAAAAGTACAAACTGGACTTCTAAGGAAAACAAGATGTAGCATTTTGTATATACTGGATTAAAATTAAAATGGATTTCCTTTTTTTTAATTGCTAGAAATTTTTAAATTCCACAAGACTGTTTCTATTAGAACTCTTCTATACCTTTATTAATATTTTATCTGTTTGAGCCAAGTTTCTGCTGTAAATAAATTAAGGATTCCAAAGTTTTTTTTTGTGATTGTTTTTGCTTAATGTAATCCAAAGTGGTACTTTACATTTTCAATATATTCTCAGGATTATTCTTTATTCCTTTTAGTATATTTGCTTTAAATTGCACTTTAATGTTAATGTATTTATTTTCTACATTTTGGTCTAACTTAGCTTTTTGTTTGTTTTTTGTACCAGGGATCGAACTCAGGACCTTGCAATTTTCTACATTTTTGTTAGGATTTGGTTTTAGTTTTCACTTTTTGACATGGAGTCTTGCTATGATGCTCAGACTGGTCTTGAACTCCTAGGATTTTTTTTTTCTTCTGTGACATATTATTTTTTTTAATTTAATTTATTGGTACATTCTAGGTAAACAATACAGTTACATTCATTACTGGGATCTTGTACCTTTACATGCCAGGTCTTAGTTCTCATTTTTGAACTCCTAGGATTAAATGAACCTCCTGCATCATGCTGTAGTGCATACCTCTAGAAATATCTAGTTAATAGAAGTTGGGTTTCCCCCAATCCAAACTCAAGTTCACAATTATTATGGATGTATTTAGATGTAATTCTATCTTTTGTATTTTTAACCCTTTCCCCTTTTTCCTTATTCATTTATTTAGATGGATATATTTTCAGTTTTTTCCTTTTTCCTCTCCTGTGACTCTAAATTTCTGGATTGTATGTCTTCTTTTCATGATGACTCTTGCATTTTTATGTAATATTTTTAACATTACCTTTATATTTGGCAGATTTCCAAGCAAGTCAAGTTTTTCAGTCTTCCTGTTCTCCTGACCATGAAAATCTCTTGGCATTTTATACTCATTTACCACGCTTCCTACCTTGCTATTCTGTTATTGTATCAGCTATATATTGCTATAATAAAGCTGCATAATAAAGAACTGCACACACATGTGGCTTGTACAATACCCATTTAGTTGAGAGCCTGCAAGAGTCCAGGTGATCTGGGCAAGGCTTGCTTAAAGGTTATGTGGCCAGCTGGCTAGGTGGCTGAGCTGATTTTGGTTGGGAGCTGGTTAGCTCTTTGCCTTACATACCTCTCACATTCCTCCAGAAAGTTGGCCTGAGCGTATTTCTAGGGTGAAGCAGATCCACACCAGTGGAAGAACGGCTGAAGTACTTACCAAGCTTTAGTAGGAGTTGCATCAGCTAACATCCCATTGGCCAAAGCAGGTCACACGGCCAAAGGCCGACTCAAGTGTCTGGAAAATGCCTTCTCAGCTAAGGAACTTTAGTCAGGACACGGCATGGACCTAGAGGAGTAAAGAATTGAGGCCACTAAAGCAATCGCCTTATTTACTTTTGTTCACGTCCAGAAAGTTTTCTGTCAGTAATTTTATTAAACAACACCTAAATTGCCACCTTTCTTTGCTTAAGTACATCTTCCATGAATAAAAAAGTCTCATGCTATTTGTAAGCCTAAAATCATTTTCGTTTTGCACTTCAGAATATTTAGGTGGGTCTAACATTTAACCTTATTTTCCCTGCCTTTTGATTGCTAGAGAATTCTCGTCTGAATTTCACTTAATGTGCATTTTTCTTCAAGGATAGTTTATAGATGTTTTTCCCTGAATGCCAATACGTTTGGGTGTCAACTGGCCTCAATTTTATTTGCCCTGCTTGGACTGCAATGAATTTACAATCTGTGTTATTTGTAGACTGAATTGTAGGGAATTGTCAGCGATTACTTTTACACATCCATTTTTTTCCTGGCAGTTTCACATTAATATTCTATATTCATCTCTTAATGCTCCTTCACATATACATTTTTCGTTTTGTGGTGTTCCATAATGGGACAACTCATAGAACCATCTAATTCACAAATTTCTTCTTTAACTGTGTCCAATCTATTATTTATGCCAGTTGAGCATGCTCCAATTACTAGATCTAATCTCTAAATGGTTTTCATATGTCCGTTACTGTTTTATAATTTCATAAGTATTTGAAGATCCTTATGAATAGATCTTTTTGATCATCCTTATACTTGAATCTCATTTTCTATAAAATTAATTTTACATGGTATGAATGCAGTTTGTTGACATATTTTGAAAATTTGGACCATAAACTTAAAGGTTTTGTTTTCTCATTTTTGTCTCATTCTACTTTTCCTTTCTATCCTTCCCTTTGTTCCTCTGGATCCTAAAGGAAATGCAGAACCAAATCTTTGAGAACTTCTATTTATGTGATGCTTTTATGAATTACTTTGCACCCATTCACCAAGCTTCAGAACAGCTTGGCTGAATTCTAGTCCAAGAGGCTAGATAGATACATCTTGTAGCATCATTATGCTCAGCTTTCTCTAAACAAAGCCATTGACAGTTGCCAACAAACAGAAAGGTTTTATTTTGTTAAACCGTCAAGAAAGAATGCTGGGTGTGGTGGCGCATGCCTTGTAATCCCAGCACTCAGGAGGCTGAGGCAGGAGGATCGCTGTGAGTTGGAGACCAGCCTGCGCTACATAGTGAGTTCCAGGTCAGTCTCAACTACATAGTGAGACCCTGTCTCAAAAGAAAAAGGCGGGGGGGAGCTAAGGGGAAGGCAGTCATATTTTAGCCTTTTCCTTAAAGTAGATCAGCCCCAGTAACCTGATCCATGTATTGTTAGTCTCGAATACTCCACAGGAGCCAATTTCTTAAGTGCCACCACCAGCTAATAGATTTGGAGCACACAAGGCCCATGGCTTCTGCTTTATTCACCAGTTCACATTTCTATGCCATTTTTGGTCCAAAGAAACGCTTAGCTTATGTGGGCCCTGTTATTTCTAGTTTGACCCTTTTTACATTTTCCTGTTAGTACTAGAAGCAGCAGCAACAATAACTATTATGTGTTTGGAGAGGGCACATAAACTCATGAAATGCCATCTCAGTGAAAAAGTCTACATGAGAAGTTTAAAACCACACACGTACCCCGAGCAACCATCCACATATTTCCTATCCTTAAGTGACTGACCCTATTCTATTTCTAAAGAAATTAAGTCAAAATGTGAAGTGCACATTTTAGAAATACTAAATACAAACTTATCTTTTAATAGACTATTGTAAATTATAGTTCAAAGCCACTTAATCATGGAACATTTACGTAATTTTATTTCTCTGAACCAAAAAAAAAGTGCCACTGATAAGATGCTTGGAATTCAATTTTTTTTAAAAAAAATCCAGTCACAACTTAATAAAACTTGAAATGCTTTTTGGGGGGTGTGGAGGACAAATGACTTTCTCAATAGCCAGAGAGTTGTGAATAAAGGAAAACTTTGTGGTGTTTATTTAGAGAGTATTACCCCTTGGAGCCAGCATTTGCAGTAATGCATTTTACATTAGCATGCCGCATCAGGAAATCCTGACTTTTTGGTGCCAGTGGGGTAATTAATATCAGTTCATGTTTTCAAAATGGTTGTGTTTAGGTGGGAATGAAGACTGCGAACTAACATGGAGAGCTTGAAGTATGAAAGCTTGCTGTGAAGCGAGATCTTGGGAAAGAAAGGAATACTGAAATTAATGAACAGGAAACAGGATTTCTTTGGGTAGAACGATACTGGTACTATAAAGCAAGATACAACCACACCACCTTACTCTTAATGTACTAAGCATTAACAGACATAATCCCCTAGCACAGCAATACTGATAGAACAGGCCATATCAGAGTCCTAAAAAGTTACAAGTATATAAATTAGTATATGAAAAATAACTATTAAAAAATACCTCCTGTTGCCATTATAGTTACATGTTATTTAAATTTAACCCAGGATAAATAATTAGAACCACTATAGGTAAAAGTTGAAAATGCTTTTAATATATGTTTTTCTCGAGGAAAAGTTGGCACAAAATCTAGATCCAAAGTATACATATCAACAATGAAAGCCAGAAAATTAAGAAAACATTAAGAAACGTTTAGAAAAAAAGCTAGACCAAGCTAGTCATAGAAACCAAAATAACTTGATTTTACAAGATCCTACTTATACAATTCTCTATAAAATAGAAAATATGCTACAAAAAATTTTTTAACTTGATAGATGCAAAAAAATTATAATTAGTAAATTTTACCCATACTTTTAAATTAATAAAATCTATTGTTATTAAATGAGGTATTCCAATTCAAATGATGGAAAGTTTGGAATTATCTTGAAAGAAAATATTAAAGAACTTTTTAAATTTCATTAGACAAGAACATAAACTAAATGACTGTAAACTATATACATAATACACGGAAATGTATGATTATTACAGCGTGTATCATAGGGTAGTACGAACTAGCCATCTACTACAGGACCTATACTGGAGGTATAGGCTTTGCTGCTACAATGAACTGCTTACTAAGATAGAAGTGTTATTTCTCTCATGTCAAAGTCCAAGCTGATATGAAGAAGAGTAGCTTCATGAGCTCACTTGGGGATTTCTGATTCTACCTGCACTGCAATTCTTTATAGAGTATTTTTAAAATCTATAAGACCAAAGCTCCCCAACAACAGGCCATGTCCCAAGCTCACAGGAAACAGAAAAAAACGCTTTTATGAATGGGATCTAGAGGCTGAACACATCACTTCAGCTTACATCCTACTGGCCTGAAATTAAGTCATGTGACTACACAAAGCTATAAAATAGCATTTTAAATGTCTATAAGTAGGCAGCCACCCAAGACACGGGGTTATCTTTAAACAAAGAGAAAATTAGTGTTTCCTGACACAGATAAATAATGAAAACATTTTAGAATATTTGGGATTTCTTACTTATCGATTTTTAACATTACTTTGCAAGTGTAATTATTATGGGCTGGAGATTTAGCTCAGTGGCATCACCGCCTGCCTCACAAGCACAAGGTCGTGAGTTCATCCCCTGGTATCACAAAAAGAAAGTAATTATTATGAAACTCTCAGCCTATTAACACAAAGATTACAACCTGAACATAAATATCACTCACATGTTTAAGTTTTTAAACTACGAATATCCGAGGAAAATAAGATATAAAAATACACATTTACCCATATATAACATATGTATATGTATGCAATACACACATACACGTTTCTATTTATTCATGCGTGCATAAAACATTACCCTTTTGCTCTCAAAAGTTCCCCAGATTGAACAGTAAATTACATGGTCACACTTTTTACATGTCATTATTGAACTAACAAAAATTATATTAAGTTGTTTATGAAACTTAGGTTTGTAAGGAGTAAAACAAGATTTTCTATTGATTTAATTTTTTTTTCTTAGTAACCCAATAGCAATAGTTTGGGGCACTATAAAGATAATTAGCAAGGCATAAAAAATTGAAGAGTTTCTAAATTTCAAACAAAAACTGTCTAAGATGTTCTAGTCATTCTATATAAAAACGCATTTTAATAATTCTCTTAGTACTAAGAAGCTAGTCATTGTTTATACCTTTGCAGGTAACTCTTAAATTTAAAAAACCACCTTGCTGGGGGTGGGGGAAGACAACTCAGAATTTTATGGCAATTAAGTTAAATAATTATACTTAAATGAATTTAACTAGCCTTTGAAATGGGACAAATAAAACATGCCTTAACTATAATTTTTTAAAGAGTAAAATGTCA
This sequence comes from Fukomys damarensis, assembly GCF_012274545.1. Taxonomy (NCBI): domain Eukaryota; kingdom Metazoa; phylum Chordata; class Mammalia; order Rodentia; family Bathyergidae; genus Fukomys; species Fukomys damarensis. Next base: position 56,069,840 of record NW_022900942.1, on the reverse strand, counting down.
TCTCAAATCACTGGAAGAAAAATGGTTTATTCATTAACTGATGTTCAAATTAGTTATCCATGTAAAAAAACACAAATCCCCCAAATCATATCATGTACAGTAAGTTTCAGAAAAATGCAAGCAAATAGAAGGATTATTTTTATAAATTTTCAAGTTAGAAGATTGCAAGTCACAAATTTTTTACTATATGAAAATCTTAATACAGTAAAAGACATCATAACCAAAGTTTAAGAAGTAATGGCCGGGAAAGACACCAACAACACAGAGAAGAGACAGAGGCCTAGTACACACACAGAGCCATGCACACTTCTGGATGTATGTGCAGGTGGGCCTTTTCTCACTACAGGTGGGCCTTTTCTCACTACAGCCATCACAACAAAGAAATAAAGAACACTAAAAGGAGTTTAGACCAAAAAAATAAACTGTCATTAAGCATTTGAAATGATGTTCAACCTACAAATAAATAACATCCTAAAAACATCTGCTAGAATTGTAAATATCCATAAATACAGTAAATTGATGTTGGTCACTAATACTTTTTTAGGGCGTACTTTTTTAGGGTGACCTAAGAAGTCACCCTACTTTTTAAATGTCACTTAAATGTCCACAGCTTTACACCTAACACATTAAATATGTACTACATAGAATACTCAGATCACGCACGAGTGCGCACGCACACACGCGCGCACACACACACACACACACACACAATTCTGCCAGGTAATTTGTGAAAGCTTTTGTTTTGCAATGAGAAAACTTTAGAGACAACACAAGAATAAGAGAAACTTCAAGATATTTGGTGATAAGCAGTTTAAAATATAATTCTATTTAAAAAAAAACAATATATGTGACTTATGTGCATAAAATCAATTTGAGAAAAATGTACCAAATCTAGAATAACTGTTTCCTTTAAGGTATGATATTATGGAAAATACTCATTTTATGTAATATATTTCTTTTAATCTTTATTTAACATGACTTTTTTAAATAAAAGCCATTGGTTTATACATAAGGATTCTGAGATCAATTCTAACTCAGTGCTAACAATGAAAAGACAATTTCAAGAGCAGTAAAAGTCCTTAAGGTCCAAGGTCGTTTTGTGTGTGTGTTGTTTCTTAAAAGTATTTAGCTTTTAGAGATCCTTACTGAAATATTTAGGGATTAAACAAAAGGTTTTGCCTCAATGTGTGAGATGGTGTGTAGACAAAATTATCACTTGTAAGTAAATAAACTGAATGACTGGAAAATGGGAGAGCTCATGGTGCCATCCTCTTCATTTTTGTGCATGTTTCAAAATTCCACTAAAACAATTAAAACCAAAAGAAATGCCACGTGAATAAAGCCACAGAAAAATATTGTGATTTCAAACAACTAACCTAAGCCCACAAGTATTTTGAAATATTTTGTCAATAATCGCCCCGATATTTTTATTAGTAGTGTTTTACTTCTGGAAATTCTATTAAATCAAGTGATATTTGTTCACTATAATACATTTTGATAAAAGGAAACTTTTAGTTTCAGAATATAGATTGTATGGAAACGTCAAATTTGGTAGAAAGCTACTGCTAAAGTTATACTTCCTACCAGGTATCAAAGGAGTAAGGTAATTTTTGTCACCACCAATTAAAAACTTTTACGAAATAGGACTGTTATAAAACAATTAAACCTTGCAAATGCAGTAGTCTCCAGGAAGAAAGTCCTGGAGGAAATTCTGCTTATTAAAATTGCAATTTTAGTTTCCATTAAAAGGAGAATAAGACAACAGAAGATGGGTTGGCAAGACAAATTATTTCTTAATGTCAGTTGAGCTTATTTCAAATGAGATAACGTATCTACACTAGGTTGGGTTCAGTACAATTTTGTCTCAACTCATTTATCTAATTCAGTCATCTTGATTATAGCCTCATGGACTTCATTTTCAGAGAAAGAGTTCTGTAACAAACAGCCTACACAACATGCTGATTACTGAACAGTTAATTCTAATTAACTTGGGCATGGCAAGAGAATTTTGATAAAGTCCTAGAATACAAATATAGTCTGCTTATACTGGACTAACTTATACAAAAACCCACAGCACAGTCTCCAGACAAAACAAGAGAGTCAAACAGATCTAATTTAAAGAAACAAATGAGAAAATTAAAATCACAAATAATTTATTCTTTGTTAGAGTTGATACAGTTTTAAATAGCAACAAAGTACACAGTGGTGGAAAATTGGCACAGAATCTCTCAGCATTTCAATCACAATAAGGCTGTCCATGCTTTAGCTGTTCAAACCTGATGTCCATTTTCTACTGAACAAGTTGAAAAAGACCCTATTCTGATCTTAGGACACACACATTCTCTCTCTCTCTCTCTCTCTCTCTCTCTCTCTCACACACACACACACACACACACAGACACATTGAAATTCCCACTTTTGATTACAGTATGTTGAGAACACTATGTTCTGCTTATTCAAATTTATGGCACCCCTTCTGCTGTTTCCACTTAGAAGCGGGAAAGACCAATTCAATTACGAAGACTACATCTTATTCCCTGGGGACAGGCAACTGCGATGGAAACAGCAACTTACCTTAGGGCTAGATGTTTTCAGATTATGCTTAAATAACTGTGGTTAGAAATTTCTCAATGCATGCTTTGCTGCCCAATGCATTATCCCTGAATTTAACTAAATAATCAGGCACAGGACAGTCTCAAGTAATGATTAAATATGTCATGCTTATAAACAAGGAGATCTAAAATGCAACCTCTACGTTTTTAATATAGATCAGAATAAACCTCATCAATAAGCATTATACTAACCATTTCTTTGGGCTATATTAACCAACATAAAAAAGGGAAAAAAATATAAGAATGTTCCTTTATAATGGCATTATTTCCAGTTAAGAAAATTGAAATAAAGGTTTGTAAAGTCTCCTGAATTACTATCTTATTATATAAACCAATTATCCTGCTAATGTTAAAAAATAAAATTACTGGATCAATGTTGACTCTTCTTTAAAATTATTTATAAAATGTTTTTTAATGTTATATACTAGATCTTCTGATTATTAAAACAAGATAAAATGAACACTTTTGTTTTCAGTTATTGCTATCTTAGAAAGGAAAGTTCCAACTCTTTTTACATGAAACGTGCTAAAGATTCTTCAGATCCAACATAAAGTAATTCTTATTGCCTTACATTTTAACATTTTAAAACAGTATTATAAATGATCTTTATAAAAAGGTTTTAATCCACAAAACTGGAAGGCTTTTAAAAAAATGTATTTTTACTCAAAACAGTATCACAGTGCCCTTCATCACCTGACAGATAAAAGGGATTTAAGTTTCCTCTATAAGAACATGACAGTGGACATATGGTGTGTTTTTGTCTTCTCCCTCACCTTTAGCTTCATTGTACACCATTTTGAGACCAAAACAATCAGGCCATCTACTACACTTCAGTCCACATTAATAGAGGATTTCCCATTCTGTCCAGTGCGTAGTGTACCGCCTTGCATATTCAACACATGAAATAAACATAATATACAAAATATTGCTGCTGTAAAAAGTGTACATTTCCCTCATCCCCTTACAAAAGAATATGTGGAAAAGTATTAAATTCCCTTAACCTCCATAAACATACAAAGCTGTTCACACCTTCCAGTCGGTAACAGTCCATTTGAAACACAGTTCCAAAATCACTGCAAATTAGTTATGTCATTGCATTTTCTGTCCAATGTTGCCATCTAGAGTAGAAATGTGAAATCAAGAGTATTTTTTGAGCTACTAAAGCCTTTACAACTAAACCACAAAGGCTACTTGAAGATGAAACAGCCACTTATCCACAAGATTTTTCCAAAAAACTAGACGGAATGGAAGGATCTCTTCACAGGGAGGCGGCCACAGTGCTGAGGTGACAATATGGCTGCTAGGAAGTACTGGCTACTGGAATGTGAGTACTCTCACTGTTGGTAATTTCCATACTGTCCCTAAAAGACAAATACAAAAAAAAAATTAGATAGTAGTCTGAGCTAAATTAATTTAGCATAGAAAATTACAAATAATTTTAACGTTGTCATATAAAAAAGCAAATGTATCTCCCGTGAACAAAACTTTTCATGCATTAAATTATGATATCATTCAAGTGCAAGTGGTTTAACAGTACAAAATATACAAAGGTTTGGAAAATGAGCCTGGAACAAATTTGGTGTATTTGTTGAACTGAATTAAGCAATGATGCATGAGAAGGTCTAGTTGTGAACTTTGAGGTGGTATACAGTACTGTACGAGTTACACCCCAGTGTGACAACCTTGTGAGTATACAGCTTGATGTAATTATTATTGCAAATTAACAACCAGAGTATTTGGGATAAGCAGCAATTGAGAATAGAAACATATTTGAGAGAGAAAGTTAAAGAATCTTCCATTCAAACTAAAGAATTTGTGCCTTTCCCTGAGGCCAACAAAGAAGAGGGAGTCAGCAGAGGTATTCATATATGCAGTAGTATAAAATCAAGGAAACAAAATCAAGGAAAGTTTGTTCTGTTTTGTTGTTTTTAATAAAGCAGAACTGAAGAGCTGGTGGCTGATAGGATGGAAAAGTGAATAATGTCCAGGAAATATCTGTTAAGGTTGGTGTGAGAAGAGAAGGAACAATCTTTTCCTCTAAAACAGAAGTTGGGCCAGAAGCACATGCTTCTACTCCTAGGATTCTGGGAGGGTAAGGCAGGGGGAAGGCAAGTTTAAGTTCACCCCAGGCAACCTAGCGACTTAGTGAGTCCCAATCTCAAAATAAAAAATTAAACTAAATTAAAATGGGTTGAAAAAAAAGGGGTTGAAGGGACAGCACTCTACTGCCCTCGTATGTGCACACATCCCACCTGGTCAAAAGAAACACCTTATGTTTACACTTCTAACTCACACAAATGATGATCTGTAAATACTGCAGGGGTTGGGTGCTGGGAATGAAGCTCAGAGTGCCAAGGCCTTGGCTTCCATCCCTAGGACTGCAAAAAATTAAAAACGGAAGAAAAATGGAAGGAACATACTAGAAAATCGGTATTTCATTAAAATTTCCTTAAATATGTTTGAAGCAGATACTCATGAAAGCACCTGTTTTCCAAAAACAGTATTTATCAAAAGTATATAATTAGTTAATCGTTTCCTTTGGCTAAATTTCTACAAATCACATTAAAATGTCTTAAGAAAAGATATGTCAGAGACAAAATACTTCCATATCATAACAAACAGTCCCCCAAAAGTTTACATTTCCACAGCAGATATACATGATAATCTGTGGAATGTCATGTCATGACTGCTCATACATGATAATCTGTGGAATGTCATGTCATGACTGCTCTTGGAATAAAATTAGGCTATTTAACATTAATATAGTTATATTCAGCTAAATTGCAAGTCAGTGCTCATCCAGCAATACATATGGACAAAAGAGTATCACATTTGGGATTTGCTTTAACAGTAACACCTTGGATCATGGATACTTCTGCTCGCAAAAAATTCAGTTCACAAACAAAAGTGTTCAGCAAAATTATGCTTCTGTTCACAAACTCTGCATTGGGAGACAAACATAAGCATGGCCATCTTCCCCATACAACAAGCACAAACATAGCCATCAGCCCCAAAATCGTAAAACAAATTAAGTTCATAAATCAAGGTACCACAGTACTATGAAAAAAATTTGTATGGAGGTGTAGAAGAAGCAGTGGCAAAATGTTAAGTGTTATCTCTTTTTTTTTGTATTTAAGATTTCTATAATAAAAAGTTTTTTAAAAAATAAAGGTTAATGCTTAGCCTACCATATACTACAGCTGAATTTAGATCTACTGAGCTGAATTTAAATTCTAACTTTACTGCAAACTTTCCATTTGAGCCTAGAAAATCTTTGAGACTCGGTTTTTTTCACCTATGAGACAGGAGAGTAGCATCTTCGCTCTGGGTCATAATTTCCGTTCTGTAACAGCTACATGAATTCTCACCTCATTTTCTATTATACTTAAATGAAAAGGTCACAAGGAAAGGTTCTGAGACTTGTACCAGGGTACCATGGCACATACCTATAGTCTCAGCTACTTGGGAGGCTGAAGCAAGAGGACTGCTTGAGCCCAGGAGTTTGAGAACATCCTGGGACATACTGTCCAACACACACACACACACACACACACACACACACACA
>NW_022900942.1:56033376-56063564 GCF_012274545.1 Fukomys damarensis | reverse complement strand
CACACACACACACACACACACACACACACACACACACACACACACACACACACATGCACACACTGATGAAAGGCTGCACACAGCAATGATATGAAAGTGGAAGAGAGGTTAAGAAACGCTGTGCCACAAAAATATAAGATATAACTTATCTATTATATTAGGAACTACTTGAGGTCAGGGACCAGGTCTTATTCATGCTTATCCCTAAGTATGGAGAAGTGACCAACACAAGAATTCTTCAATAATGTATGCCAATTAAATTATATCCAAGAAATTATACACATTTATAGAACAAATATGTTCATCACTATAAAAACTGAAAAACATCTAAGATTTAGAAATGAATAATTAAAGTATAATTAGAGAATAAGGGATAAATTTTAAAAAGGTTCAGAATGGAAAAGAATTGCTCAGGCTAAAATAATTAGAAATATGGAGTCACAAAAAAATGTATACACACTCCAGGGAAAGAAAACCTTGTATAAATACTGTAACACTTTTATCTATGGGGGACCTAAAGGATGTCGTGTATCATAGAAAAGCTACTGTACCACTGGACCTTAGAGAATAAACTGAGGTGCGTGTCCAGCAATTTCAATGGACTAAGGCTACCCAAGCAGCAGTTTGCCATACTAATAAAACTCAGGAAGCTCATGGCCACCACTTTGAGAACATTTTGCAATTGTAGAGGCCAAAGATAACTTGTATTAATCTCATGATGTCTCAATGAATTTAGTATTAAAATATTTATACAAGTTTTTATTTTCCTGAAAATGTACACATTTTTTTGGCAAACTGTGTATGTTTTGGAGAATATGGAAGCTTTAATAAAACAGATCTCGATAGCAGAGCAAAAAAGGAACAATTCAAACAGAAGGAATAGCTAAAGCAGAGAGGAAAAAAATAATTATAGAATGCTTACAGCAGTAGAAAATTAAAAAGAATGTACAATAATGAGTAGAAGCTAGTCATTGTTTTGTAAGACAGAGCTTGAGAAAGTAGAGACTAAGAAATCTAACTAGTAGTAACAATAGTTAACTCTTAACAAATCTTAACTAAGACCATACCACTAAGTCATTTGTGTCCATGTGTAACCTCTACAGTAAATATTATTTTCATTTTACAGATAAAAAATTAATAGTTCAAATAACTGACAACGTTCAATCACATTGCTAGGAACAAACTAGATCACAATCAAGCTTAGAAAGGCATCAGAAACCACTGGTAAATTCTAAGGTGATATATTGGGGTTATACATATGGGTCTTAGAGCTAGAAGCCCATTTCTAATACTGACTTCTCCATTTAACAGCCTTCTTGACCCTGGGCAGGAAGTTACCTAACTTTCCTTGAGATTCATTTTTCTAGAAGAGTATAATACCTACTTCTAAAAGTTATTCAAGGAAATAAGATGAAAACGATTTGCAAACTACTGAAGTACTCAATAATATTGATGGCCACATGGTACAGTACCCCCTCTATCCACAGGAGACACATTCCAAACCCCCAGAGGACACCTCAAAACACAGATAGGACTGAGCCCTACATATATACTTTTTTACAAATACATACTTATGATAAAGTTTAATTTGTTAATTAGGCACAGTAAGATATTAACAACAACAATACTCATCAATATTCTATAACAGACACTATGTGATATAGTCTCTCTCCCTCTAAAATATTAACACAGGTATTTCCAGACTGCAGGAATGAGAGTCTGTAAGGAAGCAGAGCACAGGAGTGGGGGGACCACTGTACAGTGGACTGGGCATGAGCCCCACCACTTCTGACTTGTCACCAGCCTCTTCACTCTGCCCACCATCTTGCAGGAATCATTCCAGCATGCTAAGCTTCTTTTTTTTATTATTATTATTATAAAATTCCTCTGACTAGAGCATCATGAATTAATAAGAAAGCAAGAAGATAGTATGGAAAATCCTGCAATGATGAAAAAAGCAATGAAACTTGTCTAAACTAAGATAAGGCAAAAGAGATTAGAAAGAAATGATGGATTCAAGAGCTTTTCAGAAAGGAAGACTGCAGGAAACACTACCTGGTGCTCACCAGTGCTTACTCCCCCTCTGCAATCAGAGTGAAAAAGCCTTATGATTCAAAAGTAACTTGGTACTCAAAAGGCTCTTACCTTAACACCAAGGAGTATGTAGTCCAAGACTAAACACTGCTCTGGTACTGCCCAGAAAATCTCAAAACTCAAAAAAGATCAAACTGTTCCAACTTATTAAACTGAATCCCAAGAGAAAGCTCACAAATATTTCTACAAATACAAATACTTCCATCCCCCAATAAAGTGTAATTCTTAATGTCTGAAATTCAATCAAAGGTTATCACAAAAAGAGGAAAAATATATGACCCATAATGAAGACGAAAAGAAATTAATCAAAACTGATGCAAAAATGATATGGATGCTAGGCTAGAATTAGAAGAAAAAGACATTTAAAAATAGTTGTATTTTTATTTTATTTTTAAAATATCAATAAAATATTTTTAATGCCTACAATTTCTTGTATACATAAATTGTAAAACATTCAGCTGTATATGCAAAAGTATATTCTCTTGCAGGTCAACAGCACCAGAATACAAGCTAAGCTATGTAAAGTTTTTTTAAACTTGATTTGTCCATGTTGTTAAAGACATGATGGATTTAGTAACTCCAAAGAAATCTATATTCCCTGTATTTTTATTTTATATGCTCAAAAATTTAAGGTAAGACATGAAAAGATGAAAAAGACTCAAACCTCTAGATGAAAATTCCAATAACTGAGATGAAAAATATCTTTGAAAGGATTAAAAGATTAAACAATAAAAGATTACAGAACTTCAAGAAGAACAATAAAAATAAAACAAAACAAAACAAAACAACTCAAAACAGAATCAGCTACAGGACAAATTTAAACAGCTAAATATGAATGTAACTGAAGTTAAAGAGGAAAGAAAAGGGCTGGGGATTTAACTCAGTGCTTCTGCTACCTGCCTCACAAGTGCAAGGTTCTGATTTTGATTCCCGGTACCAAAAAAAAAAAAAAAAAAAAAAAAAAAAGGAAAGAAAGGAGTCTAGTGTAGAAAGAGGAAAAATATCTGGCCAAAAATTTTTCTACTGGGTCAAAACCATAAACCCACACATGCAAGAAGCTCAACAAATTCCAAGTATATGAAATATGATCCAGTCACAGTTTAGAGCGATAGAAAATACTTTTTTTGGTCAAATAATTTGATAAAGGGAGAAATCTCAAAAGTTGCTGGGGGTGGGGAAAGACACGCTAAAAATAAGAACAATAGCAAATGTCTCCTTAGAAATTATGTGAAGAGGATAACAGTGCAGAACACCTGAGAGTACGGTTGGTGACATACACAGAGATCATAACTTAGGTTCCCTGTCACGAAACTTAACACTGCTCACACCGGATTTAAAGTATCAAAAGAGGGCCAGGGATGTAGCTCAGTGGCACCGCGCTGGCCTGACAAGTGCAAGGTCCTGAGTTTGATCCCAGTATGGTAAATAAATAATCAAAAGAAACACACATGAACCTAGAACATCCAGAGAAAATGTCAAAATAATTTTTTTTTCCCAGCTATGGAAAAGCTGAAAGAATTTATCACCAGAAGAAGTGCATTTCCAGAACTGTTAAATGTTTAGGTAAAGGAAACTGACACCTTCTGGAAATATGGATCTATATACAGGAGTAATTAGAATACTGTACCAGAATCCCTATGTAAGTAAATACTTTATTCAATATTATTTAAATAATTTTAAAATATAACGTTTGCAAAGATAAATTGCACATACTGTGGGATTTGTAAGATGTATAAGTAAAATTTGCAACAACACAGTCAAGAAAGAAGAAATAAAAGCAGACTATTTTAATTTTAATGTTCTTATACATTAAGTGGCGTAATATCACTCGAAGGTATTAATATATGCTACGTGGACAAATCATGAATACAGTATGCCAAGTGAAAGAAACTAAACATCACATACTGTATGATTCCATTTACCTTAAACGCCAAGAATAAGCAAGACCATTAAGGCAGAAAGTAAATTAGATGTTGCCTAGCAGTGAGTACTTAGCGGTATTAAGTACAAAGGTTCTTTCTCAGATGGTGAAATGTTCTAAATTTAGATTGTGGTATTGGCTGCACAACTCTGTGAATATACTACAAAACTACTGAAATGCGCATTGTATGATGTATGAATTATATCACACTAAAGCTGACTCTTTAAACACTGGGAGAAATCAAAGGCAAGCAGAAAAAAGAGAACAGAAACCAAATGAGACCCTTGGGAGAGAAAAATTGAGATGATTTGCTTAGTCATATCCATAATGTCCAAAAAGCCTATTTATAGACAGGGATTTAGCTCAGTGGCACCACACGTGCCTCACAAGTGCAAGGTCCTGAGTTCTATCCCTAGTACCTAAAACAAAAAAAAGACCTATTTAAAGGCATATGATAGGCTGGATAAAAAATTACATTAAAAAAGAAGCAAGACTTAACCATATGATGTCTACATATAAAATAATTTAAACATAAAAATAAAGAGTAGAAGAATGAAAAACAAATACCATTCCAATAGTAATCCAAAGAAAATAGGTGTGGGTACTTAAAATCAAAGTAGATTTCAAAGCAAATATAAACAAAGATAATATAGAAATGATAAAAGAAGAAATTCATCAGGAAGACTTAAAAGTTCTGAAAACAAGTACTTCAAAAATGTAGCACCGATACATAGTGAATTCCAGGTCATCTCAACTATACAGTGAGACCCTGTCTCAAAAAACAAAAACAAAAAAACAAACAAAAAATGTAGCACCGGGCTGGGAATTTAGCTCAGTGGCTCTGCAGCCTGCCTTGCAAACACAAGGACCCAAGTTCGATTCCCAGTACCAAAACAAAAAAACAAAAAAAATGTAGCACCAAAATACATAAAACAAAAATGAATGGGGCAAATGCCTAACTGTAATAACCCTTTCTCAATAATTAATATTGTAGGTAGAAAATCAGCTAGGTCATGTAAGACCTAACATTATCAAACAACTTCATCTAATTGACATTTTATACAGTACCCACATAGACCATATTCTGGGCCATAAAACAAATGTCAATAAGTAAAAAAGAGGCTGGAGGTTTAGCTCAGTGGTGTCGCTGCCAGCCTTGCAAGCGCAAGGTCCCAAGTTCCATCCCTAGTACCTAAATAAATAAATACATAATAGTGCAAACCCTAAAAAATATGTTTAACTGTAACAATGAAATTAATGAAAAACAGTAACAGAAAAATAACTGGAAAATCTCCAAATACTGAAAATTTTAAATTACACCTTTCTAAGTAATTTGGCCAAAAAAGAAGCCAAAATTAGAATATAGTTTGACCCAACTGAAAATGAAAAAAGAACATATTAAAATCTGTGCAATGCAGCTTGAGGGCATGTAGAAAAGAAACACTTATGTTAGAAAGGCCTTGAAATGGAGCTACACCTCCCATCTTAAGAAAGTGGGGAAAGAAGAGCAGATGAAACTTAAGGGGAAGAAATAACAAAGATCTGTCAGAAAGAAACAGAAGAGCATAGGGGCATAAGAAAATCAATACAACAAAAAGCTGGCTCCCAGAGAAAATCAATAAACAGATAAAAACCAGTCCGATTAATGAGAAGGAAGAGAAAGATAGAAATTACCAGTATCAGAAAGTGAGAAGTAACATCACTACAACTTCTAGACATATTAAAAGGATAACAAACTATTCAACAACACAGATAACATGAATAAACCTCCTGAAAAAAATAAGCATTTTCCCAGAAGAAATAGAGAAATTAAATATACTTAAAATTAATATAGACATTATATTTTTAATTTAAAACTTTCTAATTTAAAAGCTCCAAGGCCAAATCACTTCACTGGTGAAATGCACCCAGTATTTCAGAAAGAGTATTTATTACCAACTTTATGCCAGTTCCTCCAGGAAATTAAAGAAGGACAAATTCTTCTCAACTTAACATAAGCCTAATACATTAAAAACGAAACCAAAGACATTATGAGAAAAGAAAATGTGCCCAATATTTCTCATGAAAATACATGGAAAAATCCTTAAAATTGTAGCTAATCAAATCCAACGCACAGAAAGGACAACATATCATGACCAACTGAATTTTATTCTAGGTAAGCAAAGTCAAAAATCTGAAAATCAAACAATGCAATTCACTAACTTAAAAAAAGAAACCCACAATCCCAACAGGTAAGGAAAAGTTATTTGATAAAATTCAGACATTCTTTCATGATAAAAATTCCCAGAAAATTAGGAATAACATACCTGATAAAGGATCTCTACAGCCCTGCAAACCAATATCTTATATAAGAAAGACTGATGTCCTTTCCCCTAAGATCAGGAGAAAGACAAGATATCCACTCTTACTGTTTTAACATTGTTACTGGAGGTTTTAGTTGAGTCAGAAGACAGAGGAGGGATGGGAAGAAAGCTCAACTGGAAAAGTGACAACATGATTTCCATGTAGAAAGCTCACTGGAATCTAAAACAGAAGTCTACTAGATATAATAAGTGCTATTAGCAAGGTTACAGTTTTGATAAACTATCAATACACAAAAATAAATTACGTGTATATTCTAACAACTTACCATTAGATGGTAAAATTTAAAAATTTACAAAAACAAATATAAAATATTTATGGGATAAATTTGATAAAAGCTGTTTAAGATTTGTACATTGAAAGCACTGCTGAAAAATGTAATTTTGAGGGAACATGCCATGGTCATAGGATGAAAGACTCACTAATATACTGACAATTCTCCCCAAACTGATATATTCAACACCATTTCAATAAAAATTCCAGTAGGCTTTTTTTTTGGGGGGGGGTTAACTGGGAATTGAACTTGGGTCCTTGAACTTGTGAGGCAGGAGGCGGAACCACTGAGCTAAATCTCAGCCCTCCAATAAGCTTGTACGTAGAAATTCACAAATTCTAAACTTCACATGAAAGTACAAAGGACCTACCGTGCCAAAACAACTTTGACAAAGGGAAACCAAAGTTGGAAAATTAACACTGTTTTCAAGATTTAGTATAAAACTACAGTAAAAAGATAATTCAGTAGAAATAATGAAAGAAATCAGGTATCTATTCAAAAGAAAAACATAAAAATTTTTATTTCATACTTTGAACCATATGCAAAAATTAAATCAGACCATAAAAATAAATGAAAAATCTAAAAATATAAGACTTATAGAAATAAGCACAGGAGAAAACCTCCGTAACCTTGGGTTAAGAATCTTAACATATGATACAAAAAGCATGAACCATAAAAGAAAAACTTAATGAACTGCATTTCATCAAAATTTCACATTTCCTCTCTTTAAAAAACGGAGAATTTGATTGATGCTTATAAGGAAGAACATATAAGCCAATGTGATCTCAGCAGGCTTGACAGGGGCAGCACACAGTTGGAATATATTAGAGCCAGGTGGGCAGAAGGACATGGAACAGGACAGCTCTATCATCCTTGCAGGCCTTTGTAAGGTAAAGCTTTTACTCTGAAGTTATCACAATGTTTTGAGCTAAGATGTGGCATAATCCGGATACTGTTTTTAACAGGTTACTGTTAGCTTGAACTCCTGGTGGTACAAATGGATCTAATCACTTCTATCAGTCTTTTTAGTAATAAAATCAATAAAGCCACCTGAATAGATTCAAATTCCTAGACACTTTAGAAACTAGAGTAACTATAGTAAAAAGAGAAGGAAACTATATTCCTAAGATGTTTTACCCAGTGCCCGGCACTGCTACAGATCACTAAAAATTCTTCAAAGGCTCTACCCTAATGCCAGTCCAAGTCCCCAAATGTGGGCTGCAAGAGCCTTCCAAATCGAACCCCAATATCTCTCTAAAGCCTGGCCTCTTTGTCTACATGCATCTGCCTCACTGAACCTCACAACACCATAACACTAACTCCTTCCTGAACAGGATATCCTTTTCTTTTCCACCTGGCCTCTCTCACCTGGCTAACACTGATCCATTCTTGAGTCACACTTATGTGACACCTCACAAGGAATGTTTCCTCTTATCTGAGTTTGAAGTTTCTTCCACATAAATCTTTACTTTCTTCATCCAAGTACTTACTGCCCTGTATCAATGCTTGACTTGTCTGACCCCAACCAGACTTACGTTCACAAAGGCAGAGGCCATGTCTCCAGTTAGGTCCCCAGTCTCAGCATGGTATACAGCATATAACTGGTGCTCAGTAAAGGGTGTGAAGGTGAGGAGATTTAGAAATATACTGACTTAAAAGGAAAAGGGGTCAGGTTAGTCCATGACATACTAAAGTTGAGGGAATGGCAAAACTAAATAGAGTGTTCTATACAGAGGTGGGAGAGATAAAATTGGATTGAGAAGACAAAGCTAAGGATAAGCATAAGGCAGGATAACTTAGAAACTACAAAAACACAGAACCAAGGATTACTATTTGGGTAAAAGAAAGAAACCAATAAGAAAAAGTAAAAACCTGGTGTGGTTCAGTGTGGTTTGCTGCCTAAAGGCTCATGGACTGGTAGCCTGGCCCCTTGGTGGGACAATGTTGAGTGATGAAACCTTTAAGATGGTAGCCTAGTAGACGGTAATGAGATCCCAGTGGGATCAATGTGGGTCTTGCAGACTCAGATTAGTTCCTTGTAAGGGAGCCTGGAACTTCCTATGAATCACCCCACTCTCTCATGTGATCTCATCCATGTCACCTTGATATCGCCATCATGAGGCTCTCACCAGAGCCAAACATGTTGAAATCATGCTCCTTAATCTCTAAAACCCGGAGCTAACAAACCTGTTTCCTTTATAAAGAATTTAGCCTCAGACATTCTGGTAGAGCAATACAAAATGAACTATGATAAGAATGAATCATTGTAAATGCAAGGGGAACAAATAGCAGAGTGCTAAGAAGCTGAAGACAACCCAAGAATGAAAAAGGAGGATGTTGTCAAATGCAAACAAAAGGCCAAGACAGCTGCTCTGTCTGCCATAGGGATCACGTCTCCTTCACTTATTTAGGGTTAATATAGTACTCAGCACATACAGAAAATTAACAAACATTTGTTGAATGTGGGAATATATGAATAGAGTATCACTTTTTGAAAGTTGGCATGTAGATTAAAATGAGCCTAAATTTTATCTGTTCAGAAATACTACCCTCAGATACTCATTAGCCAACGTTAGCTTGACTTCTGAAACTTCTGCCTGGTCCTTCTTGTTCCAGTGTATTACTCATCTATCCTTATTCTTGTTGTTCAATCTCTCAGATCTCCTTTGCCTTTACTTTAAAAGAATGGTATTCAAGAAGTTGTAGGCCTGAGAAAAGAACTGTCCATGCCTCATTCCAGTTGATACTACATCTGAGTTGTTCCTCAAATTACTTCATCTGCATCAGCCAGAAAGCCCTAATTTACAATTAAAGGTAGATCCATATTCAAAATACCTATTTTAGGTAGGTTAAGTGGTGAACAGACCAAAATATCCTTACTTGAAACCCACTAGACAAACCTGAAACCCATATAAAGTAATCATCTTAATAAATCATTTCCATACCATCCAATGATTTCCGTTGTTAGTCAAAGTAGGTTGAAGATATTTTGACCGTGGCACATTGTAAGTAGAGGAGTTTGGTTTAAAAAGAAGAAACTTAGGGCAGGAGATTTAGCTCAGTGGCACCATGTCGGCCTCACAAGCAAATGCAAGGTCCTGAGTTCGATCCCCTGTCCAACAACAACAACAACAACAACAACAACAAAAAAAAAAAAAAAAAAAAAAAAACTTAAGCGAATATGAGGCTCAAGGAATATAGTCATCTTAGGAGAAGATTCATGTCTACATATCAGAAAGCAGAAAGAAAGACAAAAGAGAAAGATAATACTTGAGGTAGTGGATATGTGTATGAAAGGAGGGAACAGAAAATGGCAAGTCTGACTTCAAAGACACAGAACAGTTCAGGCATAAACACACACCCTGTGGTGGGTACACTGAGAAGTGGTAAGCAAACGGAAGCACTGGAGGACAAACTGTAAATTCAGCGGGTCAAGGCAAAGCCTCCAGCGTGAATATGAGGCTATCGGAAAAATACCTATGGAAAGTATGCCTAAGGGTAGAGAGAGGAAAGACAAAGTCTGTGAAAATGCTAGTTTCTTACTTCAAGTCATGTTTTATATATTAGAGCACCTACAATCAAGTGCTTCAGCATTCTATCAGAGACTTAAAAAGTGCCATAACATACTTTTTTGTGTGTTGTTGTTAACAATCAGACCATAAACAAGAGAAGAAAAAAAGAAACCTTCAAGTGAAAAATATTTTCCCCAGTCATTGTGGCAATTCCACAGCTGGACCCACGACTCACCTGGTCATACCCGTAAGGCCTCTGCTGGGGGGGCTGGGGTGGTCCAGGCTGTGTTGGTCTGTAACCCCCATACTGCTGACCTTGTCCCTGTGGATAGTTAGGGTACTGAGGACCTGGACCACCCTGTGAAGGACCTGCGAAAGTTAACACAAACAAAAACCCAGATAAAAACATAACTCCCTCAAACATGAGAAAAGATTTAACACTAAATATTGTATTTTTGTATCTAAATTTTAAAAAATAGCTTGGTACCTTGATTTTCTCAAATGCTTGGTGAAATAAATTTCAATGGTTATATTAAGAGTAAAAATATTATAATGCTACTTGAAGGTAATTATTGCACTATGCCTTAGCAAGTCTTAGATGTGTATGTGAAACAGGTAAGAAAGACTAAAGGAACTGTAAATCAAGTTAACTCCACAAAGATAAGAAAATTTATCTATCTTCATATATACTGGTATCATTAGAAAGTTAGCCTGTGCAAGCAAAAAAGAAAAAGCCAAGCAAGATGCAGTTTCAAAGAAAAATAACAAAATTTCTAAATAAAGTTTAGGAGTAAATCATAATTGTAGGACTCTACATTTATACATGTATTCACCCAAAGAATCATATGCTACACTCTGCACCCATAAACTTATTATCACAGTATTTTAAAACAAATTATAGACTTAAAAAGCCATAAGTTGCATGTGAAAAACTTGATCCAAAAAGTACATTACGAGAATCAATCATCTTTAACAGTTTACCCATAAAAATGGTTTCAAGCTCCAGAGGCAGCAAGGATTTGGTTTGCTAAAAAAGAACGACTGTTTTATATGTTCTACTACTTCCTAGTATAGACACTTCATAACGCGAAAGCTGAAAGCTTTGACATTTAAGTATCTGCTGCCACACATCTTAAAAACTTGCCATAAAGACAACTTTAGAGGGAAGTGTCAAAGAGAACAACAAATATTTAATCCTAAATAAATTATGTCATTTGTCATTTAGCTATTATTTATCTAATTACTAAAACTAATTTTTTCACTAGAAGAAAGTTAGAAAACTGAAGGCAGAAAGTAAACTGTGAATTTCTCCTTTAGGATAACTGAGGTATAAAATGGCATCTAAGTACTTAAACCAAAAATTAAAATTTTCTTAGCCTCTTTCCCAATAAAAATTGTTTCCCTTAAGTCGATGTATTTAACAAATTCATCACATATTTGTTTTTATGCAAATGTAACAAAACCAGTATATTTTACTTATTCAAAATACAAATTCAAACAGTAAATAGTCATGAAAGGGAAATAAAAGAAATGCACAGAATATTTCTAATGTCATATGCAGAATCAGGGAACATTTTAAATAAACACAATTAAAATTGTGAATTTTTAAAAATAATTCTGATTAAAACAAGTATTATCTACTGCCATACTTCCACAAATCCTTCATCACACTTTTTGGTGGACAAGACCACGATGTGCAATTACCGTAGCCCTGCTGCTGCCCTGGATAGCCCTGCTGCCCCGGGTACTGCTGCTGCTGGGGGGGATACCCTTGCTGTGGAGGTGGCCCTTGGTAAGCATCTTGCTGTTGGCCATACTGTGAGTTTCCTAAGGATAATTGGAGAAGAGGAATAAAACACTGAGAATTTACTTCATTAACTTTTTGCCCTCTAAGATGCACAGCCAACAACACAAGAACAAAATGAAATGCCATAATGATTTTTTTAAAGTTAAACAAAACAAAGAAAAACTCAAACCAAACAGAAGGATTTCGGCCAAACAAACTGCAGTTAAAGCCAATTTTGCAAGGTTGAACTGCAGCATTTTCAGCGTCTCTGCCATACGAGCATTACATTTACTGGAACATCACAGTCATAAGATCATGACTATGCTAAATAAAATAAAAAAGACAAAATTAAAGACAGCTACAAGAGCACACACTAGCTACACAAGATCAGCAAGCTGGTTCCTAAAGGCACTATACTTATATGTAAAATTTTACATATGTAAACACACATGAGGAAAAAAATTGGATTGATGGGATTTATGTAAATAGGAAATTTCCACTGAGGAAAAAATTATTTTTAAATGTTTTAGTCTTTTTATTGTTGTTAGAAATGGCAAGTCATGGTTATACATTTTAAATATTCGTAAGGAAATTATTTTGATTGTTTTGGGCTCCCTGTAACTTTTAAGACAGCCAGCAACTAGTATTCTACAAGAGCTTTGCATGGGCAGAAGTTGTCTTATGCAAGAATTTTCGTTCCTATAGAAGGGGATATTCGTGTGTGTGTGTGAAGGTATATAGATACCTCCTTCGTAGTAATGTTGTGAGGAATCCTCATAAGGCCTATCGTAGCCTTGTTCAGGATACGACGGTTGCTGATAACCGTAATCATTATGACCTACATCAATTCGACAAGAGACAGGAAGAAACGTTAATGGCCCTGAGTGAAAACCCTAAAAATATTTAAACTTTCAGATAAAATAGAAAAAAAGAAAAAGAAATGGAAATACATAAAAAATAATTTCAATTGCATTAGCCAAATATTTACCAATGTGATTGCTTTCACCTTGCAGTAACGTGCAAATTTTTTTAAAAGCAAAAAACAATAGTTTTAGAAACATTATTAAACTTATCCTCTTAACTCTGATAATCCTCACTGAAGAGGGAAAAAAAACTTTTTATCTTCCATTAAAAAAAAAATAAAAGCATTTAGGCCTTTCACATGTAAATAACTTGAATTAAATTAGAATGAACAAAGAAAGCAATTATCATATTTTGTCAAACACCTGTTCAGTTGGTCTCCAATTCCACAGCATATGCTAAGAACAACACATAACTTTTTTCTCCTGAAAGAAACTGAAACATATTTTTCATACTCTAGTCTAACATGTGCTTGCATACAGTATAGGTTCCGAAAAGTGATTTAGATGCAAAAAAATTTATTTCTGAATGCTGTCATTCTACAAGTCTTTAGGAAATATTTCTACATGTCATAAACATACATCTATACAAAATTAATTCTGTGCTGAGTCAGAGTATACCTTTACAACAAAATAAATTTCACCTGGCCTGGGGATTTAGCTCAGCGGTTCCGCTGCCTGCCTTGCAAGTGGCAAGGATCCGAGTTCAATCCCCAGAACCAAAAAAATAAAAAAATAAATTTCACCTGCAAGGCAATTGGACTTTACTCATATCCCGAGTTTCACTAAAAAACTGTAGAAAAATAACCTTTCAGATTGTAAAACCTGAACTAACTTTACAAGAATGTTTAATTAAGGTTGGAGGAAGATATTTTTGAATAAATATTATACATAGCACTCTAACGTTCCCAAACCACTTTTTAGTATCTACACCAAGAGATGGCAAACTACAGCTTACAGTCTTAATATAGCCAGTGGTCTGTTTCAATAAATAAAATTTCATCAGATACATTCCTGCTCATTCAGCTAGCTACTGTCAATAGCTGCTTGCATGGTACAGCAAGAGTTCCACAGTTGAGATCCAGACCATATGATCTGCAAAGACTTTACAGAAAAAGTTTGCCAACTCTTCGTCTACATGTTTACTGGTATAAATACATGGACATAAGAAAAAGTAGCCAATGCTACTCAAGAAAAAATAAATGTTGCTATGAGCAGAATAGTCTATGTACATACTAAGAATCTATTCATATACATCTATGTAAAAATGGTAACATTTAAGCATAAATTCCATTAATAAATTATATCCTGAAAGTTTTGACATTTTCCAAAGTAACAGCTATCTTCTGAATAGAAAGGTCCAATTTATAACAAGACAAATTTCATATTTCAGTAAATATGTAAGGCCAAGAAAAATGTCAATTTCAACTCAATTACTAAAAATGCATTTTAAAAATTAAACCAATCATTTTCAGCAAATTTCCTAATACATATAATTTAACAAAGTAGGTTTTACCTCTTTTTGGTACATATACTCTATTATAAACTTTTATAAACTATAAACTGGTATAAAAAACAATACTATCTACACATGAATGGCAAGAATGTGAGACTTTTAAAAATACACCGTTTTCTAACCATAATTATCCATATATGTCACTAATAAACATCCACTGTATGCAAAACGTGACAGGTGTTTGCTCTGCCACAACCAGAGCCTCTACAGCAAGAAAATCCATCTAAGTACTGATATAACCTTATGCTTTACACACTGACAAAAGACAGGTAAAGTGATTTTTCAGGTACACTAAATTATATGCATCTTCTCACTGGCTTACATTAGTTTCTAGTCAATGGCTTCTAATGCTTTAGCTTTAATTCTTAGTTTCTCTAAGTAATTTACATTAAATATACCAACAGAGCTAATTATATAAGTGAATCTTCTGGCAAATTCCTTCATAATGAAACAATTTAACTTGTAATATAACTACTAATTAATTTATCAGTTTTACGGGTTTAGATTATTTTTGTTCAATATTCTAAGATTAAAAAAAAAACTGGAAGAACTCCACAGCAAAAACTTAATAGTAAGCTCCCATTATTACTATTTAGATTTTCCTATAGTGCAATGCTTCTTTACTAATGAACTTGTTACAATCTACCTTCCCATTTAAAAAACACTAAATTAAATAACTAAAAATCTAGCTTGTAAATGCCTTATTCTATTAAATCTATATATAGCTGTATTAAGGATATAATTTAGCTCTCCAAAATTTTTCTAAAATGCCAGCACTAATGTATATATATATCACAGTATTCTGAGAAGTATGCAACATTAACCAAAATGATGAAACTGGGAAAAACATCCCAGAACTATATTCTTTATGTATTTATACACTACATAAAAGTAAATCTAGGGGTGAACCTTACAATACATCAATTATATCACAAAAAAAGCTATTATAAAAAAAGTGAATCAGTAACATTTCCTTTGGTTCAAATGAACAATCCCAACTATAAAAAGATCCTCTTTCATGTAAGAAAGAATTCCAATGAATAGAATGTGATTTTTGATGTTACTAATGACATTCCTAACAAAATATACCTTGGATTAGATTAAAAACTAATTCTATTATTGGTATTTTACATTACTGAAGTGCTGAAGAAATAAACTGATGGCTTCTTTATCTTCATTAGAATGTTTCCCAATAGCTTTCCATATTAATACTGGGCAGGGACAGAAAACGGAAGGTTAAGGTTAGGCGAGATTACCATCAGGGTAATATTGCTGGTTCATGCCTTCTGGAGGACCTTGTCCACCATGACTGTACTGGTCCCCGTAATAGTCTTCCTGGCCTGAGTACTGCTGCGGTGGGCCTGAAAAACCACAATCAGTCAAGGTTTAAATGACTTGTTCTCTGTACTATCAAAGGCTTTCTTTCTTATCTGACCTTCTGAGAGGTTATTTCCTCAGTTGTAGACTCCCCTCCAATACTTTGGCATTGCTGATACTTTTAATTATTATATACAAATAGATATACATATACATGCTGCAGTTCCACAAATCACATTTACTAAAGTTAATTTTTAAGACCATACATATAATATCAAACAATACTCAGGAAAGAAAACTTAATTTAAAAGGAGGTCCGATCTAGTAAAAGCTTAACTTCCTTTTTATTTTGATATTAGAGGACTTTGAAATAATTTCTTTTGAATAATGACTTTATTCCTGACCAGATATTTAGTAATTTCTAAAGAAGAAAACAGTATTTTCTGCTATAAGTCAGTGAGCTTCTTATATAAAATTTTGTAATGTAATCTTCTCCCAGAAAATAATAGATAAAAAAAACCTGTATATCAGAAAGTTCCTATGTACTTCGTAACCTTATGTACCTACTACAACACTATCTTTTGGTGGAAAAAAACATATATATATATATATATCTAGATATCTAGATATAAATAAAAGCCCTGATTGTGCCTCTAGATAAAAAGCTCATTAAAATTTAAAACCTTGCACTCGGGAGGCTGAGGCAGGAAGATCGCTGTGAGTTCAAGACCAGACTGGGCTACATAGTGAGTTCCAGGTCAGCCTCAACTACACAGTGAGATTCTGTCTCAAAAATCAAAAAATGCCGGGCGTGGTGGCCTGTAATCCCAGCACTCGGAAGGCTGAGGCAGGAGGATCGCTGTGAGTTCAAGACCAGCCTGAGCTACATAGTGAGTTCCAGGTCAGTCTCAACTATATAGTGAGACTCTGTCTCAAACAACAAAACAAAACAAAAAAATTAAAACCTTTCAATCACTGCTATTTATATTAAGCAGGAAATTTCCCAAATGGAACTTACCCTGTTGAGGTGGCCTATAGGGAGGGATCTGTCTCTGACCCATCATGTGATTGCCTTGGTTAACCTGGCCCATCATTCCCATCGGTGGTTGCTGTCCTTGATAGTGCTGCCCGCCTCCCTGTGGCATATTGTACTGTTGGGCAGGAGGCTGCTGATGCATCATTGGACCTGAAGAGACAAAACAGTATGAACAGAATTTTGTGACATATATTTTTCACATCACCGGAATTTTAAGTATCTTCTACTATGTAATGCACAAAATATATAATAAGACTGACTTCAAATAAAAACAAGTCTTTGAATTAAAGCTCACATGTCTAAAATAATCCACAATCATGGAAAAACAACTATGATGGTTGATCTGAAATCCACTGGAACAGTATTTTAGTCCTAATTAGAAACATTAAACAGAAGCTGGGTCTGCTGATTAAGGCCTACAATCCCAGGTGTTATGCTTGTGTCTAGGTGTCCCCCAAAAAAAGTTGCATACAGTGATGGAAAAGCACCCCCACCAGCCCCAGCTTTTCAGAAGTAGCAGGATCTAGTAGAGTGTCTGACGTTGGAACTGATTCATGATGCAATGCTAGGGTTAAGGGCACTAGGGTTAAGAGACTGAGTGCAATCGCCCTAAGGACAGGTAGCCTGGGTAAGGTATAAGGGACAGAAAGAGGCTTGTCACTGGTCCCTTGCTTACTTGCTTTGCTACCTTCTGCCTACCACAAACTGTTTCACTTCTGCAATGCCTGTCTGCCTTAACACCCTGCCTTGGAGCCAGCCAAGTACAGACTGAAACCTCCACAAACTGTGAGCTAAGTAAATCTTTCTCCTTTAACATTAGGTGTCAAGTGTTCTGTCTCAGTAACAAAAAAAGTAACTGAGACACCAGCACTCTGAGAGGCTGAGGCTGAGGCTGAGGAAGGAGATCCCAAGCCCAAGCTCAGCCTGGGCAACTCAGAAATTTAGGGAGACCCTGTCTCAAAACTTTTAGAAATTATAAAAAGCAGATGTCACTCAGTGCAAAGGCCTTGGGTTCAATCCCCAGTACACCCCACACACACAGAAAAAGAAATATGAACACCCTATATGTGCTTTCCATTTTATATAATACTTGTTGATACAAACATAATTGTTTAGAAAAAATAAATCAGCAACCCTTCTGCTGCCCTAGAAAAGATATCACAAATAAATTTCACAAAAATCACACAGCAAATCAGTAGAAGGGATAGAAATGAAGTACCTGGATTTTCACTTCTCATTTTTTTAACAGCCACTTAATAATGACAGGCACAGAAACTACAAACACCTGTAAGTACCATATCAATACAATTTCATAAACTTTAATTTTAGGACAAAATTTTAAAGGGTCTTCTTTCCCTTTCCAAATCTTTTACAAGCTTGATAAACTAAAAAGTTTCATTGAAATCAAAGGGCTGGGGCCGGGGATTTAGCTCAGTGGTTCACCACCTGCTTTACAAATGCAAGGTCCCGAGTTCGATCCCTGGTACCAAAAAAAACACAAAAGAAAAAGAAATCAAAGTGCTATAGTTCTTTCCAGTAAGTCGTTAAAACATACACACAGGTGTGCATGTGCACATGCATGTACACACACACACCTTATTTCAAAAACACCTAGGCAGAGAAATGTAAAACACTGTAGGCTCAGAAATTTGAACTATGCAATTTCCAGAATGAGCAATACAAGGTAGCTGAACGACCACCACTATGGAATCACACAACAGTAACAACATACACAAAACAATCAACAATGGCTCTCAGGTCCCATGTTGTCATTTACCAATACACAAAATTCCTCAGAGGGTTACTGAGCCAATCACGCTACCGGGAGCTCATCCTTCTGCTATTTTCACTATTTCTACCTAGAAGTAGGCATGAGTCATCTCCCAGTCTACTGCTCACACAGCTTCACGTCCCCCCTTTACCAACGCGGGAAATAAGTAGAACGTACAAAAGGCAAAGACTGGAGAACTTGGAATGTTTTACAGGCAAAAATTTACCAGATGAGCCCTAAGTTCACTATTTAAATAAACAACTGAAAACAAAATAAAGCAAGTCCACCTCTATTAACCAACAACAGCAACAATGTAAGCTTTCTTCACACCTTTTCAATGTGGACAACTTTTATCTGAAAGGAGTATTTTGTCAAAGTTTAATTTTTTCCTCCTATTCACTTTCTTTGGTTCATCTACTTCTTTTCAAACTGTTCTTTTCCTTCTAATTTTCCAAGGTTACCCTGAGACCCCTCTTTCAACAAGAACATACACTTGTAACAGCAGGGAAGAGGTAGCTCCCCAAGAGGAGAGGATGAAAATCCAACATGAATGCACCAAAGCGCTTGCTGCTGGTTAAATGTTTTCACATCCGTTTCTTGTAATCCCCTAACAACAACCAAAGGAAGGGATCCCAATTTTCAAGTTATTTGCTAAGGCAGTCAAAGGCCAAAATCATACAGCCATTAGGTATCAGCTGGGAATAAAACAAACTTACTTGATTTCAAAGCACATGGTTCTGTTTCACTATTTTCACTGGCTCTACTCAAATTCATAGCTCAGAAGCAAATTTTGCCGTTAAAGTTCTAAAGCACTAATGAGTTTAAATGAGGTTATAATTTTAAGTACATTTTGTACAGAATGAAGAATTGAACACTAACATTCATAATTTGATAGGCAACCTGACTGGGCATCCGTGTAAAGATTCACTATAAAGTATCAGAATGCACACACAAAGTTTCCA
This sequence comes from Fukomys damarensis, assembly GCF_012274545.1. Taxonomy (NCBI): domain Eukaryota; kingdom Metazoa; phylum Chordata; class Mammalia; order Rodentia; family Bathyergidae; genus Fukomys; species Fukomys damarensis. The sequence goes on along the minus strand of NW_022900942.1, from coordinate 56,044,154 downwards.
CTAATGTCTTAATTACTTACAATATATTTTTGCTAAGACATGCCATTTCTTCTCATTTGAAGTTTTATACTTTACTAGATACCCTATGGAAACAATGTCTTATATTTTAGATACATGCAAAGTATTTCCAAATGATTGTACTGCACGTTTTGCTATTGGTGGGGTTTTTGTTGTTGTTGTTTTTTGGCCTTAAATTAGTAGGAAAAAAAGAAAAGTTTTAGAATCAAATTTGAGTGCTTCTTATATATCAGACACAGACCAGGAACCATGGTCAGAGGGAAAACTGAGGAGCACTGTCACAGAAACTTAAAATCGGGCAGGCAGAATGTGGATGCACGCTCAGTTTTATTTGGTCTGTGAAAAATTTTCAATGATGTAGTTCTTACACCATATCTTTCCATCTTCAAAGCAAAATACAATTCTATAAACTGTAATTAATTGAGGAATTACTTTAAATACATGGTTTAAAGCAGTAGCGCATATTTAATGAACGTTTATTATAAGCCAGACACTAAGCCAACAGCTTTATATGTACTATTTGTCCTCCCCAAAACCTTATGAAAAAGGCAGCATTATCAGTAACATTTTATAGATAAGAAAGCGTAATCTTACAAATATTAACGCTCTTACTCAAAACTGCATAGCTACTAAACAAGAACTCTATAGAGCCCAACCTCTTAACCATTATGTATACTTCCTCACCAAAGTCAAATCAATTTATCAAATGTCATTATCTCTCAAGAAAGCAATTTTAAGTAATTTATTTCCACTATAGCATAAAAAACCTTAGTAAGATATATGGAAAGTCTTAAATCTATACATATATCTGTTATAATAAACTGCACTGCTAACTTCATGTTCATGTTTCATCATTTACTTCTTACATTTCACTACCTATTCTGTAACTACTCAATCTCAAACCATTTCTAGCTCTCATTTGAAGGTAATACTAAAAACCCTTTTGCAAGAGAAAAATTCCTAGACTCCAGCAAATTCAATTAGCTAACTACTACCTATTTAAATAACCATTTAAAGTCACAAAGATTCTTTACATAACCAAATTGTGCCACCATCGACGTCATGAATTTTAAATAGCTCGCAGTGAAGATGTCTGAATGTAATGCCAAAGATAAAAGGACAAGTGCCAAGCATCTGAGAAAATGTGCAAAGACTATCTCAGAAGCTTGGTAAATTCACTGCAACTAAATAAGTATAGACTTAGCTGACTACCTAAGTAACCAATGAAAATAAAACCATTACAGGTTTAGCTAGTGAAAAGAACAGCTCGTGAATAGATACAAACCTTTCAGAAATGTGAAATTTTTGGAGACCTTCTCATAAAGTATTAAAAGGTGTTGAAACAATAGTGCCAATACATTTGTTGTCATTTGTTTCTTTAATGATAGAACATCTTTATATGCAGATATTCCCACTGACTATTTCTTAAACCTGTAATCCTCAACCATGGGTAACTCTGCTTGGAGAAATTTAGCAACTTCTGGAGAAATTTCCGGTTGTCACAACTGGGGTGGAGTTACTACTGCCACCTAGTGGGCAGATGACAGAAATACTGCTAAACATTCCATAAGGCTCCAGACAGCCCTTCATAACAAAGAATTATCCACATCAAAGTGTCACTAGTTAAGAAATCCTGGATTTCTCAGGTGAATGATTTTAATTCATATGTATCTTACAAATAAATTTGGAAACGATTATTTTAGCTTCCTAGTGACTGACAACTGGGAAGGGGTGTACTTTAATAAATCAAGCAAAATAAAAGGCTAGCCTATTCCTTATTAGACAACCTCTCTTAAATGATTCCTTAGTTTCATCTATACTGAAGAAGAGAAGAAGAATAAAGAAAGTCACTGGTAGCTGTCTGCTGTTGACTGAAATACTTCAAAAGCTCTAGATTTCTGTGGCACTGGGGAAAATCTGTTGTGAAAGACCTAACTTACCCATGCAGACAGCCACAGAGATGGGCTATCTTAGAATATCTAGCTTTTTGTTACTCAGCATGAAAGCTGAAAAGTTATGAACCACGTGGCACAAAAGAGACTATTCTGCCCAGAAAAATTCTGAGGGAGTGGGCAGTAATTAAGTCTTGGTCTATTTGTTAAAATGTAGTTTGTAAAACATACTATATGGTCCATTAGTTGTGCTCCTGGGTGTTTATCCCAGAGAAAGGAAAATTTATGTTCAAATAAAAACACAGACATCTACATGACTGTTCACAGCATCTTTATTTGTAAAAGCCCAAAACTCAAAACAACCAAAATGTTTCTCAAGTGAATAGCTCAATAAACTGTACTATATTCACACATGGAATACTACTCAGCAATAAAAACGACTAATTATTGATACACATAACAACTTGGTTGAAACTAAAGGATATTAATCATGCTGAGTGAAAAAAAATCTCAAAAAGTCAAACTATACAATTCCATTTATACGAAATTTTCAAAAATGTAATAGAGTTCAGTTGGAGAAGAGTAATAAAGGTCACCAGAGATCCCAGGTGGGGCAGACTACACAGGATCTGTCTGTACTGTGCTTCAGTAACGTTCTGTGAACTTGCCATTATTTTAAAGTAACAAACCTAAATATTATCTGGTTGCTATTTAACCGAAACTCATCTGGATTTTGTCTCCCAAACACACAAGATTTTGGAAAACTTGACAATAACCATTTTACTGACAGCAGCTGACCGCGCCTTCCTTGTTTCACACCTGCAGTGACAGCTGACGGGCAGCAGCACCACAGAGAAGGACCTGGTTTCCCAATCTGTCATGGCAGGCGCACCCTCCCTAACTCACCAGTCAACGACAGGGCAAGGTAGTGAACAAAAGGAGAGTTCCTGACTTTGTAGAACTTAAGAGTCGGGGAAAATACTTAAACAAGTATTTATAAATAAATATGTAATTACGAGTACTCAAACTGCTGCTAAAAGTACATAACTATAGGTCATAACTCAAGATTTATCTGTGGAGTAATTTACAACTGACATACCAAGTTAAAGGTGATTTTTATATTTTCCAGATTCTTCATGTTAAATATTAGTTTTTCTAGAACTATAAAATACCACTGGGAAAAAATTACAGCCTCAAAACATTCGTCCAATATTAGTACTGATTAAAGATATAAATAAAACATCTTCTCTAAACTACAGTGTAATAGCTGTAACCTCTCTGTAACAGAAACTCGTGATGCTGAAAATTTTAACAATGAAAAGAAATAGGGTACACATTCTCATTCATTCAAAACATTTCAGAAATCAAGCGTAATACTCATGGAATATGTAAAATAATCCTTTCACATTAGTGAGATGAGTCTTCGAAACCATCCCCTATAATTTCACAGAAGTGAAGCCAGTACTGGGGACCATCCCCAGGATCTCACCATCGATAAGTATAACTATATTTACAAACCTGTATATATACCTACTTGTTACACTGGGGACTCCTGTAGCACCTGAGCTGGGGAAGGGTTTGGTAGTTATGGTCAGAACCTTAAAATGGCTGCCAAATGCTCACTTGCTGAAGGATGGGTCCCCAACAGCAGTAGTCTTCAGAGGTGGAGCCTTGGGAGGGGACTAGGATCATGAAGGCTCCGACCTCACCAAGGGATTAATCTGTTTACAGATTCATCGCACACTGGGCTGCTGAGAGCTGGTGGTGCAAACATGATGAGGCAAGGCCTACTTAGAGGCCGCAGGTCATCTGAAGTGTGCCCTGGATGGGTTTGTTTTATCCTTGGCCTCCACCAGATGAGCAGCTTTGCTTTACCACATGCTCCCCTGCCATTTATACTTGGTCTTGCCTTGGACCCACAGTCATCATCCCAGCAACCATGAATTGAAACCTGTGAAACTGTAAAGCAAAATAAATCTTTCCTCCTTTTATGCTGCTTTTCTTCTGTGTTTTGTCTCAGCAAGGGAAAGCTAACACAGGGTCACAGGGCAGGGTCATGACCAGAGAGCGAGATTAACTGCATGGACAATCAAATGTGCATAGTGGAGCCCCAAGAAAAACTCAGGTGAGCTCTTCTAGCCAGCAATAGTCTGTGTGTTTGATCACACACCCATGTCTTGGAGGAAAGCATCCTGTCTGTCCACAAGGAAAACAGAAACATGGTGACTGGTACCTCTTCGGGATTCTGCCTTGTGTACTTCTTCCCTTGGCTGAATCTCTTCTCAGTACTAATTCCTGTTAACTGTACCTGGACTATACTTTAGCAAATATTGAATTCAAGTCCTGATACAATTAAGAAAGAACTACTTCTTTCATGAAAGCTAATATTATCACTTTCAGAGTTCTACCAGTGGAACAATTTTTAAAAGTTAAAATTCCTAGCTCCTAAAACTACCTAGTTTTCACATATGTAAAATTCACCTAACACTGAAAAAACATATAAAGAACTCCAACTAATAAAAAGATAAATAATAATAGTATAATAATAATAATAAGATAAACCACAGAATATAGAATGTGGCCAGGCAATTCATAGTAAGTTAATGGAACAAAAACACATAATGATTACATTTTTTCCCTGTATGTTTAGCAAAAATTAAGAAGTTTAAGTACAACAGGGTATGAAGAAAGGACTTCATATTCTGTAGGGATGTGACTTCGCACATCATTTACTGAAAATGATTTCTTAAAGATTTTAAGAATTCATGAATTTTATCCTAAAAATCTATTTCTAGATCTTACACATATTGAAAGACAGACGTGCTAAGATATGCATATTTACACACAAGGAATGCTGCCATTTTAGAAATGAGATAGACCTATACACAGTGACAGCATTTGCACAATTAAATCCTAAGCTGTCCTACTATTGAGCCTGACAGAAAAAACGGTATGTAAAAACCATTTCTTAATACTATTCAAACAACAATGAAACCAGAAAAATTAAGATACTGTGGCTGAAGTAAGACAACAGTTGACAAAATGATCTCAAGTTTGGTTCATTTAAAAAGAAAGGTGTTGATTACTCTGGCCAACTGACTTTATATAAACTGCAGAAACAATTATTAAGTCAGGGGTTTTTCCATGAAACATTTCAATTAACCTTACTTAATTTAGTCAAAGGTCTGAGTTCCAAAGTGAAGAATGACATACATTTTTAACACAAATGTAACAACTCATGAAATTCTTTATATTTAACTATGTATGCAATTAGCAAAATTCTGTTAAACATGGAAAGCTATAATTACTAAAGCCTGGGAATGAAAAAAAAAAATCCTGATTTCATCAAATATGTTGGCCATCTTTAGAAGGCCTTAGTATTCTCATTTGACGTTTCATACTCTAATCAATATACTTGTTGCGTTATTAAGTATTCTTAAGGCACTAACTTCTGTCCAGGTTATTTACGACACTTGGCTCCAACTTGCTATTCACGGAACAGATGTGTGCCTACCTGTAGGAATGATTCTTGCACTGGGGATATACAGGCAACAAACAAAACAGACACTTTCCTGCCTTTTACAAGAGCTTTTTGAATTCTAATAATTTATTCTCTCTATATAAATTTACGTAGCAACACTAGACTTCCTCTTAAGGTTCAAGGTGATAATCAATGAACTTTATCAGGGTATCAGTAAAAATAACATGGAAAAGCGAAATGTTGGACTATTATATTTAAGCAACATTCTGCCAAAAGTTTTTAAGAAACAAAAATTATCATTAAAAATTTGCCCAATCTTTCACATGCAAGTAAAAAGTCCTCTAAGAGAAATGTAGGCAAAAATATTCTGCTAACTAGAAGGCTGTGGTTCACAAGTCTATAATTCCAGCACCTGGAAGGCTGGGGCAGGAGGATCAACTTGAGTTCTAGGCCAGCCTAGGCTACACAGTGGGATCAAGTCCAACCTAAACTACATAGAAAGGTCTCAAATATAAAAAAACAAAAAAAAAGGCCGGGGATTTAGCTCAGTGGTTTTGCTGCCTGCCTCTTAAGTGCAAGGTCCCGGGTTTGATCCCAACAACAAACCAATCAAAATATTATCAGAAAAAAATTCTGAATTAGTTTAATTAAAAAAAAAAACTCTTAATGCCTAGACACATGTAAAATACTAAAAATGTATTAAAAAGTAGATACCAATCATAATATCATTACATGTACGCTCATCCTTTTAGAAGTTTAAAAAATTTTACTGCTGATTCTCTTTTGGATAACTATGATCATAGTAATATGTAATTGGTAAATGTGTAATAGGGTCATTTGTTGACAATTTTTTTGTTTCGTAAAGACAGTCTCACCTAGCTGCCCAGGCTGTCTCCAAACTTCTGAGCTAGTGACCCTCCTGCCTCGGTGTCCCCAATAGCTGGGACTGCAGGAGTGCAGAACTATACCCAGCTTCGTGCAACTTCTTTAATGACATATTTTATGTAACAGGGTTCTATGTTTTGTTATGCCAGATCTTCTACTCATTTTTTAAAATTTTTTCAGGACTTATTAATGAAGTCCAAAGAAATTCCATAATTGCATTACTAGAAATATCTTCCTTACAACACTAATATGATGTGTTTCATTACATTAGCATTACTGGTATAAATCAGAAGGCTATTTGTTTATTTTTTTGAACAATTAAAATGATAAAAATGTAAGCATGTAAAATATCTATCCTTTGCATTAATTTCAATTACATTCCTAAAATTATAATGAAAATGTTTTAAGAGTTTACTTTTTTTGCTCTTAATTTCACTTTCAAAGTTGAGAAGTGGTGGGATGTGAGAGGAAAAAAGTAGGAAAACAATTGAATTCTTACAGTAATTTGCAAAGGATGCAGGGATTAAAAGAAACACTACTGCAACACCACTAGATGAATGCATCTACACTTTGTCTTGCAATGTTTCATTAGGAAACTTCTCCCCTGGTTGGGTGGAGCATAGTCCAGGGTAGAGCTCTAATAGGAGCAAGGCCCTAGACTAGACTCACAGGGAAAAAAAGAAAGAATGAAAAGAAAACTACAAACTAGTACCACATAATCAATTAAAGTTTCAAAATATCACTACTAATATATCAACACAAGTAATACATTAAACAAGGGCCATTTAGTTTCTTTGGATTTTTCTTTTCCATTTTGTTTTGTCCCTTACCATGAATTCCTTTGTTTTGTTTTCAGTCTAGAAATCAAACCCAGGATCCTGCTATCACTGAGCTATGCCTCCTTAACATAGGCTAATCTAAAAATTTTCATACATATTTCTTTTCTATGATTCAAAAGCCTCACAAATAAGAAATACCTTAAACTTTTTTTTAATATTTCTTGAGAAGATAAGTATGTGGAAGCATGGGCTATTCAAAATATTTTTGCATTTTTTTAACTCAACAGTAACACTTCAATGAACATGAGAAAATTTCAAAAGGCAAAAATGTTTAATTTACAGGATTTTGATATTTTTCAAGCTTTTCATTAAGAACTACTTAAAATGTAGTCTCCTCTAATTTCTTCCACATACTTATATGTAAACAAAAACAATTAATATAAAATGTATAGCTTGTAAAAATTAGCTATAAAATGCTTTATAATGAAAATAAAACTTTCATCCTGCTAAGTAATTTTTTCACAAAATAGGTTCTATATAACTAAAAGATTTTTCTAAGAAATTTATAGAAGCTCACTGTGCTGGCACATGACTGTAAGCCCAGCAGCTGGGAGACCAGGGCAGGAGGGTCTCAAGTTTAAGGCCAGCCCAGAAGGACTACATAGTAAAACCTTGTTTCGAAAAACTACACCAGAAAAATTCGTGATTAAAGGAAATTAAATTCATGAGAAAATATAGGATGCCAGAATAGCCTATAACTTTTTTACTTTTAGAACTGTAACTTTCTATAGATTCTTTTGATTCAGAGATGTTAAAATTTGAACAAAAAGTTTTTGATCTGTCCTGAAGATATGTTAAGATAAAATTTCTTCAATGATTTACATTATTTTTGCTTTGAAGTCTTTGATTTTTTTCCAAATCACATCTCTATTGTCATTTGTTGTGCATCTATTTTCTACGAAACTCAAATGAAGAGAACAAAGCAAAAAGTAGTAAGTACTATAGTAACAGGGAAACTCCACGCTCATAAAACATGACCTTTTGAAAAGGAATAGCTGGTTCCTACCTTTAGAACAATCCCTACCGCAATTCTTCTCTCCTGAACAGCAACTATCCTGCACCTGCACTGCTGCCTGGCGTATTTTCTCATCTCCCCGCCTCACAGCGCCAGCCCAGCTCTGCTGCACCCTGCCTCTGCTTAGCCTGGGGTGTCTGAGAAGTGTGCCTTTATCACTGAGCTGCTGCGAGATCACTCATCTTACTCTCTGAAGCATCGGAACTCCCTTCTGCTCTAGCACTAACTCATCTTGCTGTTGTTCTGAACCTTAAGTGACCTAATAAGAAAACAGACATTAAATAACTTTGATGTTAAAAAACAAAACAGAAAAACAAAACAAAACAGAGCAACACCAGGTTTTGTGAAGCTACATTGACAATTTTTAGTCTACTGCCTCTGTTTTTAGTAGATCTCATCAAAATTGTAAGTTGTCTGAATTGACACTTAAAAATTACAATGTAATATCTCATCATAATTTTTAGCAGAACATTAACTTCCTTTATCTGAGTACATTTTAGTGAGCTGTTTTATAATCAAAATCTAGAAAGTTTTATTACAGATATACTTAATTCTATCTCATATTCTCATATTCTTAACTTCACCACATTTTGAAAGTGAAAAAGCATTAAGCTGGCAATAAGCCAAATGTTTTAACAGGCAATTAGAAGAACAGAGCACCACTTACTGGTTTTTGGTTATTATTCACAGGATACTTAAAACAGAAGCATAGTAACAATTTCACTCCCTGAGACTGATAATAAACTGTAATGGATTCACACCACTCTAAGAGTACAGCAGCATCTCTACAGACTGTAGTAGATAATCATCTTAGAGTTACCTTTTAGTGCTGAAATACGGCATCAAAAAGCACTTGTGCTATTCAAGAGAAAGTCACTTAAATTAATAATATGCTCTGTAAGTAAAACCTTACAGCAGATTTTTAAGAGGCTATACTTAAAAAGATATTTTTCTCAATTTTCTAGCTCTACACAAACTGATAATTCATTGATTAGCTTGAACAAACAATTCAGAAATACTGAATTCAAAATAAATTATACAAAAGATAAAAATTAAAAAGTTTAAAAGTTAAAATGAGTGAATTAATTCCTAAAAGTAAATAAAAGGATTTAAACTACCTTCAAACTCAATGATCTCTTTATACGAACATAACTGTCCCTCAACTCAAACGTTTATGAATGAGCTAACAACCTAATAGAAGCCCTTCACTTTCAAAGGCTAACACAGGACTCCAGTCAGGAACACAGAGCACTCTTACCTTGGTTCGGCTGCATATTCATGTTTGGCCTGGGGCCATAGTTTCCCATTGGCTGCCCCTGACTCATTGTCATCTGGTTCTGCACCGGCAAGCTCTGTGAGGATGGCACGGAATGGTTGTAACCGCCCATGGACCCATGGCTACTCGAAGTCATGTTCATGGAACTGTTCGTCATATTGAGTTGAGTGGGTCCAGGTCCTTGCATAGGCATATGGTTAGGTCCTTTGAAGAAAAATGATCAGAAGGCAAATATAAAAGTTAAAAAGATAACTTATAAAAATGTATTTTTAAAGTATTTCCTGCATAACACTAATTTGAGTGTTTAATAAATAGAAAATACAGTAAATGATCTGCAAACGACAGCAATGTTTATAAAAGCCAGAAATGTTCTGAAAAGGAGAGTAATAAGAGAATACTAGCTTTTCAAGACAGCAAAATATAAAGCTGGGGTAATTAAAAGTATATTGTACTAGCTAACATAAAGAGTAGACTAATAGATCAATGAACCAGAACAGAATCTAAAGAATACACCCAAATACATAATTTGTTAAGTGATAACAGTGGTGATATTAAGTATTTGTGGGCAACAGAAAACTAACTCAGTAAATGGTACTGTAACTGGGTTACAGTTGGGAAAAACAAAGCTCAATCACCACCTCATTCCTTCTACAAAAATCAATTCATATGAATAAAAATTTTAAACATTAAAAAAACAATAAAAAATTTCAAAAGCAAAATTTTAAAAATAAACTTTTAAGAATGCTAGAAAGCCCAGAGCCATAAAATAATTGAAAAATAAGATGACGTAAAAATAAAAAATTTGAATATGACCAAAAACAAAACCAAAAAACAGTCAAAAGATAAACTAGGAAAAAATTACTGACGGGACATAACACAGACTGAGCTGTTTACTTAACACATAAAGTGAAAGATCGCCTCCAATAAATTATGATGGACACGCACGCACAAGAACAGCCAGTTCACACAAAAAAACACAGTTTCATAAACAAAACTGTTCCACTCATAGCAAAATAGAAATTAAAACTGTATGACCAAATATTCATCTTTCAGATTTTCAAAATCAAAAGTTCTGATTCAACTATATAGATAAAGCACTTCTATACACTGTTGAGGCTAAAATGTAAATAAGTATTATTTCGTAGAGGATTTGGTAATAACTAATTTTTAAATGTACATACTTTTAATCCAGCAATTTCAGTTCTAGAAATGTATCCTACAGATATAAAAATTTCTGTGTGTATGGATGTGTGGATACAAAAACATATATATATCTAGATATATATCTAGATATATATCTAGATATATATATATAGATAGATAGATGATAGATAGATAGATAGATTTTACAGGCATATTCATTAGCGCAATT
>NW_022900942.1:56025497-56033313 GCF_012274545.1 Fukomys damarensis | reverse complement strand
AGATATATATCTAGATATATATATATAGAGAGATAGATGATAGATAGATAGATAGATTTTACAGGCATATTCATGGTAGCGTAATTTATAACCTCAAAGTACTAGAAATAACCTTTATTTCCCTCATAAGGGAACTGTTCAAATAAAGTACATTCATTAAAAAAAAATTGTGATATAGTCACCAAAAAGATTGACGAAGCTTTTTATATACTGAGTGAAATCATGATCTCCAAGATAACTCTTTAAGAGGTAAAGAAAAGATACAAAAGATTATTTAATATGTACTACCAGTTTGTTTGCTGTTTTAAGGAATAAGAAAAAAAAAGAAGTACACATGCTCTTAAGGGAGCACTTCTTGAAGGATTATCAATGCCTCTCCAGAACTATTTAAAGAGGTGGTAACACCCTATCTACCTTTTGGGTACCTTATGATTTGTGTTCAGAGATATATATTAGGTTTTTTTTTTTAAATCAATTTAATTTTCTTTATAAAGGTACTGCAACTAAGAGATTCTCTGGTCAAGATCAAATAGCATATATAATTCTACAATTAAATTATAAAATAATATATGAAAACTAAAACAGGAAACTAAGAGCTAGATACAAATTTGGGTGTGTAAAAATGTTGGCTAGATGATTTAAAAAATAAAGAAAATATAAATTACTGGCAAGGCAATTTCTCTTAGACCTAACTATAAACCCTATCAGTTAGTCTTTTAAGTATTATTCTAGAAGCTCTATGGTATTCTGGGCAACCTAGGTCATAAATGGTTATTTTAACACTGTCTTATAAAAATAATACAATTATTCCAAGTGACCTCACACAAAAATCAAAATGTCAGCTTAACAAACACGTTCTCAAATGCTTCCATGATCTTAGACTCCAATGTTACATGAGAGTTAAGTCAAAATCCTAATTAAAAGTACTACCATAAAAAGTCACAGAATTTCTATCTAAACTGTGCAAATACTTCCCTTCCAGTTTTACATTATGTTCCAGTGCACTAAATGTGGATTTGTCAAGAAGTTTTCTCCTCACTCCCTCCTAACTGCAAACTAAAAAGCAGTAATGGGCCAGCGATGCTGCAAGCCTTAGCAGGAAAGATGAGACAGCCACTGAAACACCATTTACCCCTGCGGTCAGTCACACATCACTCTTCTAAAACGGGCTACCTGGACTCCGGATCTGTGCTCCCCTTCATTCCTTTTACTGTGTCATCCTTGGAAACCAATGCTACCAACAACACAATCAGCTGGAAAAGACACTATTCTAAGATGGCTAATTACTAATTTTAATAAGCTATTTTAATTTTTAATTAACCCCATTACCGTTAATGGTGTGGTAACATTTTTTGCTAATAAAAAAATTTCTGTCTTTAGGAAGTAAAAATATCCTTATTCTAAAGGTAGAAAATACTCCAACGAAAATAATGGCTGTGAGCTGTTGCTGTTGCTACAAAACCAAAATAGTTTAAAAATACTTTTCAGCAAATAGTAACTAGGTAAGCATCCAGTAGCCTAAAGCATGGTATTCTAGGGACTCTAAAGTTAAAACAGATAAGGAGAAAAGGGAATGCCTCAATGTATAAGAAAGCTTACTAATACTTTCAGCTTAATTTTGCCTCAAACATCAATTTCTGTATCTGTTATACTATGAAAATATATTTATAAAAATCTACATTCATTTTTAATAGTATCAATGAGAAAATACTAAATACAGGAACACTTGAATGACTGTTTTGTTTCTTTTCCCCATGTGTTTTTTCCCGTGATACTGTTTCTAACATCAATAAATTTTTAAGTAAATAAAATCTAAAGGAAACACTGATACCTTTTTAAACAATTTTAATTCTTAAGCCATGGAACAATGCCTTTTTTCCCCCAAAAGCTTCTAAAGCCAACTGTACTGCATAGTTTCAGACAGACTAAATTTAGCCAGTTCTGTTCATCAGAGGAATGCTGTGTGTCAGCTACATCAAAGCCCAAGGGCAGCCTGATAAACACTGAATACAGGTCACGTAGCTCTGTAGCTAACAAACTCTAAGAGAGCTTGTACTCAGGGGCATTCAAAGCAGTTTTGTCATCAACAATCTAGTATCCCTTGAGCCCCCATGTCGTTTCAGTTGCTAAGCAACTCTGGTGTTAATGTCTTAGAGGAGAAAAACTTACCAGGCATCTGGCCATTCATCTGGTTCTGCATGTGTGGTGCAGGCGGACCCCCACCTACCATTCCATCTGAAGGCATGTTGTGCGCACGTGGAGCGGGGGGAACGCCACTCTGATTCATCACTCCAGGACCCATAGGCATATTCTGTGTGGGTGGCTGAAAGAAGACAGTTTAGTAAAACAAGACAACAGTTAGACTAATATATTAAAGATGCATATGGATTCAGTTGCCTATATTATTAAATTGAACAGGGACAAAACAACAAATGCATTTCAAGTTCTTCTAATGCACTCCAAGCAGACTTATTAATATCATATTTAATATCCTCTAAAACTGTACAAGATGGTTAGTATAAATATAGCATCCAAACACTTTAGAACAGCAGACCATAATTACTGTGTATTTTAATTTATAAAATCTCAATAGTAAAATGAAAATTTTAACATTTCTAACAAACAGAATTCTAATTTATTTATAAACCATTTCTAATGTGTCTGTTATTTAAATCATGTTTTAAAAAATTAAGTCTTCTTTCATTGTGATCATTTGGATACATTTCACTAACGGATTTTACCTGAAAAGGTGCAGTAACAAAAAATAATAAAAGGAACAGAAGTCCTAAAATATGATATATTTTTATTGTCTGGTGGGTGCTTGGGGGGAGAGGTAGCAGTGAAGGAATGTTTTATAACACAAAGACAACAGTTCAGTTCAACATTTTGCCGACTACTGCTATAGATTGGAAACATTACTGATGGCCTCCAAGGGTACAGAGACAGCTGCCTCAAAAGGATGCCTTTGGCAAATTTCCTAATGAAATTTTGAAGAAAACCACTGACTAACCTTGAGAGTTCACAAAAGGGCGAAAAGAAAATCATAGCTACAAGATGGTTTGAAACACCTGGCTCCCTTCTTGGGATATTTTGGTGAAGAAATCAAAAGGTTAGTTTTTTACTAAGAGCCTGTTGTGTTTTTTGTTTTTGTTTTTGTTTTTGTTTTTAATTTTTAAGGCTGTAGGAGGATAAGAAGGCATTATTTTTTTACAGATCTACTTCTACTTTCTTTGCTTCTCAGTGATTTGAGTATGTTCCGTTGAATAACTTCCTTCCACATTATCTGACGCCAGCCAGTTACTATGTACCTTTCCAAATTTTGTGAAGAGTTTAAGACACACATTTTTATCCAACTCACATAAATACTCAAAATTCCAATCATTTCATCAATCACTAGCAGTTACAAAAATAACCAAGTACAACTCTAACAGCATCCATTCAAAAATCAGAATTTTAATTTCTTTACTTGTAAATCTAGATAACTTGTTCATTAGTTTCTCATGAACTCTAATCTTACATTCTTATCTGACTTCTATCTTTAAACAATTAACCTTGTTCGGTTTTTAACAAAAAAATTGCAAACACAACTCTTGTCAGCCATCTTATTTTTAACTACCACTTACTTATTATCAAGCCTGCTTAACTTTTTGTAATTCAATTAATAAAATATCATTAGTTGTTATTACCATCATGATCAGGTAACTGATACTAAACTAACCTTCCTGCTAAGAAAAGTCATAAAATTCGGAGCCAGGCACAGTGGCACATGCCTGTAATCCCAGCACTCAGGAGACTGAGGCTGTTAAGTCAAGGCCGGCCAGAGTTACATAATGAGGTTAAGACTAGCCTGAAATACATAGTGAGACCCTGTCTCAAAAAACCCAAATAAATAAATAAATAAAAGCGGGGAGGAGCGCTGGGGACATAGCTCAGTACTGAGACTAGTTTAAATTCTCAGTACTCCAACACCCAAAAATTTGTTGATCCCGGGATGGTGATACACAACTCTAATTTCAGCACTCCAGAGGCTGAGGCAAGAGGATCACTTCAAGCCTGAGGCCGTACTGCACTACACAGCTAGTTCAAGGGCATCCTGAATCACAAAGATCCTGTCTCAAAAAAAAAAGTCATAACATTCTGCCAATATGTGTAAGACTAGAAGGCCCTATACAGTAACTTAGGCAAAGAGGAATAGGAGGGACTATACCTCTTGAAAAGAAGGGAGGACGTTAAGACCAGCAGAATTACCTAGGCTTTTTCCTAGAGTTTTCTGTGCACAGGGAAAGAAAGCCATGTAGAAAGAAGCAGCAGTCCTAATGCACTGAAGAGTCAGAGTTTTTGACCAGAAAGCAGAAAAACTAAAAAAAAAAAAGGACCAAGAGGAAAATTCAGAAAGAACAGGAATTCAAAAAATTACCAGAAAATGAAAGGAGGCCAAAGAGCCAAGCAGAGACTCCAGACGCTGCCCAGGGCTGGAGAGATAAAGGCTGGAGTCGAGCCCCGCCAGAGGGGCCTTCACCAACAACTCACATTCTCTGAGACTTTGGAAGAGAACAAGCACGGTGTCTGCTTAGACTAAGGTCTGAACTGAAAGGGACTGGCCCCAGCAAGTCTCATAACTAACCCACAGCAGACTCAAGGCATCTATATGTACTACTTCACATTCCAAAGGCAAACAACTCTCACTGGAAGAAAACAACATGAACTTGAGCTTCTGAAGTGTTCATCTACAAAGTCTGACATTCTGCTGGAAATTACACAGCATTCTACAGAACAAATAAATGGCCAACACCCAATATGGTGGCTATAATAATGGCATAAAAGTAAAAACTACAGAATTGCAGCAAAAATGTGGAGAAATGGGAATTCTCATATATGCTGGTAAAAAGGTCCAGTCACCGTAGACAACAAATTGGCAGTTCCTCAATAAGTTAAACTGCCACCATGTGATGCAGCAATCCTACCACCAGCACATACAGAGAATTCAAAACACATCCATGCAGAATCCATACACAAGTGTTCACAATGGCCAAAAGATGGGAAAAACCCAGTCATCTAGCAACAGAAAAACAAAATGTAGTATATGACTACAACTGCCAAAAAAAAGACGCTGGCCACAAAAAAGTAAAATATTAATACACGCTACAACATAGATGCACTTGACAATATGCCAAGTGAAAGAAGCTGAACACCAAAGGGGCTATACATTTTATGATTCTATTAACGTGAAATGCCCAAAATAGACAAATCCAGAGTAAAAAGTAGATTAGTTGTTGTCAGAGGCTGGACAGAAGGGAGAACCTCCTAAGATATGAGGTTTCTTCTTGGGATAAAGGGAATGTTCTGAAATTAGATAACAGTGATTGATGCACCACTATGAATATACTTTTTGAAAAAATTGAATTATAAATATGAAATACTTAAATGGTATTATATCAATTTCATACAATCTGAAATTTTTAAAAAGTAAGCCATCAAGAAAAATAAAATAATTTAAAAAACACAAGTCATTCAGATTTTGGAGTTACCAGAGATTTTTTATTATGTTTGAGATATTGTGGAGAGGGGGAGGAAAAATAGAGAATTGCAACAAAGTTCTAGAATTCTCATCTATGAGTTAACTGGAAAATACAATCACTAACATTAAGAAATCAAGTTCCAAACAGTAAATCAGAGGATTGGCGAATAAATCTTTGTGAAAAAATTACACAAAAGTTAAGGGAGAGAAAATATAAATGTTTACAACACAGAGAAAAGATCTAACACATTTAACTGGAGTTACACATAGAGGATACTGAATAAAACATTTGGAGAATTTGGAATATTTGGACAATACTGGTTAATTTTCCAAAGCGAACAAAAGACATGTGTTTATAGGATATGAATTATGAAGCTCTACAAAACTGAGCAGGTTATAAAGAAAATCCTATCTCACATCAGTCAAAATATTAAAAACCAAAATCAAAGAGAAAAGCTTAAAAACAGCCAGGGAAAACAAGACATATTACCTCAAGGCACAAATAAGGTTAATTGATTTTTCATCAAAAATAATGGAACAAGATAATAAAATGACATCACTAAGGTGCTGACAAAAAAAAAGCAATCAACCTCGAATTCCACACTTGAGCGAAACATCCTCACATAACATGAACATGAAATAAAAATATTTTTAGATGAATAAAAGCTTAAGAGAATTTCTTATACAATAGGGATTCATCAAAATGACCCTACTTAGAAGCACAAACTGTAGGGATTAATAAAGAAGAAAAGGTAAATATGTAGATAAACACAAATCAACACTGGCATTTAAAAGAACAATGACTCCTACACAGGGTTAAAATATAGAGAAAAATAAAATACAGGATAAGACTAATATAAAAGAAAATAGATAAGATGAAGTTGAACTGTTCATTCTTTCAGGACAAGTTCTAGTTTTTAAATGTGTATTTAAGAAATGAAGTTGAAAAAAAATCAGTGACATAAGCTTCAACCGCTATAAGCTAGAAAGAAAACTTCCAAGCACAACAAAGGAACAGACAAAAAAATTCAGCAAAATAATAAATAAAAAGTAGTTAGGAGAAAATTAAGAATTCAGATAATTAAGAAAGCCTAAAGCTAGTTTCTTTGAAAATATTAACTGACAACCCCTAGCAGGAATAATCATAAAAAAGAATATTCAAATTTTAGATAAATCGGGGGATAGTCAACATATATCCAACAGATATTTTAAAGGTAATAAAACATTAAGAACAACTTTAGTAATGTACATGATAAGTTAGATGAAATAAATTCTTTGAAAAATACAGCTTAGACTGTGATGGTGAGCATTTTAACAACCCGCTGTGCCATAGGTTCAGTACTACTGGCTCAGATATTGACCAAAAAATTAAGAAATCTGAATAATTCTTTACTTAAAAATTCTAATACTTAATTTAAAATTTTCCCTGAAGCAATTTCTTGATGTATATATAGCTTTTCTGAACTATTACGGGATAAATGATACCAATGTGATACCTATTACAATTTGTGCAATTTTCAAGAAAATAAAAAACAACAGGACTGATTCCAAATTCTTTATGGGGCTACTAAAACCCAAGAAGGACATTACAAGAGAAAAAATTATGGGCCATGTTCTCATGAACACACATACAAAAAATACTAAATAAAATTTTAGCACACTTATCAAAAAAAAATTATAAACAATAAATTTTATTCCAGGATAAAAGCTGACCTAATTTTTGATAATAATCAATGCAATGCAGCCAATTAACAAAGTAAAATCTATATAATCATCAAAGATAAAGAATTTGACATAATCTAGTATCTACTCATAATAAAAACCTTCAGAAATTTAGAAAAGAACATGAATTTTTGAGTCTGGGGACTAAGCTCACTGACAGTCCTTGCCTACCATATACAAGCCCTGAGTTCAAATGCCAGCCTTGCAAACAAAAACAAAAGACAAAAGCAAAAAGGGAATATCTTTATTGACTAAAACTAAATTCACAAGCCAGCTGTGGTAGCGCCTGCCTATAATCTTAGCACTCTGGAGGCTGAGCTTGACACAGGAGAATCACTGTAAATGAAACCAGCTTAGGCTATACAGTGAGTCGTAGTCCAGCCTGAACTACATACATAGGGAGACCGTCTCAAAACACAAAACAAAAAATAAATAAATTTACAAAAAGTTTTATAGTCAACATCATCTTCCTAATGTTAGCCTTTTCTCCCTTAAATCAGGAATAACACAAGAACATCCATGAACAATATGTGCATTCAACTAAACAAACCAGTAAAAAAAAAAAAAAAAAAAAAA
>NW_022900942.1:55996327-56025400 GCF_012274545.1 Fukomys damarensis | reverse complement strand
AAAAAAAAAAAAAAAAAAAAAAAAAAAAAAAAAAAATCAATGTTACCAAGAAAGGAAATACAGGACCAGGAATTTAGCTCAGTGGTGCTGCTGCCTGCCTCCCAAGCAGAAAGTTCCGAGTTCAATCTCTGGTACCAAAAAAAAAGAAAAAGAAAAAAAAAAGGAAACTGGAAATATAGCAGAAAAGCAAAACAGAATAAAGATTAAAAAAGAAAACATAAATGTTTTTACTGATGCTTGTGTGCATACTTAAAATAAGTGAATATAGCAAAATAACTGAATACAAGCTTAATATGTAAAAATCAACTACATTACTATATACTTCCAACAATTAGAAAATGAAACTTAAAAACTGATAGCATATATAATCTAAAAATTCAAATCACTAGGAATAAACTTAAAAGCAATACTTCAACACTGAAATAGTTTTTAAAAAGTAAACAGTTTATAAAATCACTGAATACGTCATCATTGACTGAAAGATTCAGTACTACAAAAAAAAATCAGTTTCCCTAACACTGACGTACAGTTTCCATGCAACCCCTATCAAGATCAGAGCAAACTTTTGTCAGAAATTCGCAAGCGGATTCTAAAATGTATGTGGAAATGCAAAGGACTCAGAATAGCCACAACAATCTCCAAGAAGGGCACCAACAGATATGAAAACTTATTGTAAGCTACATTAAGATGTGGCTGGTGCAAAGACAAACAAGCAGAGAATAGTCAGGAAAGGCATATAAAACATACAAAGGACTGTACGTCAGTAAAAAAAGATGACTCAATATAAAAATGGACAGGAAGGGGACACTAGGAAACTTTTTAGTGATGACATCAATGTTTTATAACTTGACTGCAGCGACAGACACATGGATTTGTGGAGATTCATCTAACTACACATTTAAAGCGGGTAAATTTTACTCATTGTATGTGAATTTTTCCTCAAATGTCACGTCCAACCTTGACCACCAGAAAACCTTTCCTGACCACAGAAGAGTCAGGCCCACAGTCTGCTCCCACAGCCCCAGATGCCCCCTCCTTCACAGCCTTTGCGACAGCTGCAATTTCTACATGCTTGTGTGATGACGTGAGGTCTGTCATCCCTGTTGTATGTTAAATTCTTTAAGGATTTGGCCCATGGTTCTACTTGCTTATTTCTGGAGCCTCCAATCCTCTAGGATTTGGAGTCTCTCACCTAGAGATTCCTATGTTAAAAGAAAAATGACTGTGAAATACATGTGTTTCAAAACTAAGCTTGGGGCTGCTATCTTTCTAGCCAGTTTCATTGGCTTAATTGTCAGTCACCTATTTCCCCTTCATGTCTCCTTCTGGAAACCATCACAAATGACTTCGGCGAGAGCCCCCTCACTCATAGCATCTCACCCCTTGTCTCTGCAGGGGCAAGGACACACTTCTGTAACTCCTTTCTCAGTGAACTCGCAGCATATTCTTTGGCCTCTACTCTTAAAATAGAAGCGGCCCAGGATTTGGCCACTTCTGCCAGCACCTCCTCTAGCAGCACCTCAGTGTGGCCACCACCCCATCTCTCGTGCCAGTCACCACAGCAGCTAAGTGGATTCCCCACCCAATCTGTGCGCTTCTATGTTCTCAGTCATAATACACAGCAGTCACAATAAGCTTGTTAAAATGTCAACTCTTTCCTTTGCTCAAAATCCTCCAATAATTTGCAATTTCAGAATAAAAGCCAAAGTTCTTACTACAGGCTACAAAACTATCATTTGCCAAAACATTTCCTTACTCTATTCCTCTCCAGTCAGTGAACTTCATGATTCCTCAAACAAGCCGGCAGTTTCACCTCAGGACCGTTCCACAACTTGTGTCCTCTTCCTAAAGCACTCTACCATGGGTGTCTGTCACACTGTGAAGGTCTACTCTGACCACTCCACTCCACACTGCAAATCTCATCTCCCTGTCCAGTATTCCCAGTGCAACTTTCCTGCTCTACTTTTCTCCCTTTCCATAGCCTGACTTTCAATGTGCTACATGATCTATTAATTTATTATGCCTGCTTTTCTTGATAGAATATAAAAAGAAGAATGTATTTTGTTCATTGGTGTTTTAAAAGGTACTTAACTATAATAACCTGACAGTAGACATTTTGTATTTAATAAATGAGCTTTCAAATATACCAGAACACTACACAGAATTCTATCACGTTATTTTCAATGTTTCTTTAAAATATAAACAGAGCACTGCAAAACAACAAACTTTACTGTAATATCCTTCACCTGTATAACTGTCGTTGATACAACTGTCATAATACAGTTCCCCACAAGGAGGCACTAAAATGTCACATTAATGTAAGATTTAAAAATAAATTATTCAAAATAAGATATGCATACTATCTTTTCTAAAACTGGTAGTTTCTACACACATAACTCAAAGAGCCCTCATTACCAAACCAAGATAGGATCCCAAAACGTCAACAGTATCACAGTTGCCCTTCCCTAAAAGTGGATTCTACACTTACCTGAAGCACTTTGGGAAGGTCCCTCTAATATTCACTCACTCAAGAAATTTCACACACATGTGTAAATACAGAATAGTTTCTCTGGTGTGAAAAACTATAATAGTACACAAGATCCTAATGGGATAATTAACAATGTGAAATAGGAAGAAAAGGGCTAAAGGTGTAGGGAAAGTGGGAAGGGTAGGGGAAAAGGAATAAGGGAAAAGAAAAAAGTATGAGAGAATGAAAAAATGGAAATGAAGTGTCTGTAAATGGGGAGGGGAGGAGGGGTGAAGGGAGGGCAGGGGTATGGGGAAAAAATGAGAACCAAGACCTGTCGTGTAAAGGTACAAGATCCCAGTAATGAATGTAACTATACTGTATACCTAGAATGTACCAATAAACTCAATAAAAAGCAAAAAACTAATTTCACAATGCCCTAATAGGAATCCTCAAATCTATGGTTTTAGAACTATAATAACCTGATTTGCTTAATTTAATAATCTTCGTAATTGTCATTGTCATCATGCCCCCAAAGGTCAATATTCAGTCTTATCATAAAACTGAACTACTTGAACTTTCATAACTAATAATAATTCACATTTTTTTTCCAGATGATAGTGCTCTAAATTTCCTAAGGGCTCAAGCTCCAGAATATTCTGATTTACCTACTATAATGTATTCTCCTGAGTTTAGTACTGAGTTCCACATTAAATTTAATCTTTCTCTAGTATATGATACAGCAACATTCACAACATAACAAATCTAACATTACAGTTTCTTGGCTCTGAAAAACTGAGTCTCCCAAACTCTAAGAATGTTAATGATTAAGCAGTCACTCCAAATTTATTTAATGTTAAGTAATAAAAAGTAAATGCCTCATTCCTCCACAAATAGGGAAATAAATTTTCAAGAACAGACTTCAAAAGCAAAAATAAGAGGCTGAGTATATAGTTCAATGAAGAGCACGTGCTCAGTATGGACAAAGCCCTAAAGGTTCTACCCCCAGAACCACACAAAAAAAGAAGAAAATCAGTCCACTCCTAAAATATGACCAAAGAGGACTCTAAGTGTTTCTTAAAGGTATAAAAAATACCATCTACTGCACCTTGAGACCATACTCTTAAGTGAAATAAATCAGACACACGTGTTTAAATATCGCATTGCTTCTCTGGTGAGAACCCGAAAGGGTAAATAAGGAACAAAATGTGTAACAGACACTGGGAAATAGGAAGAAAATGTTCAAATGGGAAGGGGAACAAGGGAGGGGAGAGGAGAAAAGAGAGAAAGGGAAAAGAAAATTAAAAGAGAATGGAAGGAAAAAATGGAAACAAAGCTTTTCTAAGAGGGGTTGAAGGGAAGGGACTGGGAAAAAAGAAGACTCAGGATATATCATGTACAGGTATAAATTCCCTGTGATGAATGAGATTATGTATAGCTAAAATGTATTATGTACACTTCTACATAATATATTATGCACAAAATATATTCTGTATATAACTAAAGTATACCAATAAAATTAATTTTTAAAATAAAAATAAATAAAAGTACCACCCATTAACTACCAGTCCAGTTATTTTAATAACAGCTTGACCAAAAAATTCTGTATTTTTCATTAATTTATAAGATAACACAATAAGAAAGATAAAAACGACAATTTTATCAAATTTATTCAATAGAAGAATCAATTGGTTGAAATGGCTCCTGCCAAAGCAATGCTCAGTGTGTAAACAAATGCATTGCCCTAGTGACACTTAGGGTAAACTGTTAAGAGGTTAAGAACAGAAAGATCCCAATATGTACAAATGTATGTACTGTAAACATATATTAAAAAACAATTTTAAAAAAGAAACAAAATTGTATTTGTTTAATCTTGCACTTATTTTTTATATTATTTTTACACCTACAACAACTTGCTTAACTTAGAAAACAGACACAGGATCATTATTTTTAAAAGGAAACAATATAAATGGGAATCATTCTACAACTTGGCACACAACGTCAGGAACTTCTAAAATGTTCTAGTGTACATAAATATACTTTTACTTTTGTAAAATGGGGTAAGAGTATTTAATTTTTTGTTCTAATACATGTTATTCTTTAGCAGTATATAAAATAGAGCTAAGAGTGGAATTCAACTGAATAGCTGTTAACAGTTTTAACTCACCCTTCAAAGTGACATGTTCCTAGTCTGTTAGTTTTGCTACTATAAGAAATGCTTAAATAAATCGCTTTGTATATACTTATATGCACTTGCACAAATCACAGTGAATTATTTAACTTTCAATGTCAATTTGTTTTCTTTTTAAGCTATATAGCAAAGAAATTCTGTTTCCTGCTGGGATGGAACTATATACATTATTGTCTTGGTTTTTCTGGTACTAGGGATCGAACTCGAGTCCTCGCGCTTGTGAGGCAGGCAGCAGCACCACTGGACTAAATCTCCAGCCCCACATTATTGTCAGTTAATGTAAAGAGACCATCTTCCAGTTCGCTGTCACTTTTCATTGATTCTAGTAAAAATTCAGCCACCCTCCAAATTCATACATACACATGAGCACACCCAAACATTTCTATTCAAAGTAAAATATATCCATTCTCTTTACATATCTGGATTTAATTAGCCAATCTTCTGTATTTCACACAGACTAACATTGATTTTTTTTCCTAAGACACAGTAAACAGGTAACATGATTTTTTTCCTAAGACACTTGAAAGATATACAACATGGGTGAAATATTCCCTATAGTATTAATCCAGAGAACTGTACACCCACAGATCAATTCTCTATGAAGCATAATATCTTCATAGAACCCTCATCCTCAATGGCAGAACTAATAATTTCTCCAACCACTTCAACTGTATTTAAAATACACTGTATTTCTAAAATAGCACATTTTCTATATCTGTCAAGCTGTATTTGATTACAAAATTTTTTGGCATGTAAAAGATTATATCTTATATTATTAAAGAAATTAATTAAACCAGTATCTTTCTGTAGAGATTCCTCTTTTGTTTTTTTGTTTTTTTTATCCTTTTTGGTACTGGGGATCCAACTCAGGCCCTTGTGCTTGTAAGGCAGGCAGCGGAACCACTGAGCCAAATGCCCAGCCCTCTCCTTCGCTTTTATTCTCAACAATGTTTTCCTCACCTCAAGATGAAACAATGCTGATGTCTTAAATTATATGGAGAAATAAATACTTCACAGACTGGAAATTTCACCTAGTCTTCCCTTCCTATTTTTATTAACAAATGTCTTCAATAGACATTTTAATTGTACAGCACCATGACAGCTAAAAGAAAAAGAAAAAAAACACTTGGAAACCAAGTTGTGGACAGATGAAAAGGGAGAGAAATCTGACATGACCACCATGTTTCCAATCAAAAGAATTAAGCATATACTGTATATTCATCTGAGATAGGAAATATGTAAATAAATACCATAGAACTTCTTTTACAACAGAAAACAACAGAGGGGAAGTTAAGAAGAATGAATTTTGCACATATTGTGGTGAGAGGGTGTGGAGGATCCTACTGGATATGTCTAATGAAAGCTGGCTGCATGTCTCACAATCAGGGAAGAAAACGCACAGACAGGAACCATCTCCATACAAACGGAACCTGAAGTGGAGAACACAGGAAACCAGAACTATGGATGAAATCTCCCAAGAGAGTGTGAACTTCAAGAATGGAACATCAACAACTGATGAGGATATTAAAGATGAGCTGAGCAGTGAGACAGGTAAAAAGAAAACCAAGACTGAAGCCAGAAGTTTCAAAGGAGAAAGCAATGCTGTCCTACCCACCAAACAGGTAACATTATCATGTCTACATGACACCATGAATTAAAATAATGTCAACACTTACGAAAAGTTCTTGGTGTAGCTTTAAACCAGAATATAAACCCTTTCATTTAAAAAACATTTAATAAAAAAAGGTAGAGCACAGTGCATGGCAAAGTTCTCCTCTTGTAGTAAAAAAGGGGAGTGTGTTGGGTTTTATTTACATCAAAAGGAGGTGAAAGTAGTTTTGTATGACTTCTTCTGGTTTATGTTCTAGCCGTATCAAAATATTATCTATCTAAAACTTCAGGACCGGGGGTTTGCTCAGTGGTTCCACCACCAGCCTCGCAAGTAAGCGCAAGGGCCTGAGTTCAACCCCCAGTACCAAAAAAAAAAACAACAACAAAAAAAACTTCAGCATAAAATTATAAACATAATATACCTCACTAATTTTCAAACTATCCCACAACTTTAAGCATGTATTCTTTCACTTCCCTTAGACCATAAAAGGTAAAAGATAAAGTCTGTGCTATTAAATTTTAGTCGATGACATGCCGTAACAGGTACTCTGCCAGCATACTCACTGAACCTGTAGGCTAACTTCGTTCACAATAAAGCTTGGGGAAGAACAGCTAATGGAGAATTGCCCAAAATATCAAGTGTGACATCACAAAAACAAACAAATTAGAAAATAAAAACATATATAAAAGACTATATATTTTAAATCAATTTTCATTAATAGATCAGTATTTTATTCTTTGCATGGGATAATCATTAAAAGAACAAATATTTTTAACACATTTAAAGTTCAAGAAGGGTACACTTGGTTAAACTGGGTACATTTTAAACTTATTACTCATAATGAATTAAATGAAAAAAGCAAGATAAGCAATTCCAATCAGCTTGCAGACTTGCAGATATGCGTTTATGTGATTTTAGTGAATTGCATCATTATGAATTCAGTGTACCAATATTCTCCCTTTCTTTTACTCAGTAACTGAGTCTTGCTCACCCTACTTCATATACTCTACATTAAACACCTCTTCCCATGCATACTCTCCAACTATGTGCCATCTTCATATCATCTTCAATGTTTACTGAGTGCCTCCTATAAACTAGACACTACAGATTGTTATGTAATCTTCATAACGTAAGTATTATCTTCTGACACTGTACAAATTACTCATATTATGCCATATCAAATGAATTTGAAACCACAGGAATATGAATTAATTGTTTTTGAAGTTTTACATATTCTCAGAACATCCCTGGATGCTCCAATTGAAAAGCATGGAAATTTAAGGTTCAATCCCTAACTGCACACTAGAATCAACTGAAAAGTTTTAAAACATGGTTACAGGATTCTCACCTCATACAATTTAGACTGGTGGCTTTAAAAAATATCCTAGGTTACTCTAATGGACAACCAAGGTTGTAAAATACCAGATTATCTTATTATCAAGTTCTTCCCAGATTTAAAACTTTTGATTCTAAGTATTTCAAGACTGTGTGCCTTAAAATGAACTACAACACCAGAAAGACTACTTTCTCATAGTTTACCCCAAAGAAACTTAATGAATAAAAATTTCTCTTAATTCAAACTTTCTCTAATAATTCTAGATTAATAGTGCCTACCGTTTTGCAGCCATTAATGCTAGCAGATGTCAAAAATAAATGAATAATGAACGTGAAACACTTAAAACGCAATTTTTTCAAAGTCTTGTTTGAGAAGGAAAGACCTACACACATGCTAGAAGTGCTTATTTTCCATTGATAAAACTATTCCTATCAAATAATTATGTGAACAGTTTTTTGGTTTGTTTTTTTTTTTGTCTCAGAAATTAAAAACCATCTAGGAGAAGCAATATTCAAATGATGCTAAAAGGTTTACCAAGAAAGACAAGGTCCTACATACCTACAGGAAATGGAACCAGAGTAGTATACATTTTGAATTGTGTTAGTTTTGTTTTGTTTTGTTTTGTTTCTCTCTTTCTAGGCATCCTTAGTTTCAGACTGCCACTGCTTATATGTAATGTCTGCCTATATGACACCCTTGCCATTTATGATTTGCTGTTTCTTGGATTAAAATTAAGAAAACAAACTTATTAAATATATACTATATATACATATATATATGTATGTATGGTTAGGGAGAGTTTGTTACAAAGACATAATGCTTTTGTTGTAAGAAAAAAAAAAACACAAAACCCAAAGCTAAGAAGTAAAATGATAAAATTTTCATAGACTAGCTTTGTACATTATTCTTCCTGTAGGTCTTTTTCCATTTATCACCAGTTCTTGGATTCTTGACTTTTAAATAGGAGAAGCTGCTGGAGGCAGCCCAGTTCCAGATACATGAAAAGGCACTAAAAAAACGTAACTCCTCCTAGGGAGACATGAAAAAAAATCAAAGTTGAACTTACATGTAATTATGAGCACAATTCCTACAACCATTTAACTGAAATGAAGTGGAAAAACCCCATTCTTAAAAACTTTAGCACAATTACTAAAATAAACAGTTACTGAGATAGGGATGTAGCTGGGGTACCCATGCTTGCCCAGCATGAGCAAAGCCTATGGATGTGATTCCTAGCACATGTGCGGGTACGGGTGCACGAGCGCGTGCGCGCATACACACGCACCACTGCCACCAATAAAACAACCAGTTGTTTTTCAGAATCAAACATCTGAAACTACAGTTAATAACCATTATATTCAGACTGACGTCTGTGGCAGTAACTTTTTCAAATTCATCTTTCTTCCTATTTCTCCTCTGACTGACTCATCCTCAAAATTATTTTTTTCTTCCACCCCCACTTTTCTGTAGTGGTTCAACTCTGATGTTAGCTTTACTAAGAAGATATATTTATTTTTGTTCTCTCTCTCCTGCTTTGTTAATCCGGCCCCTTAATATTTTTTATGAACCTCTGATTATGTATTTTAAACTATGATAAAAACTAAGAGGTAAACTTTTTAGACTGGGGATTTAGCTCAGCGGCACCACACCTGCCTCACAAGTGCAAGGTCCTAAGTTTGATCATACCAAAAAAAAAATGAGGTAAACTTTTTATTTTGAAATATACCAAATGGCAATATTTAAATTTACTTACAAAACAGTATGAGGTAAAATGGTGAATATATGTTAAATGGATCTAAATAATGGTAATTTGCAATGAAATGTAGGTTTCCTTTGTGATGGTTTTTTTTAACCACACAGTGGTGAAATAATGTTTCCTGAACAGAGGCAGTAATAAATTTTACTATTTTATTTGAAGTATAAGAACAAAACATATAAATTGTACTTAAAAATGCAAAATTGTAATAAGGGCTTATAACAGCGACAGGTGTAACTATAATTAGGGATCTTCTGGACAGAACGAATTTCTATGAAGTTTAATTATCAGAATGACTTCACAAGAATTACTATCTTTCTGAAGAAAGGCAAGATGTACAAAATGACCAAATGCATGTGTTTTTTATGCAAATGAGAGAGAATATGGAACATATCTGAGAAGCTGCACTGCTTAAGGTTTGATAAGGTTTAGTTTGGTTTGGTTTGAGTATTACTGAAGAACCCAGAGCCCCATGCATGCTAGGCAAGCACTTTACACTAAGATATCTTGAGATAAAAGTCTCACTGAGTCCCCTAGCTTTCCTCAAACATGCAACTCTCCTGCCTCAGTCTCATGAGTAACTGAGCTCACAGGCATGTGCCACCATTTTCACATGGAGATAAGATTTCAGGTTGAGACAAGCTACTAAAATCCAGATTTGTCTAAAATCTTAAAATTACACAGAAACTCTCAAATTGGCTGGCAGCAGAAAGGGTAGGAAAGAGGGCACGTCAAAATTACTTCAGGACAGTTTGCAAATACACCCTTCCCCAATCAACCACAAGATTCTGATAAGAGTATCTAGAAAGAAATGCCACCCTCTCCACCCTTAATGCCCTACCTTGAGTCTCTGCCATGATGAGTTACCAGTACTGATAAAAACACAAGTGTCATATTTTTCAGACATGTTAGAAAAGGAAAAAATGACTAAGAGTTCCTAAGAATGATTGAGATATACTACGAGTGACCACTGTGGTAAGTTCTTAACTTATCACTTCAACCTACAGTCCCCAAACTATTAGAGAATCATTCATTTAACTTATTTCTTAAGTACATGAATAATGCCAGACAATAAGAAAATGACTAAATAATTCATTTCCAGAATAATACACTGGGACAACCAAAGCACTGTGATTTGTAAAATTTCATTTTAAGTTCTGTGAAGACATTAGCCAAGTCCTAGAATACTACACATGCCTAACTAAACAGGTCAGGCTTTTATTTGTACTCCATTCAAGCAATACAACATGCATAAAGCACAAACTTTGATTTCAGTAAGGCCTAGACTTAAGTCTTAGTGCTACCATTTACCAACTAAAAGTTCTTATTCAACTTAATTAACCTTCTTGACACTGTTTCCTCAGCCACAGAATGGGACTAATATCTTAAAGCATTATGAGGAGGAAATAAAAGTATTTAAAAAATCCAAAAGTAATAGTCATTCTTCATATTTTAGCTTTTTTTTCCAAAGAAATTACCGTATTTGAGAAGCCAAAATAGTAACTAACATTCTATGGACAGAAAAGGAGAATTCAATTCTAATACTTAAATTACCTAGAATAAGAGCAGACCAGATCATTCAAACAACCCTCCACAGTGATAAAACAAAACAAAAAAATCCTGGGCAAAATATTTTTTTAAATTTCTCACAGATATGAAGGAAGAGACAAATTAATAAAAAGAATAACCAAGCCAGGATCTAGTAGAAGAAAAAAATATCTCAAGAAGTGGGTCCTGGGATGGGGTTTTAGCTCAGTGGTTCCAGCACCTGCCCTACAAGCACGAGAGCCCGAATTCTATCTCTGGTACCACAAAAAAAAGAGATGTGGGTCCATCTGGTGAGAGGGTACATTTGTTGTGAGCATGTTAGCAAAGCTATGTGAGAAGCTGAGAAGGCGCTGTCCACAGCCTAGAAGGACAGAAGTCCAGGATCCATCAAAGGAAGGAGTCCTGGCAAATCATAAGTAAAAACGAGATTTATAATAAACCTTGCCTGGTCTGTACACCTGTTTCAACTCATCTAGAATCACTAAGAAAAATCTCAATCTCTAAACATAATTAGAGTGATCTCCAATTGTTGACATCTCTAGACACTTGACAAAAGTAAAAGACCATGCTCCATGGAAGAAGATAACATTCTAGAAATGTAGAAAATATTTCTACAATGAT
This sequence comes from Fukomys damarensis, assembly GCF_012274545.1. Classification (NCBI taxonomy): domain Eukaryota; kingdom Metazoa; phylum Chordata; class Mammalia; order Rodentia; family Bathyergidae; genus Fukomys; species Fukomys damarensis. Next base: position 56,013,869 of record NW_022900942.1, on the reverse strand, counting down.
TACCCAAACAATTTCTGACTGACAGTCAAGACAACCAGATACATGGGAAGGCAACACAGTATGAATGACAACTAGCAGATAATAGACAACTGAAACAGATACGTAAGAACTTAAAACATTAGAATTAACAGACAGATGTTAAAATATTGTATTCCCCCCAAAAAAACATATATAGGTAGTATTTATATACATAACACAAGTAAAAAATACATATACAAGGTACACTGAAATGTTAATTAAATGTAAAATCTAGGTGATGGGTATATCACAATTCTCTATAACATTCTTAGAATTCTGAGCGCTAAAAATGCCAAAATCAATACCAGCAGTAAAATATAGCCTCTGTAAGACCAGAAATCAAGACATCTAGAAAACAACAGAAGAGAGAAAGAAGCTCTGGAAATCAAGAAAAAGCCAACAGGACTAAATATCACAGAGAAACCAATGACAACACGGAGAGAAGAATGAAGGAGTTTGGAACACTCACCCCAGACACCCAGGAAGGAATCTGTCTCTCCAAGTACAAGGTAAGCCCAGAGAGAGCTGGCAGCTCCAGAAAGAAACAGACGGACAGCACCAGCCCCAAGAAAAGGCCACAGTTACTGTCAGCTACAAATACAGTGTGCAGTTTTATTCTGAAAGTGACTTCCTCTGCATGGTAAGGTGGAGCTGGAGAAAAAATTCACTGTAGTGTCCACCATACTTGGAAGTGATAATCAGGAGACACTTGGGGAAGGGCTTTACTGTGTAAGACTGGAATACTATGGGGATCAGAAGTCACAGAACAACTACACTTCAGGTCTCTGGGGTCACTCTGCTACAGGGGTTAGAAGCCAGGCTGGTCATAGGTGATTATAGGGCTGAGTCTGAAAGACATTACAGACATTAAGTCCATCGGACGGCTTGGCCCCTCTCACTGCCTGTTTCCAACACAGAGCTCAGTAGTCTATTTGCTTCCCATCTGTCAGTGTGAATAGGAATATGTCTCACCTTATAGTTGCCACACCCTGGGGTGTACAGACACAGAGGCCCCTGGAACAAATGAGGCACCTCTTGAGCCCACGTGGCAAAAAGGCAGGGAAAGACAGCAGTGATTTCAGGTGCACAGCAGGACACAAATACAAAGAACTGCTGGAGTGAATAGAGTCCTAAAGTAAATAGGACACCGACTGACCATACCCAGGGGGAAAAGCAAGGAAGGACTCAGCATTTATACAGCAAAAAATGAGTGTGGAAACAAAGTAAGCCCTAGCTGTGACTCACTATCCCCCCACTGTAGATACTAATACCACAAGACCTGCACAGAAACCACTCAAACACCAGGAAGAACTTTCTGGACTCAATTCTTTTTGGTTTGGCTTTTTTTTTGGAGTGGAGTTTTTTGTTGTTTTTTTTTCCTATCTTTTGCTCTTTGCACTTACTCTTTTCTCCTTTTTTTTTTCTTTCTCTTTTACCTATTTCTATTATCTTTTTTTTTGTTAACAGGATTTTTATATCATCTTGCTATTCTTTTTCAAATTTTACTTCTTTCCTCTTTCCCCACCCCCTCCTCTTTTATTATCACTATTAATATTTATTACTTTTTAGCTATTTAGTTGACTATGCTATTATTGCTGAACTCTTTTCTATCATTAAAGGCACTAGAGTTATTGCCTTCAGTAGATATTTACTGTATGTTAGTACTGTATTTGGTTTCTCTTTGTATCTACACTATTACTGCCAATCTCTTTTCTACTGTTAAGGCTGGTATAGTTGTAGCTATACCATTATTGGTTCTTATCATATCTCAATAACTAGTTTGTCTTTGACTCTACTGCTAATCTCTTTTCTATTGTTAATGATAGAATAGTTGTTGCTTTTAGTTGGTTTTTATTGTATGAAAATATCTGGATTGTATCTGTGCCATCAACATTACCACGGTTCAGTTCGTTTTCTCCCCTTTCACTGGTATTGTGATCAAGCTCCCAGAAGAAAGTAAAAATAAGTAAGAAAAACTTCAAATATTATGCTGAATAGGTTGAAGAGGAGTATAAATTATCAAAATATAAACAAGCCTAAGAACATATCACAAGGAGGTCGAATCTAACTATAGAAATCTCCAAAGGGATAACAAGTTTCCTGAGCCTACCTGATCTTCAACCCATAGCACAAAACAATAGAAACATGAGAAAGCAAGACACCAAGATGATCCCAAAACCTCTACCTCTACAAACGATCTCACCAACAATGAAGTAGAGGAACTATAAGCAATGAACACAAAACACCTGTTATGGCTTATATCTAGATGTCCTCCTAAAGTCTCACGGGGTTATAGGTGGGGCTTTTCGGAGGTGGCTGGATCTACGGTGTATCATGCTGGGATTAAGGTGCACCACCCAAAGGACAGTGGCCTGAAATATAAAGGAAGGCTTGGTTGCTGCTGCTGCTTCAGCTGTTTTGATGCTTATATGTTGCTGGCTCCTGACTGCTCTGTGATACTCCTCGGCCATGCCACACTGCCTTGGAGCCAGCCAACTATGTGCTAAAACCTCCACAAACTTATTTTCAGACAGACTTCAAGCCAAAACCAATCAGAAGAGATAAAGGTGGCCACTACACACTGGTAAAGAAACAATTCAACATGAAGGGCTAACAATTCTAAGTATTTACTGCACTGAGTGTCAGTGCACTGAACTTCATAAAAGTGCTAGACTTAAAAAGGATAAATAGACACCAATACAATCACAGAAGGGGACTTTTAACACCTCTCTCAGAATTATTCAGGGCAACCAGACAAAAAATAAACAACAATAACAAAAAAAAAAAAAATCAAAGTTAAACCACACCATTAAACAAATGAACTTAATATCTATAGTGTTTCATTCAATAACAGAAAACACATTTTTCTCAACAGTACAGACTGTATCTTAGGCCATAAAGAATACTTAAATAAGCCGGGAATGGTAACACAAATATCCCAAGCTTTCAAATGGTGGTCCCTATCTACCAATTCCCATTTTTAAAAAGTTGATTCCAGTCCTGGGGCATAAAATACAATCAATCTTATCTCTCAAATCCTGAAAGCAAAGAAACTACAAAAGAATACTATGAGTCATATCAGAAGAGCATTAAGTCAATTTAAAAGGCTTCAGTTGATGAAAGAAAGATAATTTGAACATCACAATAACTGCAAAGAATTTTAACACTTTAAAAATACAAAAGTCAAAGCTAGGCACATGGCGTGTACTTGCAGTTTCAGCACAAAACCCAAAATCTACTGGTCAGACCTCTGCAGGTTGCAAGAGACCAATATGGACTTCTGAAATCTGATAAAGAGATAGAATCGACCCTCATTCTGATTCTCCTGTAGGGACCTAATTTCAAGATAACCAAGTATTTTATGAAGCTTTTCATTCTAAAAGAATCACAGCTAGTAACAGTAAGAGGAACTGTAAAATTTGAAATTTACCATTCTGTGATCCTAAAATTAAAGAAGCTGGTCAACAAGAATTAATGACAGCTAAAAGCAATTAAGTGCAAGTTAGAGAGGGAACTTTATAATGGATTAATCAGACTGGCATCAACTGTACCCACTGTTCAATCTTAACATTGTTAAAAACTGAACAACAATGAGTTCTGTTGTTGTTGTTGTTGTTGTTGTTTTTGGTAGCAGGAATCGAACTCCTGAACTTGCTCTGGCAAGGCAGGCACAGGAACCACTGAGCTAAATTTCGGCTGAAAGGTGTTTTTCTTGATGTGATACAGCAGAAAATCCATACCACCAATAAAATGGGCTAACAAAAAACTAAATCTAAATCTAATTATCAGTTTACATGAAATAAGAAATAGAAGACATGTGAAAAGACCCATGAACATGTTCAAAAGACCATGAGGACACAATCAGCAAAATCCAGAATGTGAGAAATTTATACAACATATGACCCAACTTCTCCAACAAAAAAGAAAATTAAATAGATAAACTGAAACAGATTTAATACATGCATCAACCAATTCTGTATTTATTCGATACCTTGTTTGGATTCTGAGACAAGCAAACATTCAAACATTTAGGTTTACTGAAATAAATGATAACTGAAAACAGACTGCATATTAGATGATATGGTTAATTTTGTTGGGTGGGATAACAGCCCTACCTGCTACAATGGAGGTATATTGAAATATATGCCAGTAAAAATGATGTCTAGTGTTTGCTGTGAAATATTCCAGATTTACTAATTAATGATTTGTGCAATTAAAAGGTAAAATAGGCAGAAAGGTAGATAAATTGGTGGATGGAAGAATGGCTACAATTTCCTCAGGGAGGAGAGTGACTGTAGGTAAATGAATTCAAATTAAACGAGAGCCAGACGATAAAGCTTTTAGGTAACAGACTACTTTCACATTCTCAAAGTTAATTCAGGATTTACTAAACAAAGTTCAAATTTCACTACAAAAAAAAAAGGTGTCACACCATATATAACTATAAAAACTATCTATTTCACACTACTTTTAAGGTACTCACAGCCGGTAAGAGAGACTGCATATTTTGATTAGAGTCTGCTATTGTAGCAAGGTACACCAGGTTTGTATGCAACATCTGCTGATACCTGTTAAAACAAAATAAATATCAATATTAAAAAATAATTTTATTCCTATCTGCTTAAATATAAACAGCATTCTAATTATTTCCAGAATTTAGTAAAGATGTATTACCTGAACATCAATAGAACTTCAACTTTTTCTATTTTCTCGGCAAAATAACTCTAAATAATAAATAATGCTCTCTGGGTAATAATGAACAAGATCTTACCAAGTTCCACATTTTGTTACAATTGTTTTATAATACATATACATCAGTGAATACTCAAAACAACAGTTAAGTAGAAGCTCTAATTTTTCTTCATTTTACTGATGAGGAAACTATGGTTTGTACAAAACTGCATAGCTAGTAAACAGATTAAATGGTGTATGACTAGCTTCATACATAGTACAGCAGATTTTGAAAAAGAGAACCAAAATAAAGGAATTCAGTGAAATATGCTATCCCCTTCCTTTTGTCATTTTCGTTATACCAAAGGCCTCCAATCTAAATACAACCAAGATCTTCTGGTTGGGGATGAAGCTCAGCAGCAACACGCCTGCCTGGTAAGCACAAGGTCTTGAGTTGATCCCCTGTATCCCCCACCAAAAAAAAAAGATCTTCTGTTAAAGTATCAGAAAGGAGGTGAGAATCACACATTTTCATTCCTGTAATTCACTCTTCTTCAGTCCCGTAGATATGACTAAATTTGCCTGCTGTGGTTACACTTCTTATCTATCAAGATAAGTGGTTCTACTACTTATCTAGTTCACAAGACAGTGAGTATGCAATTTCCAGTCACAGAAAAAAATGATATGCTGAAATGCAGAGATGAAAGAAACACTAGAACACTAATAAAACCGAGTTAACTTTAAAAAATGAAATAAATTCTCAATATTGGAGTTATGTGGTTAAACATGCATATAGCCATCTTGTGTATGAATTAGTTGAGCTACACTCCCTAATTATAAATTAATTCAGATGAAACCAGATTAAAATTACTGGTAGTAGTGACCCAATTACTAGTGTTTGGCCTTAGTGCATGCATACAGCAAGCCTCATAAACACAAACTTAAAACCTGCATAAAACTGTTAGGCTGCCTTAAAATTTCATTTACTACAAAACTAACTACAAATTAAAATAATAAAAATAAGTCAAAAGACTGTTACTCAAATAAATTATTTTGATTGATAACCAAAATTTTTTTACATGTCTTTCTCTTTATTTTAAGTACAGTAATTTTTAAATGATCCTCGTCTTTTTTTTTTTCATCTGTTGGTAAAATATTAGTGCAACTTTTCTTTAAAGTAAAGTTTACCACAGACATAAATGAAATTTTCCCAAATGAAAATGGTCCTTGGGGCCAGGGATTTAGCTTAGTGGTTCCCCTGCCTGCCTCGCAAGCACAAGGTCCCAAGTTCAATCCCCAGTACCAAAAGTAAAAGAAAAAGAAAATGGTCCTTCAGTTGCCAATAAATACAAATTTTCAACCTAAGTTAAATGGCAAAGAACTGGTGCTTATCATTAAAAGCAAAAATATGAAGTACTTATAGCATCACCTACAATGCTCCCTCCAACACACACCTGGGAAGAACCAAAGATGCTTTATAGAAGTTTAGTTGCTTCTGAAAAGGCACATGGGGTGTGAACTTTTTAAAAAACATTCTAGACATTGTGCCACCACCACTCTTGTTTCTGTGCAGAAATGGCATCTATAACTAACTGGGGTAGACAAGAATGCTGTTCAAGCTAAAGCAAGCCAGAGCCAAAATTTAACTGCACAGTAACAATGCACTTTCCTTCATGCAACCTTGAGTTTTCTATATATTCAATTCTCATGCATTAGAACACATAAGGTAGGTTGAATTCTAATGATTTTACAATATGGAAAAAAATTAAGGAAGGGCATCACCTGGGGAAGAGAAAATGAAATAATTTTCTAAAATGAAATAACTTGGGCCGGGGATTTAGCTAAGTGGTTCCACCGCCTTGCAGGCACAAGGTCAGAGTTCAATCCCCAGCACCAAAAGTAAGTAAGTAAGTAAATAAATAAATAAATAAATGAAATGAAATAATTTTCTAAAACAAATACCATAAAGGGGATCATAGTAAATTCTTTGGTACCTCTTTGTTCCTGTTACAAACTACTAATTTCACAACTTTTTATTAGGAAAAATAACTTACTTCTCAGTAAGTTTCTTCACTAAAATGTCTATTCTTTTAATGCTTTTCTTCCATGCACCTAGACATGATACAGTTTTAATCATGATCTTTAGATAAACAAGGGTCAAAATACAATTAGGTTTCTAAAGTTACAATCATCTCTAACCTCTAGCTGGAAGTACTTCATTATTCTGTGGTAGTCTTAAATGAAATTTAACATTTAGGACTCCAAGGACTGGGGATACAGTTCAGTGGTAGAGGGCTCACCTAGCATGTGCAAGTCCTCTAGGTTTGATCCCCAGCACCACAAAAAGGGAAAAAAAGATGATGATGACAATGGATTCCCTATCTTTTCATTTCATGAAAAGCAACCAATGACTTTTCTTTTCTTTTTTTGAGACAGGGTCTCGTTACATTGCTCAGGCTGGCTGCAAACTCAGTATGTAACCCAGACTAGCTTTGAACTTGTGATTCTCCTGCCTCAGCCTCCCAAGTGCTGGGATTACAAGCATGCACCACCACACCCAGCATCAATGACTTTCAATTACAACACATAACTCATTTCAAAGTCTATTCCTTTAATTCTTTTTATTCTGAGTATTAGTATATTATATGCTCAATGTAAGATTTTCTACACTTGATCTTAGCCAAAAGGCCGAGAAGCGATTCAATGTAAGATTTTCTAAGGAACACTGACCACTTCATAAAAGACAGTCTATTCATAACTCTTAAAAAATGTTTTAGTTATTAAAAAAAAATTTTTTTTTTTAGTTAGGATTGCTGCAGGTTCCAGGCCATCCTGGGCTACCCAGTTAGTTTAAGGCCAGCCTGAGTTACACAGCAAGATCTTGTCTCAAAAAAAAAAAAATTATTATTATGCTGATTAGCACTTAATAAACCAATGTTAAAACACTATTAAATCATCTGCCACACTTAAATCTTCATCTGTCTGATAGACTTAGAGTAGGTATCTTAAGTGCCTTGCAGTTTTAAACATCTAAAAATACAATTTTATAGAATAGTTTAATTTTTGACAGTTGCCAAATCCCCTCTCAAATATGACAATTCTTAACATTTAATTTTGAAAGTATTTTTTAAAGTCCCAAATCCTTCTTTCAGATTTCCTAACTGTTAATAATTCACATTTGCTTTATCATTCTGTCAGTAAACACACATGTATGCACACACATTCTGAGCGTCAGTTACAGACATTAACACCCCTTTTCTCTAATACCTTCAGTATTAATTTCCCAAAAACAAGGACATTCCCTTATGTAACCGTACAACCATCATGAGGACATTAACATCGATACACTATCACCCTCTAACCCACAGAATCTTTCTAATCTGTCCCAAAACCGCCATGTCATTTTTGTCTAACTGAAAAAGGTAGGAAAAAAACAAACATTTTTATTGAGCTGTTCCAACCGCAATAGGTTTTTTCAGTGAAATTACACTGTAATTTAAAGCATTCATCAAATATTTATTCAAAGATAATGCTAGACTTGAAGATGAGCACTAAGAAAAAAATATATACTCAAATTCTTTTCTAAGTTTATATGTAAGTCACCTAAAATTCAATTAGAAAAACTTCTAGAAGCACCTGGATCCAGCTAAGACTACTGACATGATAAAAATATTAAATAAATATTTTCCTGAGAAACTTAATTTTTTTCTTTTTGGGGGGGTGGGTGAGGGGCGCTAGGGATTGAAAACCAGGGACTTTACATACTCAGTCTTTTCTTTCAAATTTTGCTTTCAGAAGGAGTCTCACTAAACTGCCTAGGTTAGCCTCAAACTTTCAAACCTCCTACCTCAGTGTGTGGGAACACAAGCACCTACCACTACAATAAACAGTGTTTATTAGTAAATTACATTGGTCACCTGAATAGTTTACAGTCATTCAGTCAACATTTAGTCAAAAATGGACTGCATGTAACACTACTTATACAATGGAAGGGCCACAAATTATATCACTAAATGACATCACAGCCATCTTAGTTTATGTCCTGTAAATGCTGATATTTGCACAATGATGAAATTGTCTAATGATGCATTTCTCAGGATGTGTCCCGATCAATAAGCAACACATGACTGTACTTTCTTAACGTGTACACTTATCTCTAAAGTACTGTTAATAAAAGAAAATCAAATGTGTAAGCCAAAAGCAGACATAAAACATACTCATGATGGTAACTATCTTGCAAGCTACCAGCTGTATTACAGTCAACATTTTATGTTTGCTGATGGTACTGTCCTAATACTGACAAATAGTTTCACATATGTGTGATTATTAATCTATTAAATGGGAGCTCACTAAGAGCCACTACATCAATTACCTTGCAGAAAGTAAAATAACCATTAACAATAATTGATTTAACTTAAAAATCTGAAGTCCAATTCCATTTTTTAAGAAGTACTTTTACCTTAAGGTGTGAAAAATACATTTACTAGACAGCAGGAATCACAGAATAAAAGTTATCTTCCCAAGTAGAAATTTAAAATTAATTTCCTTCCAACAACAAGAACTACTAAGTTTTCACATCAGAACTACATTCAGGTGCTCACTTTGGCAGCACATATACTAAAATTGAACCATACAGAGAAGATTAGCACAGCCCTTGAGCAAGGATGACACACAAATCCGTGAAGCGTTGCATATTTTTGCTATTATTTAAAAAAAAAAAAAGAATTACTTTCAGACCCCAGACTTACATGACTATAATACATGGCATATTTGTGTAAGTCTGCAATTATTAGACTGAGCAATAGGCACAAAAGCATTACCAGTGAGAGGCTCTGAGTGGTTGGAATGTGGCGCTCATTTGCTTATTTATTTTAACATACTTATGTCTTCTAACTTCTTACAATGCATATACTGTTTTAATAAAATAATTTTTTAAAAACTGTTTCAGGCAGTCATCATATTTGAAAGAAGTATCTAGAAATGGACTATCAATTCCCAGATGACTGTCATTTACTAAAGCTTCTATTTATTTTCCTTTTGCCTCTCTTACTGTCAAAATAAAAAAAGAACATTTATTAAGGCTACAAGGAGGAAAATTTTGTTCTCTTGTCTTACAAACCATTTTGACAATTTGAAAAAGAGATCTAAAGGTAAGAATGAAAATTAAACCCATCAGAGCTAAGAACAGCAGGATGCTGTTGTCTCAGCTACTCAGGAGGCTGAGGCAGGAGAACTGCTTGAGCCCAAGAAATCAGGGCCAGCCTAGACAAAATAGACTCCATCCCTTAAAAACATAAGATGAAGAAGTAGTAAAATTCATCAGAAAGAACAGAATTTAAGATTTACCCTAAATCAATTTAAACCTTTCATCAAAAACACGTGAAAAAATATGAGGTCTATTCCAATATGCAGAGAATGAGAGAAATTATCATGCAATACATGAAAAAGAGTATAAAGAGTAAAGCAGTATAAACTTTTGCTGATTCGAGTTGGAAAAGCTGGTTCTAATTCTGAACATCTACCCATGACACATACTGCTGCGTCCAATAAAAAATTGAACATGTCCCGGGCCTTCAAATCCCTTGGCTCTATCTGGGGTTCTTAAAAGCTTTAGGTAAAAACAGAAATTCTAAGCACTGACCCCCAATTTTAATCAATCCACTGCTCACTTCAGACTGGGATCTACTCATCACTGATGATTATCTATAAACTGAAGAAGCTGATCAGCTAGGTTATTTTTTTAAAGAATTTTTCAAACATAAACAGACATAATCCACTAAAAGAATATAAAAATGGAAATAGTCATACAAAATGCAAAATGACAAGCAACTGGAAAGTAAGATAAACACCGCTTCTTAAGTTTCTAAATACCATCTTACACAAAAAAAGAACTAGGGGCAGAAGCCAGGAGGATGAGCGCAGGCCACTTGCCCTGCGAGTCCACGCTGCATCTCCCATGCAGCGCTGACACCTGTGCTCAGGCCCTGGCAGGGAGTCAGTCAGCAAACGCTCACGTGTGCAGGGTCCTGCAGCCCGAGAGAGCAGCACCTCGGACTCAGGAGGACCCCTCACTTTGTACCACCAAGTGTGGCCAGGGGTTGGACAGAAGTCAGTGTTTGCATCGCAGCAAGGGAATAGCCAGAAGACATACGAAAGAAGATGGATGAGGACACACTCCAATTTTTTGTGAATTTTTCACTGAATTGCACTCAGCAGCAATATTCAACAACATCTTGATTAGACCTAATAAAGAAACTCATGAAGGAGAACTTCCAGAACTGCTTAAGAAAATGAGTCACTTCTCTCAAGGTTGGGAAACAAGTCATTATACACAATCAGGTATAAACTGAAGCACTGAAGCCATATTTCCAGGCCTGCAAGGGCAGGCACATCTCCAAAGAGCAGGAATACGAGGAACTTCCTTTACAACTAATAAACGTGACCCAGGTTCATAATTCAAGAAAATTTTTTAAAAAAGAACTAGGGTTTGGAGAAATGGGTGATTCCAGACTTGCACAGAAAAAAGTATAGGGTAAGACTGAAACATTTCATGGTGCAAGAAAATGCTCAAAAAATAATGGAGACATGTCAAGAAGACAGCTGGGAAGTTTACCAATGGCCAAACCTGGAACAATTAGAAGGGAAAAAAGTGGCGTTAGGGTAATAAATTATAACCTAGAAAATTTATTAAGAATATAGAAGTCCATTCAGCTAGAAATAACAAACTAGTGAATTGGGGGAAGGGTTAGGAGATACCTTCTTACAGTAGGATTACAAATAAATATGTATGATAACTAGTTACTATTTCACAGCTACTACACTATTACCTACCTCAGGCAATAATCACTGGTGGATGCTACAATAAATGTGTTGAAATATAATGATAAACATCATGTGTATATCTCAAGTTATCTCCCCAGCAAGATATGTATGAATTACAAAGGAAAAAATAGTAACTGTGTTAGAGAGAAAATGGCACCATCTTAACTAAGTGATCAAACTTATCACCAGTAGCAGAACAAATTACTACTATATAGCTTCTAAAGATATACTGAGAAGGACACAGTATCCCAGCTGTGGTTCTACTGCCAAAAGCATGTTATGTGACAAATCTTAAAAGAGGGATGTCCCACAAAATAACCGGTCTGTACTTTTACTATAAAGTCATCATGAAAGATGAAAGGACAGTTCAAGAGTACACCAACTCGCCCTTACAACTAAATGCAACATCTGGCCCTGCACTGGACCCCACACTAGAAAAAATACACTGATGGGACAAATGATAAAATTCAAAAAGGCTCAAAATACTGGCTTATAGTATTTCATTTTTAACAATTATATTTTGGCAACTTAAGAACATAATGCTGTTAGAAAACGCTATTAAAAGAATCCTATCTGCAATTACTCTCAAACGCTTCAGAAAAACAGTATGAGGAAGAAATGAAAAAGCAAGCAGGCCAATGTTATTTGAGAAATTTCAGTGAAGGGTACACAAGAATTTCTTGACCTATCTTTGAAACTTTTTCATAACTGTGAAATTATTTCAAAATAATGTATTTTCCTTAAGATATCACTTTTAATTAAATCAGATATACAGAAATTTTTTAAAGATAGCTAATATCCACTGCTGGCAGGTGTAGCTTAAAATCCATCCAGCCTCGAAAAACCTACTTGAGAGAAAGCAAACCAATACCTCAGGTACTGTGGCAATTTAGCATGGTCTTTGAACTGTAATTCCAACTCAAAACTAACTCTAGTCTGAGGATGCAGCCTGGTGGTATAGCACTTGCCTAGGCTGAGTGTCTGATTGCTACCACCACCAGAAAACAAACAAAAAAACAAAATTGTAACCTACATAAACATTAGAAAAACATACATGAAGGCATATGTGTAAATACACAAAAAAACTTTAAAAGAATACACACTAAAGCATTCAAAGTAGTTAACCCTATGGAGGGGAAGAAAGGCATTGGGAATTATACGTTAATTTTTATACTTCAGTATTTTTCACTTTTTTTAAATAACTAGTATGACTTCTGTTTTAAAAATAGTTTTAAAGGGGAGGAAGGGTGAAGGGAGGGTAGGGGTAAGGGGAAAAAATGAGAATCAAGACTTGTCATGTAGAGGTACAAGATCCCAACAATGAATGTAACTACTGTATCCCTAAAATGTACCAATAAACTCAATTAAAGCTGAAAAAAAAATAGTTTTAAAGGAGAAAAAAGTAATGAAGAGATTAGGCAAAGAGTGAATCAAATGATAACAAGAGACTAGAACAGAAGAAAAACTAAGGAAACCAAGGTTTGCTGGGAACATCTGCCTGGGAATAGGCCAGTAAGATCTCTCCAGGAAAGACAAGACGTGTGTCAAAACAATGGTCGGTCTAAATAAAATATTCTAAAGCTCTGATACCCAATACAACAGCCATAAGACAACAAAATGTGGCTGATCCAAAATGTGATGGGTGGGCTGGGGACTTAGCTCAGTGGTTCTGCCACCTGCCTCACATGCACAAGGACCTGAGTTTGATCCTTGATACCGAAAAAAAAACAAAAACAAAAACAAAATGTGATGAGTTACTACAGTAATATACACAATGGATTTCAGAGACTTAGTACGAAACAATGGAATGTAAAGGAGCTAATTAATACTTTTGTATTAATAATATATAGAAATGACAGGGGTTTTGGTTGTTTTCTCTTACAGGGTCTCACTATGTAGTTCAAGCTGACCTTGAGCTCACTATGTAGCCCAGGCTGTTCTCGAACTTGTGGCCACCCTCCTACCTCAGCCTCCCGAGTGCTGGGTTACAAGCATGCAGCACCACACACAGCTGAAATGACAGTATTTTAGAAATGAGTTTAAAAATAATCATCTTTAATTTCACCTGTCTCTATTACCTGTTTACTACATCTACTGGAAAATTTAAAATTACATATAAGGGGTGATCAAAATATACAATAAATGTTTAAATTTTTAAAAATTTGTTACAGTAAGACACTGCCATTAATTCTCAAAATACTCCCCGCTTGCTTCAAGCACACTTATCCCATTGTTCTTGACGCTCTCCTAAGCAGTTCTGAAGTCCTTTTTCATGTCTTCGTAAATTGTAATCAAAAATACAGTGAAGGCTGCTGCCAACCGCCACCTAATAGAAAGACAAACTTTAAAAATATTACAGTAAGTCCTCATCTACCTATTCACCAGCTATGGCACCAAGTGACTTCTGGCTCTTCCACAAAATCAAATGGTGGCAAAAGGTAAATGTTTTGAATAGATTCAGGACATCAAGGCAGCCATGACAGTACAACTGAAGACAATCATGAAAGAGGACTTCCAGAACTGCTTCCGGAAGTGGCAAGAATGACAGAGTAAGTATATTTAAAGCAAAAGGTAGTACTATATGTTGCAAGAGATTGATGGCAATATGACTTTTACCTTAACAAATTTTTAAAATTTAAACATCACTTTTTTGATCACACATCATATGTAGCTGATGTTTAGGTATCTACTAGACTGTAGTGCTCTAGAGATATGTGGTACAATATTCAATTTATTCTACCACATGAGCCTCCATAAGGGTGTACCACTGACTTCAGACACCTCATTTCAAAATAAGCAAGCTTAGTCCTTATAAATGAGAAACAAGTCTCTATTAGATGACAGTTTGGCTTTCCTCTCTAGATAGATCAATAGGTATAGATATATGCAACTGAACATACTAATAGGTTAAGATCCAACTTTTCTACAGATCAGACTATGTACAAACTTGAAGTCATTATTTTATAATACAGGGTAATAAGTTTAAGAAAAAAACCTGATACCCATCTACCCAGTCTCTCAGGAAAAAAATTTTTTTCTTGAAAAAAATCAAGAATACACACACACAAAGTTGTACACAAATGTTCAAACCTACATTATGAACTAAGAGAAGCAAAGACATCCCAAATATGCATTCCTGATGAATAAATAATGTACATGAAGATTCGGCAATAAAAAGGAATGAAGTAATGATACCCTCATCAATAAGTATGCACTCTAACAGACCACACACTGTCTGAATCCATTTATAGGAAACGTCTCCAATCAAGGGGTCAGAGATCGGTGCAGAAGATGGGGAATGAGCGCAAGTGGGTGTTTCTTCACGGCACAAAGGAAACGTCCCATAACTGAAGTCACCACAGCACAACTCTATGAGCACATTAAAATAAGACACTGAGCGATACAGTTTAAACGTAATTCAATGGAACTCTTATGAAAATGTAAAGTAAAAACTACCAAAGAAAACAAAAAAGTATCTTTTTAATCTTACTGAGAACACTCTGAAGTCTTTCCTTTATTCTGATAGTCCATTATACACTGAATAAGATGGTTATTTTCATCCAACATCTGCAATAAAATTAGAAAAAGTTTATTGTAAATGTAGTGCATCAAGAAAAATTTAAAAATAGAAAACTCAAAGAGGACGCTAATAAATGCTGAAGAAATTTAAAGTGGATCCACTAATGAAACACTGTCTCCCAATCATTTAATCATAAAATCATTTAAGCAGAAAAACATGAACTTCTCTTAAACGTATTTAAGATTTTTATTTTGCCATATTAATCTTTATTTTTAATTGTAAAAGTATAAAATTACTTTTTATTAATCTTACAACCTGCTGTTACAAACTCTTTAAATTCGCTTTAACAAATTATAAAGGGAATTTCATGAATTAGTTCTTTATCATACAAAATTCACTATATACTTAGCTGTATAAATCTCTTAAAATATGCAATATACATAAGAATAATCTTTTCATTTTCCCTTGAAATTCTAGAAATGTTTTACCTATTCAGGTCTTTTTGTACATATAATACAGGCCACCAGTGAAAATCTTTCATATTCTTACAATGGTATCATGATTACTCAATAATTTTAATATCTCCATTTCAATTATTCTGCCTATAAATAATTAACTGAAACCCAGAAGAGCAAAACTTTCTTTTATATTCAAATATTTAATTGCCTCTGCTATCTGTAATAGCGGTTTTATGTTATTGTCCATATTGCTGTTATTGTTAATTTTTATTGGTATATGTTTGCAGTGCATGACTACATTCATTGTGGGGAGTTGGTACATGTACATAACACATCTTAACTGTTTAATGTCCCCTACCCTTCTTCCTCACTCTCCTCTGTCTGTAACAGTAACGTCAGCCAGTTGGGATTAAGAGTTCAAGTTGGCTTTGCATTATTCTAACACCAATGGTAGGAGTGAGGAAAAAGTCTGTCCTCATCCAGAATAAAGTAAATACATGAAAACTTCAGCCCAGGACGTTTCATGAGGTAACTAACTAGCTCCCAAGGTTTCTAACAGTAGAGCTCTGTGAGTCTCCAAATATGGCACAATAATAATGTATTGGCTTCCATACATGTACAATATTAATACAGATTTTATGAGTTTACCACACATATACAATACATATATGTATGTTATCTCTAGAGTTTAAATACTAAAACCACATCAATTTATCTTTCTATCACCTTAAGCAGTCTTGGTTTTGAGGGCTAAGTAATTCATCTAAATAAAGTGGCATTTTGAGAACAGTATTGATTGTAGCAACTAAAAGGGCAGTTACTTTTAGTGCCAGCATGTCTATCTTGAGCAAACCACTTACATTTTCAGATTAAGATTAAGGAACAAAAGATGATCCCCTGAACTTGGACCCAGCCTTTCAGGATTTAAAGAACGCATGAAGCACAATACTGTAATCCCCCTTAATGTTAACTCTTCATTAAAAACGAAAATCATTTAACATTAACTGTGAATTTTCCCTGCACATTTACTATAATCTCCCTTGGTGAGGGGCAAAAAAGCCCCCTCCTGAGAGAAGTTATTTCTTAAGTACAATCACTGGATGCCAAAAACCTTGTCCTTAAAATGCACTAATTGAATCCTCAAGCTAAAGAATTCTCATCTTTTCCAATATATTCCTCAACAGAGCTTGACATTAGAATGTCTATCTCATATCTAATAGCCCTTACACTGAAGATGAGGCAGCAAATTTTTAATTCACTTTTCTCTTTTCATTTGAGGACAAAGCATAATTGATCAGCATTCTCTGAATTAAGCAAAGACACAATAATAAATATAAGACTTAGGTAAGAAAAATTCGTTGTAGGAAAAAACAAAAACAAAGAATAAACTGCCTGGCTGCAGCCTCCCCGCCGTGCATTATATGAAATCACTGCATTTCCAGGCACTGCCAGGCTGGGTTGTTCGTAAAATAAAGCAACAGTTGGGCAAATGTCAAATGTCATGGCACAAAGAATCTGCCAGTAAACAAACTGATTAACGTAATCTATGGGCACACGATAGTGCCGAGTCGAGCTAAAACTTGACTTTTCCCTTTTCACCCTTGCTCCAGTGCAGAAAACAAAATGCAAATATTTAAGGTAAACTACTAGATGTAGCAAATAACTTTTCGAAAGTCTAGCTCGCTAAAATTTAGGCTGCTACCTTGCTCGTAAGCAGCACGGCAGGGTAGAACGTAATAAAGAAACTTCGCGTCTGCAATTGGCAGCAGCACAGCAGCGAACTGCGATAGCTCCGTTCTGTAAAAAAAGGTCGCAGCTCCCAGTGTTTTTCTCACGACTTATGTAACCGGTCAGGACCGTGTCCACGCTGCCCACGGCAACCTCGGCGCTCGCCCAGGCACTCTGTAAACATCTGATGCAGATGTACGTGAACAAGCAGTGACCTGGAAAGGAGCCTAGGGGTCACGCCGAAGTGCATCCAGTTCTTTCTCGTCATCCCCCAGGGTCCCCAAGTTCTCCACGCAGAACCCCAACTCGGCCCGAGTTCGCAGGG